>NC_089257.1:23185648-23828802 GCF_963930625.1 Muntiacus reevesi | reverse complement strand
TTTTAGTAGGAAATATGGGAAATTATATTAGAAGTAAAATCTGGTTACTAGAAAAGTATTCTTTGTTCATGGAATGACATTGTTTCTAGGTCACCGCAGTGGAGAAGTTTAGAAAATATTGTTGAATTCAGATATTTTGTTATGCCAGAAAACAAGAAAGCTTTCAATAAATAAGCGATCAGCTTAAAAGGGCAGGGCTCAGCTTGAAGAAACTCACAATGGCCAAATGCTGACTCTCAGAGTGTCATAAAGAAAAACGATTGTAGATTAGAGAGGCATATTAAATAAATGAAAACTCAAGAGTCTATAATAATAACAACAAAAAGAGTAATCCAGAAGAATTATAGTTCCCATTATTTATGGTGGATAATAAACCAAACACTCATTTTCAGAATTGGTTATTAATAGAAAAGAGTTACCATATAATATCCTAACTTCATGAAAGAATGAGATTTCTCAGTAGCCAATTAATCCTGCTTGATAACTAGTGAAGAATGCCAATGTAAATGAATTGAAGACATGATACAGTGGGGAGCTCATCATTTTCAAATATTGATTCAGGTATGAAATAACAGTTGGTTCTTAAAACACAAGGTAGAATATTAATAGAGAATCTACAATCCTTAAATTGTCAAATTTTATAATGGCAATTAATATTTCATATAGAAATGAATATGCTAACAAAAGAAAAATGATGCTAATATTACTGAACACCAATTATACAGCAGATATTGCTAGTTGTTTTAATTATGTTTTCTCATTTAATCTTCTTAACAATACCATGATGTAGTAGCAATATGGTTTAAAAGGGGAAAAATAAAGATCATGATAGTTCAATAACCTGGCAAGAACCACTTATTAGGAAGTGACAGAGTTAAAATTAAAATTCTAGTCATACCAACTACTTTCTCAGTGCTATAAGCCTCAAAAGTAGGTTATATAGCACTTAGATTTTTTTTGCTTGAATTTGTCAATATAGGTAACGGTCTAAACTAGCACCATGTAATGTTGGTATTGGGCTTCCCATGTGGCACTAGGGGTAAAGAACCCATCTGCCAATGCAGGAGACATGAGACAAGGGTTCAATCCCTGGGTTGGGAAGATCCCTGGAAAAGGGCATGACAAGCCATTCCAGTGTTCTTGCCTGGAGAACCCCATGGACAAAGAAGCCTGGGAGTCTACAGTCCATAGAGTTGCAAAGAACCAGACATGACTGAAGTGATTTAGCATGCATGCATGCTATATTGGTATTATAGAACAGCATCCTAGATTTTCTATGATATCTAGACAAGATTTTAATTTTTAAAAGATTATGTTTTAAGACAGTTTGGACTCAGCCTCATCTGTGACCTGGGGCACAAAGCCAGGTAGTTTATTTTGTTGGACATAACATGTATGTTTGTTAATATGTTTTCCGCTTTATGCAAATATTTAAAACAAACCACAACCTGTACATCAAACTTTAAAATTTAAAAGTAGTTCTGAATAATTTTCATTGAGAAAGTGATAGAATGTTGAATGATGTATTTGTTTTATGCCTATGTGCATTGGTATCTGAGGTGTAAGTTATAGTATTTCCTTAATCAGCACTACATGTATTAAATTATTTGCTTGATAGAGAAACTTATCTATGTATATTTTTTGTTACCATTCAACTTTACTTCCCTCAGCTTAAACTTATACTATTTCTAACAGTTTCTTCAGATAAACTGAGCTCTTTTGTAATGGTATGTCCAATAACAAGTTAATGTCTAAACTATGTAAAGAATTTATACAATTCAATAGCAAAAAATCAAACAAATCCAGAGGACCTGGATACCATTTCTTCAAAGAAGAAATACAGATGGCCAACAGGCACAAAAAAGATGTTCAGTATCACTAATCATCAGAGAAAGGCAAATAGAAGCCATTATGTGATATTGCCTCACAACTGGAAGAATGGATATTGTCGAAAAAGCAAGAGATGACAAGTGCTGGAGAGAATGTAGAAAAAAAGGAACCCGTGCACACTGTTGGTGGGAATGTAAATCGGTGTGAGCACTCTGGGAAACAGTGTGGAGGCTCCTCAAATCACTGAAACTAGAACCACCATCTGATCCAGCAAATCCACTCCGGGATATTCATTCAAAGAAAATGAACTAACTCAAAAAAATACATGCACCCAATGTTCATAGATACTTTGTTTATAACAGGCTATATGTGGAAGCAACCTAAGTGTCCATCAACAGATGAATGGATGAAGAAAATGTGGCATATGCATAAATAATGGAATACTACCCAGCCGTTAAAAAGAATGAATGCTTGCCATTTGAACAACATGGATGTACCTAGAGGGTATTGTATTTAGTAAAATAAGTCAAATCATGAAAGACAAATATTGTATGTTTCACTTATATGTGGAATCTAGAAAATAAAACCAAGAACAAATACAGCAAAACAGAAAAAAACTTACAGATACAGAGAACATACTAGAAGTTACCAGATGGTAGTGGAGTGTGGGAGGAGCAAAATAGGTGAAGGGTATTAAGAGGCACAAACCACTATGTATAAAATAAACAAGTTACAAGAATTTAATGTACAGCATAGTGAATATACTCAATATTTATGATAACTTTGTATGGCATGTAATCTATAGAAACATCAAATCATTATGTTTTGCACCTGAAACTAATATAGTATTGTAAGTCAGCTATGAAAGTGAAAGTCGCTCAGTCGTGTCCAACTCTTTGCGACCCCATGAACTATACAGTCCATGGAATTCTCCAGGCCAGAATACTGGAGTTGGTAGCCTTTCCCTTCTCCAGGGGATCTTCCTAACCCAGGGATCGAACCCAGGTCTCCCACATTGCAGGCAGATTCTTTACCAGGTGAGTCACATGGGAAGTCACAAGGGAAGTCAGCTTTACTTCAGTTAAAAAAAAAAAAAAGGTTCTCAGACTAGAATGTTGTTGTCTGTCTACAGTTCCCAAGTTTGGGGTCCTCAAGTTTATAAGCCTGGTACTTCTCTTATTTGATATTGCCAAAGAGTTGACATACTGAGTGAGAAAGATCAAACATATATACTACTAATAATGTTATTATGCAGCAGTTGTTCTTTTCTCAGGCAAAATGGGAATACCTTTCCATAAATACAGTTCTCTCCACCTCTCCACCTACATTGTCAACTTGCTTTCAACCAGTCATCTTCTATCACCTCTCACTTCCTATTCTACAGAGTAGAAGGAATATGACAATGGGGACCAGTTCTATATTGGACTGAGAATATTGTTATGTATAACAATTCATCTATTTTATTACAAGCTAATTTTTGTCTTTGTTATTGGTATCTATACCACATCCTTTAGAAGATTACTATCAAAATGCTTACTGTTTTGATAGAAAATTGATGAAACCAAAAGTTATAGCATTAGTAGCAGAATTTGATAAAAATATTTTTGCTTTTCTTTATGCTTTAAGAAAATAAATGGCTATAAAAGTTAAAAGGCAGCATGGGCTTGCCATTTTGCTATGCCAAATGCTTATCTAACCTTGTGCATTCATCAGTGAAGACCCAGGTAACCATTGTGTGTGTGTGCACGCTCAAGAGCCTGTGTTCTGCCGATTGGCCTTTTCTGTGTCTGCCCCTGTCCATGGCATGGCATCTAGTCGTCTAGAATCTGGCATCCAGCTTCCTCCAGCAGTGCCTGTGTGCTGGGTTACTTCAGTCGTGTCTGACTCTTTGTAACCCCATGGACTGTAGCCCGCCAGGCTCCTCCGTCCATGGGATTCTCCAGGCAAGAACACTGGAGTGGGTTGACATTTCCTCCACCAGGGGATCTTCCTGACCCAGGGATCCAACCCGCGTCTCCTGTGCCTCCTGCGTTGCAGGCTGGTTCTTTACCACTGAGCCGCCAGGGAAGCCTTCCCACCCGCCACCCCCTGCTCTCGCAGATCTGATATCAAATCTGGGTTCAAGTGCTAAGTAACTGGATGAACTCTGACTGTTTCTTTCACTTCTCTGAGCCTTACTGCTCACAGTTAATAAAAGAGAATATCTGGCAGCACTGAAATCATCAAGTGAAGTAACATGTACAAAATACTCTATAAAAACATTATTACCCCTCCTGTGATTAAAAATGACTAGAATTATAGGTAAAAAATAACTCTATTATTATTCTTCCTGGGAGTCTTTGGTCTGCCGTGGGACACCAGTCCTAATGATTCACATTTTACCTTTTTTCAGGATAAAAGTCTCCTCTCTTTTATCAAAATGTGAGTCTGTTTCTTTTTTTTTAAATACTGCCTGACTCCTTTCCTCCATCCTCCAAGTCTTAGAAAGTATGAAAGAATCTCGAGTTTAAAAGCAGAAGGAAGGAAAACATGTGAACATTTCTTTCATGCAATCACGTGTATGGTATTTTCTTCCAAAACTAAAGTTGCAATTACTAATGGCTCGATGTCTGGATTAATATAAAGAACAGTGACTTTGTAAGCTGCTAGGCAGCTCTGTAATGAATAGCAGTCCTCACGATCAGATTCAGAGACAAATAAAATTGGACGACAGAATTTTGCCTCTTCAAAGTTACTTAACCCACTGGAAGTCTTTTATACGACAGTCTGCAGCTGTCGACACCTCCCTCTGGGGGAGTCTTCCCTGGTATAGCGTAGATCTACCTGCCAGGGAATCTCTCTCCCACTGGTTGCTTCTCTCCTGCTGCAATAATTGTCTTCCAAGCTGGGCTCCACATACAGATATCCCAGCTGGAAGAGGAAGCTATGAGAGAGAAGAAAATACTAGACTGTTGGTTCTGATTTTCCATAAATTTCTTAAACCGTAGTGCTAAAATATGTATGGATGTCAGAGCTGTGTTTAATTAATTTGCTCTTCAGTTGGGGCCTGTAGAGAGTAAATAGTTCAGAGTCTTTAGAAAAAAAGCAGAAAGCGTCTTCAGGGGTTCCTGCCATGCTGTGGTTTAGCCCAAAAAAGTGATCATAAGACAGGAAAATGGGTGGGAATCACGGCCCAATTAGGGGAAATTCAGCTGCTGATCCAAAGGTGCCGAGGTTCACTGAGTTAGCATCCCAGTCTCCTTCATTGAATTTAAGGGACAACATGGCTGGTGTCCTGAGTAAGACAAGGGAGGGGCAGTGTCTCTTTAAAAACTGCAGAAAATTTCCACTCTAACAGGAGCAGGCTCTCTCAGTGGTGAAAGGGGCTGAGACACACAGTCATAAAGGCAGGCGGGGCCGTCTTTCTTGCAGAAAGTCTGATTCTACAGACACATTGGTCAGAGCCTGTTTGCTTGTGTTCTCGGAGTCTGGGAAAGTAATTCAGTACAGCTTTAACTGTGACCTTTGATTATCTCCCTAATCCTTGCTTACTCAAGACGAGTAATAAAACTGCCCTTTGCAGAATCCCTATCTCCAGAAGAAGCCTCAGATGCCAGCTTCAAAGGTGAGGAAGAATCTGACTGCGAGAGAATTTAATGATTTATTTGTACTCTCAAGTGGAGAGAAAAACCTTCAGAAGAAAAATGAGAATGAAAATGGAATTTTGAAGGCAGCAGTCTGCTAACTAATTTGCAAAATGTCCCGAAAGCATCAAAATAAATAATGACCAACAATACTAAGCAGGAAGCCACGTATGAGATGCAGCATGGGACACATATTTGAATGTGCTTTTATTTATATTTCATATGAAAGAGTGCGGGGAATGGGTGGAAAGCACAGCCTACATGTTTTTGAGAATTATCTTTTATATACATCATGTCAGGGCTTCACTGGTGGCTCAGATGGTAAAGAATCTGTCTGCAGTGGGGAAGACCTGGGTTCGATCCCTGGGTTGGGATGATCTCCCAGAGAAGGAACAGGCAACCCACTCCAGTATTCTTGCCTGGAGAATCCCATGGACAGAGGAGCCTGGCAGGCTACAGGCTACAGTCCACGGGGCCGCAAAGAGGTGAACGTGTCTGAGCAACTAATACAAACTAATACCATGTCATTTAATCTATCCTGAGACTCTGATTAGCTGATTTGTTTTCCTCTTTTCACTGATGACATGTGTGGAGTGGAACAGCAAAGGACTCTGTGTAAGGACTTATTGGTAACAAGTGAAAGAGCCCTAATATGAACATCATGCTGCATATAAGGGAAGGGTAGAAAAGGATGGCCATGTAAACTGCCGCATCTCAGCTTACACCATGGAGGGACCTGGGCCGTAGTACTCACTTTCCAAGAGAGTTGTAAAGAGCTGGGCTTCAGCTCAGATAATGAGATCTCAAGAAATGCATTGCTTTAAACATTGGGCTACAACTAGTGCCTAGGCTTAGTGTAGGTCACAGTCAGAGGGCCAGTAGCTTTCTAGACCCATGTTATTGATAGGTGGCTAAGACAACTCTCCTTGCAATGCAGGGTTTGAATCCTACTCTGAATAGCTATATGACTAAGCAAATTACTATCATTCCTGTGTTCTCCAGGCTTTTTAGTAGGATTATATGAGTTAATATGTGAGAAGAGTTTCCACTAGTCCTGTTTTCTATTACCAGTGCTCTCATAGGAGGAACTCAGAAGACCACAGGAAATAAGAAATGTGATACCAAGACCTAGATAATGTGGCCAGTGGAAGTCAATGGAAGCATCCTGCTAGATGCTGCTGCAATTACGCAGAGTATGAGAAAGCCCTCAGTTTGCAGGCATGTTTTCTTTTTCTAATCTTTATTTTGTTCTTGTGCACTTGGCAGAAAGCCAAGAAGAACTAAAGAGCCTCTTGCTGCAAGTAAAAGAGGAGAGTGAAAAACTTGGCTTAAAGCTTAATATTCAGAAAACTAAGATCATGGCATCCTGTCCCATCGCTTCATGGCAGATAGATGGGGAAACAATGGAAATAGTGAGAGACTTTATTTTTGCAGGCTCCAGAAGGACTGCAGATGGTGACTGCAGCCATGAAATTAAAAGAAGCTTGCTCCTTCGGAAAAAAGTTATAACCAACCTAGACAGTGTATTAAAAAGCAGAGACATTACTTTGCCAGCAAAAGTCCATCTAGTCAAAGCTATGACTTTTCCAGTAGTCAGGAGTAGATGTGAGAGTTGGACTATAAAGAAAGTTGAGCATGAAGAATTGATGCTTTTGAACTGTGGTGCTGGAGAAGACTCTTGAGAGTCCCTTGGACTGCAAGGAGATGCAGCCAGTCCGTCCTAAAGGAGATCAGTCCTGAATATTCATTGGCAGGACTGATGCTGAAGCTGAAACTCCAATACTTTGGCCACCTGATGCGAAGAGTTGACTCACTTGAAAAGACCCTGATGCTGGGAAAGATTGAAGGCAGGAGGAAAAGGGGACGACAGAGGATGAGATGATTGGATGGCATCACCAACTCGATGGACATGAGTTTGAGCAAGTTCCGGGAGTTGGTGATGGACAGGGAAGCCTCATGTGCTGTAGTCCATGGGGTCATAAAGAGTCAGACACGACTGAGCAACTGAACTAAACTGATTGTGCATTTATTATAATGAAATACACATTAATATTAATTTGAAATGATTTTTTTCACATAATGTGGACACAGGTCAGGGGAAAGTGAAGGTGGGATAAATTGAGTGGTTAGGATTGACATATATACACTACCATGTGTAAGATAAATAGCTAGTGGGAAGGTGCTATATAGTGCAAGGAGCTCAGCGTGGTGATCTGTGATAATCTAGATGGATGGGGTGGGCATGGGGGGAGAGAGGACCACGAGGGGGATATATGAACAGATGTGGCTGATTCACTTTGCTGTCCAGCAGAAACTAACAAAACACTGTAAAGCAATTGTAAGTGTGTTCTCACCCTCAGGCATCTGTGTGGCAGACATTCTGCGTTCTGCAGAAAGACTCACAGTGATTACCCCCGCTCTTGGCCACAGGTGCTTGTGTGACTGGAGTGTGGACAGTGGTGCTGTGCCTCCAGGGGCAAGAGCTTGCTGCCTGCATCTGGGAGGAGCAAGAGACCGGCCGGACTGGTGGTGACTCTAAAGCACCAGAGCGCACTGATGTTTGATCAGGTTCAGTCAAAAGGCTCTTGGGGCTCTCTCATCAGGAGTTGAATTTATTTCCATTGGTCACATTTTCAGGGATTATTTGATTGCCAGAGAAATATTAACTTCGACCAATCTGTAGTAAAAGAAGAAATGTTAGAAAGGATACAGGACTTTCTCACAGAACCTTCAGCCTAGGAGTGTACTGGGGAAGCACACAAGCCTGAACGTAAGCACTGGGAACTTCTGAGTTCATATTTTTTCATTCCAGAGGACATAATGATCTTCTCTGAAAACATGCTCTATTCTTATTTTACTTCTCTTTTCTTTACAGAGTGGATTTTGTACATGCATAGTCTGACCATAATAAGAGCCCTAGTCCCAATTTTACTTGAGATTTTTTTTCAGGAGGCCAATGAACATGAATTGATTCTACTTCCAGCTTTCTGGGTAGAAAAAGAAAAAGTCTGATTGGCTAAGGCTTCATCATTTCTACATTTTATCCAATCATCAAGGAGCAAGCTTTTTTTTATCTTTTTTCTTATAAGGACACAGAAATAGATTCTCTGAGAAGAGAGTGTGAGATGCAAGGAAATCGTCATTAGAGAAAATCATTGTCATTATAATGCTCCTGGTTATATTGAGAAGTTCTGCTCAATAAAGTGTTTTGATTAAGAAGGTGCTGGATAAACAATAGTCTTAAAAAGGGAACCAGACAGTCTGAGTACTGGCCTGGCTTTGCCTTTTTCTCTTTGTATCTCCCTGTTCTTTCTCTCTAGGTCTTGTTGCACTAAGTGATAGAATGCAGCGTTTTAAAAATACATTGTTTTAGATATCCAGAAAATAGAGAGTTGAACTGAAGTCTCTTGTCTTTAAAGCAATGAATTAAAATTGCCTTTTCTTGGCTCTGAGCCCTTTGGAGGTCAAGTCTGTATCTCTTTCAAGGTTATGTCACTGTTCGCTAGGACATGTAAGATACAAAAATCATGAACAAATGATTTAGTGTAAGATGTTTGCTAACAGGAAGTCTTTTGTGGGTTAGTGTTAGAACCAAAGACTACCTTCGATTTTTTTTTTTTTTTTTCCCTGAATTGATTAATTGATGGAGGTTTGGATCCACCCTGGTGGCTCAGACAATGAAGAATCTGCAGGAGACCAGGGTGTGATCCCTGGATCAGGAGAATCCTTTGGGGAAGGGAATGGCTACCCACTTCACTATTTTTGCCTGGAAAACCCCATGGGCAGCGGAGCCTGGTGTCCATGTGCAAAAAGACAGACACACCTGAGCGACTTTCACTTTTCTTTTACTTTGGAGTCTTAGCAATTAGTTTTGATGTCTGCTCTTTTGTGAATGGGTTGTTGTTACCTGACTGGTTCTGCCAGAGAACTTTTAGTAGAAGTTCAGGTAGAGATTATTAAGAGTGACTATATCTGCAGTATGATTTTATTTCCCTATCTTGGTGATCCTGGCAGCTGTGTGCCCCAGATGGTAAAGTTACAAGATGGTGGGAGATAGCTGATCTGACTGAAGTTTGTGAGCTTGAAAAAGTTATTTAGGGGTTTCTCTGCTATTATAACATAACCTGTCTTAATTAACACAATAATTGAGAAAATATTTCACACAAAGGGGATCATTTGATCTCGGTTTTGAGAAATGGATAGAATTTTCTTGAGCGAAAAAAACATAATTGTCCTAAGGAGAAGAGTAGCTGAAAAGAAATGGAAGAATGAAAGTACCTTATCTGCTCAAAGGATAACAGTTTGGATATTTGGATCTCATCTACCAGGTAGAGAATGACTTTGTGAAATTTTGGAAGGCTACACAGAATATAACTCTAAGATGAATTTGCACATTCCCTGGTGACTCAGAGGGTAAAGCGTCTGCCCATAATGTGGGAGACCTCAGTTCGATCCCTGGGTCGGGAAGATCCCATGGAGAAGGAAATGGCAACCCACTCCAGTATTCTTGCCTGGAGAATCCCACGAACGGAGAGCTTGGGTAGCCTACAGTCCACGGGGTCACAAAGAGTCAGACACGACTGAACAACTTCACTTCACTTCTTAATCTCAAGTATTTCTTAAAAATATATGATTATGGTTATTACTGTGAATTATAATTTCTGATCATTAAATTTAATGATCATTTTAATAAACAGGGAAAGTGAAAGTGAAGTTGCTCAGTCATGTCTGACTCTTTGCGACCCCATGGATGGTAGCCTACCAGGCTCTGCTGTCCATGGGATTTTCCAGGCAAGAATACTGGAGTGGGCTGCCATTTACTCACTCATGATTCTCCAGTGAGAATTAGATACAGTGTTGAAACAATCCTGTTGTCTAACAAGTTTATAAGGTACAAGGACCAGAAAGGTAGTCATACCTAGATCATGAGATCGCCCCTCCCTCAGTTAGTAGATGATAATGTGACAGGATAATGGCATGGGATCAGTTAGTGTTGACAGGATCAGCATTTTATTTCACTTTTATTTATTTATTTGGCTGGGCCAGGTCTTAGTTACACTATAAGGATCTTCCATCTTCTTTCTGGCATGTGATCTAGTTCCCTGACCTGAGATCGAACCTGGCCTCCCAGCATTAAGAGCATGGAGTCTTAGCCACTGGGCCTCCAGGAAAGTCCCAGGATAAGCGTTTTAAAACATAAAGAATTTTAGGTATGCATATGCTAAGTGATCAATACTAGTGAAATGCTCTCATGTTCAAACTTAATAAGTATGTATGTTTAATAATTTTATGAGTCATAAGTTTAATTTTCCCATCTATGATGCATAGCATTTTCCATCCATCTAATTGCCAACACATTTTTAGATTAACCAGGTCTTTGGCTTTGTTCTTTAATTCTTCTTAGTCTGGTTATCTCTAATCTAGGCATGTGAACTTTTGTCTGTTTACTGAGGTAAAATAACTTTCAGAAAACAATGTAAATCATGTTTAAATTTAATTCTTCATTTGTGAGAAGAGAATATAAATGTGTTCCAGATGATGTAAATCCAGAAAAGTGAGATGCCAGGTATTCTTGTGATGAGTTTACTCAAAGGGATAAGTTAATTCAGCATCAGTCACTGTTATCCCTTTAACTATTAATAGTTATGTACTATTAATAGTACATATACTTATTTAACATATGACATTCTTTAAATTCCTTGTTTCATGCATTAAAAAATAATTGCTTTCCAATGTTCATAAAACACTCTACTCTGTAATGTTCTTAAACTAAACTATTACCAAGTGTGATTAACCAGATGCCCATCAATAGTTTTGTTCAGTTGCTCGGTCATGTCTCATTTTTTGAAGCCCCATGGACTGCAGCACAGTAGAATGAGTAAATTGTAGCATGTGTACACATAGAATTCTATATAGCAGTTAAGAATAAATGGATGAATCTCATTAATATGTTGAGTAAAAGAAACCAGACTCAAATAAGTGTGTTCTATATAATTCACCCTTATATATTACACAACCAGGACTAACTAATGGATAATTTTGGAAGTCAGAAAAATGGTTTCCCTTGGGTGGAATATTATCAGTAGAAATTCATACAAAAAATGGGGTGCTGTCTGCTAGTGTTAACTGTTCTGAATGTTGGTGCTGGTTGCATGCATTTGTTCAATTTATGAAAGGAACTGAATTGTGCACTTATGGTAAAAATTTTTCATAAACAAATTTTTAAAAGCATATAGAATGTTTAAAACTGCTTATTGGTAATTTAGGAATGTAAAAAAATAAGTATGAATTCTCTTGTGAAAAATATGGCTTTACTTTGAATTTACAGTGAATAAGGTGGAAGTGTTGGTTCTCATTCATTAGATTCTAGAGGAAAAGAAGTTTGTAGACAAACTCAATGGTAAAAGTTGTTTAGTTAGAAAGAAATTAAAATAGAGCAACATTTATCCAGAGAAATGAGACAACTCAATGGTCCATTTCACATTGATTAAGTAGGAAAGGAATTACGTACACTTGCCTAAAAGATAGAGTGTGCAGTTAAATAAAGGTGACTGATGAGGAAATGTGCTGTCAGCCTTGACAAACATGAAAGTTGTAGTTAGTTCTAAGTTGGGGTTATAGTGTACTAATTAAAATAGAGAATAATTATTTTTTGCATGTCAAGTAGGAAATTTAGTAGTAACATTTGGGATTATATAGTTCCCTTTCATAATACTATTATGCTATATTTTGTTTATTATTCACCATCTGTTTTACTTAAAATGAATCTACTTCAACTTAAGCCTTCTTTATTTGGATTTTTCTCTTTGATGTCCAGTACAGGTAATCGTATGCTTTAAAAAATGTTATTGCACTAGAATAGTAGTTACCAGGGCGTGGATTAATGCTGAGATGTTGGTCAGAGTGTGAATTTCCAGTTATAAGATGAATAAATTCTGGATATCTATTATATAATATGGTGATTATAGTTAATAACACTGTATTATATACTTGAAAGTTTCTAACAAAGTGGATTTTAAATCTCACCACAAAGAGGAAATGGTAAGTATGTGACGTGATGGAGGTGTTAACTAACACTGTGGTCGAGTTAATACCGTGGTGGTAGTACTTTTTCAATATATAAATGTATCAGATCAACAGATTTACAACTTAAACTTATACAATATTATATGTCAACTATATCTAAATAAAGCTGAAACAATTGTCACAGTAAGTAGGCACCAAAATGTTATGGGGGTAAACAAAGTTAGTTAAAAGCAAGATAGCTAAAATAAATAACCACTAATAATCATTAGATACCTGCAATAAATAACCACTAATAAACATTGACTGGCAAGGCTATGAATGTCAAATAATTTAATTCTTATATGTGTACATCTGGATAGAGCTCAGATATACATGTATAATATGCACAGCTGATCTGAATACAGTAACGAGGTGACCATCAAACTAACTAAGCAGAAACTTCCAGTGACCACAAATGACAAAGATCACAGACTTTAGAAAATGAATTTAGGATGGTATTGACAAAACAAACCACTACCACCACCACAAACAGCAGTAAAAGCAAACCCTTGGTGAAGGGCAATTGAAAATTAAAACAACTGAAATGAAAAATCTACTAGCAAGCCTCTACATTGTATTTCAACTGGTAAATAAAGAATCAACTTGAAAATAGGTCAGTTGAGGTTATCTAGCTTGAGAAACATAAAGAATGAAGAAACATGAAAGCGTGCATGCTAAGTCACTTCAGTCGTGTCTGACTCTTTGCAACCCCGTGGACTGTAGCCCACCAGGCTCCTCTGTCCATGGGATTCTCCAGGCAAGAATACTGGAGTGGGTTGCCATGCCCTTCTCCAGGAGAAATATGAATAAACAGAACCTTCTTCCCTGGTGGCTCAGAGGTTAAAGAGTCTGCCTGTAGTGCAGGAGACCTGGGTTCAATCCCTGAGTCAGGAAGATCCCCTGGAGAAGGAAATGGCAACCCACTCCAGTATTCTTGCCTGGAGAATCCCATGGAGGGAGGAGCCTGGTAGGCTACAGTCCATGGAATTCTCTAGGCCAGAATGTTGGAGTGGGTAGTTGTTCCCTTCTCCAGGTAATCTTCTCAACCCAAGGATTGAAACCAGGTCTCCCACATTGCAGCTGAGCCACATAGGAAGCCCAAGAATATTGGAGTGGGTAGCCTATCCCTTCTTCAGCAGATTTTTCCCACCGAAGAATTGAACTGGTGTCTCCTTCATTGCAGGCAGATTCTTTACTAACTGAGCTATCAGAAAAGCCCATAGAACCTCAAAGATCTGTGTATTTACACGATCAAGTGTACCAGGTTATCCATAATGGGAGTCTTTGAAATAGAGGAGAGAGGATACGGCGGGGGTGGGGGCTGCGATACATGAATTTGAAGAACGTATGGATGAAAATTTGACAAAATTGATGAAAAATGTCAATGAACACATTCAAGAAACTCAATAGATTCTGGTATAAACTCAGAGTATCCTACCTAGCACATCATAATCAAACTGTTAAAAACGCCAGAAACTATTGAAAGCAGCAAAAGAGATTAATCATGAGGAAGGCATCTTTAATAAGACCAACAGATGATTTCTCATTTGAAAGCATGGAGTCCCAAAAGATGACATATTTGAAGTGCTGAAAGAAAAATACTGTCACCAAAAATTTTATATGCAGGAAAACTGTCCCTCAGAAATGAAGGAGAAGTTAAGACATTTGCCAGCAAATAAAACCTGAGAGAATTTGCTTCTCTCAGACCTGCCCTAAAAAATACTAATAGACTTGCTCTATTAAAAATACTAATGAAAGTTCTTCTTTGTGAAGTGAAAAGATGCTAGACAGTTACTAGAAACAATGTAAAGAAATAAAAAGAGAGCAGTAAACTGTGTAGGTAAATATTTTAAAAACCACATAAAAATACTTTTTGTAATTATTTTCCTCTTTGACTTTACAGACAACTGTAAAAGCAATGGTTATAAAACTAATTGTTGGCTTAATAACATAGAAAGATGTAATTTATATGACGTCAATAGCACAAGGGAGGCAAAGGGAGTTATATAATAGCAAATTTTTGTGTACAACTAAATTTGTCAATAATCTGAATCAGATTGTTATGAATTAAGGTATTGTCATTACAGAATGCCTTTCCTTGTTTTTAAGAACAATTTTTCTCTTAAAGTATATATTGTCTTATAATCACACCAGCTCTTTTTTTGATTTGTTTGCACAGTACCTCATTTTACATTCCTTTGAGTTCAACTCTTTGGGTCTTTGAATTATAAATGTGTCTCTTAAAGATACTATATAACTAGACAAAAGTGCTATTCATCAGGAAATCATAACAATTAATCAATGCAAGCTTCTATGTACAGAACTCCATACTACCTGAAGCAAAAATGTCAGAATTGAACAGAATATAGATATATACAACAATAATAGTTGGAAGTTACAAACCTTATTCTAATAATGGGTAGAACAACTGGGTGGAAGATTTAAAAGGAAATAAAAGCATTGACAACATTAAAAGACAATAGATTGAAAGTGAACATGTTAGTTGCCCAGTTGAGCTATTTCAAATCCTAAAAGATAATGCTGTGAAAGTGCTGCACCCAATATGCCAGCAGATTCGGAAAACTCAACAGTGTCCATAAGACTGGAAAATGTCAGTTTTCTTTCCAATCCCAAAGAAAGGCAATACCAAAGATGTTCAGACTACCACACAATTGCACTCATCTCACACACTAGCAAAGTAATGCTCAAAATTCTCCAAGCCAGACTTTAACAGTATGTGAACCGTGAACTTCCAGATGTTCAAGCTGGATTCAGAAAAGCCAGAGGAACCAGAGATCAAATTGTCAACATCTGTTGGATTACCGAAAGAGTGAGAGTTCCAGAAAAACATCTTCTTCTGCTTTATTGACTATGCCAAAGCCTTTGACAGTGGAAAGTTCTTAAAGAGATGGAAATACCAGACCACCTGACCTGCCTTCTGAGGAATCTGTATGCAGGTCAACAAGCAGCAGTTAGAACTGGACATGGAACAACAGACTGGTTCCAAATTGGGAAAGGAGTACGTCAAGGCTGTATATTGTCATCCTGCTTATTTAACTTATATGCAGAGTACATCATGAGAAACGCTAAACAGGATGAAGCACAACCTGGTATCAAGATTGCCAGGAGGAATATCAATAACTTAGATTTGCAGATGACACCATCCTTATAGCTAAAAGTGAAGAAGAACTAAAGAGGCTCTTGATGAAAGTGAAAGAGTGAAAAAGTTGGCTTAAAGCTCAACATTCAGAAAACTAAGATCATGGCATCTGGTCCCATCACTTCAAGGCAAATAGATGGGGAAACAGTGGAAACAGTGACAGACTTTATTTTCTTGGGCTCCAAAATCACACAGATGGTGACTGCAACCATGAAATTAAAAGACACTTAACTCCTTGGAAGAAATGGTGTGACCAACCTAGACAGCATATTAAAAAAACAGAGGCATTGCTTTGCCAACAAAAGTCCCTCTAGACAAAGCTATGGTTTTTCCAGTAGTCATGTATGAATGTGAGAGTTGGACTACAAAGAAAGCTGAGCGCTGACAAATTGATGCTTTTGAACTGTGGTGTTGGAGAAGACTCTTGGGAGTCTGCTCCCAAGAGAAGGAAATCCAACCAGTCCATCTTAAAGGAAATCAGTCCTGAATATTCCTTGGAAAGACTGATGGCTGAAGCTGAAACTCCAATACTTTGGCCACCTGATGCGAGAAACTAACTCATTTGAAAAGACTCTGTTGCTGGGAAAGATTGAAGGCAGGAGGAGAAGGGAACTACAGAGGGTGAGGTGGTTGGATGGCATCACCGAGTCAATGGACATGAGTTTGAGTATACTCTGGGAGTTGGTGATGACAGGGAAGTCTGGTGTGCTGCAGTCCATGGGGTTGCAAAATGTTGGACACGACTGAGCAAATGAACTGAACTGAACCCCTATTCTTTCTTGTTTCTGTTCAACCACTCTACATAAATCTCCTATCTATAAGAGGTAGAATTACCACATAATAAAAACATGATTTCTAATAAATATTATTTAACATGTTTAATGTTTTCTGTACTGTTTAAGAAAAAACTTTTTTCTTATACAGTCATCTAAATGTAAATTAACATAAGCATTATATCTTTACAATGCATAAAATTATTTCCTTAACAGCAAATAATCTTTGCAAAGTTTAGAATATTTATTCTGAGGAGTATCTTTTCATTTAGGCTTTGAAAAATAGTATTAGTTAATGAAAAACAGTGTGTATGGAAACAAGTAGAAGGCAGAATTGGTGATAATCAGGAGGCTCACATACTGAATTTGTAAGGTTTATTTATTTCAAGAACTCAGAGGTGAATAAGAATGAGGAAGATGCAATAGAAGATCAGTGGTAAATTTTAGTTCTAACTATGAATCACTCATCAGTTTAGTAAACAATGTTGATTGCATGACAATGCATAGCAAGTCCTGTGCTGACAGTGGGTTGAACAATATCATGAAAATTTTAACCTAAAAATGAGGAGTATTCCTTTTATAAAACTCAAATAAAATTTTTAAGTATGATAAATGAAATGTTGACAGGGTTCACAATCTTTATGTGAAAGCATTTGACATTGGTTCTATAATACTCTGAGATGGGCATTAAAATCTATGAAAATATTACCCAAGAGCTGAAACTTGATTGATTAGAGTGGAGTACCTAAATCCATAGGGGAGTGGAAGGTTATTCAATTATAAACAATGGCAAGATCTAGGATATGATCTCAGAAGTGGATAACATGAGTTGAAAGATTGGTGTTTGGATGCTTGATTTACTGGGCAGCGAACATCCAGGTTGATGGCAATGGCTAAGGTGAAGATGTTGTGCCTTTCCCACAGACTTCAGTAAGGGAGATGTGGTACACAGATTCTAAAGGTGACCCCCAATTATCTCTACTTCACTCATGTGTTTCCGACTCCCCCATTGAGTGTTGGTAGGACCTGTGATTTGTTTCTCACCAAGAAAATACAGCAAAGGTGATATAATGTCATTTCCATGATTAAATTATTTTTTTCTTAATTTATTTTTTTATTGAAGGATAATTGCTTTATAGAATTTTGCTGTTTTCTGTCAAACGTCAACATGAATCAGCCATAGGTATACATATGTCCCCTCCCTTTTGAAACTCCCTCCCATCTCCCTCACCATCCTCTAGGTTGATACAGAGTTCCTATTTGAGTTTCCTGAGCCATACAGCAAATTCCCGTTGGCTATCTGTTTTACATAAGTTATGGCAGCTTATACCTTGGTGTTGCTAGCATCTTATGGGCTGGCTTTACTGAAGGTGCTATATGAAGATGTTCATGCAGCAAGGAAATGAGAGTGGTCTCTGGCCAACAACCAGCAAGAAGCTGAGACTCTTGGTTCTGTGATCAATAAGGATCTGAATTTTGCTAACAATCATACAAGTTTGGGAGCAGTCTTCCCCAGGTCTGACTCAGGATGAGACAACTGACATCTTGATTACAGGCATTGTGAAATCCTGCAAGACTCAGCTCAAATGTGCCTGAAAAATTCATGATCCAAAGAAACAGGGAAACAAACCTGTATGTTGTCGTAAGCTGTGAAGTTTATGATAATGTGTTATAAAGCATTAGATAACTAATAGAGAGGGTGAAAAGTTAGTAGATACAAGAAGGATGAATCTTGTCATAGCCATGAAACTAATATGACTTTTAATCTTGGGGGGGGAAAATTACTTCTTTAGAC
The DNA here is from genome assembly GCF_963930625.1 of Muntiacus reevesi. Lineage (NCBI taxonomy): Eukaryota > Metazoa > Chordata > Mammalia > Artiodactyla > Cervidae > Muntiacus > Muntiacus reevesi. The sequence continues at coordinate 23,810,556 of NC_089257.1, read as the reverse complement.
CTTGATTTCTCACCATGATATTCAGCACAATGGTTATTTATGGAAGTAAAATACTGGTTTTATTTATTTATTTTTAAAAATTTATTTATTTGTTTTTGGCTGAACTAAGTTTTTGTTATCACGCCTGGGCTTTCTCTAGTTGTAGTGAGTAGGGGCTACTCATCCTTGTGCTACCTGGGCTTCTCATTGCAGTGGCTTCGCTAGTTACAGAGCACCAGCTCTAGGCTTGCAGGCTGCAGTAGTTGTGGCACATGGGCTTAGTTGCTAGAGCCCTGTGGGATCTTTCTGGACCAGGGATTGAACCCATATGCTGTGCATTGGAACCCACTCCAGTACTCTTGCCTGGAAAATCCCATGGACGGAGGAGCCTGGTAGACTGCAATCCGTTGGGTCACTAAGAGTCGGACATGACTGAGCAACTTCACTTTCACTTTTCCCTTTCATGCATTGGAGGAGGACATGGCAACCCACTCCAGTGTTCTTGCCTGGAGCATCCCAGGGACAAGGGTGCCTGATGGGCTCCCATGTATGGGGTTGCACAGAGTCGGACATGACTGAAGCAACTTAGCAGCAGCAGCAGCAGCAGCTTGGCATTGGCAGGCGGATTCTTAACCACTGAGACCATCAGGGAAGCCCCAACTCTGGTACTGTTAGATTATAGTGAGTTCATGGTATGAACTGGCTTTGGAACAGACTTTATGAAAAATGTATTAGAATCTGAAATGCAGTACTTGGATGCAATCTCAAAAACGACAGAATGATCTCTGTTCGTTTCCAAGGCAAACCATTTAATATCACAGTAATCCATGTCTATGCACTGACCAGTAATGCTGAAGAAGCTTAAGTTGAATGGTTCTTTGAAGATCTATAAGGCCTTCTGGAACTAACACCCCAAAATGATGTCCTTTGCATTATAGGGTACTGGAATGCAAAAGTAGGAAGCCAAGAAACACCTGGAGTAATAGGCAAATTTGGCCTTGGAGTACAGAATGAAGCAGGGCAAAGGCTAATAGAGTTTTGCCAAGAGAACACACTGGTCATAGCAAACATTTTCTTCCAACAACACAAGAGAGGACTCTATACATGGATATCACCAAATGGTCGATACTAAAATCAGATTGATTATATTCTTTGCAGCAAAAGATGGAGATGCTCTATACAGTAAGCAAAAGCAAGACCAGGAGCTGACTGTGCCTCAGATTATGAACTCCTTATTGCTAAATTCAGACTTAAATTGAAGAAAGTAGGGAAAACCACTAGACCATTCAGGTATGACCTAAATTAAATCCCTTATGATTATACGGTGAAAGTGAGGAATAGATTCAAGGGATTAGATCTGATGGAGAGAGTGCCTGAAGAACTATGGATGGAGGTTCATGACATTGTACAGGAGACAGGGATCAAGACCATCCCCGAGAAAAAGAAATGCAAAAAGCAAAATGACTGTCTGAGGAAGCCTTACAAATAGCTGTGGAAAGAAGAAAAGTGAAAAGCAAAGGAGAAAAGGAAAGATATTCCCATTTGAATGCAGAGTTCTAAGAATAGCAAGGAGAGATAAGAAAGCCTTCCTCAGTGAACAGTGCAAAGAAATAGAGGAAAATAGAATGGAAAACACTAGAGATCTCTTCAAGAAAATTAGAGATAGCAAGGGAACATTTCATGCAAAGGTGGACACATTAAAGTCCAGAAATGCTTTGGACCCAAGAGAAGCAGAAGATATTAAGGAGGGGCGGCAAGAAACACAGAAGATCTTCATGACCCAGGTACTCAACGATGGTATGATAATTCACCTAGATCCAGACATCCTGGATGCAAAGTCAAGTGGGCCTTAGGAAGCATCACTATGAACAAAGCTAATGGAGGGGATGGAATTCCAGTTGAGCTATTTCAAATCCTTAAAGCTGAAGTGAAAGTGCTGCACTCAATATCCCAGCAAATTTGGAAAGCTCAGCAGTGTCCATAGGACTGGAAAAGGTCAGTTTTCATTCCAATCTCAAAGAAAGGCAATACCAAAGAATTCTCAAACTAGCGCAAGTTACACTCATCTCACATGCTAGTAAAGTAATGCTCAAAATTCTCCAAGCCAGGCTTCAGCAGTACGTGAAACATGAACTTCCAGATGTTCAAGCTGGATTTAGAAAAGGCGGAGGAATCAGAGATCAAATTGCCAACATCCATTGGATCATCAAAAAGCGAGGGAGTTCCAGAAAAACATCTATTTCTGCTTTATTGACTATGTCAAAGCCTTTGACTATGTGGATCACAACAAACTGTGGAAAGTTCTTACAGAGATGGGAATACCAAATCATCTGACCTGCCTCTTGAGAAATCTATATGCAGGTCAGGCAGCAGTTAGAACTGGACATGGAACAACAGGGTCGTTCCAAGTTGGGATTGGAGTACCTCAAGGCTGTATATTGTCATCCTGCTTTTTTAACTTATATGCAGAGTGCATCATGAGAAATGCTGGGCTGGAGGAAGCACAAGCTGGAATCATATTCCTGGGAGTAATATGAATAACCTAAGATATACAGATGACACCATCCTTACAGCAGAAAAGGAAGATGAACTAAAGAGCCTCTTGATGAAAATGAAAGGGGAAAGTAAAAAAGTTTTCCTAAAACTCAACATTCAGAAAACTAAGATCATGGCATCTGGTGCCATCACTTCATGGCAAATAGATGGGGAAACAGTGGAAACAGTGACAGACTTTATTTTTGGGGGGGGGCTCCAAAAATCACTGCAGATGGTGACTACAGCTATGAAATTAAAAGGCTCTTACTCCTTGGAAGAAAAGTTATGACCAACCTAAACAGCATATTAAAAAGCAGACATTATTTTGTGAATAAAGATCCATCTACCCAAAGCTATGGTTTTTCCAGTAGTCATGTATGGATGTGAGAAATGGACTACAAAGTAAGCTGAGTGCTGAAGAATTGATGCTTTTGAACTGTGATGTTGGAGAAGACTCTTGAGAGTCCTTTGGACAGCAAGGAAATCCAACCAATCCATCCTAAAGGAAATCAGTCCTGAATATTCATTGGAAGGACTGGTGCTGAAGCTGCAACTCCAATACTTCGGCCACCTGATGCGAAGAACTGACTCATTGGAAAATACCCTGATGTTGGGAAAAAATGAAGGCAGGAGGAGAATGGGATGACAGAGGTTAAGATGGTTGGATGGCATCACCAACTCAATGACCATGAGTTTGAGTAAACTCTGGGAGTTATTGATGGACAGGGAGGCCTGGCGTGTTGCAGTCCGTGGGGTCGCAAAGAGTTGGATGTGACTGAGTGAACTGAACTGAACCAAAATGATCGATCATCATTATCGTAATTATTTTCTAGCTTATTGCTTAAAGGAGCATGTTTTTTGTATATTCATAGCACTAGTACTTACAAAATGCCTAGCACATAGCCTGAATCTCATGTGATGATAGGTGTTATTATTAGTTCTAAGAGGAACAAGTCAGTAAAAATTTGAAGACTGTCAAGCAAACTACAAAATGAAAAATTTGTCTGACTTCTTGTCACAACATTGAGCATGTGTATTTTTATAAATGCTATGCCACTCATTAAGGGGAAATACTTTTCTAACTTCTGAAAGTGAAAGTTAGTCTCACAGTCATGTTCAACTCTTTGCATCCCATGGATTGTAGACCTCCAGGTTCCTCTGTCCATGGAATTCTCCAGGCAAGAGTACTGGATTGGGTTGCCATTTTTTTCTCCAGGGGATCTTCCTAACCCAGGGACTGGACCCATCTCTCTTGCATTGCAGGCAGGTTCTTTATCAACTGAGCTACTAGGGAAGTCACACTTTCCATACTACTTTCCATAAATCTCATGTGTCATATTGAAACATGTTACTACTAAAAATTATTAATACAATCACAATTTTCCAAACACTTATCATCTCTCGTAAAGCTACTATGTAATTATTACTATTTCACAGCTTAAGTTTAAGCAGGATTTCCTCATTTTGCTATAGGGATGATTTAATGGTATGTCAGATCTCTGGAATGGTAAAATACCCTTTCATCCATAAATCCCTGCTATTTGCAGCTATCAAAACATATCATTACAAGCAAAAGGCAGGGAGATAGAAGTGAACAAATATTTGCATTATTCATAAACTGTTTTTCTCTTCTGCTTGCTTTCTCAAAATCTTCTTTTCTTTTGGAGATACCCAGAAGCATGCATTTAGATTAGTTTATTAACAAGATCATTAATCAGGAATCAGTGTTTTCAAATGTCTTGTCAATGAGCAAGTAAAGAAAAAACAGATACCTGGAATTTCATATAGTTGCCAAACAGTAGTAATTACCTCAGTCATGGTTTATTATTTTAATAATTCAGCAAATTAAAAATGTATAATGTACATATAATTAATATATACTTTGTGCTAAGTCACTTCAGTCATGTGTGACTGCCACCCCATGAACTGTAACCTGCCTTCTTGGTCCTTGGAATTCTCCAGGCAGGAATACTGGAGCGGGTTGCCATGCCCTTCTCTGGGGGACTTTTCCAACCCAGGAATAGAACCCGTGTTCCTTACCGCTCCTGCAGGTGGGTTCTTTACCACTAGCGCCACCTGGGAAGCCCAATATGTGCTTTATAAGCCGGAGTACTTACCTTTAAATACCCTAAAGCTCATCTCAGGAAGAAATAACAGTTTCATTGACATTTAGAATGATTTTATATTGATGATCACTCTCTCTCCTATTAAAGATTGGCAAGTGACGTAGGAAATATTTTAACCCCATTTTATTTTATTTATTTATTTATTTTAATCCCATTTTATGAAAGAGAAAACTGAGGTCAAAAGATTAGCCTAAGATTGAAAAGGAATGTGTGTTTCATCTTTGATTCCTAATAATGATGTTTTCTCATCTACTGTTTTAGATTGCTGTATATCTCTTGTGCTCAGAAAAATTATACAGTTTTTGAACTTTTAGTTTCTGGTTATGGAAAGATTGAAGATAAGAGATGGGATGACAGAGGAAGAGATGGTTGGATGGCATCACTGACTCAATGGACATGGCAAGTTCTGGGAACTGGTGATAGACAGGGAAGCCTGGCATGCTGCAGTCCGTGGGGTCACAAAGAGCTGGACATAACTGAGAGACTGAACTGAACTACTGAATGTAGGTTTAAAAGGACAGTGCTCATTACTCAACATAGTATTGCCAGGCAAACCAGTAGACCTAAAGAAATTCAGAGGGCATGCACTTTTTAAGTATTAATATCACTGATCTTCATTACTGTTCCATGCTGTTATGTATTAAAAACAAACAAACAAAAAAACGGGCTTTCCTGAAGGCTCAGACAGTAAAGAATCCACCTGCAATGTGGGAGACCTCGGTTTGATCACTGGGTTGGGAAGATTCCCTGAAGGAGGGCATGGCAACCCACTCCAGTATTCTTGCCTGGAGAATCCCCATGGACAGAGGAGCCTGGAGGGCTACAGTCCATGGGGTTGCAGAGTGTCAGACACAACTGAGCGACTAAGCATAGCCCACATGTATAAAAATTCCATCAAAACCAGGGCCTTAAAAATATGTAAGTTAAAAAAAATATGTAAGTTATTGATTTCACAGGTCAGTCTTCATCATAATCCATATCTGAATTCTGAACTTCTGGCTTCAAGAAAAGATACATAGAATTATATTTTGTCCTAATAATGTGTATAATTACATTTTCTACAGTAAATATGTTATTTAAAAGTAAAACTACATGGTATACATAAATCATGTGAGTCTGGATTGTAATATGAATGTGGAAGAATTAAAAGCTCTTCCTTCTTTTAATAAAAGAATATAATTGATTTCACTTCTTTAAATAATCTAAGATTCAAAATGTATTATGATATGGTTGCTTATTAAAATTTTATACTAATTATTTGCAAGATCTTTGAAAATTATTACAGGTTATTTAGGTATTTATTTGGAAATTCCTTTAGAAATTTCTGTGAAACATGTTTGTTTAATTATTGGAATACTTTAAAAAATCTTATTTATGAATCAAGCTTTGTCGTTTTTGTTTTCAATGATAAAATTTTTTTTTTGCAGTTTCCATAGCAATTACATACTTCAAAGCCCTAAGAAAGGATTGAAAAAATTTCCCAGGAGCTGATATAGCCAGAAAGATAGAAAGATGAAAGTGAACAAGTTGATCTTATTATTTTCCATTTCAAGGCTGCCTGTACATTTTTTTCTTTGCCAGAAATCAGTGATAGATGATGAGCTTCTTATCCAGACACCTAAAAAGAAAAAGAATTCATTCTAAAAGTAACTAAATTTCTCCAAACTATATATATTGTTTGTCCGTATATGACTAAATTATTATTATTATCAAGAAAGGAAAATGCAGTGATCAAAATACCTGAGATGAACACATTCCTTTAGTGTAATAAGCAAAACCAGAGGAGCCAAGATGGAGACCAAGAGTTGGACCTATGACACAACATAGCAATTTAATATCTGAAAGGATACAATTTCTAAAGGGCTCAACATTTCATTTAACATGAGATTCTTTATCTCTATTGCCCTTCATCTCTAATGAAGATTCTAATGATTCTAATGATGATCTAAGATATAATTGGAAGTATTTGTCCTGAAAGGTCAGCAACTAAAAACTTATACTGCAGAAGTCTGCCATGTAACACTTAATAAGAAAATATTCCTTCTTACCCACTGAATAATACCCCACCTCAAAAGATATCCATCTTCTAATCTTGGGGAACTGTGAATGTTCTCTTGAATGGTAACAGGGATTTTGCAGGTGTAATTACACTTTGGCTTGAATGGAAGGGAACATGCTAAATTGTTCAGGTGGTTTCAATGCAATCATAAGTGTTTTTATGAGAGGGAGGCAGGAGAAAGAGGAGGTGGCCACAAACCAAGGGATTAAGGTAGTTTCTATACACTAAAAAAGGCGAACAAGTGTATTCTCCCCCAGATCCTCTAGAGAGAATGCTATTCTGCCCACCTTGAATATAAACTTGACACTTCCAGAACTCTAAAATAATATATTTTATTTGTTGTAAGCCACTAAATTTGTGGTAATGTGTTATGGCAACAGTAGGATATACACCTTCCCTAATATGGTGATATAGACATACCATGATGGATGAATTCCATGACTTAAAAAATGTTAATTTTCAGTTAGAATACCTAGAACTGTAATGATACCTAATTGTGATTTTTAACCAATTTTTCTAGAATAAATATTTATTTTGTGAGAGTTTGAAACAAAAACTACTAGAATTGGCCAATTTGGGTTTACTTTATTTTCAAACTCCCCCCCAAATTAGTTATTAATATTTTATAAATTGAAGTGTGAAAAGTACATGGATAAGAGAAGTTCAGCTATATTATGGAAAAATATTTCTGGTGTTTGAGTTTACTATAAATGGTTTATTGAATGTTAACAAAGTCTGAAAAAATATTTTAAAGTTATACAAAGGCTATAAACCATGTATTGCTTGCCTTAAAGAAACTATTGATAGTTTGTCTGCTTTTATTTTTTTAGTAGCAAGTATATTCTGAAAGTGATGTAATTTTCACTCAACAAATGAACCTGTTGATTGATACAAGATAGTTTTTATTAGAATATTCAGCAACATAGAGTCTGGATCTGTGGTCACCAAATCCTAGGTCCGCAACTTACTGAGTATGTGACTTATGTCATTCTGTGTTTTATTTATTCTTTTGTAAAACAGAGTTTGGACTAGTACTTTGTTGCTAAAATTAGGAGAACTAATACATGTGGCACCTTGATTAGTATCTGATACAAGGGAAAACAATTTAAATTTGTTATTTTCATTGCTGCTCTTACTTGATCCTCAAGTAGTCTACGTGGCAACTTTGAGTTTTTATTATTTACAGAATATGTGTTGTATACCATTATAAGACTCATGCTGGTGGTTTGTTCTATTTAAAGATGAGTACATTTCTTAATCACTTAAGGTTGAGGAACCAGCCCTCTGACCCCATTTTCTATCTCCCTTTATCTACAGAAGTTTTAATAAAAAATGATTCATGCAGAAGCATTTATGGAAATGTTTAGAGCTTTTAACCCTTGTTGTTTTAGTAGCTGGTCCTGTAAAGATAGGATATTTTTGAAACAAGTGGTCGGAATTCTAGATAGTGGATTTCAACTTTGAAACAAAAATTTCCAACACAGATTTCCTAATTGGTAAGTTTTTAAATTGGAGAGAGTCTGTTAGCAGTTTTCTCAGACAATTTAAAAATATTACTCAGCCATTAAAAAGAATACATTTGAATCAGTTCTAATGAGGTGGATGAAACTGGAGCCTATCATACAGAGTGAAGTAAGCCAGAAAGAAAAACACCAATACAGTATGCTGCTGCTGCTGCTGCTAAGTCGCTTCAGTGGTGTCCGACTCTGTGCAATCCCATGGACTGCAGCCCACCATGCTTCTCCATCCATGGGGATTTTCCAGGCAAGAGTACCGGAGTGGGGTGCCATTGCCTTCTCCACCAATACAGTATACTAGCGCATATATATGAAATTTAGAAAGATGGCAATGATAACCCTGCATGTGAGACAGCAAGAGAGACACAGATGTATTGAACAGTCTTTTGGACTCTGTGGGAGAGGGCGAGGGTGGGATGACATGGGAGAATGGTATTGAAACATGTAAATTATCATATGTGAAATGAATTGCCAGTCCAGGTTCGATGCATGAGACAGGGTGCTCAGGGCTGGTGCACTGGGATGACCTGGAGGGATGAGATGGGGAGGGAGGTGGGAAGGGGGTTCAGGATGGGGAACACATGTACACCCAAGTCAATGTATGGCAAAACCAATACAATGTTGTAAAATAAATAAATTAATTAATTAAAATTTTTTTGATATTTTAGTGAAAATTTACTCTTAAATATTTTAAATATGAAGATTTTCTAAAAGTTCATTTTTAACCCATCTCTGACAAGTCATACACTTGTCATGTGTGGATTTCAAGCTATGAGATTTAGTTTCATCACAATTACGTGATGACGTGTATGATGACTTTCTAGTAGTCTATGATTATCTGGGGTTTACTGTTAGGAAATCCATTTGTCTCCACATATAAGCCATATAATAAAGGTAATATTTTGGCATCTGCATTCCTGATTGCTCTCTGCCCTAATTTTGCTGCCAAATCATGCAGCAAATGTAAAAATGATAGTATTACAGCCAGTAGACTATTGTGTGTCAGGAACTGTTCTAAGCAGTTTAATATAATAACATTTCAATCCATATTATTATCCCCATTTTTTTTTTTACCGGAGGAAACTGAGACATACACAGGCTAATTACGGTGCTCAAGTTGCGTAATGATGAACAGTGCATCTGGGATTCAAACCCAGGTACCTGGTTTCCAGTTGGAACATATATTATAAGACTTGTAGCTGTTCTGTTTAAAGCTCCCTCAAATTTTAGTAGTATGAAAGTAATAGATTCATCATGGACAGGAAAAGTGGCCCAGATGTGGCCTGAATAACAATTCTATGGAGGAAACATTGTCACTAGGAAAAGGAATATGAAAATGGAATGTGTCCACAGCTGCTACCCATTGTTTCATATTACATTTCACCCATAATAATAATAATAATAATAATAATAATAATGTAATAATAATGTAACCTTTTGGGAAGTGGTTAGAACACCTGAAACTAGTGGGAGTTTATTATAAACAATATAAGTTATAGATAAATACACTTATATATCTTTCCCATCTGGATTCATGGGCTGAGATTTGTATTTGCTACATGAGTAGTAACTCACGTATCTGCAATATTTAATTTGGCTTATTTAGTCAATTAAATGTATCACTAAGCCATGCCTGCTATTATAGCTATATTTAATGAAGTAGACATTCAGCTTTGTTGACGAAAGACTAAAATGATTCAGTGTTTTATCTTAAATGTTAATCATAGACTTTGATTTGCTTCGGTATTTAAAAATAGATAATTAGATGGATGGATAGAAACAAATTCCCCAGTATATTCCTGTTTGATTACACATAAGTCTTAAGTACTGCAATGCATGTGGCATTAAGTTAAACTTTTCTGAAGCTGTTAGGATCTTTTTGACAGCTAGTGCTTCTCAATGTAACAAAGATGACATGAACACATTTTAGCAAAAGCTTTTATGTGAGCTCCTCTTTCTGTAGTTTGTTTCCTTTCTTTTTTTTTTTTTTTTGCTACTGCAGTCAGGCATCTCTGCTTATCACTTAATAGTATGTTAATAAATGATATAAGCATGCTTTTATCTACTTTTGTTTATCACACATTTTAAAAGATATCTTCTTAATATCTATCATTACATATGTGGAACAAATACTTGGGGAGGATCAAATACCAAATTGCAATAATTTCAAATAAATAGAATCTTTTTTTATAACCCTCAAAATTATATATTTTCAGTATCTGCTGAGTAACTGCTATCTACCAGGGGTTGTTCTACGTTCTGAGGACACACCATTGAGAAATTTCCTTCTATAGTGGATTTATTTTGGGGCATTGAGTTTACAAGTGGTGAGAATAGTTTTTCTTGCCTTATTTCTGAACTTAGGAGAAAAAGTATTACATCTTTTCATCTTTAAGTTGGCGTTAGGTGGAGGTTTTTCATAGATGCTATTTATTAAGTTGAGAATGTTCTCTTTTATGGTAGTTGGCTAAGAAATTTTTCTTTTAATCAAAAATTGGATTGAATTTTGTTCAAAATTTTTATTTTGCCTCTACTGATAACACAGTTTAAAATTTTGTGTTTTATTAATATGGTGAATGACAGGGATTAGTTTTCTTTTTTAAGTTTTTCTTTAATTTTTCCACTTTGTTGAGTTATGATTGACATATATAAAGCTCTGCTTGTTTAATGTAGACAGTTCAATGAATTTAGGGTTAGGTATGCAACATGAAGGTCGCCTGGAGAAGGAAATGGCAGACCACTCCAGTCTTGTCGCCTGGAGAATTCCATGGACAGAGGAGCCTCTGGGGTCTCAAACAGTAAGATAAGACTGAGCAGCTAACACACACACACACAGCATAAAACAATCATCACTATAAATCTATAAACATATCCATCACCTCTTACCTAGTTTTTAAAATTAATAGTATTTTTTTTCTTGTTATTGCAACACTTAACATGTATCTCTTAGCAAATGTTACATATGCAATACAGTATTGTTAACTGTAGATACTTGGCTAAATGGTGCATCTCCAGAAATTATTTCTTTGTATAACTGAAACTTTATACCCTTTAACCATCACCTCCCCATTTTCCTTTTCTGGCATCCTCTGGAACCACGATTCTGCTCTCTAATTCTGTAGTAAGGTGAAATCTTTTTAGATTTTAGATAGGTGAAATCATATGGTATTTTCTTCCTCTGCCTAACTTATTTCACTTAGCATAATGTCCTCTAGTTCCTCCCACCTTGACCCACGTGGTAAAATTTCCTCCTTTTAAAAAGTTGAATGGTATTCTTTTGTCTATATGTCATATTTTCTTTCTATGTTTAATCTCTTCATGAACACTTAGAAATGTTAAAGTATATATATTTTGAGACAAATCCTTCTTGGTCATAATGTATTATTTTGAAGTATTTTTAGATTCTGCCTACTCAAACTTTTGTCTTAATATATGTGTCTTTGTTTATGTTGAATATTTGTGTTTATGTTTTTTGTTTTCCATTTCTTTATTTTTGGTTTGTTTCCTGTGCCCGAAGAGCCTGATACAAAGTTGCTAAGACTTAGGTTAAAGGCTGTGTGCTGCCTATGCTTTCCTATAGATTTATTGTTTTAGATATTACACTTTAACTAATTTTGAGTTTATTTTTACATATGAATTGAGAAAATATTCTATTTTCATTCTTTTATATATAGCTGTTCATTTTCTGAACATTAGTTATTGAAGAGGCAGTATTTTCCCCATTTATATTCTTTCATCCTTAGTTGTAGATTATTGACCATATGTGCATGAGTTTATTGCTGAACATTTTATTCTTTTCCATTAACCTATGTCTCAAATTTTGTGTCAGTGCCATACTGTTTTGCTTACCATAACTTTGTAGTATACTCTGATGTCAGGGAGAATGATATCTCTAGCTTTGTTATTTTCTTCAAAGAAATAGCTTTGGCTATATAGGTCTTTTCTGATTTTATATGTACTAAGTATTATTTGTTTTAGTTCTCAGAAAAATGTCATGAGCATTTTGATAATGATTATATTAAATCTATAGGTTGCATTGGGTTATGTGGATATTTTAACATTTTTAATTCTTCCAATCCATAAACATAGGCTATCTTTCCATTTATTTGTATTGTCTTCAGTTCCCTTTATTGCTTTATAGACTTCCTTGTTTCTGTTTACAGGTCTTTCACCATCTTGGTTAAATTTATTTCTAGGTATTTTATTCTTTTGATGAGATTATAAATGAGATTGTTTTATTCTTTTATCTATGTGATGGTTCATTATTATTGTATAGAACAACAGATTTCTGTATATTAATCTTGTGTCCTGAAACTTTACTAAATTTATTAGTTCTAATAGTCTTTGGTAGCATCATAGGGTTTTCTATATATAGTATTATGTCATCTGCAAGTAGTGACAGTTTTACTTTTTCCCTTCCAATTTGGATGCCTTTATGTCTTTTACTTGTCTGATTACTGTGGCTAGGATTTCCAAAACTGTATTAAGTAGAAGTGGTTAAGAGTGGGCAGCCTTGTTACTGGTCTTAGAGGAGAATCTGAAAACTTTTAATCATTGACTATGATGTTAGCTGTAGGTTTGTCATGAAGAGTTGAGGTGAAGTGAAAGTTGCTCAGTCATGTACATGAACTGTACAGTCCATGGAATTCTCCAGATCAGAATACTGGAGTGGGTAGCCATTCCCTTCTCCAGGAGATCTTCCCAACCCAGCGATCAAACCCAGGTCTTCCACACTGCAGGTGGATTCTTTACCAGCTGAGCCACAAGGGAAGGTTTCTCATAAATGGCCTTTATTATATTAAGGTATGGGAGCTCTTCTGGTGAAGAATCCAGCTGCAATGCAGGAGATCTGGTTTGATTCCTGGGACAGAAAGATCCACTAGAGAAGGGATAGGCTACCCACTCTAGTAGTCTTGGGCTTCCCTTGTAGCTCAGCTGGTAAAGAATCTGCCTGCAGTGCAGGAGACATGGGTTCGATCCCTGGGTTGGGAAGTTCACCTGGAGAAGGAAACAGCTATATACTTCACACTTCTGGCCTGGAGAATTCTATGGACTGCCTAGTCCATGGGATCACAGAGTTGGACATGACTGAGTGATTTTCACACACTTCACTCATGTTCCCTCTATACCAAATTTGTTGAGTTTTTTTTTTTTTTTATCATGAATGGATATTAAAATATGTCAGATGGTTTTTTTGCATCTATTGAGATGAACATGTGATTTCTATTCTTCTTTTTGCTAACATGGCATCAACTTGATGGATATTGAATCATATATGCATCACTGTAATAAATCCCTCTATATTATAATGTAAGATCTTTTTAGTGTACTGTTAAATTTGGTTTGCTAGTATTTTGTTGAAGATTTTTGCATCTATATTCATCAGAGAAATTGCCCAGTATAAATAGTATATAGCCAATATTTTATAATAGCTTTCTATGAAGTATATTTTATAAAAATATCAAATTACTACAATTTAACCTGAAATGCTGTAAGTCTAAAATACTTTAATCCAATTAAAAAAAAATATTAAAGAAACATAACTTTCCAGTCTTTGTCTTTTGTATTAGGGAAATGTAAGATTGATAAAATGACATTAAAGTATTCTCTCTCTTTGAATATTCTGGAATAGTTTGCATCAATTCAGACACTCAGTCATGTCCAACTCATTGAACCCCATGACTGCAGCACACCAGGCTTCCCTGTACATCACCGACTCCTGAGCTTTCTCAAACTCATGTCCATTGAGTCAGTGATGCAATCCAACCATCTGATCCTCTGTCATCCCGTTCTCCTTCCACCTTCAGTCTTTCCCAGTATCAGGGTCTTTCCCAATGAGTCAGTCCTTCACATGAGGTGACCAAGGTGTTAGAACTTCAGCTTCAGCATCAGTTCTTCTGATGAATATTAAGGACTGATTTCCTTTATATTGACTGGTTTGATCTCCTTGCAGTCCAAGAGACTCTCAAGGGTCTTCTCCAACACCACAGTTCAAAAGCATCCATTCTTCAGTGCTCAGCTTTCTTTGTAGTCCAACTCTCACATCCATACACGACTACTAGAAAAACTGTAGCTTTGATTAGATGGATCTTTGTTGGCAAAATAATGTCTCTGCTTTTTAATATGCTGTCTAGGTTGGTCATAGCTTTTATTCCAAGGAGCAAGCATCTTTTAATTTTATGGCTGAAGTCTCCATCTGCAGTGATTTTGGAGCCCAAGAAAATAAAGTCTGTCACTACTTCCATTGTTTCCCCATTTGGCATGAATTGATGAGAATAGATGCCATGATCTTTGTTTTTTGAATATTGAGTTTTAAGCCAGAATTCTTACTCTCTCCTTTCATTTTCACCAAGACACTCATTAGTTCCTCTTCACTTTCTGCCATAAAGGTGGTGTCATTTGCATATCTGAGGTTATTGATATTTCTCCTGGGAAACTTGATTCCAGCTTATGCTTCAACCCAACCTGAAATCTTATATGATATACTCTGCACATAAGTGAAATAAGACGTGTCACATTGTACAGCCTTGGTGTACTACTTTCCCATTTTGGAACCAGTCTGCTTGCTATTCCAAGCCCAGTTCTAACTGTTGCTTCTTGACCTGCATACAGATGACACCACCCTTATGGCACAAGGTGAAGAAGAACTAAAAAGCCTCTTGATGAAAGTGAAGGAGGAGAGTGAAAAAGTTGACTTAAGGCTCAACATCCAGAAAACTAAGATCATGGCATCTTGTCTCATCACTTCATGGGAAATAGATGGGGAAACAGTGGAGAGTGGCTGACTGTTTTTTTTTTTTTTTTGGACTCCAAAATCACTGCAGATGGTGATTGCAGCCATGAAATTAAAAGACGCTTACTCCTTGTAAGGAAAGTTATGACCAACCTAGATAGCATATTTAGAAGAAGAGACATCACTTTGCCAACAAAGGTCTGTCTAGTCAAGGCTATGGTTTTTCCAGTGGTCATATATGGATGTGAGAGTTGGACTGTGAAGAAAGCTGAGCACCAAACAATTGATGCTTTTGAAGTGTGATGTTGGAGAAAACTCTTGAGAGTCCCTTGGACTGCAAGGAAATCCAACCCATCCATCCTCAAGGAGATCAGTCCTGGGTATTCATTGGAAGGACTGATGTTGAAGCTGAAACTCCAATATTTTGGCCACGTGATGCGAAGAGTTGACTCACTTGAAAAGACCCTGATGCTGGGAAAGATTGGGGGCAGGAGGAGAAGGGAACGATAGAGGATGAGATGGCTGAATGGCATCACCGACTCAATGGACATGGGTTTGGGTGGACTCTGGGAATTGATGATGGACAGGGAGGCCTGTCGTTCTGTGATTAATGGGTTCAAAAAAAGTCATACACGACTGAGTGACTGAATTGAACTGAACTTCTGAGCAAGATTTAACTATATATCAAGCATATATTTTGGCTTAAGATGTAAAAATTCTTATACTTAGTTGACAGTGTTTTATTTCAAGATAGCTCTTACATTTGTAGGGAATATGGAACTATTTTTGCAAAACCATGTATAAAATCACATTAAGTCATAGCACCATCCTTTCGAGATTTTGTGAGCATTTTAGACTTAATAAACGTAATCCTGTTTTTGATTCAAGTTTGTTTGATATGATTTCAAATGATGATTGCTAATATATGATTAGTAATTACTTCTGTAGTTTGATTATACATATAATCATACATATTAAAAAGTAAAAGGTCACAAATTTACAACTCTAGAAAACGTGAAGTCATACTCTGGTACTGTTTGCACTCAGATTATATGACAAACTTAGACAATGTGTTAAAAGGCAGAGACATTACTCTGCCGGCAAAACTTTGTATAATAAGAGCTATTACTTTTCCAGTAATCATGTACAGATATGAGAGTTGGACCATAAAGAAGGCTGAGCACCAAAGAAGTGATGCTTTCAAACTGTCGTGTTGGAGAAGACTCTTGAGAGTCCCTTGGATAGCAAAGAAATCAAACCAGTCAATGCTAAAGGAAATCAACCCTGAACATTCACTGGGAGGAATGGTGATGGAGCTCCAATACTTTGACCACCTGAGGCAAAGAGCCAACTCATTAGAAAAGACCCTGATGCAGGGACAGATAGAAAGCAGGAAGAGAACGGGATGACAGAAGATGATATGATTGGTTAGCGTCACTCACTCAGTGGACATGAGTTTTAACTCAAACTCCGGCAGATGGTGAAGGGTAGGAAACCTGGCTTGCTGTAGTCCATGGGGTTACAAAGAGTTAGACAGGACCGAGCGACTGACAACAACAAAGCATCTATTTTGTGATAGCAACACAATTGCTAAACCTTCAAAAACACAGAACAGATGCCTCTGAACTTTATTTGGTAATAAAATAACATCTCTTAGGGTTTCCCTGCTGACTTATACAGTAAAGAGTCTTCCTGAAATACAGGAGACCAACATTCAGTCCCTGGAACAGGAAGATCTCTTGGAGAAGGGCATGGAAACCCACTCCAGTACTCTTGCCTGGAGAATTCTGTGTACAACAGAGCAAGGCAGGCTATAGTCCATGGGGTTTCAAATAGTTGGGCGTGACTGAGTGACTAACCCTCCACTAAACATATTTATCATAGTTGATATATACAATTGAGTTCAGTTCAGTTGCTCAGTCATGTCCAACTCTTTGTGACCCCAAAACCACAGCACGCCAGGTCACCCTATCCATCACCAACTCCTGGAGTCCACCCAAACCCATGTCCATTGAATTGGTGATGCCATCCAATCATCTCATCCTCTGTTGTCCCCTTCTCCTCCTGCCCTCAATCTTTCCCAGCATCAGGGTCTTATCAAATGAGTAAGATCTTCTCATCAGGTGGCCAAAGGACTGGAGTTTCAGCTTCAACATCAGTCCTTCCAGTGAACACCCAGGACTGGTTGGATCTCCTTGCAGTCCAAGGGACTCTCAAGAGTCTTTTCCAACACCACAGTTCAAAAGCATCAATTCTTCGGTGCTCAACTTTCTTTATAGTCCAACTCTCACATCCATACATGACCACTGGAAAAAATCATAGCTTTGACTAGATTGACATTTGTTGGCAAAGTAATGTCTCTGCTTTTTAATATGCTATCTAGGTTGGTCATAACTTGCCTCCCAAGGAGTAAGCGTCTTTTAATTTCATGGCTGCAATCACCATCCGCAGTGATTTTGTAGCCCAGAAAAGTAAAGTCAACCACCGTTTCCACTGTTTCCCCATCTATTTGCCATGAAGTGATGGGACTGGATGCCATGATCTTAGTTTTATAAATGTTGAGCTTTAAACCAACTCTTTCACTCTCCTCTTTCACTGTCATCAAGAGGCTCTTTAGTTCCTCTTCACTTTCTGCCATAAGGGTGGTGTCATCTGCATATCTGAGGTTATTGATATTTCTCCTGGCAATCTTGATTCCAGTTTGTGTGTCATCCAGCCCAGCGTTTCTCATGATGTACTCTGCATATGAATTAAATAAGCAGGGTGACAATATACAGCCTTGATGTACTCCTTTTCCTGTTTAGAACCAGTCTGTTGTTGCATGTTCAGTTCTAATAGTTGCTTCCTGACCTGCATACAGATTTCTCAAGAGGCAGGTCAGGTGGCCTGGTATTCCCATCTCTTTCAGAATTTTCCACAGTTTATCGTGATCCACACAGTCAAAGCCTTTGGCAATCAATAAAGCAGAAATAGATTTTTTTGTGAAACTCTCTTGCTTTTTCTATGATCCAGCGAATGTTGGCAATTTGATCTCTGGTTCCTCTGCCTTTTCTAAAACCAGCTTGAACATCTGGAAGTTCACAGTTCACATATTCCTGAAGCCTGGCTTGGAGAATTTTAAGCATTAATTACTTTACTAGCATGTGAGATGAGTGCAACTGTGCACTAGTTTGAGCTTTCTTTGGCATTGCCTTTCTTTGGGATTAAAATGAAAACTGACCTTTTACAGTCCTGTGGCCACTGCTGAGTTTTCCAAATTTGCTGGCATATTGAGTGCAACACTTTCACAACATCATCTTTCAGGATTTGTAATAGCTCAACAGGAATTCCATCACCTCCACTTGCTTTGTTCGTAGTGATGCTTCCTAAGGCCCACTTGATGTCACATTCCAGGATGTCTGGCTCTAGGTGAGTGATCACACCATTGTGATTATCTGGGTCGTGAAGATCTTTTTTGTACAGTTCTTCTGTATATTCTTGCCACCTCTTCATCTTCTTCTTTTGCTAGGTCACTACCATTTCTCTCCTTTATTGAGCCTGTCTTTGCATGAAATGTTCCCTTGGTATCTCTAATTTTAAAAATATCTTAGACTAACAATGTATTTCTGTCAGGTTTAAATGCAAATAGACAGAGCCTGAGAATGATAATTCTAAAGCCTGGCTACAAAATAGGAAATGAAATAGTGCAACCAGTATTTGGAAAGACACTATGTATTTTTTTCAATTAAAACATAAAGTACACACTTAAAAATACAATTTTAATCATAATTTTTGAGTAATATTTTGAATATTTTGAATCTGATGATTCCATAGTTAGTAGGTAATAAAATCTCTGTCCTTAGCATTTAAAGTCAACTGCATTATGACTTGTCAGAAGGTTACATTAAATATCCTAAATCCATTCTGTTATTTTTTAAATGGAATTTGTCCTACATTAAGATGTGTGATTGAACATTTTTGAGAAGAAAGAATAGATAAAATTTTCTTAGAAATATCTGAATTAGCGATAATTATTTATTGAAAACATGCAAGTTTTGCCAGGGAACTATTTCTAATGATGAAAAGCTAATGTTAACTCTTCACCTCATCTTTTGCATAGATTTCATTTCAACAAATTTGAGGGTTTAATTTTTTTTATGAAGGTTATTGGAAGAGAAGGTATTAAAACCAAGATCTTTGAACTGTTCATGTTTGAGTAGAATAAAAAATTCAGATAGTCCTTGGAGACACCTGTCTCATTAACTTCAGTATGGATTTTGTCAGCATGGAGACTGTATGATTAGGCATTAAAATTAATTTCATAAGAGGCTCAAGTGAGCTTAAATTTCACATGGGTTTAGTTTGGCAAAGTATTTTTTATCAGGGCTATAGGGTCACTTACAAGAAGTGTATGCAATTTCAAATGGATGTAGCTGATATACAGTATGAAGAAATTTTACTAAAAATTCATTTGCATGTGTTCCTTAAAGTAATCACTACATACTAACAAGTATTATTGATTCAAAAGATATCAGTTCGTCTGAGTTCTTAAGAAGTAGAAAAATAACACTGTTTTTTCTGTATTTTTCTCTTTCTAGTATTAGTCACTCAGTCACATCTGATTCTTTGCAAACCCACTAATGTCCTCTGTCCATGTAATTTCTCTATATGCTACCACTTAATTCTTCCTTCCATATTCTAACACTGTACATATACCTAAAGTATTTAATCTTTGGTGATTGATTTAATCTTTGGCACATTCTTATAGATCTCATTATGATTGAGTAATGATTAGGGGTTCTTAATATTAGATTTTAACCATAAAAATAGAATGTTACTACCTATATGGAAATATGGTAAATTTGGTAGGGATTATTAAACACAGTAAGTCACAGCTTTCTGTTTATTTTGCAGAAATAAAGTAGGATGTAATGAGTTTTGAGCATTTATTAGCTCTTAAAAATATAACTTGTTGAACTGTAATTTTTTAAAAAATGACTATGCCACATTGATTGCAAAACTCCTGAAAAGGTAGTAGTCATTTCTTAAAAGCTGATATGGTTTGTAGCACACCAGCAAGATGCAACACAGCCATTTTATTGTGGAAAAGCATTTTGTTAGGAAATTCAGAAAGGACAGAGGTTGATCAGTTTTTCTATATTCTCCTTTATCTCAGCTCAAGAATTACATGCTCGGTCATGTCTGACTCTCTGCGACTCCATGGACTGGCCCCCCAGGTTCCTCTGCCTTTGAAATGTGCTCCCAAGAATACTGGAGTAGGTTGCCATTTCCTTCTGCAGGGGATCCTCCCAACCCAGGGGTCAAACCTGTGATTCTTGTGTCTCCTGCATTAGCAGGTCGGTTCTTCTATCACTGTACCACCTGGGAAGCCCCTAGGCAGCTTCAAATTTTAGAAAAACTTGAGCTGGAGGGTCCAAATCCAAGATGGCTTCTTCACTCACTCATCTGTCTGTGACAGAAGGTGAACTCAGCTGGGACTTCAATCAGAGCGCCTTCATGCTTCTTCTCTAGTGCGGTAGTTTCGGACAGTGTAACTTCTGACATGGGGGCTCAGGAGAACGGCCTTTTCTGACCTAGTCTCAGAACTCAGATGGTGTCACATCCTCCACATTCTACTGGCTGAAGCAATTGCAGTTTATCCAGATTCAAGATGGGTACTTAGACCTTCCCTCGTGGTGGCAAAAAATATTAAAGAATTTGAGGCCGTGTTCAAAGGTCACTGCTTTGTGTATAGTATACCATTGTGTGTTCTACTCTTCCATCTAACATTATATTCTAGATATAAAACATCTCTCTTGTAAAAACTATTTAAATACCTATCTAACTCTCCTAGCTAATTTTTTCACTGTAGGTGCAAACATCCAGTTATGGTATATTGAATGATTTAGGCAAGAAATCGGTAATGTCTGTTTCTGCAAGAGATATCTTCATAATGAGGAATCATGAGGGAATAAAATTACTACATGAATGATTAACCAGTTAATATTTTTCAGAAAATCTGCATGCAGAAATGCATCTTTTAGCATTTTTTTTGAAAATTACAGGGCATATTTAATTTCCTAAAAGAATGTTAGATGTTATGTGTGTGTTTTAGCAATTGCAGTATAATAACCTTGAAAGTACTAAACTGCAAAATTTCTGCTGCCTCAGCCAGTTCACATTTGTATCTACAACTTTGTCAAAAGTCCATAAAATGAAAAAGCTTATTCATCTCGCTAAGGGGTTGTAAGCTCTATTTATTTAAAATGGAGTTTGGAGATTGTTTTCTTCCATTTTGATATAAGTCGTGCATCACTTTCATTTAGCTACATCAAATGTTAAGCCTCAGTAAAACTGCCTTATAGAAGAAAAAATATGATGTTGACTCAGTGATAATTTCTAGATGAAAGAGATGCTAGCATTGGAGTTAGTTGCATAGATTTTAGAAACTATTCTGGCCTTGTGTCTAGTGTAGAGAAGCTTCTATTTAGTAAAAAAAAAAAAAAAAAAGAAAGAAAAGAAAAGAAAAATCTTACTTTGGGATATTCTTTATGATAATGAAGCTCAATTAAAACCTTGGCTGGAGTGTGTATCATACCTGGTAAGCTAGAAGGTAAAAGGAAATCAAAGACTCCTGAAGTGGATCTCCTTTTAAGGGATCATCCTCCAAATCCATCATTTGGAGGGAATGCAGTCCAAATTAGTGATGTTTCAATCATCATCAACACATTTCTCATCCTTATTCTCTTTATACATCAGTCATCAGGTCTTGGGCTTCCCAGGTGGTGCTAGTGGTTAGGGACCCACCTGCCAATGTAGGAGACTTAAGAGATGTTAGTTTGATCCCTGGGTCAGGAAAACCCTTTGGAGGACGGCACAGCAACCTGTTGGGGTCCTTTAATGGACCGGAACCTGGTGGTACGGAGTCGACGGTAAGAAAGTAAAAGAGAGAAAGAGAGAGAGAGACAAAAAAAGACCCGGGGACCTAAGCTCTGATGGAGCAAAGGTGCTTTAATGATTTTTCTATGAGTATATATAGGCTGTGGTACAAGAAACTTCTTTCAGGAATGATAGAGATCAGAAAACCAAACGTACAGCAACCGTTACCAAGGGAACAAGGGGTAATGTTAGTCACAAGGTCAGGACACAATCCATATCTCAAGAAAGGGGAAGGAGATTAAGCTGTTTTGTCCTAAAGAGAATGTTTACTACAGGAGACCCAAGGCTGCCTCACACAATGACCTCAGTCCCTGGGAGCTGCGTGCTGCTCCGCTTGAAGAGGGAGAAGGACTCACGAGAGACAGCACGTAGAAATCCTCCCGTCAAACACTCCCCGACAGCAGCCCACTCCAGTATTCTTGCCTGGAGAATCCCATGGACAGACGAGCCTGGCGGGCCACAGTCTATAGGTTTGCAGAGTCAGACATGACTGAAGCGACTTAGCTGAACATCAGGTTATGCTCATTTTTCCTCTAAAATATTCTTTGTATCCCTTTACTCCTTTTTACTTTACAGTTGTTATCTTGCCATCTTAGAATATGTGAGGGGGGGAGTAAATATCAATTTTCTGAGGCTGAAACTGTGTTTTTAATTGACTGTAAATGCTTTTAGGTAGGATGGCTCCCTCACAAGTCCTTTGTTTTCCCCATATGTTCTAATACATGTGATTGTGTATAAGTAAGACCCATAAAGACATTTGAATTTGTGAAAGTTTACTGTCCAAATCCTCTTACCCATGTTGAGAGGTACGTTTGCAAAATTTCTTGCTTCTATCTACTCACTTCTCTCATGCTCATCCACAGACATTTCATACTAATGCAACCTGTAGAATAAAGCTCCCATAAATTTCTTTGAATACCTGCATTTACGTGTCATCCATCTTTGGTAATTTTCCATTAGTCATGAAACTATATCGTGTTTGTTTTATAATCTAGTCCTATTGAACTTCTGCGTATTTCTGCTTCTATTTCTACATGTTCCCTCCGCTCAAATTGGACCAACTAAGCTGAAGTTTTATACATGCTTCAATCACAACTTTAAAATATCTAATTCTGTCATCACTTGAAGGGTTCAAGACAGGCTTATCTATCTTTTTTTCAAGTGGTGTTCCAGGGACCTAGGGTGACTAGTTATAGGGAAAGTCAGACAGTGATTACAAGTTACTTCTTTTAGTATAAATTTCATATCACAGATCAAATGTTAGACTGGATAAGTTATAAAAACAGCATGTTATTCTTATGGGGAATAGATAATATGCCAGTTTCTATACAAAAAAAAACTTACATGTTCTATCTATTTAATCCTTACAAGGAGCTTATGGAAGAGGTGTTATTATCTCCCTTTTATAGGTGGGGAAACTGAACACAGAGGGTTTATGGAGATTTCCCGTATCATCACAGTCAGTAAGTGGCAGAACTGGGATTCTAACTCAGCACGTATGCCTTTATATAGATACTCCCAGGCACCATGCTCTGTCACCAATAAAGGGGGGAAAAATAGGCTTCTGAAAATATATACAGCTGCATAGATACTGAAAAAGAGAGTTTCATTTTATCACTCACATTTGAGTGCCTTCTGTAACATGCAGTCTTCAAACATTATACTGTATTGTCATTCAACAAACATCCCTGACTTCAAGAAGCTTATATTAGAGTGGAAAGTGAACGTCACTCAGTCATGTCCGATTCTTTGCGACCCCATGGTCTATACAGTCCATAGAGTTCTCCAGGCCAGAATACTAGAGTGGGTAGCCTTTCCCTTCTCCAGGGGTTCTTCCCAACCCAGGGATCGAACCCAAGGCTCCTGCATTGCAGGTGGATTCTTTACCAGCTGAGCCACAGGGAAAGCCCATATTATAGTGGAGGGGAGCGGAAAATCCAGGTAGGTGCAAAGTTGGTAAATACATCTTAATGTTAACAGGACATTTTTTAAAGCTCTGAAGATGCTAAGTGACTGGCTCAACCTGTTTTAAGTGAACAGGCATCATAGCCAAAGACATTATGTGAAACATTCTTCAGCTTTTAAGAAGTTGGTTAAAATTTGAAGTAAGTTTTTTCCCACATAAATTGAAATTCAATGGCAAGAATTAACATGAAACTCAATTTTTGAGAAGAGCCGGTGCCTGTTTTTTTCAGAAGTTATCACAACACTTATTATTTGTTTTGTGTTCAGTACATATTCACAATGATGAATATATTATGTGATAAATACTAATTATATATGAGATTTTTTTTAAGTTGGAAATATTATTAACCTTCGCTTGGATGTTTCAATTTTACTGCATGGCTCTTCTGAGAATGTTCGGCTATCTTAAACAGTAGTAGTTTTGCATGGATATAAATTGTTCCCAAGAGTAATTTTATCAATTTTTCCATTTAAAAATACTCTGAACGAGTGTATGAATAAGAATCCTAGATGAAATCCTTTGTAGTGGCCAGTTCATAATTTTCTTGAATCAGGGTAATGACAGATGTTGACAGTTTTAGATACTGTTTTGGGCCAAAAGTAGCTCTTAAGCTTCAACCAGCAATTTATCTTTCATAAAATTAATGATTCCTGAACATCTTCAGAAGCTTAAAGACTTCTCTAGTGATTTGGAGGAAGAGAAAATAGAATGACATGAAGGATCCTAGAAGACAACTTTCTTGCATTGAGATATGGCAGACAATCATGTGTCACAACACACACACACACCCCACCAGAATTTTTCTCAAAGCACTTTATGTAATCCATCTTATGTGAATATATCAGTACCATTTACTCAAAAACTATTATGGACATGGAAATAGTGATGACTTTTTCAAAAAAATTTAAAACCTTATTATTTTCTCTCCTTAGCCTTTTGCCCAACTTTTTGCAACCCCATCAACTGTAGCCCACCAGGCTCCTCCGTCCGTGGGATTTTCCAGGCAAGAGTACTGGAGTGGGTTGCCATTTCCTTCTCCAGAGGATCTTCCCTACCCAGGGATCGAACCTGGGTCTCCTGCATTGCATTTGCTTTACCATCTGAGCCACCAGGGAAGTCCTTGCATACTATATATTTTAAATGGTAATATTTTATGTGATTTGAAAATGAATTTAGTGAAGGATTACATAAGGCCTGAAATCACATCACCTAAAGACAAAATGGTTGTTAAGACTAAATATAAGTATTTTTATTAAGAGAATTTATAAGCTATAAAATGCAGACATGGTGAGATTTGTCAGTAGCAAGGGCCCAGTACCCTGAAGTAGATGCACCCACTAGAGGAAAAGCTTTTCTGATGCTGTAGTCCTCACTTTAGGTGTCAATACTCAGATTACACTTGATAACTATTTTAGAGATTGGTTTAACTGACTCTTTCCTGAGGTTATATATACTGAAAGAAAGAATATGAGCTTTTTCTCTTCTGCTTCTTTCACTTCTTTCTTAAATAGTAGTTTTCTTTGAGTCTCACGGACAGAGGAGCCTGATGGGCTACAGTCCATAGGGTTGCAAAGAGTTGGACACAGTTTCGCAACTAAACACCACCACCCCCGATTCCTTGAGCCAGAGAAACATGGTAGGGTTGATTATGATGATGAATGGTAGGGCATCCTAAGCGGAATCAATGCCACACAAAGCAGTCTGCAGAACTGGGTCTCTTCTGGTCCTTCTACATTGGAGCTTCGGAATTCTACTCTTTGGTTCTATGCCGGAAAGGGTATGATTCAGGCCCATTGTACATTATGTGCCTCATCTGATTGATACGCCTGTAATGTTTGTGTTGAGTATGTTTGAAACCTGGACATAAGAATAATTAACACAGGGAAAGTCCCACACAACATTACAGTTGCTTACATTTACTTACCGCTTGTTATGTTTCCTAAACATAAGCTCTATTCTAGGAATTGTTCAAACAGTAGTGTTTCTCATCTTTATAACAGCTTTAAATGGTTGACTGTATTGTTATTGCTGTTATGTAGGTGAGGAAACTGAGGCATCAGTTGTTGAGTATCCAAAGTCATGCAGCTCGTGAGTAGCAGAGTTGGAACTTAGTCACTGAGTCTAGTTGCAGAGTTTATATCTCTAGCTGCCATTGCTATGCTGACCTCCTTCTGAGGAATGATGTTGAATATATTTCAGCTTTAGTGGTTTTGTTTCTCACTATTATAGTTAAATTAAATATATTATTGTTGTTGTGAAAGTTGCTCTGTTATGTCAGACTCTTTGCTACCCCATGGACTGTAACCTGCCAGGCTCCTCTGTCTATGGAATTTTCCAGGGAAGAATACTGGTGCGGCTTGCCATTCCCTTTTCCAGGGGATCTTCCTGACCCAGGGATTGAACACAGGTCTCCTGCATGCAGGCAGATTCTTTACCATCTAAGCCACCAGGGAAGCCCAAATATATGACAGTGGCTGATAAAGACCTGGAAGTCACTCGTTAATCCCTAGAGGGGACAGAAATCCCAGGGTAGACATACCTAATAGCAAGAACCCAGTATTTATTAAGCATTTATTGTATGGCAACTACTGCATGAGCTCTTTTTGCTTTGTAGTCTCTCATTTATTCCTTACTATAGACTTTTGCAATATATATTGATATCTATCTGTGTATCTAATCTACAAATGACTGTGATTCTTTGAGAGATTAGCTTGCCCAGAGTTACATGGTTTGAAGATGTGGAGGCAAGCATCTAAACCCACAGCCTGACACTCCAGTGTCTACTGACAGTACAACACATATTCAGTTTTTGTGGATTATCTACAGTGAAGACATTTGATCATTCAGTTGCCCTAGCATTATTGGATAGTTTTCCTTAGGAATAAAAGGTATTTCTCAAAGATGTGTAAAAATAAGTACAAACTACCATGGTTAAGCATTACTGTATGTTTTTCTCAATGGTCAACTAGAAGGGTAGGTAAGATCTTCATTCAGATAGCATGATTATTAGTCCCACTGCTTTTGTATGGCCCTACTCTTTCAGAAATAATATAATAAATGTCACAGAAGGAAGATAGCTGACTCTGCCACTCTTACACCTGGTGTAAATAAGAATAATAAAAATAAAACTCTGACAAAGTTATTTTAGTAATAGCTCCACTAGAGGGAATGAAACTAAATTCACTCATATTAGTCTAATATTTTTGTACCAGAAAAGATTTTCATAAACAATAGTCTGTAAGTTGAATCAGTGCTAACACTAAAGCATACCATGTCAGAGAGCCTCCAGATTCTCTCAGCTCCTTCTTAGGACACGATTGTAAAGTTCCCAACTTGATGCATTCCCTTTAAGTGAACAATTGCTCTTTCAGCATTGTGTATACAACAATGCCAGTAAACATTTTAGCTTGAAACTACACCAAGCCAAATATCTGGCAGTCTTATTCTTTTTCTCACAGATGTGATCTTTTTAGCAGTTACAGTAAGATTCCAAGTCTGTTTTCCAAATCAGTGGCATTTTAAAGATAAACATGTGTTTCTGCTTAGTGATAACAGCATTTATTTAGAGTAATTTACACCCATGCAGGGAAGAAAAAGCTTTTCTATTCCTCTGCTCCCTTTTTCTCTTCGTGAGAGAACAGAGCACATTGTCGAATCCAGTGCGTATGTGTTGGCACATGTGTGTGCATGTGTGACAATGGATTTACCAACATGGGCCAGTACTATTAGATACTCTCTAAAATGGTCTAAAACAATTCGATTCCATGTTCAGTTCAGTTCAGTCGCTCAGTCGTATCCACTCTTTGTGACCCCATGGACCACAGAACACCAGGTCAATTGCATGTGGATAGATTCTAAAGTAGTAACTGACACGAATCATTTTGAGTTATGACTGTCTTCCACTCTGGATCTCTGTGTAAAGCTTAGTTAGGCAGAATATATTCTCTGATTCTATTGATAATTGTCATTTCCTGTGAAAATGTCATACCTTTTCAAGCAGATTCAAAGCAAATATTTTGGTTTGTGTTTAATAGGAACTCAGTAAACATTTTTTAATTAAAAAGTAAATGATTATTTTACCTTTGCTGTATATTTGAAATTTTCATGATGAGTGGTTGGTGGAAAATGAAAGCATTAGAAACTTTTAAATCATCATAATGAACTTGTGAGGATGCAAATACTGACTAAATTTAAATAAATTAATCTGATATATATATATATATATATATATATATATTTACTATTGAAAACACCATTTGCCCTTCTCTAATACTACAGAGACAACTTATCAGTGATGGTGGTGGTACTCGGTTGTGTCCAACTCTTTGTGATCCTATGGACTGTAGCCTGCCAGGCTTCTCTGCCCATGAGTTTTCTAATGCAATAATAATAAAGTATTCCAACAGATCTTACTGACCCATGGATTGAACCTGCATCTCTTGTGTCTCCTGCATCAGTTGGCAGATTCTTTACTATTGTGCCACCTGGGAAACTTATATATTTATATACATATATATATTTAATGTTGCAGCTCAGAAAAAAAAACTGTTGCCACCTATTTAATGGATAAGCATAGAGTTAGCTCGTGACAAACTATGAACAACTTAAACAACCTACATTAGAATTTATTTTTAAAAGTCTCAAAATTCCTAAATATTTATTTTTATGCAAACTATCCCATATTTTTGGAAAAAGGACCCCCTATTGGATTAAAGTGTATTTTCTACAAACTTTGATATCACTTATGTATTTTTTTCTGGGAGAAATTCATTTTCCTTCTTAAAATTTCTAGTGATTTGTTTGGCTTAGTGTATGCAAAAAACATTGCCTTTCTCTGAAAGCTAAGCCAAGCTGTATTTCTGAAATTCTTGTGATTATAAGACCTTTTGGAATTTACACAGACTTACTCATCATTAAAATGAAATAAGGATCTGCATTGGAAGGCACCAGACCCTGAGAAGGATAATGTGAAGGATAATGTAGCTTACTTCTTCAGGGAGTTATACACTAAGCTCCCAAAATAAACCAGAATGAGAATAGTAGGCTTGCCAATTTTTCAAAAATTATAGAAAATAAGTTGCTTCCTTTGGCTATATATTTAATGGGAGTACTGTCCGCCAGTGAACATATTTTGACTTTAATATTCTACATTGTATGGAAAGGCTATAGTCAAAGGAAGGTTGGTTGTTTGGTTGGTTGGTTTTAAATCAACTAGTAAATGCATTTATTCAAGCTTAATTTCTGAAAGATGTGGGCTAATATAAATTTGCAAGTAGATAAATTTTTATATCAGTCTGTCTTGACACTAGCAAGAGTGCTAGATAGTAACTTTGCATAGTGTATCAATCACGGCTTCTTATCTGGAATGGGTACATCTCCATCCTGAGATGGGTACATCTCAGGGGGTCCAGAAACACCTAAAATTATATTGTAATGTATGTGTGCCTTTCTAGGTGGAATGTCTATATCTTTGCAATTGAAGAAAACCAAGTCATGGATAAAGCAATTAAGTTATTTGTCCATGTAACCATAGTTCAGCCGGGGCAAAGTCAATTCAGACTCAGTCAATTTGGTTCTAGGTACTATGGTTAACCATTATAGCTTTTTCATATTATTATTAACACTGTATCTTAAAAAAGTTACTGTCTAGCGTGCCTATTTTGACATACAAAATAAATCACATTATCAGATTTCTTTGAAAAATGTACTTATGCAGATTACACCAAGACATGTTTTGTTTTGTTTTGTTTTGTAGAGAATTACAAATTTATTTTCTTGTGTCTTTGGAGAAAATATGTGCTAGTTAATGTTGCTAGTAGATTGTCAATACCACATATATTTTCTAAAGAGAACAATTACATTCACAACCATCCTCTAAACACTCATGTAGGATTAAATAAATAACCAATCTCAGTTTCATGTAAATAGTGAAAGAAAACAGTTTATAACTGATAAGAGATAGTTATAGATTATTTATGAAATAGGACTAGAGCCAGTATTCAATATAGCCAAAGATAAAACTCTTTGAAATCCTAAAGGAAATCAGTCCTGAATGTTCATTGGAAGGACTGATGCTGAAACTGAAACTCCAGTATTTTGGCAAAGTACCTGATGCGAAGAACTGACTCATTGGAGAAGACCTTGATGCTGGGAAAGACTGAAGGCAGGAAGAAAAGGGGATGACAGAGGATGAAATGGTTAAATGGCATCACTGACTCAGTGGACATGAGTTTGAGCAAGCTCTGGGAGTTGGTGATGGACAGGGAAGCCTGGCATGCTGCAGTTCATGGGGTCACAAAGAGTTGGACACGACTGAGAGACTGAACTGAACTGAAAGATTGAACTGCATTGACTTCAATATAGTGTTTTAATTCCTTTATTAAATTGGTCTGCTTTGCAAAAAATACAATAACTAGTTTTTCTATAAAGGAAAAATAAAATTCTGAGTTTTACCTCAGTCTAAATTGTGAAGTGATCAATTGTGCTGATCCAATCCAATTTGGGTCCAGGAGTGCAAGTTATATATTTTCTTGTTCAGAAGCTATTCCAGATAATAAAATATAATGAAATATATAATCCATTATTTTATAAATAAAGAGAGAAAAAAAGGTGCAAATTGAATATTTTTCAAAATCTACCCATGATGAATGAATCCAGAGAGAAATCCATAGCCCTATAATGACTTCTGAGAAGGAAAAAAAAAGTGTGGATATACAATTAAAAAATGCAAATTATTATTACTTGTTCTAATGATGAAAATCATCATTCTTATCTATATCATATACATGATGAGCTGCTATAGAAAGGTATATAATCTAGGTAAATTTTGATATATAAAAAGCTCCCAAATATTAAGCATATTTAAAGAGGAAAGAAAGAAACCTGTCAAATCTAAACCAAAACCCAAGCACAAGTGAAGACCTGAATGGAGAGAGATACTGCTGTTTCTAGTTAATGTTTTAGCTAACTAATAATTGTAATTGTATCCAAAACCTGATGATTTAATGTTAAAATCTAAGCTCCAAGATTTTATTCCTTCTTTCTTTTTCCTCATTCAAATTCTTACTGTTTAAGAACAAAAACACCTTTTGAACTGCCTAGTTTAGTTTCATGGTAAAGTTCAGTGAATAAGAGGATTGGACAGATCATTATTTGCATTGATTGTCAGTACTGTCTCTCAGTTGTGTCCGACTCTTTGCAACCCCATGGACTGCAGCTCACCAGGCTTCCCTGTCCATCACCAACTCCTGGAGTTTGTTCAGACTCATGTCCAGAGAGTCACTGATCTCATCCAACCATCTTGTCCTCTGCCGTCCCCTCCCCTCCTGCCTTCAATCTTTCCCGGCATCAGGGTCTTTTCCAATGAGTCAGTTCTTTGCATCAGGAGGCCAAAGTATTGGAGTTTCAGCTTCAGCATCAGTCCTCCCGATGAATATTCAGGACTGATTTCCTTTAGGATGGTCTGATTGGATCTCCTTGAAGGCCCAAGAAGCTCTCAAGAGTCTTCTCCAACACCACAGTTCAAAAACATCAAATTCTTTGGCGCTCAGCTTTCTTTATAGTCCAACTCTCACATCCATACATGACTATTGGAAAAACCATAGCTTTGACTAGACATTCCTTTGTCGGCAAAGCAACGTCTCTGCTTGCTAATATGCTGTCTAGGTTAGTCATAGCTTTTCTTCCAAGGAGCAAACTTCTTTTAATTTCATGGCTGCTGTCACTATCTGCAGTGATTTTGGAGCCCCCCAAAAATCTATATCATATACAACTAATCTATATCTATACAACTAGAAGAATGAATAGGAAGATCTGTAAATTTCTTTAATAATATGTAATCTATAAGTTGGCAGTTTATATTTTCCTTCCGTTCATTTCTTCTGTTATTCCCAAATTAAATGTGTCAAACAAATGTCAGTGAGAGATGGCTTTAGTTAGTTTCTATACTGTATGATGTTTGGGTTCCATTTAAAAACAATGTTTACGTTATTCATTTATTTATTCACTTATTGGCCGTGCAGCATGCAAAATCTTAGTTCCCCAACCAAGGATCAAACCTGCAGCCCCTGCACTGGAAGTGGAGTCTTAACCATTGGATTGCCAGGAAAGCCTGGTCCCCATTTTAAACTCAGTAGCACGAATCTGTAAGAATCTCAACGAATCTCTTGAGCCTTACTGATCTCAAGTGGCATTTTCTCAGTTTTCAACATTGATTCATTCCACAAATATGAATGTATATTTTTATGGACTAGGTACACTGCTAAGTACTTCAGATACAATGGTAAGTAAGAGATAGTCTTGCCTCTGGAAACATGGCATTTTTCTTGGGGTCAAAGACAACTAGAAAGTCAATTCTGCACAAGTCTGCCAAGGATAAGGATTAGCTTAGTATACTATGTGAAGACATATAGATATTTCCATTTTTGAAAGCTTACTGAGGACCAGGAAGTATAAGCAAAAGTTATATTGAAGATGAAGATTTGGGAGGGTGGGGCATTGAAAAATAATATAATGCCCACATTATATTATAATGCTGTATAATTTTAGAAGAGTTGCTTGATCTCTCTGTTCCTAGTTTTTTTTAAGGAAACAGAAAACTACCAGAGTGATTATGAAGATTAAACAAAAATACTAATAAGGAAATTAGAATAAAGTGTGGTAAATCTTATGTTATATGCTTAAAATATTGGCTTTATTATTGATAATATTAGTCTTGTAAGAGAAAAAATCAAGAGTAAATGCTTGGAATCACAAGAAAGATCATAGTTAATTTCATCTAACTATAGGACTGGAGGAGGAAATGGCAACCCACTCCAGTATTCTTGCCTGGCGAATCCCATGGACAGAAGAACCTGGTCAGTTAGAGTCCATGGGATCGTAAAGAGTCAGACATGACTGAGCAACTAACACCCACATACGCACAGCCATGGGATATTGGTTGTAGTCAATGAGGTTAGGATTGATGCTGGGTAGATGAGTATGTATCAGCCCATGCAGGACTTTGTATGCATTCTGAAGGATTTGCAACTTTACTTAGGTTGTATCAGAAGAACAAAGAAGGGCTATAAATAGGAATATGACATTGATTAGGCCTGCATTATAGAAAGGCCCCTCTCGTCACTGCATGGAGAATCAATTGAAAACAGAGTCAATTGGACCTGAAGAAAAGATACCAATAAAAGGGCTATGGTAGTGATCCAAGTGAGAGATAACAATGACCCCGATTTAGCTACAGTCACTGAAGCTTCTGTCATTTTGAAGATAAAGACTTCATAGCAGATTTAGTTACTGATCAGATGTAGAGGATGATGAAGAGGAACAGATCAAAACAATGATATCTAGGACTCTGAATAAGCAAATAAATGTGTGATATTATTAGTCATTGAAAAGAAGAAGGCTGGGAGAGAAGAAGATAAAGGGAGTTAATTGGGGACATGTTGATTTGGAAATTCCACAGCAGCCAACTGGTGACATCTGGCAGTCTCTCTGGTGCACTGGAACCAATTCATATCAGCTTGTGTAAAAAATTAATAAACAGAAACCTCAGTTAAATCAAGTCAAGAGACCAGAAGAGGGAGCTCTCAAGCCCTGTAATGGAAGCAGAGCCCCAAAGGAAAGATAGAGACTTCTGTTTCGGCAAGGACTCAGAGCCAGTGAAAAGGCACAGACTGTTCACTAGGTTCCTCCCAACTTCCTTTTTCCTCCATAAAAGCGTTCTCATCTCCTTGCTCTGTGGTGATGTGCGTAGTCGCTCAGTCATGTCCGACTCTTTGCAACCCCATGGCCTGTAGCCCGCCAGGCTCCTCTGTCCATGGGATTCTCCAGGAAAGAATGCTGGAGTGGGTTGCCATGCTCTTCCCCAGGGGATCTTCCCAAACCAGGGATCGAACCCAGGTCTCCTGCATTGCAGGCAGGCCGATTCTTTGCCATCTGAGCCACCAGGGAAGCCCTTGCTACGTGGGGACTTTTGGTAATCCTAAATAAATCCATCTTTGCTGAAGATTTACCTGGCAGCCTGCTTTAGGTGAGGCTTCCCTGGTGACTCAGCTGGTAAAGAATCTGTCTGCAATGTGGGAGACCTGGGTTCGATCCCTGAGTTGGGAAGATCCCCTGGAGAAAGAAACAGCTACTTACTCCAGTATTCTGGCCTGGAGAATTCCATGGATTGTATAGTCCATGGAGTCACAAAGAGTTGGACACAAGTGAGTGACTTTCACTTTCATTGCTTTAAGTGAACAGCTTGCAAAAAATTATTGGTAATATTTGGGAACTCTGTGAGCTAGTTGTTAAATGGTCAGTAGCTTGAAGTTGGCTGTAGAGAGAGTATTTATTATACAGAAATCAGCAAATGATACAGCTTATGCCTTTCCCCCTACAGAAAGCAAGTTTACAGAGAGCCCTGGTCTGCAAACATGAACTTAGTAGGTGCCGTTGTTGTTGTTTAATTTCTAAGTTGTATCTGATTCTTTGTGACCCCACAGACTGTAGTCTGCCAGGCTCCTCTGTCTATGGGATTTTCCTAGGCAACGATATTGGAGTGAGTAGCCATTTCTTCTCCAGGGGATCTTCCCAACCCAGACACTGGTAACCAACATCTCCTGCATTGGCAGGTAGATTCTTTACTACTGAGCCACCAGGGAAGCCTTGTGGACACCATTGGGGTATGTAATTCAAGTCATGCAAATGAACATAGTAATTTCAGAACATGCCACATGGTAAAAAATGATAGCCAAGGATGATGTTCTGAAGATAAGATCATTTCTCCTGTGAAGGAGTCAGAGAAGGAAGACAGGAGATGTGAGTCACTGTCAGGAACTCTGGAGACACTAAAGCCAAGGAAATAAAGCATCTAAGATGAGTGGATAAAAGAGAAATCAAGATATGTTGCTTCCTGGAAAGAAATTTTCCAAGAATGTACTGGATGGTTAAACTTAGGACATGAAATAAATAACAACAACAAAATTGCAAATAGAAAGCAAAAATATATTTGCAAACCCTAATAGATATCTCATGCATACTTAACATAAGTAGAGGTCTTCCTAAAAGAACATGTAAAAGTGGCTTACATTAATTTGCTATATTTTAAATTACTTTAAGCTCTTAGAATTATTCCGTCATAACCAGATTGATGTCACATGACTGGCGATTACAAAAGACAGGCTATTTGCTGCCCTGACAGGTGTTTCCCCGAAAGGAGTGACATCCTTGCTGGGGAACAGAACTGTATCAGATAAACATGATTTCTTCATATTTATAGTATAGAAGACCATCTTTTCCCCCATATGGATTTTATGAAAAGAGACTAAAAGCAGAACTGACCATTTGTTGAAAAGTCAGAAAGCTTACCACCAAATTTGGAGGAATTTTATTTTGTTTCATAATGTTTTGACTCAAATAACAGATATATGTACATATTCACTTGAAAATGAAAACTTCTTTCTTTCAAAAGCAAGAAATCGGAAGGCAGATGTGTCTGTTGATACTCTGAGACTCTGGATTTCTTGTTCCCTTTCCCTCATGGTGACAAAATGGCTCCTGTAGATTCCAGGCAAAAAGGAAGAGGCAGCAGTAGGATGATTCCAGATTATTTCTAATTATGTTTGCTTGGACAGAGCTGCATCACTTAGCCACTCCTGGCTACAACACAAGCTTTCCAGCCTTCATATTGTAAGTTTTCCAACAAAAAGTTGTTTGGTGGCATTTGATAAGCCAATGTACATTGTCTGCCTTAGGTTTCTTTCTTTGGTAGCAAAAATACCTGAAGCTCAAGAGGGCGATGGTGCCTAGAGAAATAAATTAAAAGGTAGGAAGAAGCTCCCGGCACTAGATATAACTGAGAGCTTTCAGCTAGCTAACAAAACTATTCTTCAGAGATACACATTTAACATGTGGAATGTGCTTTGTACTACAGGGACAGGAAAGGATCAGCTACGGTGTGAGGGCCACTCTTGGCCACCCTTGGCATCAACAGTCATGTTGATGTAAGTCTTGTGCAACAAAACCCTGGTACTGTATCTGTTTGAATTATTCAGTGCTACTCGGCAATGCTCCAAATGATAGCGGCAGGACCTCGATCACTATTCAGGGGAAATCTGGGGATGTGATATAATGCAAAAAAAAAGCTAGTCCTTGTAAAGCTTAAATTACTCAGCTCCTTTCACATCGCCACTCCCTCTCATTTGCAATCAGAGAAAAGATACTTCTGATGATGATGTATCCTGCAACTGACAACATCTGCTAGCCACCACAAGCACTGCCATTTGTTTGGCTAAATGAATGTGTGACCGCAGGGAAATCACTCTGGCGAATTTACTCACATTGCCATGGTGTTTCAGTAATAAACCTGGGAATCAACTTATCTTACAATACAGATGGCTGCAGCAGGATTATGCCACAGTGGGCTCTTGGAAATGAATTATACCACCAACTAGTTTGGGTTCTAAAATTCTTCTCACTTACTCATGATAATTGACTAGGATTTAATGAGTTCCCTGGTGGCTTAACTGGTAAATCATCTGCCTGCAATGCTGGAGACCTTGGTTCGATCCCTGGGTTGGGAAAATCCCCTGGAGAAGACAACGGCTACACACTTCAGTATTCTGGCCTGGAGAATTCGATGACTTGGAGTCACAAAGAGTCAGACATGACTGAGCTACTTTCACTTTATTTTACTTTTTATTTTCCCATTACATGGAGAATGACAGAGCCTCTAAATATTTATCAAGTAATTTAGGGTTCAGACTTAATTGCAACACTTTTATTTCTCTTAGGGGAATTTTGCAAGGTAGTGGTCTCACTAGTTTGGACACATAAACTTGGTCAAACCTGTCCTTCTTGGGTAAGGCAACTTATGTACCTTGTCAAATTATAGCCATTTACTTACCAGTGTTTAATTTTCTATTTATTTACTTCATTAAAGAGACTTTACACCATACAGTTTCTCACATTTACAGTATCTTCCTGATTACCCATATGGAATGAAACCACATTAAATGGATATATTAAAGTGATGCACAAATAAAATAAATCTTCTGTATCATTTGAACTGATATACTCTTTGAACATATTTTTTTTTGCCATGGTCTAGAAATGTGCTCCAAGTCATTATTTATATAACAAATATAAGGCATATGAATGTGATAAATAAAACTCTAGAATGTTAATGTCTTAATATTATATCTCTGTAGTTAAATAATTATTAAAAAATCTACTTCACCCTTTTACTCTTTTGTAAACCTTTGTATGGTAGATGGATGGTGTGAGGGAGGTGGAGAGAGAGGAAATGAACCGAATTTACAATGTTGTGTATATAGAACAGTGAAAAGGAAATCTCTGTTTTCCAGAGCCTGTAGTTGGGAAATAATTTCTGTTTCTTAGAGTTCAAAATCCACCCATACTTGTTTAGAAAGTGTACTTCCATATGCATGGCTACATTAATTTTATCTTCATAATAGGGAGTAGTGCTATGCTTATTTTTGAGAAGAAGGAACGTGAGTTGATCAATGAAATCTGCCTGAAGAAGAGCACAAAGGAGAAGACAAGTGTGATATAAAATTCTGTTCATGCCACCAAGTAGCACTGTCAGTCTGTAATAACTTGGTTGATCTGTGTAAACAGAGCATTGGGAGAGTCATTGTGGTACAGAAAGGCTTCAGATATACTTCTAGATCAATAGCAAAAAAAGCATAAACAAACCGAAAACAGCCAGTGGAACATTCAGGGTGCCATGCATTTGGAATAATGGAAGAGTTTAACTATATAACCTAAGGTATTACCTGTTAAACCCATTGATTGGTTGATACTTGGCAGAATTTCTTGCAAGTTCTAGGGATGAACACACATTCATATAATCTTTTTGCTAAATAATACACATATCATCCCATACTTATTACTCTAACTTAAAAATGAAGAGAAATAAATGTAGCCACAACAGAGGGCCAGATGGTTAAACAAGAATCACCCAAACTAGAGGTGATTGGTAGTTAGTACCAAGCTCTATGAATACAATATTGTAAATCAACTATAATTAGTTGATTTTTATATAAAAAATTAAAATAATTTTAATTTTTTAATTAAAAAATTTAACTAAAAATACAACAACACACACACAACACTTTTGGTTTTATTTTTTAAAAAAGCACAGGCAAAATAGGGAGAGGTCCCAGACACTGAAGGCAGATCCATGTCCTTTCTTTTTTTATTAACTTCATACATATGCCTCACACCATGAAAGGCATTTAGGCTATTAATATTGGGTTGGCCAAGAAGTTCATCTGGGAAAGCCAGAATGAACTTCTTGGCCAGCCCAATATAAAGTATAATTGTAGAAGTTACATGAAATTCTCCAGTTGCCATAACTCATTGTATCATCAGTTCCAGGTGTTTTTTTTACCATAAACAATCCTAAATTAGTGATACCTCTAAGGACATTTCATGAAGATGTATTATCTCTTCTTTATTTATAGAAAGTTTCAGTTATCAGAATGTTCAGAAGGAAATTAGATCATCCATCTTGTTTCTTTCCCCAAGAGGGTCCCCAATACTTGGGACAGAAATGGATCTGTGGATAAACTATTTTGACCCCTTTTCCCCAAGCTAAATAATGTAGACTTTTGGTCTTTTATCATGAAATTATGTTTATACCTGATTAATGTGACCCTCTTGTTATGAAAAGTTTGTGGATGCATTTTGTATTCAACTGTGATTTGAGGATTATTTAAATAATGCTACTTGTAAGCTCTGAGTGCTTCTAAAAAAGAACTTATTACCATATAAATGAATGCCATAGGGATATTCCTGGTTAGTCTATATAAAATAAAAAAAAAATAATTTGAATATTCTGTATGGGTTAAGGGAATGTTCTTTGGTGTGTATAATCTAATACAGAGACCTATTACCTAAAAATGTTTATATATAATTGCATATATTAAGTATAATTTCAAGGTGAATGTCTGAAAGTAACTGTGATCTCTGCATGTAGGGTGTAAAGAATACATGTTTATAAGTGAAAATAATTTTAATTCATTTTTTATTTGGTGATTCTAGTTCACTATACAATTATTTGATTCAGTTTAGTGGTAAAGAATTGTCTGTGAAATGAGTGGATATCAACATCCACTACGTCATTCAGATCAGACTACGCAATCGTCTATGAAATGAGTGGATATCAACATCCACTACATCATTCAGATCAGACTATGCAATCTGATAGATTCAATTCCAGATCTGCTGTGTGGCTCAAGGAAAATTGTTCCTGCTCTCTGAACAGTAATCTACCATCTGTAAAAACACCTTTTACCCTTCGTATGTATGCATTCATTTGTTTTTCATAAAGCAAATACTTAATTAAGCATCTGTGTTGTACCTTATTCTTGATAGCAGAGGAAATGGTCAGAATAAGAGAAATTCCCCACCTCCTCAGATATAATGTGTAAATCACTATGAAGATTAAGAAATACAATGTATATGATTTCAATACACATTAACTTAGGTTTTTATTTTTATTTTAATCTTCAAAGTGCTATTTTGTCTTCCTTAAATTGTTACAAGGAAATTAGTGAAACTGTCATGCCAGGAATTCTAAAGGGTCTGAGTTTACGCTACTCAAAAGTCAACAGGTTAGCCTATAGTCCCATTCATAGTTACTGGCAGGAAGATCTGAGGCCTCCAGGTCAGAGACAAAAACAGATTATTACTTGTAACAATAACCCTAGCTGGTGTATTATCCTGGCACTTGTTCCTCAAGCCCCATTTCCCATAGGGTCATGCAGTGAAAGCAAGATCTTGGCTGAACATGCAGTGAGGATGGGTTATTGAAGAAGCAACTTGTTATTAGAAAGCCTCAGTCTTATGGAGGGGCTGCTTGTGAATCTGCTTGGAGAGAATTATCTTGATCACCCCCAAATGCAAGCAAATCTGCTCTGGAGAGGAAAGAGTGGTATCTGTATCTTTACAGTTTACAGTGTCTCCAGGGGAGGAAGACATTCCTATCTTTATTATCCTGGAATTTAAGTAAATCTGATCCAACAGGGATCACACTCTTTCCAAAGTGATTTGCTCAAGCAATCACTTTGGAAAATATCATCGGAAACAAAGTAATTATAATACTACATATGTAGCAACATGAGAGATTTATGGAAAATTGTCTTTCAACACCATGTGTCCAAAGGTTGTCAGTTGAGTATACCTCCTTTTGAGCATAAGTTTTAATTTGTTAACTGCTATTTAACTATATAAGGTCCTACTGCCTAGTACAGGGAACCCCTCTCCGTGTCATGTGGCAGCCTGCATGGGAGGGGACTTTGGGGGAGAATGGTTCCATGTGTTAATATATGTATAGCTAAGTCCCTTTCCTGTCCATCTGAAACCATCACATTGTTAATCAGCTATACGCCAACACAGAATAAAGAGTTTAATTAAAAATAGAGATGTCCTTAAAGAATTTGACAAAAAAAGAGTGAATACTTGTTTGCCATGGTTTGACTCATAAATTCAAGTTGAGCTATTTCAAATCCTGAAAGATGATGCTGTGAAAGTGCTGCATTCAATATGCCAGCAAATTTGGAAAACTCAGCAGTGGCCACAGGACTGGAAAAGGTCAGTTTTCATTCCAGTCCCAAAGAAAGGCAACCCCAAAGAAAGCTCAAATTACCGCACAATTGCATTCATCTCACACGCTAGTAATGCTCAAAATTCTCCAAGTCAGTCTCCAGCAAAAGTGAACCGTGAACTTCCAGATGTTCAAGCTGGTTTTAGAAAAGGCAGAGGAACGAGAGATCAAATTGCCAACATCCGCTGGATCATTGAAAAGCAAGAGGGTTTCAGAAAAACATCTATTTCTGCTTTATTGACTATGCCAAAGACTTTGACTGTGTGGATCACAATAAACTATGGAAAATTCTTAAAGAGATGGGAATACCAGACCACCTGACCTGCCTCTTGAGAAACCTGTATGCAGGTCAGGAAGCAACAATTAGCACAGAACATGGAACAACAGACTGGTTCCAAATAGGAAAAGGAGTATGTCAAGGCTGTATATTGTCACCTTGCTTATTTAACTTCTATGCAGAGTACATCATGAGAAATGCTGGGCTGGAAGAGAAGCACAAGCTGGAATCAAGATTGCCAGGAGAAATATCAATAACCTTAGATATACAGATGACACTACCCTTATGGCAGAAAGTGAAGAGGAACTAAAAAGCCTCTTGGTAAAAGTGAAAGAGGAGAGTGAAAAAGTTGGCTTAAAGCTCAGCATTCAGAAAACTAAGATCATGGCATCTGATCCCATCACTTCATGGGAAATAGATGGGAAAACAGTGGATACAGTGTCAGACTTTATTTTTTGGGGCTCTAAAATCACTGCAGATGGTGATTGCAGCCATGAAATTAAAAGGCGCTTACTCCTTTACCAGCAAAGGTCTGTCTAGTCAAGGCTATGGTTTTTCTGGTGGTCATGTATGGATGTATGAGTTGGACTATGAAGAAAGCTGAGCGCCAAAAAATTGATACTTTGGTACTGTGGTGTTGGAGAAGACTCTTGAGAGTCCCTTGGACTGCAAGGAGATCGAACCAGTCCATCCTAAAGGAGATCAGTCTTGGGTGTTCACTGGAAGGACTGATGCTGAAGCTGAAACTCCAATACTTTGGCCACCTCATGCGAAGAGTTGGCTCACTGGAAAAGACCCTGATGCTGGAAGGGATTGGGGGTAGGAGGAGAAGGGGACGACAGAGGATGAGATGGCTGGATGGCATCACTGACTCGATGGGCATGAGTTTGAGTAAACTCTGGGAGTTGGTGATGGACAGGGAGGCCTAGTGTGCTGCGATTCATGGGGTCTCAAATAGTTGGACACGACTGAGCGACTGAACTGAACTGGCTCATGAAAGATGAAACTTTCTTCTTCTCTTTAAATGAGGAAAGTGGAAAGAAACTACTGCAACATTACTTCTTGCCCTTACTCCCTGGGGAAATAACCCATTTCATTGTTTTGAGCAGGACAGTTGTGTATAGGGTCTCATTATACTGGGGTATGTGTTTATGATTTTCTTAGACCAAGAACTCAACTCCTCTCTTTTTGATCTGTGCTCTGGTACAGCAGGAGTTCTGTTTTCTCCTATTTGAGTCCCCGTGAATTGCCTATGTTTTTGTATTAAGAGACTAGACAGGACTTCCCCTCGGAAGGAAACTTGTTTTACTTTGACTATCTGTAGGCTCTTCTACCTGCAAATGCAGGAAAAGTCAGATCAGCCTTGAACTGGAGGTTGCTTTCAATTTCATGGTAAGAATATAAGAGTTTCTACTTTCATCTATCATGCTTTGTAAGTGATTTTTTTTTTAACCAAAACGTGCATTTTAAACCTTATTGTCAATTGGGACCTCCCTGGTGGCTCAGATGGTAAAGAGTACGTCTGCAAAGGAGGAGACCTGGTTTCAATTATTAGGTCAGGGAGATCCCCTGGAGGAGGGTACAGCAACCCACTCCATTTTTCTTGCCTGGAGAATCCCATGGACAGAGGAACCGGGCGGGCTACAGTCCATGGGGTTGCAAACAGTCGGACAGAGCTGAGCGGACTACCGTATGAGTATTGGGTTGAGTATTAATATTGGGTTGGCCAGAAAGTTCATCCAGGTTTTTCTATAAGATGGTATGGAAAACTCAAATGAACTTTTTGGCTAATGCAATATATGGCTTAAATTTAGGTATCATTTGGAGTGAGGGGTTTCCCGTCAAACAGAACCCTGAAAGGGAAAAAGGGAAGAAGAGTTAGTCTTAGTCTGACAACATGTAATACATTAACAATTCTCTGTGAGTTGTTTCTGCTGTAACAGTAGCAGAAATTCCCAAGGATAAAGCTAAGCTGAGCGGCAAAAGCAAAGGATTACAAAAGAATAAAGAGTCTAAGAAAGAAATCTTAAAAGTTTTGGTTTCAAATTTGGTTTGAGATCAATAGCCCTTGTTTCCTATTTCAGTCATTGTATGAAGTGGTGATTTTATAAACTTATATACAGCTTAAAAATAAGTACTTTCCTTCCACACCAAAGTGGGACCATTTATCAAGCCTGAGAACAGTGTCAAGAGAAAATAAGGAGATACAGCTGTAGTGAGGCTATAGATATCCTAGATGATGACCCAAGATGTAGAGCGTAAGTTACGATGGAAAAAAAAGAACATCGCTACAAAGACTCCCCTGATTCCTGATCTCCCAGACTAAAGGCCCTGAGAAATGGCAGATAAATCATCTTGGAAAACTACCAGACAGCAGAAAAGCTAAGTAACAATGACAAGAAATTACAAGCCTCTTCTAAATACAAAAGGTGCAGAAAGTATCTAGAAGTTACACAGCAGGGAAAATTATATTTATTTAAAGCACCTGAAAACTTTTGATTTATTATCATTTTTGTCTGA
Source organism: Muntiacus reevesi (assembly GCF_963930625.1). Classification (NCBI taxonomy): domain Eukaryota; kingdom Metazoa; phylum Chordata; class Mammalia; order Artiodactyla; family Cervidae; genus Muntiacus; species Muntiacus reevesi. The sequence goes on along the minus strand of NC_089257.1, from coordinate 23,767,317 downwards.
CTTATTAATGCTAATGACTACTTATTAAGCACTTAGTGATGAAAAACAGTATTTTAAGTAATAATACAGTACGAAGTATATTGTGCAAATATGCATGACAATGTATACATCTGCAAATTTTAATTCTTGCTGATTTTACTTCTACAGTATTTTCTTTTCATATTTATCCTCTATTTTCCACTTCCAATACTACAAACCTTTAGTCTTTTGCCATCTATATCAATTTAACTTCCAATATGCTCCAAAAGTGATTTTCTCAAGCTTAGCAAGGCGTTCAAGGCCATTTATTTGTTCATCCCAATCTCTAATTTTAGTCTGAGTTTTCAATACACATTTCATCTATCATTCTTCAGTCACATCAAGGTTGTACTGCTTTTCATTGTTGTCTGTTGAAATCTATTCACTTTTCAAGGCCCAGAAAGTCTGACACCCTTCCCACATATTTTTTTCTAAATATTTCTCAATATTCATCTCTTCTTTAAGGCCTTCTAAAGATTAATTTTTCCTCCTTTGTAGGTAATACTTGATAATTATTGCCTATATCCAGTTAATCTTTTATTCAAGCTGCTATTTTGTACATCATGGGAGGTCAGAAACATGCCATGTTTGTATACCTTACAGAGCCTAGGAAAGCATTGTGCACAAAAATGTTTTGTTAAATTCAATGTCAACAATTTAGTTATCTAGATGCTGAGTATGTATTATTTAAAGTAAATTAAAAAATGACATTGCCCAAGCACATTTTTAACTGCTGAAAGATGAATTGGTACCAAATAGTCATTCAAGACAAACTTGGAGGGAAAGAATTATGGCTTCAGATTTGAAAGACGGTGTATTTACAGTTTTCTGTTACTCTTTATTCCTTCCAATGGAATAAATTAGTTAATCCTTAATTGCTTGTTGTAAGCAAATCTAAAGTATGGCTCTTTGGATTTATTCAAATGTGTAATCAGAAATTACATCAAATTGTAAAACAAAATATTTACTTAATATGTAAATTACAACTCAAGTGAGAAGAATCTGCACAGATAATGCATGAAATTGTTGACTGTCATATTGTGTAATTGAAGGGCATCTGATGTTTACAATGGGTAATATAGGAGTATCTGAAACAAGACTTCTCTATTGTCATGTATTTTACACGATACAGCCAGAGGCTCCAGCATTTATCCTTTTATGTCTATAAAGTCAAATCTAGACTCACCAGTAATATAATGCTTTGAAGGGATAGGCTTGGCTCAGGTAGACTTAAACATCAGTGAGGATAAAATAATACAATGGAAGTGATAACCAAGGAAATACTCATTTCTAGTAATAGAGCCAGAAGTCTCAGATGTATATTTTCTATTTGTTCTAACATTTGTTCCTATCTGATCATAACCTGCCAAAAGCTAAAAGGGATTTGAAATGATCTAGTGCAAACCCAAAAGTTTACAGTTAAGAAAACTTGTGATTCAATGAGGTAAAGTGATTTGCTCAAGGTCATACTGATAATTAATGATGAATTAATATTAAAACTTAGTTCTCTTGACTCTTAGATGAGTGTGTATTTTATTTCCCACAGTATTAAATTATGTTTCCCACAAATATCATACATGCTGGATACATAAATATCTGTTACATTAAATTTTGTTTTTTGATTTTTTTCCTTGTGTTCAATTATTTGCTTCATCCAATCAATCACTTTTACACTTAAATATCAAGTCTGGACTTGAAGCATATATAAGCACTTGTCAATTAATCTAAGTATCAGTCACCTTCTTGCCTTCAGATGAGAGCGTTAAAGTAAATACCCATTTAAAAAAGTAATGTCACTGAGAGATACAAGGAATGGAAAAGTGTTAAGGATAGTCATTGATAAACTCATTTACTGAGTTACAGGTCAGAGAATTGTAAATGTAACTAGGAGGTCAAAAGAAATTGAGTTGTGCTATAATAGAAATAGATGACTCTTGAATCTAGATTAATAACCTGGAAACACAGAGGAAAGAAAGCATATAAGAATGAATGACCTTAAAACTCTTAACTGGCACACACATTGTTTTTCTACAACAATATGTCAATCTAAAGACAGACTGTGATATCCTTCAACTTCACTTGGATTTTAAAAAGGAAATTTAGGGAGTTTTGAATCTTTTCCCACAAGAAAAGCCACCTGTCTGAGTTCATGATCATTTTCCATTTGTAAGAGTTCAGATTATTTTATAAGACATGAGCAGATGTTCATGCATCAAGGCAAAAATCTGTTTCACAAAGAGAAAGCTTTTAGAATTCTCAGAAATTAGTCTCCTAGCATAATCAAATCTGGTTATCATTTCATAGACTCAATTCTTTGTAGCAGTAGGAGCCCTGAAGGCGCTACATAAAACAACCAGATACAGCACAGAAGTATGTAGTGGGTTGGATGGTGTCCCCCTCAACCTAACAGTACACCCAGTCCTAACCCCTGTTATTATGAAAGTAACTTTATTTGAAAATAGGGTTTTTGTAGATGAATTAAGGACCTTAAGAACAGATCATCCCAGATTTAGGGTTAGCTTTAAATGAAGTTATTAATGTCCTTATGAGGAGAGTGAGAATCGAGACACAGAGATGCCAGTGGGGAAAGCCACTTAATGATAGAGGTGGAGCTGGGAGTATTGAAACTACAAGCCAAGGATTGCTGGCAGTCACCAGATGCTTGGAGAAGGGCATGGGACAGTTTTTTCTCCAGAGTCTCCAGAAGGAGCCAGCTCTGCTAAAGTCTTGCTTGTGTTTCTGATCCTCATATTTGAAGGAGAATAAACATCTATTTTTAAGCCACCTTGGTTGTGGTAATTTTTTATGGCGGTCCTAGAAAACTAATGCTTCATGTACTATCATTTTAAAAACAATCGATAGTTGTTTCTGGAGAAGTATTGGAAGCTTTCATTTCTTTAAAATATTTATACACATTAGCTTCAGAGCCATACACTTTAACCTACTGTGTGCAAAAGTTCTGGTATGAAGTGATGGTGTATTATCAGGAGTGTTCTTCCTTAGTCTCTGCCTAACCTTAGGAGTATTATTTAAATTGTTAGAGCCTCAGTTTTTAGATACCCTCCAAAATATCTGGCCTCATGATTTTTAATTGGTCTCTGCTACCTCCATAGTCCTTTGGTTTTAACTACTCTATGGAAACGGTTATAATTGGAAAATCATACACTATATCTGGTCATTAAATATCATCTGCTAAGAATGCTGAGCTCTGTAATTATCTGCATCTAATCAGTAATATATCATCTGCTCAACTTAAAAAACAAATTAGTAATTTGAAAAGTATTTCACTTATGCACGCAATTCTATTTAGTAATGGACTCACTATTAATTAGCTTCATGTAAAATAATAACTGGCTCAGTATCAGAGGCCATAGATTATTATCCTGGGAGGAACAAGTTTTGTTATATAATGAAGATAATATGAAAGAGCTCAGAAGTTGGTTATAGGTCATCTAGTTTAAATTCCATATTGTGAATGCTGGTAAAGTAAGTATGAAACTTAGAGTAGTTAAATGATTTACTTGTTCATAGTCAATTAGTGGTTATAAAGGGAAGGAAATGCCACACTTAGGTTATTCTAATTGTGCCAGGCCTTTCACACAAGGTTCTAGATATTTTCATCATGAGCATCTTTGCGGTAAACATCTTTGCTACAAGCCTTTTCACTACATAATTAACTGGCCATGATACAATTCTGCCATGAAAGATAAAATAACAGAAAATAAAAGAGGGACATTAAAAATACATAATGAAGCATGAAAAATTAATAGCAAAATTTAAAAAAAAACTTTACTCCAAAATATAAAATATTTGAATACATTTAAAATGGGTGTAGATTGATGGAAAAACTGCTCAAGTAACTTGATTTTATTTAATCTTGTGGGTTATACTTAAGGACTCTAAAGTCTTTCATTTATCGTATGACACATTTTTTGGTTTGTTGATTTATCTCCTTCTTTGGTATCATGCCTTTTTGTATTTGCTAAAATGTTTTCTTTCATTAAAAGAGGTATAAGTATCTAAATACTAGGAGGTGTGTATTTGTAACTGAGGTTTGCATTTGAAAGCGTCTGCACTATTACTTGTTATTGGCGTGTATCACATGTCCTTTGATAGATATGCCACAATTCTATGGGAAATGTGAGATTAAACTCTTTACCTTTGAGTCCCTCGGCCTCTTTCTTCTCCAACAGAGTGTGTGTGAAAATAAGAAACCGGTTCTCTTGGGGCACATCATCATCTGTCAATTCCATAAAGCCAAATGTCAGCCAGATGAAACCAAATGGTCAACCCGTCGTTTTATCTTTGATACCAGAATTTCCTTATGGTCGAATAGTTGTACAGCAAAGATGTTAATGACAAAGAAGCTTATGTTGAAATTACTGGACCCTCTTCACACACATCATGTTACATAATTCTGATATTGCTTATTTAGTATTTTCACAGATTCCATGCTCAGATACCCAAAAATATATTGCCTCTACTTTTCTAAAACTTAAATTCAGCATTAAGCTCTCTTTCCACCAGACACCTTAATTATAATCATTTTAGACTTAAACTCATAATATACATATAGCAAATATTTTCCCCATACCATTTTCGTCTTTGCATATCATGTATATGTGGTAAATATTGTTGGTTCACAAACTGGTCACTTGTACATGGAGGGCAAGCAGACACCAAAGAAATAGGCAGATATTCCACATTGGTAGGTGGGCAGTTTTAAGAGGCAAGAGAACTAACTTACATATGAGGCTTGTCCTAGGCAACTGCAAGATAAGTAGATCCAAACTCACCCACCAGGATCTTAAATGTTTATATGGAGGGCTAAACTGGGCTTAGTTATGTATACCATCCATGTGGTCTCAACAGCATGACACTTTCTCTGGACTGTGTTTTTGAGCAGTTTCCAGAGCAGGGAAGGCTAGTGGAATGTACATTCCAAGTACAGGGGAGAGGGTGAGACACCTCCGATTGCCTGGATCTAACTTGTGAGTCAAGCAACAGTCATGTCCTCTGGGTGACCTCCTGCAAATATATGTAGAATAATGCTCACCATTTTAGCCATTTTCAAAGTGTGTAACTCAGTGGCATTTAATATATTAACAGTGTTATTCAACTGCCATGACTGTCTAATTCCAGAACATTTTTATCTCCCCAACATCCATATCATTTTGACATATACACTGGCTAGATGTTTTTTGTCTCTGTTTGGCTTAAAGGCCAAAAATGGCGACTTCCCCTGTGATCCACTGGCTGAGACCCTGAGCTTCCAGGGTTTGACTTGATCAGGGAACTAGATTCTACATGCTGCAACTAAAGATCCCACATGCTGCAACTAAACCCCAACACATCCAAATGAATAAGTGAATATTTTAAAGAAAGGCCAAAAATATAATAGCATTTTTCAGTGCAAATCTTTGTTTCTTAGTTCATTAAGGGTAACTTTTGAAACAATCAATCAGTCATTATAAAACTCTTCGTATAATTCTGTCATTCATTTCAATCATTTCATGAATGACTGGTTGAGGCTTAAAGAATTAAGAAAGATAACCAAAATTCCCTAAAAACCAAGGTACTTTAGGTTGACTACCTTTTAATATCATTTGTCTAACAGAAGCTCAGGAGATATTCAATATATATGTTAATTTTCTTAGTAGCAGATTGGAGGTATAAATCCATATCTGTCTAGTTCAGAACCCCACTATCTACATACCCAAAATAGCCATGACTCTCAAGGGTACCTCTATTTGTCTCAGTACTATTACTTTTGAATTGATAAATATAGGTAACCAGTTTTTTATCAAAATAAAAATTATGATACAACATTGAGAAGACTCTGGATTTTTATTTAAAGCTAGCTATGGTTTGATAGATGAAAGAAATATATTGCATTTAGGAGTATTCTCTTTAGTAACATTCTGGCAATCACTGCAGTAGTAATTTATGCTACACAAAATAGAGACTTTCTTAGCTGACATCTATTTAATTCACTAGATCAATGAACATTTTCCTTTCCCAATGGAGTTGGGGCCTAGAAAGCTGCTTTTAAATTGACCTGGACAATTTTGGATTCACTATTTCAGTTGTGTGCATAGTAAAAGTCCCTTGTGTCTGTCCCCAAATGTACTGCTCTCATTATTGTAATCAATACAGTGCTTACTCTGGTGAAATATGAATACAGAAAGAAAAAGAACTGTGGTTTATATGCAAACTAAGTTAAAAGATTTGACTTCATGAAAGTAAGCCTCTAAGACAAAGTGGCTATTCAAATAGTTGTGGAAGAGGTGAGTATGAAAGATTAAGGAACAAAAGTCATAGACATCTATAAATATTTTGTACTGGGATCTGTTTACAAATGGTTTAAAACTTGAACTTCACCTTATGAGGACCCATACTGGAAATTGTAGACAAATATTAATGGTGTGCAGGTTTTAGCTATAAAGTCTTATGTAAGTCTCCACCAACAAATTCATCTAAGGAAGAAGTTTTGATGCTATATCAACAGATTACATAATGAATATAGTCTAAAAAACATTAAGGTGCATGTATATCATTTTTTATGATTCTTGACTTCAACTGATTTTTCTAATAACTTTCCAACTATTGACTCTAATTTTGTCAGGTGAGAAATCTTCTACTGTACATAGCTGCAAATGCCCAGTCACTGGAAATGGATTTTAACTGGATCAATACCAAACATTTTTATACATTTTTCTATGGGGCTTGTTTGCTTTCAAATTTTTAAAGTAATGGTTCCTGAAGAGATTATGTTACTACTGAAACTTGTTCCTATACTCTGTGACCACTAAATAATAATAACTATCATTGTTATTGTTGATAAAACAATTTAAGTCTGAATATAGTTTCATCCTTGCAATATGAAAAAGCCTAAGTAGTTACATAGAAGAATCATGATGGAATCTCTTCACTTTTCACAGATGGTTTGAACTGAAAATATTAGTGGGCAGTAAAGGAGTTTGTGGTCTTTGCAGTCAAGGTACGTTTTGTGGAATATGTGTATGGGCTTGATCCCAGCATATTAGCTTAAGTAGTTTGACCCATTTGTTTCTCTCTGGGCTTCTGTTCAAACTCCTAAAGAAAAGATTGGATAATTGGTTATATTATTTCCTCTGTTTGTGTACACATTGCCCACCTTTCTTCTTTCTTTCCTTTCTTTGTCCAGCAAATATTTGATGCACCTACTATGTTCAAGCTGTTTTCCAGACTTTAGTGAGCCTAATTAACACAAGCTCTAGCCTCAGGAATCTTATATCTTGCTGAGGAGAGAGACAGTACATAAATAATTATACAGATTTAATTAACCATAATTACGGTAATTGCTATGAAGGAAAAGTGCATAATATTACAAAATGCATCAGAGAGACCTAATTAAACTAGTCTGTGGCAGCAGGAATAACTTCATTTGAAAAAGTGACATTAAAATGAAACCTAAAAGATGATCTAAATAAGCTAGGAGAAACAGGATAGAGCATTCAAGGTAGATAAAAGAGCCTGTGTAAAGCCCTTTTTGGAGAAAACCTTGGCTAGGGAAGAAATCAAGGAAGTAATGATCAGAATTATTGTAATTTCAGATAAGGGTATCATTGCAAGATTAGGTCTAAGGAAAAGCTGCATCAGACTGCATTAGCTAAAAATGAAGATTACTGAGGCCCACTCATGATGTCCTAGTAGAGAACATCTGGAAATGGTGTCTGATCTCCTCCATCTGAGCAAACAGCCAGATGCTTCTTATGGACTATGCAAGTAGTTTGAGATTTGCTGAATTAAACCAATGTACTTTCCACAATTCTTACTATAGCCAAATGAAGAAATAACCACACAATATCAAGCTTTAGGATTAGACTCAGTTCTGGAAACATTTAATTCTTTCTTTTTTTTTTTTTTTAATATTTTTTCCACTAAGACAATAATAAAGAATTAGATGTAGAGAATATAGTAAAACTCTTCTTTTACTTTTAACTCTTGCCCTATTTCTCCTCAAACTATTGAAGGACTAGGTAGGAGCATCTATTTCTCTCATGTTGCACAGCAGAAGCAGTGGTCCAAAGAGGTTGTCTTTCTGGGAGTTACAGTTTGCCTGAGGAGTGCAAAGGCCTTCTGACCACAGTGTCTACTCTGCTGGCCCCTGGATTCCCTCATGTCCCTTCCTGTCATCTAGGGGTCATTAGTATTTACTCTCTTTCCAAAATGGCATTTTTCACTTGAACTAGATCTATCCTCAAAGGGAAAAAAAGAAAACAATAGGAAATGCTAAATGTTGAACTTTTCACAGGTAAAGTTTTCAGAAATTGATGTCAAGAATAAAATAGCTGCTGGCAGTTACAACTGTTTGCATGTCATTTTACAAAACAATTGACTATAAGGTCTGCGTGGATTAAAGTTTTCACATAAATTGGGGAAATCTGGCCGCCCAGTTTCCCTTCTGACCTCCTGGGCTTTTTCTTTTCTTTTTCTTTTTTTTTAACATAGCTACATAGAACAGTTGGTCTTCAGATCTGCCAAGCTCTTTTCCACCTAAAGAAATTATAATTATCAAGGAAGAAAGCTTTAAATGAGGAGCCATAAAAAGTATGAGGGCTGGTTTCATTTATTAAGCAGAGGTGCAGTGACAGCATCCGCTGCGTGTGGGAAGCATGGGTGATCCTAATCAACTGTGAAATGGGCCTAACGTCATCTCTAGAGGTTATTCAAATATATTAGGCTCAGCTGTATGTGGGGATGAGCTATTGTGAAGTTTTGCCCAGAGATTTACTACTGAATTTCCGAAACAGCTGGTTCACTGTATGATGGTGTACAGACTGCATGCTTGTGTTCTTCCTCCCCTTCCTCCAAACTGTCATGTTGAAATCCTAACCCCCAATGAGATGATATTACGACGTTTGGCCTTTGGGAGATAATTAGGTCATGTGGGTGTATCCCCAGGAGCGGGATTAGTGCCCTTATAAATAGAAATATGAGAGTGCTTGCCTTCTCTCTCTTCTCTCCACCGTGTAAGGATACAGTGAGAAGACAGCCATCTGAAAATGAGAAAGAGTGCCCTTACTGGACACCACATCTACCAGCCAGGGCCTGATCTTAGATTTCTAGCCTCCAGGACTGTGAGATATAGAAGCTGCTTAAGCCAGGCAGTCTATGGTAATTTGTTATAGCAGCCTGAGCTAAGGCAGGTGCAGCCTTTCCTGTGCTCATTTCAGTGAAGGGGGTAACTAGCAAGTCCCCACAGTGAAGTTCTTCAGGGAGACCTCATAAGGCAGACACACTCGGTGGTCGTCCTCAAGATCCCCGTCTCCTCACAGTCATGCCTTGTGTATCTTTCCCTTGCTGAGTGTGTGCCAGACCTGTGACTGGCTCCTAAGCAACAGTATACAGCAAAGGGGATGGGTTGCTCCTGACTGCCTGTGTGTGATTACAGTACATAAAGTTGCACTGTTCGTCCTGCAAGAAAACCTTCTCTCCTTTGGTGGCTTTGAAAAGGCGAGCCTCCATGTGGGCTGCTATGTGGAAACAGCCTCAAGGCCAGGAGCTGAGGGCTAGCTTTGCCTCCAGCCAGGGAGAAGCTGAAACCCTCCATACAGCAACTTGCAAGGAAATGAATTCTGCCCACAACCAAATGAGTCAGCAGATTCTTCCTCAATGGAGCCTTAGACAAAATCGTAATCATGATCACCTGCTTGATTGCGTACCCTAAGCTGAGGACTCAGGTGAAACATGTCTGGACACCAAACCCCTCTGAGGTGATAAATGTGTGCTTTTTTATGTTACGAAGTTTGCGGCAATTTTTGGTGAGGTAGCGACATATAACTACTACACCTCAGCAAAGCATTTTTTCATGAGGAAAGTAGACTCCTCCACAGAGATTGTTGGCGAGGAGTCCTTTCTGTGAAATGGAATAAGTGAGTCTCAAGTTGGATAATTAACCATGAAGGAGATTGACAGTTAAATATATTTGGTAGGGGAGGGTCAACTTTTCAAAATGTGGAAGGTTTGAATAACTACTAAAGCAGCAATAAGGCAAAGAAGTTGCCATATGTTTCTTTTTAAGTCTTTGTCCTATTAAATGAGTTCCTTCTAGCAAAATTTTTATGACCTGGCTTCAGTTTTATCTCATAGCTTAATTAGTGGACATTAGTTTTCTTTGTCTACCACTTTAAACCACTCTTTGAGCCTCCCTGGTAGCTCAGATGGTAAAGAATCTGCCTGCAATGCAGGAGACCTGGGTTTGATCCCTGGGTCAGGAAGATCCCTTGAAGAAGGGGATGGCAATCCACTCCAGTATTCTTGCCTGGAGAATTCCATGGACAGAGGAGTCTGGCAGTTGCAAAGAATTGGTCATGGCAGAGTGACTAACACTTTGAGCTTTAAAAGCTGATCATGGAGTTATGAGTATGTTCGTGCTAAGTTGCTCTAGTCGTGTCTGACTCTATGGACTGCTGAGCCCTCCTGCAGGGGATCTTCCCAACCCAAGGATCAAACCTGCATCCCTTATGTCTACCCTGCATTGGCAGACAGGTTCTTTACCACTAGCGCCACCTGGGAAGCCCCTCATGGAGTTATGGTTATGGAATAGTCTACAAACTAACCTTCCTCAGCACTTGATCTTATGCTTGCTCTTCAACTTCTTCATTTTCTCTTTAACATTTCTATTTTTCCTTTCTCTTATTCATTTTTCATTCTTCAAATATCATTTCTACTAAGGAGCTTTCCACAACCACCTAAATCTAGCTTAAGAGTTTCTCTACTTACTTCAGTAAGTACTTCACTTACTAAAAGCCAGAATATACTTGCTTCTTTATTGAAATTTCCTTGTCTTCACCCTGTCTCCTTCACTAGGTAATGTCTTGGAACTTCACTGGTGGTCGAGTAGTTAAGATTCCATGCTTGCTTTGCAGAGGGTGAGGTTGGATCCCTGGTCAAGGAGCTAAGATCCACATGTGCACATCACAGCAAAAGGAAGGGGATTAGTGTCTCAGTCACTTGTTTATCTCCTCTTTTTTAGCCTCTTACTTGATGTATAGATACATACTCAAATGACTTTATTTTAAGCAAATGAAAAAGACTGTTATAGTGAAAAGCACAGAAGCACTGGAGCCAGATAAACTAATATTCAAATTTCAGTTAATTGTGTCACTTTGGGCAGATTATTGAATCTGTACTAGCCATGATTTCCTCATCTGGCAAAATGAGGATAAATAGCTGCCATTGTTTCAGGGAGTCATTCAAATATTAATCCATTTCCCTGCAAACACTTCTGCAGCTTTTATCATGGATGAGTCATGACTGTTGGGTTGAGGACACAGGTGTATACAAAGGAGCCTAAATCCCTACCTCCAGAAGCATAATATACATAGTAAACAAGATGGATGAGATATACAGTATGTTAGATAGTGGTAAGAAGAAGAAAGGAATAAGGAGAGGGATAGGAGGAATCAGGAAGTAGCAATTTTAGATAAGGGAGCAAGGGAAGACCTCACTGAAAAGTGGCATTTCTGTAATAATATGAAGAAAGTACTACAGCAAGATGTGCCAGTGTTGACTGAAAAAACCTCCCTGCAACCTATTTTGAGAGTTAGGTTTTATTCAGTGGGAATGTTAGGAAGACAGTATCTCAGGTGACCCAGAGAGAGCTTAGTCTGAGGAGGTGGGGGAGGAGCCAGGCTATATACAAGTTTGCAGCAAGGGGGCAGGTAGTCTGAATATTAAACTCTATTAAGTAAGAGAAAACTAAATCACTCACATGAAGAGATTTAAAGATCTTCTATGTATGGGAAGGTGCAAGCATCAGTCTTGCTAAAATAATTTCTTTCATATGCATCTAGCTATCTGGGGCCAATCCTGCTTTCTTTATTGTTCATGTACTAATTCTTTGTTTACAGTAAGAGATGGTGAATGTTGTAGACACTGCCTTTCACTTCCCTCCAGCTCCTCAAGTAGCTGATGGCTTCCAAATAGCTGTCTTTGTTTCACCTGGGGTGAGGAATTTGCATTTGGAAAAGGCTTGTTTACTGGTAGTACAGAGCAGAAAATATTTCATTTCACACCAGTAACTGGGAGAAGAGCATCCTTAACAGGGGTTGGAATGGTTGTAGAGATTCATTTGCCAAAATCTACAACACAGTTCCTGGCCCATAGAAGTTGTCAGGAAATGTTTACAACTGCCTCACACACGTTTACCCTGCTCCCTACATACATTGGCATTTGTACTTTCAAACTACACTGGAGTCTTGAACAATATAGATTTGAGCTACATGGATCCACTTGTACGTGGATATTTTTCATTAGTAAATTTTGAATATTGCAGAACTACACCATCTGCAGTTGGCTGAACCTGTGGATGTATTGGGAGGAACTGTGGATTTGGGGTTCCTGCTGTATATTATGCTCAGATTTTTGACTGCTCTGAGGATCACTGTCTCTACTCCTTTTTCAGGGATCAACTGTATATACTCATTAATTACAGGGTTCACGGTTTATCTTTGAAGAATACCTAAATTGTATAGTCTACTGTCAGATTCAGTCTACCAATTATGTGGTGAAAAAAAGTCCCTTTAAAATCCTCTAAGTGGAAATTTAGAAATTAACTCTATTCTTGGTAAGTAGGCACTACTTTCTTTTCATTTTTCCATCTAGGATAACAGAACTTCAATGTCCTTAGGCATTTCCATGAAGAAACTATGAAGATGCTAAAACCTTCTATTGTGAGGGTGCATCAAGACCACCAAGGGAGGCAGTCCATGCATAGCACATTGAAGTGGAGTTCACAAGCAGTTCAGTTTCTCAGTCTTATCCCATTCTTTGCGACCCCATGAACCGCAGCAGGCCAGGCCTCCCTGTCCATTGCCAACTGCAGGAGTTTATTCAAACTTATATCCACTGAGTCAGTGATGCCATTCATCACCTCATCCTCTGTCATCCCCCTCTCCTCCTGCCTTCAATCTTTCCCATCATCAGGGTCTTTTCACATGAGTCAGTTCTTCACATCAGGTGGCCAAAGTATTGGAGTTTTAGCTTCAGCATCAGTCCTTCCAATGATTTTCTTTAGGATTGATTTCCTTTAGGATGGACTGGTTGGATCTCCTTGCAGTCCAAGGGACTCTCAAGCACCACAGTTCAAAAGCATCAATTCTTGGGCACTCAGCTTTCTTTATAGTTCAACTCTCACATCCATACATGACCACTGGGAAAACCATAGCCTTGACTAGACAGACGTTTGTTGACAAAGTAATGTCTCTGCTTTTTAATGTGCTGTCTAGGTTGGTCATAGCTTTTCTTCCAGGTAACAGCGTTTTTTAAATTTTATGGCTGCTGTCACCATCTGCAGTGATTTTGGAGCCCCTTCCCCCCCAAAAAATCTTTGTCACTGTTTCCACTGTTTTCCCAACTAGTTGCCATCAAGTGATGGAACCAGATGCCATGATCTTAGTTTTCTGAATGTTGAACTTTAAGCCAACTTTTTCACTCTCCTGTTTCACTTTCATTAAGAGGCTCTTTAGCTCTTCTTCACTTTCTGCCATAAGGGTGGTGTCATCTCCATATCTGAGGATATTGATATTTCTCCCGGCAATCTTGATTCCAGCTTGTGCTTCTTCCAGCCCAGTGTTTCTCATGACGTACTCTGCATATAAGTTAAATAAGCAGGGTGACAACGTACAGCCTTGACATACTCCTTTTCCTATTTGGAACCAGTCTGTTGTTTCATATCCAGTTCTAACTGTTGCTTCCTGACCTGCATACAGGTTTCTCAAGAGGCAGGTCAGGTGGTCTGGTATTCCCATCTCTTTAAGAATTTTCCAGAGTTTGTTCTGGTCCACACAGTTCACAGAAGTATATCTCTTTAAATTTTTTATCATTTAATTTTCACCCTGAGTCTTCCTATTATTGGACTTGGGAGGATTCAACTAAGCTCCAACACCCTGGAAGTAAATAAATAACTTTGAATCCTTGGAGAGGCCCTTTTGTTGCCCCAGTTCACGTTTGTCCCCAGATCCACTGGATCTACTGCTTCTGTGCCACTCATGGGACACAGTGAGCCCAGGAATCCCAGTGCCCAGAATTTGCTTACCCTGTATTCATCACACAGCCCTCTAAGGTTGGAATCCCTCTTGAGGGCACTGTCCTGGAATAATATAATATTTATTGTTCTGTTCTCTGTTCTTCTATGTGCCTGTGTTTATCCTTAAACATCTCAGCACATGGAGTAATGCTCTTCATCATGGGCTTGGCTTTTAGAAACAATAGCCTAGAAGGGATATGTGTATTTTTAATGTCACTTTTCCTACTAGTCCCCTGAAGCAAGCTAGCAGGTAGATAGAAAACTACTTGAAGAAGAGTGGGAAATGATAAAAGGAGATAAAAGGAAAAATATATAAATTGATATTCCTGACTTTGTCAAACCAAATCTGGATGGTAATATTTCCTTGAGTATTTATATTTGGTGTAAATCAGTAAAATTAAAATTCACGTGTAGCATCACGTCAAGTTGAATCAGTGCTCTCTCTTTCGTCTCAGTATGATTTTCTTTAGCTCACACATGGACTTCATAACTGTTCTTAGAAATATATGCAGAAAATTCTGAGTGGTTTGAGTATTATATTGAATATCTAACGATAAACACAGCAAATTCTTTTTGTGCATCACCAACCTCAATTCCTTTTGGATCAATGAATCACAATTTGAGAAAATATGAAAATAATTGTGGTCTATTCATCTTCTTTTATAGTAAATAGTACTTGGAGTTTCTTTTAGGAAGACTATCGGAACATGGCTCAAAATCAGTGACCCTACATAAAAAATAATAAATGACTCTTTGAGACCGTAGCTAGTAAATACTTTTGAAGTTGGTTGCAGTGATATTTACCTACATCCTTTGCTAGGACTTCAGCCAACACCACAAAGGCACTTCCCAAATGTGATTGGTCTAATGTGCTTAAAACCACAAAATTGTCAGTAAATCCAGACAAAGAAAAAAAAGGTATGAGATATTTTATTTTGAGATCATATCTCAGTAGATCTAACCTATGTTTCTGTGTCTATGCCATATCCCTGAAGTGGGTCAACTCTCATCTACCATTCTTTTGAACTACCTCCCATTGAAAGACAAGATTTCTATAATTCACAATTTTCTCTGGTTTCTCTGAACTACTATAATACTACTTTCTGAATCAGGCAATGTATTTTATAATTAAGTCCTGCATCATATTTTTATTTAATAGTTTCTGATGAGTAGGTTGTAGTTCTCTAGCTACACTGTAAATTTCTTTAAAATTTTTAAATAATATGCATAGGTATATATATATTTAGTTTGTTAGATCTCATGAATGCTCTCAGCTTTGTGCTGGGTAGGTGGTGGTGGTGGTGAATGCATCTTTTCTTTTAAGTATCTGGGTACTCATTACATGCAGCTTCTCTACTAGTAGTTCATGTATATTATTTAATGCTCATATTAAGAAACAACATCTTGTCTTTTTTCCTAACATGTGAACTTAAGTTGAGATAGCTAAAATAACTTACAAAAGTGTTTCTACAACAAAGACATACAACATAGTCATGGAACTGTAATTGGAGTACATCTTTCTCTGTCTTCAACTTTGTATTGTAAGCCAGTATGCTATAATGATTCTTTGTAAGCTGACTGCTTCCTAAAAGGTAATGGAAGACTTGTGAAACTACCTATACTGCTACTGCTGCTAAGTCACTTCAGTCGTGTCCAACTCTGTGCGACCCCATCCCTGGGATTCTCCAGGCAAGAACACTGGAGTGGGTCGCCGTTTCCTTCTCCAATGCATAAAAGTGAAAAGTGAAAGTGAAGTCCTTCAGTCGTGTCCGACTCTTTGCGACCCCATGGACTGCAGCCTACCAGGCTCCTCCGTTCATGGGATTTTCCAGGCAAGAGTACTGGAGTGGGGTGCCATTTCATTCTCCGGAAACTACCTAGAAGTACAGATCAAATTTCTTATGCCATACAGGAAATGTCCTATATTCATCTTTTCTCCCCTTGAAGAATACACGTTGCTTTAGAAATTCCATGTGATAACCTGTTAAAATGAAAGTTAATTATTATAACTAAGGGATACGACAGAGAAGCCTGGTAATTAGACTCATAAACTATCTGTGTAGAATGATGTACACACTCCAGAATGGCAATATTTCAAAGGTCATATAAATGAATTAATTCAGTGAGCATTTATTGATGCTAAATCCCAGAGCCTGGGCTAAGTGTCATGAATACAAAAAAGAATGGTGTGCTCTTCAGTCTTTATAATCTTTCAGTCTTGTACTGAGAAAATGCATATGTATAGAGAAAACAGTAAAATTCCTCATATAAAATAGCCTCTCATTAAATGATATGTATTGAATTTAAATTCCTTAATGCATTCATGGGAGTGCATATGGATGAGTGATTAACTCTGTCCAGGTAGAATGGTGTGAGAGATTTAGAATTTCCTAAAAAATGTGACATTTAAAGTTTAATTTGAAAGATGAGACAGTATGAACTAGAAAAGGACTAATGGGAGGGGCATACCAGAGAGACAGAAGTGTGCTTTCCAAGATGGAAAACATGACTTTTTCAGGGCATCCAATGCTGATGCTGTATATGAAAAGTGGAAGCAGAGAAATAACAGTGGAAGGTTAGTTGGGAACAGATATTGAAAGTTTTTATCTCAGTTTTCTTCAGTGTTGCAAATTCTGTCATATAATCATTCTGATAACTAATCAGAATTTCACCCAGAAAACATATGAAGATTTTATTAAATTGGCATATTCCAACAGTCTGGATTATCTGATAATAAGGATCTTCTGATTTGGTCAAACATAAATTACAGGTTTCCCAAATAGTTTAAATGTATGCCTTGTACTATACTTAAAGTATTGTTAATGTAATTGTTTGTATCAATTTGGAACTTTCTGTTGACTCATGTGGCCATATCAAAATCAATAGCAAGTCAGTCTGAAACAGTGTAAAACTCAGTAAATATGGATGAGAAAGCAGGTGAGCAGGGTGGTGTGGCTATTTGTAATAACATTCTAGAAGAAGATTCATTGGCATCAGCTAATTTGAAGGCATTCATATAATATTTGCAAAGGAAAATGAACTCTCTGGAGGGATAAACCTGGATACATTTTTCTAGCTTTCATTTATTTTTTTTTTTTCTTTCTAACTAGTTCTGACAATTCAGGAATAGTTCTCTCCATTTCTTCCTGCTCTGTAACCATCTTTTCACTGTATTAAAATGCACTGCCTTTTACACCATTTAGGGTTGTTGGAAAAAATGAGCAGAAACAGAAAATAAGTTCAGCTATCTTTTTCAAACAAACTTTTCTACTTGATCTTAAGGCAGATAAGGGTTTTCTAGTTACAAATGTGCAAGAAGACAATAATTTATTTGTTTTTATTTTTCCCCAGCAGATCAAGTTGGACATATTTGTGGAAAAAGAAATATGAACATATAGACTGATAAGTATATTGGATAAATTATAGCAAAATGATCTCTGAGATTGGAAATAACCCATCTCTTTATAAAGAGTGCATGGAATAATGATATTGATTTTAAGGTAATATTCTAAAAACAAGTGACTAAAAATATATTTTATGTACCACTTAGCATGTAGCACTGCTATTTTTATTTAAGATAGCTGTGTAATAATACTACAAATGTTACAAGTATGCAGTTAGATGCTTTGACATCTACATACATCTATACCACTTGTGTTTCTTCATTTTTCCTTCACCAAGTCCCTCTTCTTTGCCTTCCCAATTCCCATAGTTATCAATCTACTATCACTATAAACTAGTTTGTATTTTCTAGAATTTTATATGAATAGAACAATAAGCCAATAATATTTTTATATTTTGGAGATGTTTTTGACTTCTTTTTCTCAAGATAATTTATAGATACATCTATCTACAGTGTTGCATGTATCAATGGCTTATTCCATTTTATTGATGAGGAGTATTCCAGTGCATAGATATGTCAAAATTGTGTTTACCCACTCATCTGTTAATGTGTTTGTATTAGTCTGTTATAGAGGAGGGCATGGCAACCCTCTTCAGTATTCTTGCGTAGAGAACCCCGTGGACAGAGGAACCTGGTGGGCTATAGTCCATAGGGTCGTAAAGAGTTGGACATGACAGAAGCAATCTAGCATGCACACATGCATTAGTTTGTTAGCATAGCCAGGGCAAAGTACCACATACTGGATGTGTTAAAAATGGAAATGTATTTTCTTAGTTCTGGAGGCTACAAGTTGTTAAATAAGGTTTCTTCCCATATCTTTGCTCCTTGGCTTGAGTATGGCCATTTTCTATCTGTGTCTTCACGTAGTCTTACTTCTGCACTAGTCTGTATCCAAATTTCCTCTTCTTATAAGGCACCAGTAATATTGGAATACGACCCACCCCAGTGACCTACTTAACTTTATTATCTCTTTTGAAACCCTATTCCCAGAACAGTCACATTTGGGTGGTTAGAACTATTACACATGAATTTTTAAGGAACCCAATTCAGCTTATACCAGGTTTCTTTCTACTTTCTGGCTATGAACATTCACATATAAATCCTGCTATATACATATGCCTTTATTTCTCTTGGGTAAATATCTGGAAATAGTGTCAGGGTCCTGTGGTAGGTGGAAATTTAACTTTATCGTTGTACCACTTTACAAACCCACCAGCACTGCTGAGAGTTCCCGTTGCTCTACAAAATTTGTTCTTAATCTTTTTAATTCTTAATTTTAGACATCATGTTTTTAATTTGCATTTCCCTAATGAGTAATGAAGTTAAGCTACATTTTCTGTTTTTATTCGTTATTCATTTATCTTCTTTGGCAAAATGTGTGTTCACATTGCTAATGTAGGTCTTGCAAAGAAGTAAAGTGGTGTAAAGCCAAACTTTCCAATTTCTTTTCTGTCTTTTATCTTTTTTTTTTTCCTGGTTAATTTGGGTAGAGGTTTGCCAGTTTGCGTAATATTCTTGACAAAGTAGCTTTTGGTTTAATTATTTTTCTATGTAACTATTTCCAACGTAAATGTGTATTATCTTCTTTATGCTGACTCATTTCATTTTTAATAGATTTTATTTTTAGAGGGGTTTCCCTGGTGGCTGGGATGGTAAGGAATCCACTTGCAATGCAGGAGACTCGAGTTTGATCCCTGGGTTGGGAAGATCATGTGGAGAAGGGAATGGCTACCCACTCCAGAGTTCTTGCCTGGAGAATCCCATGGACCAGAGGAGCCTGACATGCTATGGTCCATGGAGTTGCAGAGTCAGACATGACTGAGTGACTAATGCTAGTTTTACATTCATAGCAAAACTGAGTAGAAATTAGATTTTTTTATACCCTTTGCCCACATGTATAGCCTCCCCCGCTATTCGTATCTGACATGAGCAGACCCTTAGTTCCAACTGATGAACCTAAATGAGCTCATCATTATCACTCAGAGGCCATGGTGTGCATTAAAGTTGACCATTTGTGTTCTACATTCCATGGATTCTGACAAAAGTGTGATGGTATGTATCCACTATTATAATATTGTAAAGAATACTTTCATTGCCCTAAAAACCTTCTCTGCTCATCTGTTCATTCCTCCCTCCCTCCTAACCCCAGACAAAGGCCTCTGATATTTTTACTGTCTCCATAGCTTTCCTCTTCTGAGAATGTCATATAGTTGGAATCATATTAATGTATAGTCTTTTCAGTTTGACTTCTTTCACTTAGTAATATGCATTTAAGTGTCTGCTATGTCCTTTTATGACTTGATAGCTCATTTTTTTTCAGCACTGAATAATACTCCATTGTTTGAATGTATTACAGTTTATTTATTCATTCATCTACTGAGGGACATTTTGGTTGCTCCCATGATTTGGAAACTATGATCAAGGTGTTATCAACATTGTTGTGCATGTGTTCTCGTGGATGTATATTTTCAGTTCAAGTACCAAGGAACACAACTGCTTGATTATTATGGTAAGTATTTAGTTGTGTAAGAAACTGCCAAATTGTCTTCGAAGGTAGCTGCACCATTTTGCATTCCCACCAGCAATGAATGAGAGTATTGCTGTTATTGCACATCCTTATCCTTGCCAGCATTTAATGTTGTCAGTGTTCTGGATTGTAGCCATATTAATAAGTGTGTTGTGGTACCTGGATGCTGTTGTTGATTTTAGAATTTGCAATGCTCTGATGACATATGATGTTGTGCATCTTCATGTATGATTATTTGCCATCTTTACAACCTCTTGGGTAAAGTACCTG
This sequence comes from Muntiacus reevesi, assembly GCF_963930625.1. Taxonomy (NCBI): domain Eukaryota; kingdom Metazoa; phylum Chordata; class Mammalia; order Artiodactyla; family Cervidae; genus Muntiacus; species Muntiacus reevesi. The sequence goes on along the minus strand of NC_089257.1, from coordinate 23,747,025 downwards.
TCAAAGTGTCTGATCCATTTCTTAATTGAATTGCTTCATACTAATGAGTTTAGAGAGTTTTTGCATATTTTGACAAAATATATGACAGTCCTTTATCAGATGTCTACCCAGTCTACAGCTTGTCTTCTCATTTTCTTGGTAGTATCTTTCATAAAGAAAATTTTAACTTATTGAAGTTCATCTTACCATTTCTTTCTTTCATGGACTGTGCCTTTGATATTGTACTGAAAGTCTTCACCAATACCCAAGTTCTTTTAGATTTTGCCCTGTGTTATCTTATAAGTATTCTATGGTTTTGCATTTTACAGTCAGGTCCGTGATCCATTTTGAGTTAATTTCTAGGTGTTAGGTCTGTGTCTGGATTTTTGTGTGTGTGTGTGCATGTAGAAATATCATTATTCCAACATTATTGCTGAAAAAACTTTTCTTTGTTATGTTGGCTTTGCACCTTTGTCAAAGATGAGTTGACTATATTTATGTGTTTCTGGGCTTTATGTTCTGTTGAAATGATCTATTTGCCTGTTTTTTCAACAATACCACACTGTCCTGATTACTATGGACTACAAATCAGTTATCATTTTTGTTTCTTCTCTTGAGATTCTAACTTTGAAAGGGAAAATTATTGACTTGAGACATTTATTTACATACTAAAGCTAGTGGAGGTGATGGAGTTTCAACTGAGCTATTTCAAGTCCTAAAAGATGATGCTATGAAAGTGTTGCCATCGATATGCCAGCACATTTGGAACACTCAGCAATGGCCACAGGACTGGAAAATATTAGTTTCATTCCAATTCCAAAGAAGGGCAATGCCAAAGAATGTTTAAGCTACAGTACAGTTGTGCTCATTTCACATGCAAGCAAGATAATGTTCAAAGTCCTTCAAGTTAGGCTTAATCAGTACATGAACTGAGAACTTACAGATGTACAAACAAGCCAGATTTAGAAAAGGCAGAGGAACCAGAGATCAAATTGCCAACATCTGTTGTATCAAAACAAAATCAAGGGAATTCCAGAAAAACATCTACTTCTGCTTCATTGACTACGCTAAATCCTTTGTGTTGATTACAACAAACTGTGGAAAATTTGTCAAGAGATGGTAATACCAGACCACCTTACTTGCCTTTTGAGAAAACTGTATGCAGGTCAAGAAACAATAGTAAGAACCAGACATGGAACAACACACTAGTTCCTAATTGGGAAAGGAGTATGCCAAGGCTGTGTATTGTCACATTGTTTATTTAACTTATACACAGAGTACATCATGCAAAATGCCTGGCTGGTTGAAGCATAAGCTGGAATCAAGATTCCTGGGAGAAATGTCAACAACCTCAAATATGCAGATAATATCACTCTAATGGCAGAAAGTGAAGAGGAACTAAAGAGCCTCTTGATGAAAGTGAAAGAGGAGGTGAAAAAGTTGGCTTAAAGCTCAACATTCAGAAAACTAAGGTCATAGCATCCAGTTCCATTACTTCATGGCAAATAGATGGGGAAAGAGTGACCAATTTTATTTTCTTGGGCTCCAAAATTATTGCAGATGGTAACCATAGCCATGAAATTAAAAAATGCTTGCTCCTTGGAAGGAAAGTTATGACACACCTAGACAACACATTTAAAAGCAGAGACATCACTCTGCTGACAAAGGGCCCTATAGTCTTTGCAGTAGTCATGTACGGATGGGAGAGTTGGACCATAGAGAAAGATGAGTGCTGAAGAATTGATGCTTTTGAACTGTGGTGCTAGAGAAGAGTCTCGAGAGTCCCTTGGAGAGCAAGGAGATCAAACCAGCTAATCCTAAAGGAAATGAACCCTGAATATTCTTTGGAAGGACTGATGCTGAAGCTCTAATACTTGGGCCACCTAATGTGAAGAGCTGACTTGCTTGAAAACACTCTGATGCTGGGAAAGATTGAGGGCAAGAGAGAAAGGGGTGACAGAGGATGAGGTAGTTGAATGGCATCACCAATTCTAGGGACTTGAGTTTGATCAAACTCCAAGAGGTAGTGAAGGACAGGAAAGTATGGTGTGCTGCAGTCCATGGGTTGCAAATAGTCGGATGCAACTTAGCAACTGAACAGCAATAACAACAAAGGCATTTATTGCTGTAATTTTCCCTCTTAACAATCGCCATGCTATATACTAAACATTTTCATATGTAACATATTTATTTTCACTAATTTCAAAAATACTTTCTCATATCCTGTTCAGTTATTGCATTGGGTTCCAGGTTGTTTGGAGGTGTTTTACTTAGTTTTCAAATATTTTGTGATTTTTTAAGATTTTTTTTCTGAGTTTTTAAATTTAGTTAGGAATACCAGTTGATCTTTCTTTCCTGTAATTCTGGTTATACTGAAATCTTTGTCCATGAATTTTTTGACTCAGCTTTTCAGTTTATTTTGACTAATTTTATCAGTTTAGTTGTTTTTACATTCTTTTAGTTTAACCTATTTTCATCTTCAAATTCAAAGTGAATTTCTTGAAGGCCTCATAGAGTTAGGTTCTATCTTATCCCAATATCTAGAGTTTTATGGATATTTTTGAAATAACTTGTTTGGAAGCTATGAATCACTTAGAAGTTTTATTAAAAATTTGGATTTTCTTTATAAATTTTATAAAATTTTAGCAATTTTATAAAAATTGGTTTGAGGTGTTTTATTATGGTAGTTGTTCCTTCCCGTGGGTCCAAAATTACCTAGAAAAGGCAAAAAACAAATTCAGTTCACAGTAGCTCATGAATTTTTATTTTCCTTCTGAAAGCATGTTTCTCTGTCAGATGGAGCAAGGCAGTATCTCAGAGTCTTTTCAAAAGATATGGTGTGACCCTGGTAACGAGATACACAGATAGATCATAGAAATCCTTTCTTTCCAGTGTTCAGCTGGAGTTTTGATATCCAGCTTTCTAAACTCTGTATATTCTTTATGACTTCCAGGCCAAATGACGTCCCTGGAGGCCTTTTTTAACATTTCACATTTGGTAAGGGGGAGGCAAAATCTAGTTTTTTGAAATTTCAAGTTATAAAAATTTTACAGATGAGGGGAATATGAGTTCCTCTGAGTAGTACACGATTGCTATTTGCAGGGACGTTAGGGAGAAAGATCTGGGTTGTCCTAAAGCAGTTAGTAATGTTTATGGGTTGTCATTCCCTTCTCATGGGGATCTCCCCAACGCAGGGATTGAACCTGGGTCTCCTGCATTGTGGGGAGATACTTAACCATCTGGGCCACCAGGGAAGGCCAGCTTCTGCTGCACAACAGTGTGAATCAGCTGCACGTATACACACATCGCCCTTTAAGCCTCCCCCCGCCCCAGGTCTTGCCCAGCGCCAGGCTGAGCTCCTGTCCCAGAGCAGCTTCCCACCGGCTGCTTCACAGGCGGTAGTGTGCTTAGTCAGGCTGTGCTCTCAGTTCGCCCCACCCGCTCCTTCCTCCGCTGTGTTCAAAGTTTGTTCTCTACATCTGCATCTCTATTCCTGCCCTGCAAATAGCTTCATCAGTGCCGTGTTTTTTTTTTTTTTTTTTTTTCTAACCGAGAGACATTACACCCTAGAAGGGCCCCCAGAATCTGCATTTTAATAAGCATCTCAGCAGCTTTTGATCCTTGTGGTCCCCATGTGACTTTTAAGAAACAGTAAGTGAAAGTGAAAGTCATTTAGTTATGTCCAACTCTTTGCGATCCCTGGACTATAAAGTCCATGGAATTCTCCAGGCCAGAATACTGAAGTGGGAAACCATTTCCTTCTCCAGGGGCTCTTCCCAACCCAGGGATCGAATCCAGGTGTCCCACACTGTAGGCAGATTCTTTACCACAAGGGAAGTCCAAGAATACTGGAGTGGGTAGTCTATCCCTTCTCCAGAGGATCTTTTCCGGACCCAGTAATCAAGCCAGGGTCTCCTGCATTGCAGGTGGATTCTTTACCGACTTAGCTATCAGGGAAGCCCTTAAACAGTGCCTTGAGTGCCATGAGGCAGTGACAGGCAGAGAGAGGAATTCCAGACAAGGAGGTATGTCCCAAACACAGAAACATATCAATGATTCAATGATCAGGTAAGAACTCCAAGCTAATGAGGCAATAGGAGATGTCAAAATTAGATTATGATACCGAGGGCATTTACTTTCCTCCCAGCCCTCAAATTTGAGATTCTTTTTCCTCCAGAATAGGATCCAACTACAGAATTTAAACCTCTAATCAGGAATTCATGACAAATAAAACTTTGTGACAGTATAGTCCACGGATCAGTTTCATGTGTATCACTTGGGAGCGTATTAGAAATGCAGAACCTCAGGCCACATCCCAGTTAGACTACAGGGAATTTATATTTTAATCAGCTCTCCAAGTGATCCATATGCAGATAAAGATTTGAGAAGGACTGATTAGCAGGGTCACAAGCTAACTTCATTATTCAGGAAGCATAGTTTATCAACCAGTCTCTTGTCTCTCGAAGGATGGGTGAAGGAGATCTCTAATAAAAAATGGAATTGACAAGCCTTATTAACTATTTATTAGGATTATGAATATGAAATATTAAACAGATGGAATATACAATCCAGGAAAGCAGAGCAGTTTCACAATCCTGCTCCCCATGCCTCAATCATTTTAAGAATGCACCAGAATGAATAGGCTGGAGGTCTAAGTATCTACAGTCTTTTCCTTTCATTGATGTCATTCCAGTATTCCTACCAGGAGACGTCAGTGGATAGAGGACCCTGGTGAGTTACAGTCCAGTGGGGTCGCAAAGACTCGGACACGACTGAGCGACTAACGCGTGCGCGCGCACACACACACGCACACACACACACAGCAGAAACTAACAGCATCATAAAGCAGTTATCCTCCAATTAAAAATAAGTTTGAAAAAAGATAAACAAATCCAGATTCTGGGGGCCCATCTAGAGCGTAATGTCTATAGGTGACTGTCTGCAACCTGCCATGCGTTCTCTGCAATGAGCACCAAGACTGAGAACCACATCACGCTGCCTTCCTTTCATCCCACTACCGTGTTGTCTGTACTTCTTTGCTGTCTTTCTAAGTTTAACTCAGTGTCTTATTCTTATCTGAGAAGAATAAGAATGCTTACATGGCCCTAACACCAGACACTGTCTTGAATTCTGGCCTGATGTTCTTTCAGGATATAGCTTTTTCGAATACCTAACATTTGTTTGCGTCACTCCCTGCCTATTTGTATCTTTTTGAGGCATATCTTTCAGTCTCTATGTTTGACTTCTATTCACTATGAAACTGGGAAAAAAAAAAAACCTGAGAAGTATTACTGTCATTTTTAACTGCAGATGTGTTTACCTTTTGCCAAATAAATCCAATGTGACATATATTTAGTGAGAATTTGTATATGCTTGACCATGGGCTAACGTACTATAAGAAATGAAGATGATCAGGATTTAGTGCCAGCTCTTAAAGGCTTTATAATGTATCTAGAATTAAGGGCAATTGAAAGAATCGTTTTGTCAAACAGTCAAAACATAAGAGGTACTCCTACAAGTAATGAACATATGTTTATTTCTGCTCAATATCTTTAAGTTTCTATTGCTATTGTTCAGTTCAGTTCAGTCACTCAGTCGTGTCTGACTCTTTGTGACCCCATGGACTGAAGCATGCCAAGCTTCCCTGTCCATCCCCAACTCCTGGAGCTTGCTCAAACTCATGTTCATTGAGTGGGTGATGCCATCCAACCATCTCATCTTCTGTTGTCCCCTTTTCCTCCTGCCTTCAATCTTTCCCAGTATCAGGGTCTTTTCCACTGAGTCAGTTCTTCACATCATGTGGCCAAAGTATTGGAATTTCAGCTTCAGCATCAGTCCTTCCAATGAATAATCAGGACTGATTTCCTTTGAGATTGATTGGTTGGATCTCCTTGCAGTCCAAGGAACTCTCAAGAGTCTTCTCCAACACTACATTTCAAAAGCATTAATTTTTCAGCATTCAGCTTTCTTTATAGTCCAACTCTCACATTCATACATGACCACTGGAAAAACCATAGCTTTGACTGGATGGACATTTGTTGTTAAAGTAATGTCTCTGCTTTTTAATATACTGTCTTGGTTGGTCATGGAGAAGGCAATGGCACCCCACTCCAGTACTCTTGCCTGGAAAATCCCATGGACTGAGGAGCCTGGTAGGCTGTGGTCCATGGGGTCACTGAGAGTCAGATACGACTGAGCGACTTCACTTTCACTTTTCACTTTCATGCATTGGAGAAGGAAATGGCAACCCACTCCAGTGCTCTTGCCTGGAGAATCCCAGGGATGGGGGAGCCTGATGGGGTGATGTCTATGGGGTCACACAGAGTCAGACACGACTGAAGTGACTTAGCAGTAGCAGCAGGTTGGTCATAGCTTTTCTTCCAAGGAGCATCTTTTAATTTCATGGCTGTGGTCACCATCTGCAGTGATTTTGGAGCCCCCCAAAATAAATCTGTCACTGTTTCCATTGTTTCCCCATCTATTTGCCATGAAATGATGGGACCAGATGCCATGATCTTAATTGCTATTGTAACCAATTATAACACCCTGAATAGATTAAAACATATGCTATCTTGTAATTCTAAAGGCTAGAAGTTCAAAATCGGAGAAGACAATGGCACCCCACTCCAGTACTCTTGCCTGGAAAATCCCATGGATGGAGGAGCCTGGTAGGCTGCAGTGCATGGGATCGCTAAGAGTCAGACACGACTGAGTGACTTCACTTTCCCTTTTCACTTTCATGCATTGGAGAAGGAAATGGCAACCCACTCCAGTGTTCTTGCCTGGAGAATCCCGGGGATGGGGGAGCCTGGTGGGCTGCCATCTATGGGGTTGCACAGAATCAGACATGAATGAAGCGACTTAGCAGCAGCAGCAGAAGTTCAAAATAAATCTCAATGGGTTAAAATCCAGGTCCTGTGGTTGGGCTGACTTCTCTCTCAGCCTTGAGTGGAAAATTCATCCCTTGCCTTTTCAGTTCTAGAGGCCCCATACTTTCCTTGGCTCACAGACCCCTTCTAGCAATGGTGTCCCTCTGAGTACTGCTTCCATGATATTTCATTCTATGAATCTGACCTTCCTACATCCTTTTTATATGGATCCTTTGATTATAGTGGATCCATCCAGGTGGTCTAGGATAATCTCTACATTACAACATCCTTAACTTAATCACATCCTCCAGTGTCCACTTTGTCATATAAGGTAACATTCACAGATTCTGCAGTTTAGAACAGGATGTCTCTGGAGAGGGAGAGGACATTATTCACTCTACCACTTCTCCTTTTCCCAGTTTAGTCTGTTGTTATAACCCCATCTCTGGATGAAATGTGTAACACAGACTGAGAAGTTAAAGATGTCTACCATATGGACCACAGAAATAAATTCTGGACGGGTCTGTGATCAAAGCTTAGAAAGTATGATAATTTCTTGTTTGTTTTTTTTTTTCAGTACAATTTAAAAATACATGTTTTACTTATCTATTTCGCTGTGCTGACTCTTAGCTGCATCACACTGGATCTCTAGCGGCAGCACGCAGATTTTTCAGTTGTGCCCTGTGGGGCCATGTAATGCAGTGTTAGTCACTCAGTTGTGTCCGACTCTTTGCAACCCCATGGACTGTAGCATGCCAGGCTCCTCTGTCCATGGGATTCTCCAGGCAAGAATACTGGAGTGGATTGCCATTCCCTTCTCCAGAGGGTCTTCCTGACCCAGGGATTGAACCCGGGTCTCCTGCATTGAAAGCGGATTCTTTACCATCTGAGTGGCAGGGAAGATCCTAGTTGTGCCATGTGGGGTCTAGTTCCCTGCCCAAGGATCAAACCCAGGCTCTCTGTGTTGGGAGCACAGAGTCTTAGCCATTGGACCACCAGGGAAGTCTCAGAATGATTTTTAACAGATACTATTTCTCCTGGGTTTACTAAGTTTGTGAAATACACTTCCTCAGTAATTGGTAGCCATATTTTCCCCATATAGAAGGCCTTTATTGGGAGTAAAATGAAAACAGAAACACTGGTAAGAGATGGAGACAGGGAAAAAAAAAATATGGTGACATTTTTTCAAAGCTCAACAAAGAAGCTAATAATATCATCCTTCTTTTCCTTTTTCTTCAATTTGAGCTGTCTCAGTCACTTAAAAGCAAATCAAACAGTATAGATATAGTTATGATGGATTATCTGAATCACAGATAAAAGGAAAAACAGGTCAAGTCAAGAAAACTGTGTTTTGCTTGAATGCACAGAAACAAAAGTTGAAAATCTGGTGAGCAGGAGAATTACTAAAACTACACCAGGGTCAGTGATGTTGAACTTTTGGAGAAAACCCTGAATGTTCTCTTTATGGGATGGCTTCTTTGTGTTGCAGGGCTGGGTGTAGTAGTTTCAGTAGCTGTGTCAAATTGCCCACCAGGATCGCTAAGCGTATATATCAGTAGGCCCTGACTCAATATGACGGTAAACTCCTATAAGAATTGAGTCAAAATCTCTAGAGTAGATTGAGACATGTTTCAGGGAGGAACACAGCAACTGAAGGAGGGATGTTTAAGTCAACCCTAAGATCAAATGTATTGTAAAGAGTTCAGTGAGTTAATTGTGATTATTCATATTAGTAGAGACCAGCATAAAACTTTTCTTTTTACTTTTTTATCAGGACTTCTGAAGATGAAATAGTACTATTTAATGGTCAGTTATTTTTCTTTGTTGTTTTACGGAAGCAGTTCTAACAGGCAGATAGATGGCTTAGCTCTTATTCAGTCTCACACAGTTCTGTATGCCTTCACACACTGGGATGCTCTGGATTTAAAAGGAGATTCCCAGCTATGTAGAGGAGATGACAACGGTGCAGATCCAAGCCCCAAACAGCAGGTTTTACAGCATAGCAATGGGGCATTCATCTATCCACCAAGATTAGAAAATACCAGGACGAGCTGCTTGTGAAAATTTGAACTGACCTTTAATTAAAGCTGAAAGGGAAGCAAAGAAAGTACCCTTTTTTCCCCAAAGCTGCTGAGGGTAGATGACAGATGCAAGATTTATTGCATCAAGGATTTAATCAGAAAAGCATATTTTCTTTCCTATGGAAGCAGTAAATTGTTCTGTTATATGGAGGAAAAATACTTCTGTGCACAGTTGCTTATTTCCAAGTCCTGTTGTTTTCCTGAACTTTGTGAAATCTTTAGTACTTCTCCTTTTAATTAGACATCTAAATATCCACATCAGCTGTAGCCCTAACATATCACAATGAAGTTTTAATTATGTCTAAAAAATATGTTTCCCCATCTCCATTTAACAGAGACATAACAATGTCAATGTAATTCAAATTGTTCATGAAAGGCTAGTCCCCTGGCATTTTCCAAAGTATTTGGAAATACAAAAAGCTCTAAAAGGTAAAAAGAAAAAAAAAGAAAAAACAAATAGAAAACTCCTTTAACAAAGTTAACTATAAAAATATATAATATAAAAATAGCCCTAGTGATAAGCTTTGTACAAAATAAACAAATACAGTAAATTTACCAGTAATAAAGTTAGACTTCCTCCAACAGTTTAGGAACTAGCCCTGCCATTTGAATTTAATATCATATATTACTTTCATGAATAAAGTTGATTATGTATTTAATAAAACTTTAAGACACTCTCTACCCACCACTCCATGGCATTTCTGGTTGACTCTTTTAGGGAACCTGTGTCCTAATGAAAAATAAAGAAGCCAATATTTCAAAAGCCAATTTCATTTTCAAATGCCAAGTAGAAATAGGACAAGGAACAGAAAGCACAGCAAATGGCAATTATAATAGTAAAGAGGGTCCCAGAGCAACGTGAAGGAAGATGCACCCCTGGCCCCGATTTATGTCAACATGACCCCCATTCATGACACCGAAGTCAATTCACTGGATTATAAACAGGCAGTACAATAAGAGAAGACTGGCAAAGGCCAACATCCAGATTCAACCACTTCCCATCTGATCATTGTCAAAAGGATAAAATTCACTCCCCGGCCTCGTCTGTTCTTATTACAATCTTCGTCATTAGAATGGGACATCGGAATGTTAATAACCATCCCTGTCCAGAACAGCTTGTAGTCTGCGGTGCTGCTGTAACCTTTTCAATATTCCATATTTGATTGGCTCCCCGTCCACTCTGATTTCTTACATGAAGCCGAGGTTGTAAAAGGTGATAACGGAGGCAGCCATCCAATCAAACTGCAGAACCTTGAAAAGGTCAAGCACATATAGAGTTGCCTCCCTGAGAACGCAGCAGAGAAATGCAATAAAGGCTCTTTTTTTTTTCCACCTGTGATTTCATAATATCAGTCTTGGGCTGGAACAATTTAAATCCCAGGAGTTAAAGGAAACAACTTGTCCATCTCCAGGAGGAATAAAATCTTACTCTGGGGTGGTTTTCTCATTTTGGTTTCTAAATGAACTTAAGTCTTTGCAGGATACTATGTGCATATCCAAGTCATGCAAATAGTATAAAATAATACTTAAGATAACTCAGGTTTGGGGATTTGAATAATATGAGTTCTAACCTCTTCTCTAGCATTTATTAGTTGAGTAACTTTGATCAGCACACTTAGTGAATCTGAGTCTCAGTATTCTCATCAGTAAAACATAAAATCAATGTTTTTTAAGGGATTGTTTTTAGAGATGAGAATAACACATTATTCATTACAAAATAATCAGAAGATGAAGGCACACAGTAGTGACAGTAATAAAAGTTTTGATAATAAAAGCTAATAGTAGTGATAAAAGTAGTAATAATAGTAGACACTATAACAGATGCAATAACAGAAGTAGTTATTTTCATATGTGTATATATCTGGGAAGGGAGGTAAGTTAGACTGTTTTTACCAATTAGTTATATATTCAGAGGGCACATTTTTTAAAAATGCTTTTTGATAAAACAAATGCTCAGGAAATATATCTAGAACTTTGGCTTGTGATCCCAAGAACTAAAAAACTTGTATTCAAGGAAAGTCAAAGGGGTAAATTAATTTAATTTCTAATGGAGACTGAGAGTTAAATGTGATCTATCCTTCCTTACCCAAGCTATGTTCTGAATTAGAACATTTCTCATATTATCTGTCTTAAACTCTCCAAGAAGAGTAGATGGGAAAGACAGAAGTAACCAAGTGGTAAGCAGTTAACCTGAGCGTGTGTTTTACCTGTGAACAGACCAGTAGGTAAGACGTTCTGACCAGAGACGAACTGAAGTTCCCTCCTGTTCCACGAGGTGTCTGTGTACCGCAGGTGACCCCATAATTTCACTTATTTTCTCCTGTTGTTCACCACCCTTCCAATTTGGATTTGATTTAATTTAATCAGTAATTTAAGCTGTCTAGAAACCTAGCAAAACAAGAAGAACAATATTACTAGGGTCAAAATATTGGAGTCTATCAAGGTGAATTTTAACAAATTTGAGGTATATAACTTTGGCAATCTGAAGATTGCCACATCTAATGAGGGAAAATACCATGCCTAAAAGAATAATTAACAAGTGATCTTGTAATTGCTGAAATATTATCTGCAATGGAGGAATAATTTCAGAACCTCATTAATGCATATTAAGGAGCTGCTATTCATGGTACAATGCATTTTTGTAGCACTGAATCATTGTTTTAGCATGGTGATATTTTTAGAGATATTTTCAGTAACTATAAAACAGATGTTTAATGTTGAGAAGACTGCCCTATAGAGCTAGATAAAGGCCAGTTTGGCTGTCATTCAGTTGTTCAGTTGTGTCTGATTCTTCGCTACACCATGGACAGCAGCATGCCAGGCTTCCCCATTCTTCGCCATCTCCTGGAACTTGCTCAACCTCATGTCCATTGAGTTGGTGATGCCATTCAACCATCTCATCCTCTGTCATCCCCTTCTCCCGCCTTCAACCTTTCCCAGCATCAGGGTTTTTTCTAATGAGTCAGCTCTTCATGTTGGGTGGCCAAATTATTGGAGCTTCAGCTTTAACACCAGTACTTCCAGTAAATAGTCAGGATTGATTTCCTTTAGGATTGACTGGTTTGATCTCCTTCCAGTCCAAGGGATTCTCAAGAGTCTTCTCCAACACCACAGTTCAAAAGCATCAGTTATTTGGCACTCAGCCTTCTTTATGGTTTAACTCTCACATCCATACACGACTACTGGAAATAGCTTTTGTCATCATTTGTCATAGCTTTTCTTCCAAGGAGCAAGCGTCTTTTAATTTCATGGCTAAAGTCACTATCTGCAGTGATTCTGGGGCCCAAGAAAATAAAGTCTGTCCCTGTTTCCATTGTTTGCCCATCTATTTGCCATGAAGTGATGGGATCGGTTGCCCTCATCTTAGTTTTTTGAATGTTGAGTTTTAAACCAGCTTTTTCACTCTCCTCTTTCATTTTCATCAAGTGGCTGTTTAGTTCTTCTTCATTTTCTGCCACAGGGTGGTGTCATCTGCATATCTGAGGTTATTGATATTATTCCAGCTTGTGCTTCATCCAGCCTGGCATTTTGCATGATGTACTCTGCCTATAAGTTAAACAAGCAGGGTGACAATATACAGCCTTGACGTACTCCTTTCCCAATTTGGAACCAGTCCATTGTTCCATGTCCAGTTCTAATTGTTGCTTCTTGACCTGCATGCAGATTTCTTAGGAGGCAGGTAAGGTTGTCTGGTATTCCCATCTCTTTAAGAATTTTCCAGTTTGTTGTGATCCACACAGTTAAAGGCTTTGGCATAGTCAATGAAGCAGAAGTAGATGCTTTTCTGGAACTCTCTTGCTTTTTCTATGATCCAACAGATGTTGGGAATTTGATCTCTGGTTCCTCTGACTTTTCTAAATCCAACTTGAACATCTGGAAGTTCATGGTTCATGTACTATTGAAGCCTAGCTTGAAGAATTTTGAGTATTGATTTACTACTGTGTGAAATGAGTGCAATTGTGTGGTAGTTTGAACATTCTTTGACATTGCCTTTCTTTGGGATTGGAATGAAAGCTGACCTTTTTCAGTCCTGTAGTCCCTGCTGAGTTACCTCAACTTTGTTGGCATATTGAGTGCAGCACTTTAACAGCATCATCTTATAGGATTTTAAATAGCTCAACTGGAATTCTATCATCTCCACTAGCTTTGTTGGTCGTGATGCTTCCTAAGGCCCACTTATCTTCCCACTCCAGGAAATCAGAACTTATAAATAGTACCTGGCTCTAGGTGAGTGATCACACCATCATGTTTATCTGGGTCATTAAGATCTTTTTTGTATACTTCCTGTGTGTTTTCTTGCCACTTCTTCCTAATACCTTCTGCTTCTGTTAGGTTGATACCGTTTCTTTCCTTTATTGTGCCCATCTTTGCATGAAGTGTTCTTTGTATCTCTAATTTTCTTGAAGAGATCTCTAGTCTTTCTCATTCTGTTATTTTCCTCTCTATTTCTTCACATTGATCACTGAGAAAGGCTTTCTTATCTCGCCTTGCTATTATTGGAACTCTGCATAAACAGGGGTATATCTTTTGTTTTCTCCTTTGTCTTTAGTTTCTCTTCTTTTCTAAGCTATTTGTAAGGCCTCCTCTGAATTTCTTTTTCTTGGAGATGGTTTTGATCACCACCTCCTATACAGTGTTACAAACCACTGTCCATAGTTCTTCAGACACTCTGTCTATCAGATGTAATCCCTTGTATCTTTTTGTCACTTCCCTTATAATTGTAAGGGATTCAACTTAGGTCATACCTGAATGGCCTAAGTGGTTTTCCAGTTTGATTGGCAGGATACTATTTATAAGTTCTGAGTTCACAAGTTTCCGTGAGAGTAAATTTCAAAATATGTGAATATAATTAAGCATTCTGCAATTTCCAAAAAATATTTTATTTTTATTATAATATGTTAAATTAAATGAAATATGAAAAACATCAAATAACATTATTGATAATCAAATTACTGACTTAGAGCTTTAAAGTATATGAGAATCTTGAATGTGATGAAAATCTTTCTAATAACTTCTTCCTCATCTTTATCTCTCTGTTTCTCCATTTCTGTCTCTCCTTCTTTCTTCCTCTATACACACACACACATACACACATACACACACACACACACACACACATATATACACACACAACTTTGGGAGGGCTGGAGTAGGGAGGATGGTGGTGGAAGAGACAGATAGTTATTCAACAACCAGCAGAATCCCTTTCAGTCAACAGGTGTGTTGTTGACTGTTTATTACATCATTTGAAAAGACCCTGATGCTGAGAAAGATTGAGGGCAGGAGGAGAAGGGAGAGACAAAGGATGAGATGGTTGGATGGCATCACCGACTTAATGGACATGAATTTGAGCAAACTCTGGAAGAAGATGAAGGACAAGGAAGCCTGGCATGCTTCAGTCCATGGGGTGGCAAAAAGTTGGACATGATTTAGTGACTGAACCACAACATTATGTTTGTCACTCTGAATAAGAGTATTAGGGATAATGGATGCAGTGTTTACCTTCCTGGATCTCAAAGTATACTAAGGTGGAATATTAGCAATGTAGTTTCTGTTCCCACTGCCACAATTGGACAGATATAATTTCTACTTTCTTAGAAAGTAGGCAACAAGAAGATTTGTCATAGTCTGAGAATCTCAGGGAAGAATCCTAGTGGATTGTGGATATTTGAACTGAGATCTGACAAATGAGTAGAATTTGGCTATGATAGCAAGTGAAGGATGGAGAATATTATATGCAATGGAAGCAGAATTTTCAAAACCCTGGAGACTGGAGAAACTGAGAAGGAATAAAAACAGGTAGTTTTGCTGAAGGCCAGGTAGGAAAATGACAAGTGGTGAAATACGAGGCTGGAAGGCAGATAGGATATGACCCAACCACAGAGACTGTTGAGGTCATATTAAGTATTTCTTATCTTAGGAACACTGAAATGGCTTTGAAGATTTTAAACAGAGAAACAGAGTTGATTTGGATTTCAAACAGATCATCCTAGATATCGGAGAAGGCAGTGGCAACCCACTCTAGTACTCTTGCCAAGAGAATCCCGGGGATGGCGGAGCCTGGTGGGCTGCTGTCTGTGGGGTTGCACAGAGTTGGACACGACTGAAGCGACTTAGTAGCAGCAGCAGCATCCTACATATAATGCACCAAATAAAATGGAAGAGGCTAGAGTGATTGGGAGAGTGAAAGACCTTTTGAGAAGTTACACCAGTCTGGATAAGAGAGGATAAGGCAGCTTAGACTACTTAGAAGTTTAATTGGAAGAATTAAAAGTACAACACTTCCATTGTGAGGGCCTCTGTATTAACAGTCTCAGTATGGTTATGACAGGATGCTGAAAGAATGTAGGCCAGAGATTTCTCCATTTTTCTCCAGTCTTAGCTCTTAGAAACCAACTGGATGTAGTTTTTGAATGAGTTCCAATGTCAGAATAACGTCTGAGGTGGAGTGGACCAACCTTGAGTGTGTTATGAAGATGGTTTCTAAAACAAGATCCTAGGGGAAAGCAAAAGGCAGACATCACAGGTACTGCTCAATTGATACAATCAAAATTAATGGTGTATTATCAGGAGATTGAAAAGAGTTGTCTCAACAAAAGGTCCCAATCCCTTACCTGGTTTTCAACTTTAAAGATACTTTAGGAAATCTAAGAGGTCTATGATTATGTTTATGGCATGGAAAGGGGAGTATTCAAACTTTTGGGGGACTTTTAGAGTTGAGTCTTGAGTAGACATTGGTAGTCAGTGGCCTGAAGTATCATTATATGCTGCCTGTTAGAAGTAGGACAAGAGGGATTCCAGGTCCAGAGACAGTTCACAGTGTCCATAGTCTGAATATAGAGTTGGGGTAGACATACTTTGTAGTTGACAGAGCCCTTCCATTAGCTATTTGGCCTAAGGAGTAAGAGCTATCATAGTGGAAAAAACCAAAGGAAAACTGTGAAACTGCTCTCTTGGGGACAGTGACAAAAATGAGTACCATACATTAAGAACTAAAGAATGCTTGTGTGTCAGTCCACATCCTATTTCTACTTAGTTTACCAATCTGAGGGTTCTCAGACAAGAGAGATATTGAAGGATATCAGAGGACTAGCATAAACCTAACCAAAGAGCAGTTCCAATTGTAACTGCTCGGCCAGATGTGGTATATTTGATGACCATACTTATATAGCCATCAGTAAATGGTCAATAGCTATTAATTTGGTAAATGTGTTCTTATCCATCCCTATCAGAATAAAAGGATCCAAAACTGTTTGTACTTAGTTGAAAAAGACAAAAACATAACGTTGCATCAAATTCCAGGCCTCTGTCAACATTATTGCTCAGGTATAATATTATTTATATATTATACTTAAGCATACATATTATTATATGTCATAATATTTTTAAAGATACCTGGAAACAGCTGGACATTCACAGAATATTCTACTGGTTCATTATGTTGATGATATCTTACTTGGATTGGGGAAGTAGTTAATATATCGGAGGTCTTGGTAAGACACATGTGTTCGAAAGGGTGAGAGATAAAAACAGATTCTTGAAAAACTACTGCATGAGTAAATGTTTTGTATCTTTATTTTAAATTTATTTTTAATTAATTTTATTTTTAGTGCTTTTAAGCTTTGCAGAAAAATTGTATAGAAAATATAGTAGTTCATCCTCACCCTGTCCATTTTTCTCTGATATTAATATACTGTATCTGATACAATTTATTCTAAATTAAAATATAATAGTTTTCAATTATGTGGAATAGGCCATGCACTTATTATAAATGAGACTTACTGATACATAAAAAGGCACTTGATAGAGAAAGGATATTTTGGTCTAGGCCTCCTCCCTGCCCCCACCCCCACCCCCATCTCTGCCTTGGCAAACAAGAGTCTGTTCTCTATGTCTGTGAGTCTGTTTCTGCTTCATAGATAGGAGGGATGGACTATGAAAACTATTGTATGTAGAATGGATAAACAACAAGGTCTTACTGAATAGCACAGGAAAGTGTATTTAATATCCTTAGAGAAACCATAATGAAGAATATAAAAAAGAATGTATTTATATGTATAACCTAATCATTTTGCTGTAAAGCAGAAATTAACAGGAAAAATATTTTTGAACTAAAAGTATAAATTTTGGTATTTTCGTTTCTCTTTCAACGTTTTGTTCTTCTTTTTCGTTTTATTATTTCTTATAATCTATTCTAAGACAACAGGGATGGCTGACAAATTAAAATTTGTGTAATAATATGGCATCTATATTAAATAGTATTAATAAACTTCTAAGTTCCTAAGAATAATACTAGCAAGACAAAAAATCAAGAGTGAGTTTAAAGGGGCCAATGAATAAAGAATAGACTTTTAAATATTGGAAAATAATGGATATGTTAGTTTTTATTACTAAAGTAAAAAAATATCAAAGACTTGATGTCTCAACAGAACACAGATTTATTGTACAGTTCTGGGGATCAGAAGTTCAAAATTGGTCTCACTGGGTGAAGTCGGCATGCTCTCAGGACTGAGTTCCTTCTGAAGGCTCTAAGGAAGAGACTGTGCCTTTGGCTTTTCCAGCTTCTAGAGCCTGCTCCCCTCCCATGGTTTAAGGTCCAGCCCTACCACTCTCAAAGCCAGCAACATCTGGCCAAATCTTTCTCACACTACTATCTCTCTGGTTCTCTATGTTTTGCCTCCCTCTTCTATTTGTAAGCCCCTTGTGATTACACCAAGTCCAGTTGGATGATCTAAAACAATATTCCATTCCAAGGTCAAATGTTTAGCAGTCTTAATTCTATTAGCAATCTTAATTTTCGTCTGTCCTATACCTAGAAGATAAAATTTAGCTTAAAGTAAAGAAGAACGTCATAAAAATTACAGCCACTCACTAATCGGTATGGGATTTTATGGGCTTTGATTTCCACCAATGAAGGCATTATTATTCAGTGATGTGGCAAGACCGAGTTTGAGTGAATATTCAGCCTCTTTTGCTTGTATGAAGTGTTTTCACTTGCAGTTCAGGCAGTGTTTTTACATTATTTAATATGTTGTTTAATTTTCAGCATTTTAAGAAATGGGTCTTTAAAAATCCTCTAAATTAATGATATTAAAAATTCTATTTCCTTCTGCAGCAAATATGGCATATGTGTGTATGCAAAACTCAAAAATAATAAAGTGCATTAATGTAATTATGTTTAAATAATTATTGAATTAAGCATCAAAATTTTGAAATAAAATCAGTATAATATTTGAAAAATGGGGACTTTCTGATATTCACAATTGTTTTCCTTGATTTTATGAAGACATAGTCTAGATTGCTTGTGTAATCTTAATATCCCTCAAGGGTAGCTGATACATTAGAAGAGAATAGCATGAAGATTCTAAACAACCAAAAATGTAAGGATGGCAGTGTTGATTTTTCAGTTTAAGAACCCTTTGGGGAGGAAAATAAAGATAGCTTATTGAATTTGTAGTTTAATTCCTTGACACAGATATTTGGCTGTCAGACTCTTTGAGTATAAAAGATTATTAGCAATGATTACTTCTGGCAAACAGCTGTTATTAAAGTATTCCATTCTTTTTATGTAATAGTTACTGTGGAAAGGGGTATTTTTCTAGCTATCAATATACAAATATATCTATTAGAAATTATTTAGTTAGCAGTCATTTAGACTACAAAGCACTGAAAACCTTAAATATCAGGGCCTTAAGCAAGAGACCTGTTTCTCTCACAGAAGTCTGGATAGGTGGTCTAAAGCTTTTATTGAGTATCATGTTTTCAGACCTAAGGCTTCTTCTAGCTTTACTCTATGTTGCATGGCCCCCCACTCACAAGTTATTTTCATGGTCCAGGAAGGCTGCCCCAGCTCCAGCCATTGTGTCTGAATTGCAGCCATCAGGAAGGTGAAGGGCAAGTCACCTCCTTTATAAGACGCTTAATGAGAGTTGTTGCACTCACTGTTTTCAGTTATATCTAATTGGTCAAAGCTTGATCAAAGACACACACTTTGCTTCACTAAAGGCTGGGAAATATAATCTTTATTCTTATTTCTCAGGTAAAATTTCTTATTTCTATTTATAACAGGAGATAAAGATTTTGGGCTGTCTCAGCCACAGAAAGATAGAGTAAAATTATTTTAATGCATTATAGTTGGCAACAAACTAAATCTCATAACAAATATAGATGAAAACTAATCAGTGTGATATAAGACAATGTTTCCTAAACTGTGTTCTATGTAACAGTAATATGAGTTGCTTTTTTTTTAAAAGAGTGTGCCAAGTCCTTTAGGTTAAGGGGGATTCTGTAGCTATAAGAAGCCCAGGTAACAGACAAGAAACAAACTACGTGAATCCTGCATCTGCCACTTATTAGCTATGTTGGCCTCTGAGAAAATGTTTTTAACTTCCTTTGCCTATATTTCCTTGTCTGTAAAAATAGTCATAGCTTATTTGTTACCATTTTGTTGAGCATCACTCACTTTTCTGGAGCCAGGAAACTCCATAAAACATTTTAGTCTCAAAAAGTGAACATCCTAGTACGGGATGGGGTGAGTATATATGACATAGAAAAAGTAACATGTTTTTTGTTATATGACAGGAACTGTTAAACAGATAATAAAGTAGGGAAAGAAGTCAGGAGGCGTGAAGAGGGAAGATGTTTTATTATAAATCACACATGGTGAATGATTTCCTTCTCCCTAACCAAACTACATCTAATTTTCTTTTAGGCTTCTCTGATAGCTCAGTTGGTAAAGAATCCACCTGCAATGCAGGAGACCCTGCTTGATTCTGGGTCAGGAAGATCTGCTGGAGATGGGATAGGCTACCCACTCCAGCACTCTTGGGATTCCCTTGTGGCTTAGCTGGTAAAGAATCTCCCTGCAATGTGGGAGACCTGGGTTTGATCCCTGGGTTGGGAAGATCCCCTGGAGAAGGGAACAGCTACTCACTCCAGTATTCTGGCCTGGAGACTTCCATGGACTGTATATCCCATGGGGTCACAAAGAATCGGACACGACTGAGCGACTTTCACTGTGGTGAGTACAGAGTGGGCTTCCCCGGCGGCTCAGTGCTAAAGAATCCTCCTGCCAGCGCAGGGGGCACGGTTCAGTTCCTGGGTCAGGAAGATCCCTTGAAGGAGGAAATGGCAACCCACTCCAGTATTCTTGCCTGGAAAGTCCCTTGGACAGAGGAGCCCAGCGGGTTACACTCCCTAGAAAGTCACAAAGAGCTGGTCATGGCTGAGGACACACACACAAGCTACAGAGGGCTCGTTAGAAAACTGATAAATAGCTTGACCTGCAGACCCCTGAGGCAAGAGGGTCCCAAGAGGGAGGAGCAGATGCTCTTGATTTGAGATAATACTCAGCTTTAGTTAAAGGCCAAGTGAACATGATTGTCAGC
This sequence comes from Muntiacus reevesi, assembly GCF_963930625.1. NCBI lineage: Eukaryota > Metazoa > Chordata > Mammalia > Artiodactyla > Cervidae > Muntiacus > Muntiacus reevesi. Next base: position 23,726,709 of record NC_089257.1, on the reverse strand, counting down.
TAAGCAGTGACAATAAATTGAGTACTTTCTATAGGCCAGACATTCTGAGTAGGCAATATTAGTCATATTTTATACATGCAGAAGCTAAATGTCAGAGAGATTATATAATTTGCCCTAAATCATACACTGAAATGTAACAGGCAGCTTCAAACCCAGTCGGGTGTCCTGCACCTTCTGCCTTGCCATTCTGCTTCTTCAAACAGAGAGAAGGATGATGTTAGTAACTTAAACAGTATTAGTTGAGCCTTGAACTAGGATTTGAGAATAATTAGTAAGCAAAACAAACACTCTGCCTTTTTGAGCAGTGTGTGTGTGTGTGTGTGTGTGTGTGTGTGCATGCATGCGTACGTGCTCAGTCATGCCCAGCTCTTTGCAACCCCATGGACTGTAGCCCACCAGGATTCTCTGTCCATGGGATTTCCCAGGCAAGAATACTGGAGTAGGCTGCCATTTCCTGCTTCAGGTGATCTTCACGACCCAGTGATTTAAGCCATGTCTCCTGGGTCTCCTGCACTGACAGAATGATTCTTTACCACTGCTCCACCTGGCGAGCCCCAAAATAAGCAGTATGTGCAGGTAATTAAGTAAATTATACACTGTATATTTTATATCTCTGTATATATTATCACTAGAAAGAGATCACTGCTCTGGGGGGGAAAAAAACCAGAGTAAGGGATTGGGATTATGAGGTAGAGTTGGATGAATAAATGTTAAAATTGATAAGTTTTTCCTTAAGACACCTTGACTGAGGCTCACTGCTCCTAACACTTAGGGTAGAATAACCTTCACAAAACATGAGGAAAACTCTCACCACGAAAAGAAATATTTTCTACAGTATTATGTTACAGTTGTACATTTTAATATTGTTCTGAGAAATATTCGAAGGAAGTACAGTTTTCTGATCAGTCGATGAGGTCTGTGAGTCTCTGGACGAGGGAAGTCTGCTAAACCTTGAAAACAGCATAGCTCATTATGTGCATTTGTGTATCTGTTGTTGTTGTTCAGTCACTAAGTCATGTCCGGCTCTTTGCAACCCCATGCACTCTGGCACACCAGGCTCCCCCGTCCTCCTTTATCTTCTGGAGTTTGCTGAAATCCATGTCCACTGAGCTGGCGATGCTGTCTAACCATCTCATACTCTGCCACACCCTTCTCCTTTTGCCTTCAGTCTTTCCCAGGATATATTTGTATATATATACAAATACATAATTATATTTATATCTATCTGTCCATACAGCTATATACATACACATCATACAAATAAATACATACAAAATGAAAATATACACTTAAATATAGAAACCATTTAATTAAGGCAAGTAAGCATTTACCTTACATACAAACTTCATCATTTAGTAAATGACAGCTTTCTCTTCCAAAGTGTTTAAGAGAAATACCACTTTAAAGTTAGTAAGAAAATTTCACTGAAGTTATTCAGAGTAGGGGAAACTGCTATGCAAAAAAGAAAAAAGTGAATTACTTTGAAATCCACCAGTTAAATGGTATCTTTCTGGCTTTTAGAATTCAATAATAGGATTCTTCCTCAAATAGAAAAATCTCAATTTAAAAGAATTCTCCCCTGGGTAACTTACCTTTCTTAAGCAGAAAGAAAGTGTCAATGACAAAATGGTATAAATACAGTCGCAAAGAATAAGGTATACCATCAAGTCCCATTAAAAAGAAAAAATCATTCTTTAAAAGGGAGGGGGAAAGCAGTAACATTAATGATCAAAAGGCAAAACTGGTATCTGATTCTTTCTTTGTCCTTTGATTTTTCTCCTGATTGTGGTATCTTCACCTGTCTCAAAATAACATGTTCACACACTCTTGCTTACCAGAGAGCTTTGGGGAAAAAATTGTAATCAGTTCTTCTTCTCCTTTCACCAATGCCAAATGCCAGGAGTCTTAGACACAAAGTTTACCAAAATTTGCTCATTGAAACCAAGCCAGTTAGGAGTATTTATTACCATGCATAGGCCCTCAGTTAGTAGAAATGACCTGCATATTTCAAAAATTAAAATGGAGGTAGGTAAGAACCATGAGGAGGAGAGAGAGTTAGGCAGTGAGGAGTGTTGGAATTAGGGACTTCCTTTGTGGTCCAGGGGCTAAGACCCTGCACTCCCAATTCAGGGGGCCTGGATTCAATCCCAGGGCAGGGAACTAGATCCTACATGCTGTAACTAAGACCTAGCACAGACAAATAAATACATGCTGAAAAAAAAATTGTTGGGATTAGGAACTGCATGTTTGTCTTTCCTTAGAATAAAACTGCATGTGTCTATTTTGTAAAGCTGAATCTTTTTGGAACACTGACTGGGAGCTTGAGACCAACCTCCTTAAAGCTGTCTATATTTTACCTCTTTTTTCTTCATAATTTTGTATTGTCTTTTTTGCATATGAATTGATGTTTATAGTTTTCAGTCATTCTAAAATAAATTTCTTATCTTCAGAGTTTTTTGGGCAATTGCATTTCTTCTGTAAATTGTCTGCTCATAAGCTGCTATACTACTGTTTTCTTTTGGGTTGTTTATCTTTTTCTAACTGACACTTGACATATTAATTTGTCTTTCATTAGGTTTCACATCCATTTATGACTTATGTTCTCACTTTTTTTAAGGTAGCATTTTTTTCATCAACCTCAGCCTTAAAAGTAAGCTTTAATCAGTTCAGTTCAGTTCAGTTGCTCAGTGGTGTCCGACTTTGCAGCCCCATGGACTGCAGCACGCCAGCCTTCCCTGTCCAACAATAACTCCCGGAGCTTGCTCAAACTCATGTTCATCAAGTCAGTGTTGTCATCCAGCCATCTCATCCTCTGTCATCCCCTTCTCCTCCCACCTTCAATCTTTTCCAACATCAGAGTCTTCTCTGGTGGGTCAGTTCTTCGCATTAGGTGGCCAAAGTATTAGAGTTTCAGCTTCAGCATCGGTCCTTCCAATGAATGTTCAGGATTGATTTCCTTTAGGATGGACTGGTTGGATCTCCTTGCGGTCCAAGGGACTCTTGAGAGTCTTCTCCAACATCACAGTTCCAAAGCATCAATTCTTTGGTGTTCAGCTTTCTTTGTATTTCAACTCTCACATCCATATATGACTACTGGAGAAACCATAGCTCTGACTAGATGGACCTTTGTTGACAGAGTAATGTCTCTGCTTTTTAATATGCTGTCTAGTTTGGTCATAGCTTTTCTTCCAAGGACTGTGTTTTTTGCTTTTTGTCTTTCCATGGCTGCAGTCACCATCTGCAGTGACTTTGGAGCCCCCCAAAATAAAGTCTCTCACTGTTTCCATTGTTTCCCCATCTATTTGCCGTGAAGTGATGGGACCAGATGCCATTATCTTAGTTTTCTGAATGTTGAGCTTTAAGCCAACTTTTTCACTTTCCTCTTTCACTTTCATCAAGAGGCTCTTTAGTCCTTCTTTGGTTTCTGCCATTAAGTGTGGTATCATCTGCATATCTGAGGTTATTTATATTTCTCCCAAGTCAACATAATATGAGATTAAAATTCAAAAGAACGGTGGCCTGGATTCATTATATTAAGGTTTGGAAATGGTATTCAGTTAGGGAAAAGCGTATATGTAGATATAATCATTGAATATCAGTCTGTTCTTTTACTAAGTGTCAGGGAGTCTGTATTCTCCATATTTTAAAACAAATTATTAAATAATATAGCTCATTATGAACCAATATAATAGTCTGTGATGGACCAAGTAGTATGATAAAAACCAACTTGAGGCTCAAGGGAAAAGAAATATCACATGCATTCTGGTAAATGCTATGGAAAAAAAAAATTTCTTTTCTTATCTTGCTTACCTGGCCCCTTTTCCTGGAGATATTCCAGTATTAACTAACCTTTCAGAAAGATTCAAGGCATAAACATGTATGTCATACTGTGCCACGTCATTTCATATTATATTTTAACCTTTATAGAAAGAACTTGAATAATGTGCAAATAAAAGCCCTGCAACAGAAAACTATATCCTTGCTTTTTAATAGCTGTTTATATCTGTGTCCATGTTTGAGAGAGAGGATGCACACATATGGTGAATATTCTACATGCTATTAAATTGTTTACAATTACCTAGCCCTCATGGATGTGTTAGTCAGAAAAGAAAGTCTGTTAAAATACTCTGCTCACTCTCACAGAAATTCCAAGTATGCATTCTATAGGAGAAAAGTTTTAGAGAAATTATGTGAGTGGTTTCCAATATTTATGTAAATATGTAAAGTGAGATTCCAAGGTATATTAAAATCATATGTGTTTATTTAAACAGATAAATATAGATATGTGTAAATGCAGTGATAGATATAGGTGTAGATAAACATAATATTTGGTGAGTTAAATGGAAAGATATATTCCAAAATATTGAGTAATAGGATTGTGGGAGATTTAGTTATCTTTGTATAATTCTCTATACTTTGAAGTTTTTCTCTTGTTGATGTATATTGAATTTATGATAAAAAATAGACTATAAATATTACTTGAGGAAACAGTCATCCTTAAAAACAATCAAATAAATTAAGAGGTACTATTTTTCATCTTTCAATTTAGCAAAGATTAATACCCTCATTTATAAATGGTGCTGAAAAATTTAATATTCATTAATTGCTAATGACTGTATTAATTAGACCAATTAAAAGAGAAAGCCTGTAGCTCAGTCAGTAAAAAGTCTGACTGAAATGCAGGAGACCTGGGTTCGATCCCTGGGTTGGGAAGATCCCCTGGACAAGAAATGGCAACCCACTCCAGTATTCTTGCCTGGAAAATCCCATGGACAGAGGAGCCTGGCGGGCTACAGTCCATGGGGTCGCAAGAGTCAAGTACAACTGAGTGACTAAGCACTTATTTGGCAATATAGTAAGGTGTCATCAAAATTTCATGTCCTTAGGCCCTGGAAAACAGCTTTTATCAGGGAGCTCTCCATTTCCAAATAATGCAAGACAGAATGATCAAATAAAAATAAAAACAATTTGAATACATGAATGTTTATTTTGAGTAATGAATTATAAAGTATTTATGTTTTTTTAATAGAGATAAACATTTTTCTCTGAAAGAACTTTTTATTATTCATATTGTCAAAAAACCCATCATCTGTAAGGCTGACCTTACAGAATAAGGCTGACCTTACAGAATATATAATGAACCTACATGTGCCCACACCCACATTTAACAATTAACAATGATTAGACATGATAAACATTTCAAAGTGTCCTATCCTGAAAGGTAAAGGCAATCTAGTTAAGGCGAGTTGATATATTTGTGTGGTTAAGAAAAGTCTTATAATAAGGGAAATATTTAATATGGTACAATTATTTAATGGATTATATGATCATTAATGATGGTAATGAAGACATTAATAGTTTTGAAAGCTTGTGATATAAGTACAAAGGAGAATGTAGCACTGAAGATATATGATTGCTTATGTAAAAATGTGGGAGGGAGATAAGAACAGATGTGACATCTTTATGGTCATGGGGTTTAAAATCTAATCTGGCTGACAATAAGTGAAATGCAGGAATTTCTCAAACTTAAATTTCATTCCATTTTGCTTTTTTATATGCCAAGTTGGAAAACAGTATTTGTGACATTTACATCATGACTGAATCTGCATTGAACTCTCTGTACATGACCTTTAGAGACCAACCGATAGTCTTTTAAGGGATCATTTCATGCAAATTGGAATAATAATGTGATGATTTTTTTCAAGTTTCATAGCTGATTCCTAATGCTATCGCTCTAATTTGTACAAAATAGAAGAACAGTGCAAACTCCAGTCACTTGTTCTTCAAGGAAATGACACGAGTCAAAATATAAAGTCATAGTTACCATTTATTATGGCTTATGCTTGCACAAGTTATGTAACTGTTCCAACCTCAGCTTCTGTGTGTGTGTGTGTGTGTGTGTGTGTGTGTGTGAAAGAGTGAGATGGGGAGACAGAGACAGAAAGAAAGGAGAAGAGGAGAAAGTAGGGAAGAAAGGAGAGCAGAAGAGATTAAATTATTCATATTAAATCCTAATTTTGGCACATAATTTTATGTCTGTTGTGGGTAACATAAAAAAAGCTTTTGGGAAATTTGCAAAAATGATATAACTTAGAACACGAACATAAGTAGATTTTAAAAGAAATAACAAAGTTCATAGCAAATGAGATTTTGCTTTTTCCAAGATTATAACATATTTGAAATCACTGATTTGCCTGTTATGTCAGTGTAACAGGCATTTTCTTTGTAGCTACTTCCGGTGATAACCTATAAAGGTTTTCTAAAAGTCCAAAAAGATGAAAAAGAAAAAAGGTCCAAGAACCCATTCTCATATTTTATCTGAATCTTGTTTCATATTGTAATCTGAGTGTCGATTTACTTGGACAGAACTCAAAACAACATGTGGTTTTCTTTTTTTATGAAAACATATTTTCTCCTTTGTTCCAAATTGAGCAATCTAAATGTTAAAATTACTGATAAAAATCCTACCACATAACCCATTTAGGACCCACTTATTGAAAAACTTTTGTAGAGCTCTTCAAGAAATAGAGATTTTTGGTGCCTGTGTGTAAGAATTAAGCTTTTTAATATAGAGTTATAAGCTGTGAAAGTGAAAGTCACTCAGTCATGTCTGACTTTTTGTGATCCTATGGACTGTCCATGGAATTCTCTAGGCCAAAATACTGGAGTGGGTAGCCTTTCCCTTCTTCAGGGGATCTTCCCAACCCAGGGATTGAACCCAGGTCTCCAACCCAGGTCTCCTGCATTGTAGGCAGATTCTTTACCAACTGAGCTATCAGAGAAGCCCTATAAACTGTAATAAAAATTAATAGAAGATTTTTGACAACTTAGAATATGAAGAGAGACTTCCTCTCGAAGGAATTAACACATTTAGCACATGCTAAATTTTCATAAATACCATTTTAGGTTTCTTTTCCAACTGGGAACCTGGTGATTCTGTTCTCTAAATCATCACTTATCTTTCACTTTTTTTATTTCTTTTTTTTCCCATTTATTTTTATTAGTTGGAGGCTAATTACTTTACAATATTGTAGTGGTTTTTGCCATACATTGACATGAATCAGTCATGGATTTACATGTGTTCCCCATCCCGATCCCCCCTTCCACCTCCCTCTCTGTCCCATCCCTCTGGGTCCTCCCAGTGCACCAGCCCCGAGCACTTGTCTCATGCATCCCACCTGGGCTGGTGATCTGTTTCACCGTTGATAGTTTACTTGTTTCAATGCTGTTCTCTCTGAATATCCCACCCTCACCTTCTCCCACAGAGTCCAAAAGTTTGTTCTGTACATCTGTGTCTCTCTTTCTGTTTTGCATATAGGGTTATTGTTACCATCTTTTAAAATTCCATATATATGCGTTAGTATACTGTATGGGTCTTTATCTTTCTGGCTTACTTCACTCTGTATAATGGGCTCCAGTTTCATCCATCTCATTAGAACTGATTCAAATGAATTCTTTTTAATGGCTGAGTAATATTCCATGGTGTATATGTACCACATCTTCCTTATCCGTTCGTCTGCTGATGGGCATCTAGGTTGCTTCCATGTCCTGGCTATTATAAACAGTGCTGCAATGAACATTGGGGTGCACGTGTCTCTTTCAGATCTGGTTTCCTAAGTGTGTATGCCCAGAAGTGGGATTGCTGGGTCATATGGCAGTTCTATTTCCAGTTTTTTAAGGAATCTCCACACTGTTTTCCATAGTGGCTGTACTAGTTTGCATTCCCACCAACAGTGTAAGAGGGTTCCCTTTTCTCCACACCCTCTCCAGCATTTATTGCTTGTAGACTTTTGGATAGCAGTCATTCTGACTGGCGTGTAATAGTACCTCCTTGAGGTTTTGATTTGCATTTCTCTGATAATGAGTGATGTTGAGCATCTTTTCATGTGTTTGTTAGCCATCTGTATGTCTTCTTTGGAGAAATGTCTGTTTAGTTCTTTGGCCCATTTTTTGATTGGGTCATTTATTTTTCTGGAATTAAGCTGCAGGAGTTGCTTGTATATTTTTGAGATTAATCCTTTATCTGTTTCTTCATTTGCTGTTATTTTCTCCCATTCTGAAAGCTGTCTTTTCACCTTGCTTATAGTTTCTTTTGTTGTGCAAAAGCTTTTAAGTTTCATTAGGTCCCATTTGTTTATTTTTTCTTTTATTTCCAATATTCTGGGAGGTGGGTCATAGAGGATCCTGCTGTGATTTATGTCAGAGAGTGTTTTGCCTATGTTCTCCTCTGGGAGTTTTATAGTTTCTGGCCTTACATTTAGATCTTTAATCCATTTTGAGTTTATTTTTGCGTATGGTGTTAGAAAGTGTTCTAGTTCCCTTCTTTTACAAGTGGTTGACCAGTTTTCCCAGCACCACTTGTTAAAGAAGTTGTCTTTTTTCCATTGTATATTCTTTACTCCTTTGTCGAAGATAAGGTGTCCATAGGTACATGGATTTATCTCTGGGGTTTCTATTTTGTTCCATTGATCTATATTTCTGTCTTTGTGCCAGTACCATACTGTCTTGATGACTGTGGCTTTGTAGTAGAGCCTGAAGTCAGGCAGGTTGATTCCTCCAGTTCCCTTCTTTCTCAAGATTGCTTTGGCTATTTGAGGTTTTTTGTATTTCCATGCAAATTGTGAAATTAGTTGTAGTTCTGTGAAAAATACCGTTGGTAACTTGATAGGGATTGCATTGAATCTATAGATTGCTTTACATAGTATACTCATTTTCACAATATTGTTTCTTCCAATCCAGGAACACGGTATATTTCTCCATCTATTTGTGTCCTCTTTGATTTCTTTCATCAGTGTTTTATAAAAAAAGAAAACTACAGGCCAATATCACTGATGAACATAGATGCAAAAATCCTTAACAAAATTCTAGCAAACAGAATCCAATAGCATATTAAAAAGATCATATATCATGACCAATTGGGCTTTATCCCAGGAATGCAAGGGTTCTTTAATATCTGCAAATCAATCAATGTAATATACCACATTAACAAATTGAAAGATATAAACCATATGATTATCTCAATAGATGCAGAGAAAGCCTTTGACAAAATTCAACATCCATTTATGATAAAAACTCTCCAGAAAGCAGAAATAGAAGGAACATACCTCAATATAATAAAAGCTGTATATGACAAACCCATAGCAAACATTATCCTCAATGGTGAAAAATTGAAAGCATTTCCCCTAAAATCAGGAACAAGACAAAGGTGCCCACCACTCTCACCACTACTGTTCAATATAGTTTTGGAAGTTTTGGCCACAGCAATCAGAACAGAAAAAGAAATAAAAGGAATCCAGATAGGAAAAGAAAAAGTGAAACTCTCACTGTTTGCAGATGACATGATCCTCTACATAGAAAACCCTTAAGACTCTACCAGAAAATTACTAGAGCTAATCAATGAATATAGTAAAGTTGCAGGATATAAAATTAGCACACAGAAATCCCTTGCATTCCTATACACTAACAATGAGAAAACAGAAAGAGAAATTAAGGATACAATACCATTCACCATTGCAACAAAAAGAATAAAATACTTAGGTGTTTATTTCTTTATTCAACAGATCTGAAGGGATTCTACCACTGATAATATAACTGATAAAGTAGACAACATCTCCACTATCATCCTGTTTGTATTAGTTTTTTTATCACTGTTGTAGTGTGTGTGCATGTGTGCTCAGTCATGTCTGACTCTGCAATCCCATGGACTCTAGCCTGCCAGGTTCCTCTGTCCTTGGAATTTTTCAAGGAAGAATACTGGAGCAGGTTGCTCTTTCCTACTCTAGGGAATCTTTCCAACCTAGGGTTCAAACTCAGGTCTTGTTTCCTGCATTAGCTAGCAGATTCTTTACCACTAGAATCACCTTGCTGCTGTAGCAAATTATTGCAAAGGTAGTGGCTACTACACTAATTTATTGTCTTATGCTTCTGACTGTCAGAAGGCTAAACTCAAGGAATTGGCGGGGCTCCATTTCTTTTAGAATCTTCAGAAGATAGTCCTCTTCCTTACCCTTTTTTAGTTTCTAGAGACTGCTTGCATACCTTGGCTCATGGCCCCTTCTGCACATTACTTAGAACATGCTCTTGCTTCCCCGCTTCCATATACTATTCCTGTTATTCTCCCCTTACCCTCTTATAAAAACCCTATGATTATATTGTGTATCATCCAGATGATGATCCATAATAATCTCCATCTCAAAATACTTTACATAATCACATCTGTAAATCCCCTATACCATGTAAGGTAGTATATTCAGACTTTATATATGAGGATTAGGATGTGGACATCTTCAGACTGCCTTTATTCAGTCTACCACACAGTTTGTTATCAAGAATCACATTTTTAAAAGTTGTATAGTTCCATTTCCTGAGGTGCTTCAGTTTTAATAAAGGAGAAACCCATGGACCACCATAATGAATCTAGCTCTTACAATCTTCTAATTGGAAGATTAGAAGAAACTTCTAATTTTCTAATTAGGAGATTGGGAAACTTGCATAAGCTTTCTGCCCTTGCTTCTTCATGTGTAAAATGAGGTTATTAATAATATCCAAGCTTCCCTGGTGGCTCAGATGGTAAAGAATCTGTCTGCAATGCAGGAGACCTAGGTTCAATCCCTGGGTCAGGAAGGTCCCCTGGAAAAGCAAATGGCAACCCACTCCAGTATTATTGCCTGGAAAATTCCATGATCAGAGGAACCTGGCAGGCTACTGTGCATGGGGTCGCAAAGAGTCAGACATGACTGAGCGACTAATACTTTTACTTAAATAATACTTATCTCATAGGTTTGTTCAGAGAATAAAATACTTCACAGAATAAAATGAAATCATGTACAGGAGGTTTAGCAAAGTTTCTTATAAATACTAAGAAATAAAAACATTTTATCCATCATTATTTCTTATGACATTCATTCATATAAGTGTTAGATTGGGGAAGTGCAGACCAATCTAAGTACACAGATGAAGAACACATCAACAATTGGTTTGTCAAATACTACTTTCTCAAAGAAGTAAATCTTATATAGGTGATCAGAAATCTAATTCCAAATATAGCCACACAGACAATTTAAATTCAGAATGCAGAACAGATTCTTAAATAGAATAAGTAGATAAATAGAACAGATTCTTAAAAAAAAAAAAAAAAAAAAAAGAACAGGGTAAAAAGTAAATGAAAGAGATTACCTAAAGAGTTGGCAATTGCTTTCTGAGGTAGATTGAATTATTGGCCTCTTTTCTTTTTTCACTTTTTCTTGTATCGGTACCCTTTACTGTGTTACTTTTTGTCCTTCCTTTTAGCAACTGAGTGCAGTTCTTTGTCCCTCTAGTCTGAGCTCAGTGAGGTGAGCTGCTTTGCCCAATAGAAGGTGACAGTGTCCATTCCAAGCCCAGGTATTAGTAGGCAGCACAGTTTTTTACTTGTCTTCTATTGCCCCCGGTCCATACCAGAAGAACATGCCCCAGGGAGCCTGTTTATCAAGAAGGGTGTAAAACACATGTGGCAGACACAGAAACAGCCAGCTTAGAGCTGCCTAGCTGAGCTCACCCTAAATCAAATAAATACTTGTTATTGTACAACACTGAATGTTTTCTTTTTCTTTTTTGGTCTTTGTGGCTTGTTTGTTATGCAGCAGTACTTCACTGATACTCTCCTGAAAGTCATACTGAAGTACTTACTTCTTACTTTCTTGAAGCCTGTTCTAGTGTATTTTGATCAAAGCATTAGAACACAGTTTTCAAGACTACTCTGTTTTTTCAAGGAGTCAGTATATTCCCCAGTGATATATCCAAGTAATATGTCCCTTTACCCAGTGACATATTCAAATAACTTTATATCTAATACAAATCAAAACTATATCAGGGTGAAAGAATTCCAGTGACTAAAGTTGCCTTTACTCTCTTATAATATTGCAAAACTGGTAGATACTAATTACGTATCACAAACAAGTGGTTGACAAAAAGATTACTTTTCAAAAGAGAAAGAAATGAGAAATATAACTCACAAAAACATAATAGAACCAACTTAATCAGCCCCCTGCTAAACATGCCTTTCATTATGATAATTTCCAGTGAACACTTTCAAGGTGGCTTAGTACAACTCCATGACAATAAACAGTGGCTAAGTGCTGCCTGTAGCTGATTCACAGAGGCTTGCCGAAGTAATCTGGTGTGTACAGTTTAAAAACAAAGTATTTCCACATATTCAATAAAAGGTGCTTTCTGTTATGTTGTTGTATAAAAGACAGAGATCTAATGGGTATTCAGTAGCTGTCTAAAGTTATGGAAAGATCGGTTTACCTGAATTAGCAAAACACATTGCCAGAATCTCAGTTTCCTTTCTCTTAAAATACAGTCTTCCCAAATGCTCCCTTTGAGATTTCCTTTAAGTTTTGGTGTTGTGTCTTGAAATGATCTAAATTTTATCTAGATATAGATTTATTTATGTACTAGAGGTAATTGGGGCTCTAAGTTAGAGGAAGGAAACACAGAATTTGGAGAGAAAGAAAGAAGTACTTAAATGTTTTCCTCTGAATGTCATTTACTACATGTATGTGTGGTGGTGATGATGATTTTAATGATAATAAAAAGTGATAATATTGTTTTTTTCATATATGCCAAATGCTGTGCTAACATTGTACGTGGATCTTACTTTAATATCCTAATATTTATACCAAGGAGGATCTCCATTAATATAGATAATAGCCAACATTTATTGAATACATTCTGTGTTCCAAAGATTAGATTAGGTTCCTTAAATGTGTTCTCTTTTAATTCTGGTAGTAATTATGAGAACTAGATAATGCTATGTTTGTGTGTATATTTAAACTGGACTTCACATTGGATGTAAAAAATTAAAAAAAAAAAAAGTTTGTGATTGAAAATGCCAGCCTTGATTGTAGAAGAAAAAATACACAAGAAAAAAAAACCAACAAAAATTGTTTTTGATTACTGGGGCCTTGGAATAATAAAGGAATTATTGTCATGTACATAATACTCAACAATCAATCCTAAAGGAAATCAGTCCTGAATTTTGAATTGACTGGACTTAGGATTGACTGATCAAACCAGACAATTCTAAAGGAAATCAGTCTTGAATATTCATTGGAAGGACTGATGCTAAAGCTGAAACTCCAATATTTTTGCCACCTGATGGAAAGAACTGACTCATTGGAAAAGACCCTGATACTGGGAAAGATTGAAGGCGGAAGGAGAAGGGATGACAAAGGATGAGATGGTTGGATGACAACACTGACTTGATGGACATGACTTTGAGCAAGTTGTGGAAGTTGGTGATGGACAGGGAAGCCTGGCGTGCTGCAGTCCGTGGGGTACAAAGAGCTGGACATGACTGAGAGATTGAACTGAACTGAATGTAATGCTCAAACTTAGTATCTGTATAAAGTACTTCATACAGAGAACAGTGGAAAGGGGATGAGATTATCAGCAGAGATGGGAAATTAATAGCACCAATGACACAATAAATGAGAGGGTGTTTATGTATGGTGTGTTAAATATTTTATTACCATTTTATTATTATTACTGTAAGTAATAAGTGGAACCATCACTTCATGGGAAATAGATGGGGAAACAGTGGAAACAGTGTCAGACTTTATTTTTTTGGGCTCCAAGATCACTGCAGATGGTGATTGCAACCATGAAGTTAAAAGACGCTTACTGCTTGGAAGGAAAGTTATGACCAACCTAGACAACATATTAAAAAGCAGAGACATTTCTTTGCCAACAAAGGTCCGTCTAGTCACGGCTATGGTTTTTCCCATGGTCATGTATGGATGTGAGCGGTGGACTGTGAAGAAAGCTGAGCACTGAAGAATCGATGCTTTTGAACTGTGGTGTTGGAGAAGACTCTTGAGAGTCCCTTGGATTGCAAGGAGATCCAACCAGTCCATTCTAAAGGAGATCAGTCCTGGGTGTTCATTGGAAGGACTGATGCTCAAGCTGAAACTCCAATATTTTGGCCACCTCATGCCAAGAGTTGATGCACTGGAGAAGACCCTGATTCTGGAAGGGATTGGGGGCAGGAGGAGAAGGGGATGACAGAGGGTAAGATGGCTGGATGGCATCACTGACTCGATGGACATGAATTTGAGTAAACTCTGGGAGTTGGTGATGGACAGGGAGGCCTGGCATGCTGCGATTCACGGGGTCACAAAGAGTCAGACACGACTGAGTGACTGAACTGAATAAGTGGAAAATTTGAGTATATATGGATCATATTTTAATTAAGATCCTGGAGAGGGAAGGCACTGAAAATACAAGTTTGCCAGACAGATAAATAAGAAAACGGGTCAAGACCCCGTGATGTCAGTGATGGTGTCCCTACTACCTTATACCTTGAAAAAGGAGCAGCTGTGCCCTGATGCACATGGCAGTCAGCAATGAATGACTCAGGGATCAGACATCTGAAAACGATGTCTTCCAGAAAGCAATGAAACAAATCTTGAGCATGTATCCAGTATATAAAAATGTATTTGTTTATAAGAATTATCCTTTTTGTATACTATGATTTCATACAAAAAAGGACAAATGGTGCTGAGTTAAGAACATAACCTCTAGACCCAGTGTGGTCAGGTTTAAAAGCTGTACCCTCTCTAGCAAAAGTGAAACAAGCTTTCTATGCCCTGGTGTCCTTCCTTTTAAAATGGAGATAAAAATATACCTCGCTTGAGCAGTTGGTATGAGAATATAGGTAAATCACCTGGAATCACATTTATTGCACAATGAACACCCAGAAAATGCTAGCTCTTAATGTTGTTATAAGGCATTCAAAACAAAAGTTTAATATGTGACATAAAATACACATGTCAAAATTCAATTATGAATTTTCTTCCTATAACCCATGAGTCATCTTATGAACCCTTGGATATATGTACCTCAGTTTGAAAGTTACTGTTCGATCTGAATTTCATAAAGATCGGACTTCATGCTAGGACTTCATGGTCCAGAAGATTCATTACTAGGGGGATATTCATGTTTTACTGTCTTGTCAACCTTGCTGAGGCTAGGAAATTTAATCAATAATCACCACAACTATTTGACATCAACTTAGAAGCCCTAGGCGAAAAGATAAGAATAAATAAGGGATATAAATATTGGCAAAAATGAAGCAAAATTATCATTATTTACTGATAAGATCATATGTTTTGATGTCAGAATCAACTGAAAGTCTGAGAGGATATAAAAATCATCTCAAGGTTGCTTGTAAGAGAACCTTACAGGGCTCAGATAATAAAGAATCTGCCTGCAATGTGGGATACCTGGGTTCCATCTCTGGGTTGGGAAGATCCCCTTGAGAAGGAAAAGGCTACCCACTCCAGTATTCTGGCCTGGAGAATTCCATGGACTGTATAGTCCATGTGGTTGTAAAGAGTTGGACACAACTGGGTGACTTTCACTTTCACTGTAAGAGAAAATATAATACAAATATCATTAATTTTATAACAGCACAAATCAGTTAAAAAACAAAATAAACAAAGAGAGCTTCATTTCCCAAAAGCAACAAATATTTAAAATCACCAGGCACAAACTTGGGAAATTTAATATAAAGAAAATGTTAGATTTCTACTGAAGAATATATGAGAATTCCAACTAAATGTAGGCATATGTTTGTTCCTGGAAAATTCAGTACTGTAGAGAGATAGATATTCCCTCAGTTGCCATTTAATTGTATTGCAATCGTATTTGAGAACCTAATGGATATTTTAAATATTTGAACCTGATAAAAGCATTGGCATGATATCTGTATGCATAAGTATAAAAGAATAATAGGGAATCTTAGAGAAACAACAGTAATGGGAGAATATTCCCTCTACTAGAATTAAAACGTTTTATGAATCTACAGCAATTTAGATTATGCTGTAATTATGCACAGAGAGACAATTTAATGAAGCAGATTGGTAGCTCAGAAATACACCCAATATGTACAATTTAAAAATTTAGTATTATATGATTAAAATTAATTAATTAAAAATTAGTATTTGAAAAAACTAGTTTGTGTTGGTTATAATAGGATAGGTTGGAAGGCATTGATTTCTTTTTTTAATTTATCTTTTAATTGTTATTTTTGTACTTTTTTTTTTTTTAAAGTTTGAACATAGTTGATTTACAAAGTTCTGTTAGTTTTAGGTGTACAGTAAAGTGAATCAGTTAATCATATACATATACCCAGTTTTCTGGGTAGGATTCTTTTCCTATATAGGCCATTAAGGAGTATTGAGTAAAATTTTCTTATAAAGCAGGTTCTTATTCATTATCTATTTTATATATATTAGCGTATATGTCAATCATAAAAAAGAACAAAATATGTTTCAGCAGCATGGATGGTCCTGGAGACTGTCATACTGAGTGAAGTAAGTCAGACGCAGAAAGACAAATAACGTATGATATTGCTTATATGTGGAATCTTTTTAAATGTGCAAATGAACTTATTTACAAAACAGAAATAGAGTCACAGATGTAGGAAACAAACTTATTACCAGAGGATGGGGAGGGGGTTAGTGATTAATTGAGACATTGAGATATTTATTTCTTTCTAATGTAAAAGTTCAAAGAAGAATTTTTTTCATCAACAGAGGGCTTTCTCCCATGCCCTTCCATGTTGTTACTTTCTTTTATTTTGGGCGACTAGTTCTCAAATCTAGTACCCGAATAGCAGCATCAGCAGCACCAGTGAACTTTATTAAAAATACAAATATTGGATCCCGTTTCATATTTATCAAATCAGAATCTGGGTGGTAGAGGTCAGCATTGTTTTAATATACTCTCTGATGATTCTGATGCAGGATAAAGTTTGAGATTTAGCCCAGGGGATTGTTATCAACTGCATTGGCTGTAAAAGGGGACATGGCTATTATAATGGTTTGAATAGTGTGCCCTCAAATTTAGGTTCACCTGGAGCTTCAGAATGTGACCTTATTTGGAAAAGGTCTTCACAGATATAATCAGTTACGTATGTTAAGATAAAATTGCTCTGGCTTTAGAGTGAGCCCTAAATCCAATGACTGGTGTCCTTTTAAGAAGAGGACAAAAGAGACACGCTGAGAGGAATGCCTCCTGGAAAGCAAGGCAGAGATTGGAATGACACAGTTGCAAACCACACAATGCCAAGGATTGCTGGAAGCCACCAGAAGCTATAGAGAGGCACGGATTCTTCCCCAGAGCCTTCAGAGGAAGCATGACCCTGCCAGTGATTTGATTTCAGCTGTCTGGCCCCCAGAACTGTGAGTGAATAAATTTCTCCTGTTTTAAGGACCAACTTTATAGCAGTTGATTACGGCAACCCTAGTAAATGAACATAACTTTTAAAAACTCTGGCCCAGAAATGGCGTGCATCACTTCAGCTTGCATACCATTGGCTAGAATTAGTCACATGACTTCACCCAACTACAAGGGAGACCAGGAAATGTGGTCTAGCTGTGTTATATGCCCAGGATAACTGAGGGCCATAACTTTTGGAGGATATTTACCAATCTCTGCCTTAATAATATTTTCAATTGTAGGGAAAAATAAATGATTCCATAAATAATTTTGAAAGAACTGATAATACCTTTAAAGTAATTATTATATTAATTATTAATTATAATATTAATACTTCAGTAGGGCTTTGAAGAAAATATGCTTAAGTAAGATTAAAATAAGCAACCAAACCTTGTACTTAAGAAAGTAAGAAAAAATAGGAACTTTCACCCTCTCTTGGTAAAGTGTAAGTATAGTTCCTGTGGTGAGCAGTCTGGCTGTTTGAGAAAATATATACTAGCATATTCAATTTCTGAACAATCTAAGAGAATTTTTACCCTAAGAAGATCAAATAGAGAGGTATCCTTCAGTTGAGAGCTTAGTAATCAAAACACAATACATATGTAAATTATCTTATTGAGTTGATGATTGAAACATCCATTTGAAGAAATGGAAAAACTACCTACAACATACTTATGTATGGAAAGCACCTTTACAAGGGTGTGGTTGGAGTGATTTTGTATAAATATGAAATCCATTCATATTTATATCCCTCAATATAAATATTTAATCTCCCTACATATCTTTTAAGCTATATACCTGCCCATTTATGCTTATACATGAAGTGAAAGACCTACAAATATATTCACTAAAATATTCTAGGGGTTATCTCCAAGATATGGCAGTCATGTCAGTTGATCTTTCTTTTGAATTACTTTTCTGTATTGTTCAAAGTTTTGCCAGCATATGCATCGCCCATCCAAAGATCCTGTTTTGATCTAGGCTGTTTGCTTGCTTGTTTAAATGGCATTGGAACTCACTAGAATAGTCTGTCCATTGGTGGGTCACAAATGTGAATTATGCTCCCAGGTACATATTTCTCCAGTTTTGGGGCCAATTTGTCTCAGACTGTCTGTGGCCACTAACCTGGGCATGACCCTCTTCAGAAACTCTCAGAGAGCAGGCTGAATGCCATAGGGGTAGTGGCACACCCTGAGGCTTTTGCATGAAGGAAATATTAGCAGCTGCAGCTCAAATATTGCATGCTGAAGATACCTAGGGAAGAGTTTAATCTGTTAAACAGGCTATTTCTCAACAGCGAATGTGAAATACATCTTGGTAGAAAAAGGGCTCTGTAGCGATATCAGATCAGTTCTATTTAAGATGCTAAAAGAATGTAGGCAGTCAGCCCAAAGGAGCTTAAGCAGGTGTGCCTGGTGAGTCAAGTTCAGAGGTTGACCCAAATGGGTGTGACCTCATATGTCAGATACATCTATCCATTCTGTGTTTGATGTGATATCTTATTGGCACGGAAGCCAGCTTCAGGGTGCCTTTCTAATAGCATATACATTTTCTGCAAATTGGAACTGGTTTGATATATTTGATATAAAACTTTCCATTGAATTTTAAATGAATTTGCATTATCATAAGAACTTTCAACCTTATATGTATCACAAAAGAAAAGGCAGTGCTGTTAGAGTCTTTAAAAATAATTTCTAATGGTGTAAATTTTTCAGTGGTTATGAAAAGGTTATTAAATATTTTATCACCTTTCTGTTCAAGCAAAGTTTCTCCTTGATAGTATCTTTCAAGAATTTTGAAGAGATCATCATTAAAAATCTTGATTAGCAAATTCCTGTGAACATTTCAAATATAAAACCTTACGTAAAAATTTTATGTGAGCAGAAGCATGCTCCCAATTTCTTATTTAAATATCTTATTTGAAAGTTTTAAAAAAATATTTTTAATATTTCCAAATACTTCATGATTGTTTTCTTATCATAATCACTACAACATTCTTTTTGCAAATCCGATAGGAAAATCCCACATTTTATTTTCTCTGATATCTCTACAAATATTATCAGTTTTTCTGAGTATTATTGTGGTGAGTAGATAGATATATCATAAGGTGACCTCCGCCTGGAATAGACCCCACTTTTGGTCTTCATGTTTTTGATAAATCCTCTCTCCTTGAATGTAGGTACCAATAGACTATGACAAAGGATTCCACTTTCATAGTTATGTTACATTATCTGGCAAAAGTGAGACGATGTCCCTCTTGTGATTATTTTATGTTATATAAGACCACATATTGCTAGTGGACCTACTCTAGAGATTTTCTTTACTGGCCTGATGAGATAAGCAGTCATGTAAAGAAGGCCCATGAGGCAAGTAACTACAGGTAGCTTCTAGGAAATGCAAATAGTCTCTGAGAGATGAGGGGTCTTCTAGGAAATTTCTAGAAGCTGAGGGTGGCTTCTAGCTGACAACCAGCTAGAATCCAGACCTTCAGTCCTGCAGACAGAAGAATATTCTGCCAACAACATCAGAAAGCCGATTCTTCTTGAGTTGAATCTCTGGGTGATAATTTAGTTTATCAGAACCTGAGCAGATGACCCAGCGAGGCTAACTGTGAGGTGAGAACTGGTTGATGTTTTAAGATGATAAGTTGGGTAATCTGCTACATAGCAATGAAAATAGTAATGTTGAGAATAGTTGGAAGAAATTGCACTAGATAAGCCTTAGTTACCCATAGGCAAACCATATACATCAGTACCAATGAAATTTTCTGTTGAGTAAATTTCAGTCCTAAAGTTCAGTGTTCAGTCCTTATTATTACTTTCTATAGAAAAGCTTCAGCAGTTTATATAACCATGTGCATCTAACCATTTGTTGGCATCCCTCATGATTGTATTTCAATAGTCCATGCATCAGCAATCCTGACTATCTTTTGTTTCTTTTTTTTTTTTTTCTCCATGAATCCCTGTTGCCTGAAATTTGATCACTTTTTCTGCCATTCCATTCAAGCACAGCGGTCATATCAACTGGTCTTTACTGATCTGGGAAAAGCCATTGCTATAACCACTAGTCTTTTCTGTTTCAACGCAAAGATCACTGAAGATTACAGCTCATTTCTGATGCATGTTGTCTAACATGAGGTATAGAAGGAAGCAATCTCTCATTAAATGTGAAGCGGGACGACTCTGTGTTGTTATATTCAAATAAGGAAATCCCACAAGCTAATCCTATTGGCTACTAAGTTGCAAGAAATAATGATATATTTTAGCTTACTTTTATCCACTTTCTGTTTTTTGTGCATGGGCTTCAGATGAAGTTTTGGGGATAGAATCAGATTCCAGCTACCATGATATCTAAACTGATTCCAAATGTGTAGACTGGGGACCACAGGGAGTCCCCTAAGCCCTCCCAGGGTCGACATGGCTAAAACTGTTTTCATAATAATGCTGAGAAGGTGCTTACCTTTTTCTTTCTATCATAAGTACACAAAATTTTTGTGCATTTTATATCTGTTTAATTCTTTATTAAATATGAAGAGATACAACCAGTGATAGATTTGTAAAATGGCTCTCAAAAAACTCCCAATTTTTAACATTTTCAATTCAATTCCATTATGTGAATATTCTGACCATGGCTGATTTCAAGCTACCAAGTAACATAACTGAATGTAAATTTGAGAAGAAAGGCTCACCAAGAATGAATGATTCTTTTTTTGTTCACTATGAGCTGACCCCCGCATACTGCTGTCTGTAAACATCATAAACTGAGGATCTTTAGGGTCTTCAATAATTTTTAAGAGTCAAAGTAGTCCTGAGATGAAAAAGTTTAAAAAGCACTGTTGTAGAGGTTCTGTTGAAGTTATCACAGAAGCCAGACTCCTTCAGTCCTAATCCTCTTGGGAGAAATTACACTTCTGTAATCTTTGCCACAAACTTCTAAATGTATTTATATCTGTTAACATCCCACTTTTGGCTTGAAATATTTTTCCATTAAGTACCCATAATGAAAATCAGTGAATGGAAAATGTCAGAGGGGGGTTATCACCAAACCTCACTTTCAAGATATACTTAGAGCTTACTTTCAGCTAAAAAGCATCCCTGTAACATATTGTTGAATATAAAAATTGAACAATCTCTTCATAAAACTTTGCAAAGTTATCTAATAATTCCTTCCTATAGGAGAGAAAAGTGAACTATTCAACACAGTTTGTATCAAATGATTAGCTATGATCCAGACACTGTCCTCTATTCTGGAGACGCAGTAGGTGATAAAATATACGAAGTCTGTGATCTCTTGGAACTCACATTCTAGTGAGGGAGAACAAAAAGTAGATAAACACACACAGGTAGAATACAGAATATGTAACAGGCAGTGCTAGTTGTGAAATTATACAGAACTGGGAAAAGGGCCAGTGAATGATGGCACAGAAGGGTTATTTTTGTGTGTTGATTCAGGAGGAGGATGCAAATAGGGCAAGAGCTGAGCAAAGACCTAAAAGAAGTGATGATATAAGTCATAGTTAATTGATAGAAACAAAACACAATAGCTCTGAGGTTAGAGCCTGCTTTGTAGATGTAAGGTTGATATACTGAAGAGCACTTAAAGGGGAAGATTTTGTAATCTAGGAAGAAGTGGTTACCTTTAGGACAGTGGGTCATTTATAAGTGGAAACAAGGAAACTGACCTTGGGAGAAGCAGAGAACAGAAGGCCCCAGAACAGTATGGTCTGAGGTGTGCACACCACAGATAAGCCCTGGTTGCCATTGCACTGCAGGCAAGGTGGTGTATTGCCACACCCAGGCATCTTCCAGGCAGCCCCATGGCAGCGATTCACACTTGGGCCAGGTCCCACTGGGATCATGCAGCTGTTGATTCCATGGCATTAGAAACCTGTGTAAATTGTTCCTACTTACAGTACACATGCACCTGGACAGTGATCCCCATTTTTAGTATTAATGTTTCCAGATTTGACCTTTCCAGCACTGTTACCTTGACTGGGGTTCTGTCTTCCCTTCATCTAGTTTATTTCCTGCTTGCCCATTGGTGTCACTTCAGAAATTGCATCCATGATACCTTCTTTCCTGTTCTCTGAGAGACGTGTCAGCATTTTCTAATCATACTCACTACACTCTGTACTTACTCTATTGTTTAACTACTAACCATGTAATGCAATTGAATATTTACATTCTTTATCTCCCACCAGGTTGTAAAATACTTAAAGTTGGTGCATGGAAACAGATTTAAATATGTACTGAGAGTGGGTGCTTAGCTATGTATTTAATCATTATGTGTTGTGATTTGTAATTTCAAAAAATAGACATTACATTTTTATCAAATTCATTATATAACCTTTGGAATAAGTTTTGAGAGAGAAAGTAATTTGTCCTAGGTTACTCCTTGAGTTTGTTAAGAAGTCAGAAAGTGACCAAGGCCTTGAAGCAACTGTATCCATATTTTTTCCACATTACCAGTCTGTATTATCTCAGTAAAGAAACAGGACAGATATGTTTTAATCCTTTGGTATCACTCTGTTTTTTCAAGAATGCAAATTAAACTATTTGAAAATAGAATAACAAATGCATCTCCTTATCATCATACGTCTATAGAGAAGTAAATGGAATATGCTTCTATAAAATGATTTCATATTCTTCATGAAAAATGCTACTGACATATCTATTTTAAGTGCACAATTTCTATTTGTAAAGTAGAATAAGGAAAATTATTTTGAATATTTATCTGTCTACATGTTTTTTTTTCTGCTTCAGAACTTTTGATTTTTAAGATACTGCTTTATTTAACTATACTACTTTTTTTCTATTAGCTATCATTTCATCTCCTCCAACTATTCTCTTATTTACCACTTGAGATCATAGTCAAAGTTATTTCATGTCAGAATCACAAAACCTTATTCACAACTATGTAAATTCTTCATCTGTCAAATTGATAAATTCACACATAAAAATCTTTTTTATTTTTCACCACACCCTTCCTTTAGTGAATAATTGTCAGACATTCAAATATGTTTTGCAGCTAGAATATGTGAAATGTGTTAATTACTACATTTTTGTTCCTTTTTTCAGGTCAACTCTGTTATATTTTATTTCGACACAAAGGGATCATTCTTCTTACACTAATATGTAGAACTATTAATTATTGTTGTTATTATACTAGGATATAAATTATTAATTCTCTCAGCTTGTGGCCATCACCAGCTAATAGCAGGATAGAATTTTCCACATTTATTATCAGCTTGCTCAGTGTTGGTCTTTTTGTGCTGTTAAAGAAATTAATGCATCGCTTGTGATATGTGCAGAATTGATAACCTTAGTGGTTGATAGGGAGTTATCGATCGTTAGACCTCTGAATTGGTATTCAGGATTGGCTAAGTCTATTTTCCTCTGTCAGATCTCAAACTTCTCATAAACTTTGCACCTTATTACTATAAGAGATAACAACTGCACAGAATTTAGTGTCTTGAAAAAGGCAGAGGAAAGGTAGGGGGTGGGGGGACCCTAGTATATGTATGAGTGAGTTGATTTAATAATGGAAGATAACCTCTTTTACTATAATCTCAGAGACTTTCTATTTCTTCAATCATTTGTTATGCTATCTTGCCTATTTTTTTTCACTTCTATTTCCCATATCACAACATTATCTGGAAGCTTATGTTCAAGGATTAATTCATATTTATATTTCATCTATTACATTTGTAAACATTCTAAGACTCTTATATGTGTGTATGTATGATGGATTAGTAAGCAAGTTATTATATATCCAATCTGATAATGGAAATAAGACATGGCCATTAAAAGAATCAGTAACCAGACTCTATTTGAGGGGAGATATTGAATAGTGAACAAAGATTTCATCTTATTGAGTAGTTTGATAAAAATTCATGGAGGGGAATAACCATAATACATTGGCTGGATATTTTGCAAAGGAAAATATATAAACAGAAAGCATTTTGACATGAATAGCATAAATAAAAAATCCTAATAAAACTTTGAAGGCAAGATCAAATAATTATTGAAGTATAATAATGTTATTAGTATTAAGGGCCGAAAGGGAGGTAATAGAAAGATCAAAGTGAGCCCAGAATTCTTCAGTAAAATGTTTAGATTCTAAATGATAAGGAAATGTCAATTTTTGAAGTTTTTAAGGAAAAGAATAGATGGAGTCAAAGATTTGCTTTATTTACTGAAGTATATTACAAGGAACAAAGGATAGGCATTTGGGAATTAATGCATCTTTCTCTAAATAGATGGGTGAAATTATGTAAGTTATTTAATGGTACAGTGCATGTAATGTACTGTAATGCTCTATGCTTAGGAAGTGAGTCATGTAAAACAAGGCAAGAAGATATTATTTTTCAAATGAAGATATCTATGTCCATCTGAAGACAGATTCAATGGCTATTTTAATGGAAACACCTCAAGAACACACTAGTGAACACACCAGATTCAACTTGGCTCTGAAAGCCAGAATCATGGAATGGTTTCATCAGAGGAATGGCTCCCCCTTCCCCAAAGATCATGGAATCTGTCTTCCCCTCCCCATGGATATTTACATCACTTGATGAGGATCATGTGTACCCTGAACATGCTTTGTATTGAATAACAGAGAAAATACAGGCGGAGAAATATTGTACCATTTCTTGGCCCCTTACAGTTTGATAGTTTCAACCACCCAGGTTCAGACAGACTAGTCAACCTCAGCACCCTCTTCATACCAGCATCCTGGAAGTTTTGACCTGATGAAACAGAGTGTACATGCTGCCTACAAGGGGGCAAAGCTCCCTCGTAAGGGTGAGAGTATTAAAAAAGTGATGCGTCAGGGACTTCCCTGGTGGTCCAGGGGTTAGCACTTCCCTTTCCAATGCAGAGAGTAAGCTCAGTTTCCACATGATTCCCAGCCAGAAAACAAAACAAAACAAAACATAAAATAGAAGCAGTATTGTAGCAGATTCAGTAAAGACTTTAAAGGTGTCAACATCAAAAAAATCTTAAAAAAAATAATACTCAATCATATATATCATGATAGAGATCTGATTCTTTTTATTCCATTGATTGGATTATGTAAGGGGCTAGGTAGAGATTAAAAAGTTTACTTAAAGGCAGCATTACCCCCAGTCTGCTTGTGTTTCAGAGCTTGATTCTATGCCACTTCCTCAAGGAAACTTTCTCCAATCCTGCAGTGTATTGTCAGTACCTTTATGATGAAATCTCAGGATCTTTAATGGGCTTATTTGCCGTGATTTTCTAACAAGGTGATTGGCTGCATTATTTCTCATACTCTATGGTTATTAAATAATATGTTCCCTAAACATTCTTTGTATTGAATGACAGAGGACATACAGGCTGAAAATACTGTTTTATGAAAGCCAGATTGTTGGTGTCTGACTGTTTGTGACCCCATGGGCTGTAGCCCATCAGCCTCCTCTGTCCATGGGATTCCCCAGGCAAGAAGACCGGAGTGGGTGGCCACTTCCTTCTGCAGGGGATCTTCCCGACCCAGGGATCAAACCCATGTTTCCTACATTGGCAAGCAGGTTCTTTACTCCTGAGCCACCAGGGATGGTCATGATAACCAAATGGCTGAACCTGTTGCCTTAGCAACCATAGTATTATCATCAGCAAAATCACTACATCTACTCATCATATGAAGTGTTGGTCTGGATAGATGGGTTAGGCCAAAGTGGCAACAAGCCCCAACATTTCTGTGTTGCAATCACATAAATTCTGATGAATCTGAGCAATCTTCCAAGGTATGTTATCTTCTCTGGAGTGGCTTGGTGATTCAAGTTTACCAAGACAACATGGGGATGTTCCAGCAATTCCTATGGGAGAGGAAGAGAGAGAAGCAATAACACTGCCGCAGGTAAATCATTTGACCTAGAAGGGACACGTGTCTCTTCCACTCACAGAACACTTGCAGAACAAGCCATATAGTCTTTCTTCTCATCGAGGGAAGTGTGTTCTTCCATGTTTCCACCAGGTAGAGAAATCTGGCGAGTGATGGTATCACAGGTGATGTTTTAATGACTGTTACCAAGAGTGTCTTTCAAACTGTCAAATTCTAGGACAAAGACCAAATCTTGTACCATTCTTGATGTTTTGCAGTCAAATATGTCTAAATTTTAATGAATATATTTGATCTTTTTTTTTTCTATTCACAGCATAGGACAATATTAAGGAGAGTTTGAAACAGGTGTCAATCTGTATTTTTCTCCCAGCCCTGTTTACTATACTTTACCTGTATCTGGATTCTACACTTGAGCTAGGAGGTAGGTGCTTCAGGATGAGAATGGATCTCCCTGCCCCCAGTGATCCGGGTCAGGTGTGCACATAGTTGATTTTTGACTGGCTAATGGTGTGTGGCAATCAAGAATTAAAAATTTAGTATAAAAAACTTCTATAGATACTCAGGCATGGAAACTGAAATAAGCAGAAGATAAAGGAATGGGAAGTTAGAAAGTCCTGTTGTATATAATTCTGATATGAAATTAATGTAATATAGCATACTTATGCTATACTGTTATATAATTATGCTATAATTAGACTACTGCAATGGAGATTATGCTACATTTTAAGTATAGGATTTCCTTTATTCTAAGATGCCATTGTTTTGCGATATACTGTATTTTTTAAATAGTTTACAAAAGAAACAGTTTATATTAAGTGTATTTATAAACAACAGTGAATTCAGAAAACTCTAAGATGCTGTATTTTTAGATATAAGGAAAGTTTTAGACTATAGAAAGTACCAGGTATCTTACTTAATTCCTCATGCAAAATATTTTCCTAGTCATATTGTATTTTATGCATTTTTGGAGCAATTTTAGTTCGCATGACTATTGAAGTAAATTAGATGAGAAAAGAAAATCAGCATACATTTCCTATAAAAGTCAGGAAATTTGCATCAGTTTGAATTCTTGTGTCTACCCTCGGAGATAAGTATCATTAGTAATCTCATTTAGAGGGTGAAGAAATAGGTTTGGAAAAGATGAAGCATTTGCTGAAGTTCATGTAACTTTAGGTGGCAGGACCAGAGCTCTAACCAGTGCAGCCTTAATCTATAAACTGCTCTGTGTTTTTTCATTAACCAGGTGAAGTGATGGCAATTTGCAAGTAACATCTTGCCTATGCTTTCCTCAATACACATTTATACCCACGGGCTTCTGCCCCGTCTCTTAGGCACTGTGTGTGTGTGTGTGCACGTGCGTGTGTTTTCATATATTCAGTACAATGGCAAGAATTGTAATATTTAGTTCTTATTCAAACCAATTTGTTTGACAAAAGTTCTAGGGTGAAAATGTTAAAAACTGACAGCGTCTTTAGGTCAAAGGATAATTACAGTGAGAGATTAGTCACATCAGAGGGAGTTGACTTCAGACATTTTTCTAGTGTCAGTTGTAATATTTTCTACTCACTAATAGGAAGCCAAGTTTTTTTAAAATAAAGAAATATAAAAATAGCATTACATCAAAGGAAAGAACAATGTTGCTTCTGGTTGGAGTGGATTTATAATTTACTTTGGTCCATTCTAGGACTAAAATCTAAATTGCTTTTTCTTTTCTTTTAAAAAATAATGTCTTGAGTAATCTTAACTGCCCATGCACTGTCATCTAATCAAGACATGCTGCACAGAAATATTCTACCAGATTAAGATGCCAATCTGGAGTGAGAAATTGCTCACAATTTTTCTCTGATTCTCTCATTAGAATAATGGTTCAGAAGCATTGCTAGTGTCATGAGTGATGATTATTATCTATAAATTTCTCCACATTTCTCAGTTTTGTCTTAGATCAAATTAAAATAACACAAACTATGCATTTGAACCATATAGTTTTGACACAGATAGTAAAAACTATTGTTGCACTATTGTCTTATAATGAGGTGTTTTGCAAGAAACATTTTTATTAAAATAATCTATGGAAAGATTTTCTTCCATACTATTTAGTATCATATTTTTAAGGACCCAAGGGAGAAATTTTCATATCACTGTATGGAAGTGAAAGCTTTTGCCTGCAAGAGATTGTTTTCTTATCTTTTGGATTCTATACGTAGGATAACTTGTTTAATCTTATTTATTCTTATGGATTCATGTAATTGATTATGGCTTCTCCTATGGGCCACTCAAGTGTTACCTTGACGGTATACTCAAATGTCAACTCATGAGAAGAATATTTCTTAATCATTCATAAAGTAGTACTTCTACTCATTTGGTCCTAGAACTATTACTCACTTATTCTACTGTTTTTCTCTTTATCACATGTAATCAATTAGATGTTTTTATATTTCACTCTCTTCCTCCACTAAATAAACTCCATGGAATCAAGGACTTTATCATTTATTCATTATTTTATACCTAATGGGAAGCATAGTTCCTGAGATGCAGTAGCAGCTTATTGAGTAAATAAATGTATGAATGAGCCTGTATAATTTTTTTCTATCTGACTGTAATTTCTAAACTAGCATAGACAGTGCTTCCTATGTATTTTTTCTGGACAGTGCTTTCAGTGTCTTTTTTCTCAATGAGCAGTGAAAATTCTTTGTATGATACTATAATAATGAATACATGCCATTAAACATTTGTCCAAACTCATAGAATGTACAACAGGAAGACTGAAGTTAACTGTACCTGAAGGTTCATCAACTGCAACAAAAATTGTAACACATGTACCACTTTGATGGGAAGATGTTGGCAATGGGGGTTGCTATATAGGTTACAGGCAGGGAAATCTCTGTACCTTCCTCTCAATATTTCTATGAATCTTAAACTGCTTTAAAAAAGATAAATTCTTAAAGACTGCATTTGGATGAATAATAATAAAATTATTTGCAACAAATCAGAACTATAGAGAAAAAATAAAACCCAAGACGTTTTCAGAAAAGTTGTTAATGAATTTCAAAGTAATGATAAACAAAAATATGAGTTAGATGGAAAAGGAAAATTAATGTCAAGAAAGGAGGTATGAGGGAAGAATTAGAAATCAGCCTTAAATGTAGCACGTTATGAATTCAACATTTCACAATCAAATTTGCCTCATTTGCTGACCTGTGTGATAGAACTTAAATTTTTGAAATGAAGGAAACAGGTGAGCACTCAGGATATCAGGAATAAAGATCATAACACTAAAACCAAATGCCTTGGAGAAACAATTTTTTAAGCTACATTAAGTGTATCCTATTTAATTCTTCCAACCACATTGTATAACAATTTATTTTACTGGTGGAGATTTGTACTAGTATATACAGTACACTCTTTTGATATCTGTGACCTTTCTGGAACCATTAAGAACATGTAGTGACTGAGGCATTATAAATGTCTTTTAGTACAAGTTCATTTATTACTTGTCCCAAATAAGGGGACACAAATTCATCATTCTTTTCTTGATTCCTTTCCTTTATTACTCCACATGCATGTCTTTTGGAGTTATCCACTCCCCAGAATTTGTTTGCTATGTATGTGCATATGGAATTATTTCAGAAATATATATCCAACTGCCAACTGAATATCTGTTTTTATCTTCCAAATATTTAAACCCAATGCTCCCTAATCCATATCCTTTCCCCTTCCCTCTCTACCTTCTTGTTCTTCACTGTCATCTGAGTATATGGAACCACCATCATCTAATTGTTCAAATTAGAAATGTGAATGTATTTTGTGACTACTCCCTCCTCCTTATAATCAAGTCTTGCTGTTGGTTAGTCAGTAAGTCGCGTCAGACTCTTTGGGAACCCTATGGGCTGTAGCCTGCCAGGCTCCGCTGTCCATGGGATTTCAGGCAAGAATACTGGAGTAGGTTGCCATTTCCTTCTCCAGGGAATCTTCCATCCCAGAGATCAAAACCACATCTCCTGCATTGCAGGCAGATTCTTTACCACTGAACCACCTGGGAAGCCCATAATCAAGTCTAGTAAACTATACATTCTTATGCATTCCTTAACCTATATGTGATCAAATAATTTTTTTCCTCCACTCTCACTATCATTTCCCTTTTCATATTAATAACTTAATTGAAACACTTGAAAATCCCCCTTTGATTCCTTCTTTTTCCTCTCCCCTTTATTTAGCCTCCAAAAGAATCTTTTCGAAACAAGAATCTGATCTTTTCACTTACCTGTATAAAACCCAACAATGGCTATCCATTTATCCTAGTATAAAGCATATAGTTTTCTATTCCTATTTTTAAAAGAATTAAGGTAATTACAGATTCACATGTAGTTACAAGAAATAACATACAGAGAGCCTGTGATCTTTTATTCAATTTTCTCCAGTTACAACTTACTATTAAGTATGGCATGCCATCACAATCAGAAAATTGTTATTGCTACTATCCACTGACCTTATAATTTTATTATAATTTTTGAAACTCTCGTGATGTGGCCTCTGCCTAACACCTCCATCATTACCTGCCACTTAGCCAATTCTCAAACATTTATTCAATTATGACAAGTAATAATTATATCCTACATTTATAGATTGTTTTACACCTTTCATAATGCTTTCGTATCTGAGCTCTTAAAGGTACCCTATTAAATGGGAAAGGAGTATATCATTACAGTCATTACTTCACAGATAAGCAAAGTATGGAAAATGCACTGTTTAATTTGGAATGACAAACCAGGTCCATGGCACCTGGGTGAAGTGGTAAAATACAGAGAAATGTATATTTAATATGCACCTAGACCTTTACTTGTGTTATATCATCTCATCTGCTAAAAAACTGCCTTATGATAGAGCCATCCTGTGATAGCAATTGTATTGTCTCTTTGGCAAAACCACTCATTTTATAGATGAGACTCATTGAGATTATATAATGTACACAAGATGACATTACTGCTAACTGATGCCATCTGCTTTTCAAACTCCACAAAAGCATTAGCTCACTTACGAATCAGTCAAAGAAGTTTGGAATTATTCCTTGCAAGTTTCTGTAAGAAGTTAATTCTCATTACAAAAATACTCTTCTTTTAACATCTAATTAAGAACCTGAAATTTGAAGAGGTTTCTTGTTTTATGAGCCCATTTGTCTTGCCCTGGTCATTTAAAATGAATATAAGTGCTTATGGCCAATTTAATATAAAGAACTCATTTTCACTCTCATGGAGAGATGATGAACTTAAAGTTCCCATTTGCTTAGCAAGAACTGGTTTTAAGAAAGCAAGGATACACCAAAGCATCAATTAAAAAGGTATGTCAGGATGCAAGCTGTGGAATCTTTTCCCTCTAACTGCAGTTTCACTTCCACAAATTCCTACAGAGTTGTAAAACTGCTTACTTCTGTTGGAAAGTGTTGCCTTTTGTGTAGGAGGCAGATGGCATTTTCTTGGCACAGCATAGAGTGGATTTGCAGAACTAGCAAAGAGGGGAGGGAACAGAGGAGGAGAGAGAACTTGTTTTCTCATGACATTTCCTCCAGCAGCAACTGCTGGGTTGCACAGGTGACTTAGAATGGAGAATCCATCACCAGGTGAAAGGAGTTGAGATCTCTCGGGACCCCATTAAAACTTAAATCTCAAAAGAAGACACCTTTCCCAATCCCCCTCTGAATACTCTATGGCATTCATACTTACTGACAAGGAGACAGAGGTCTGTTCTACCTGCTACCCAGTGCTGAGGTGGGCTTTATGTATGACCACCTTTGAAAATAGTCATGCTAATTTTTCCTATTTTTTACCATACTTTGGTTGTTTGTAACAAGCCTCAAACTGGAAACCTTAAGATTGCATCTAGGTTCCAGACAGCTTTTGTTTGCTGCAGAGAGAATTGGAAAAATAATTAATGAGTTACCAGTATTTAAACGGAGAAGGCGATGGCACCCCACTCCAGTACTCTTGCCTGGAAAATCCCATGGACGGGGGAACCTGGTAGGCTGCAGTCCTTGGGGTCACGAAGAGTCTGACATGACTGAGTGACTTCACTTTCACTTTTCACTTTCATGCATTGGATAAGGCAGTGGCAACCCACTCCAGTGTTCTTGCCTGGAGAATCCCAGGGACGGAGGAGCCTGGTGGGCTGCTGTCTATGGGGTTGCACAGAGTCAGACATGACTGAAGCGATTTAGCAGCAGCAGCAGCATTTAAAAATAAGGAGAATTCATAGAAACATCTGGAAAAATCACAAAGCTGAGCTCCCCATTACTGTCAAGCACCAGTATGCTAAGGCTGAATACACTGTGGAGAGTGTCTCACTTGCCTTTTTCCGTTATGTTCAGACCAGTTTTTAATCTTAAGTCAGAGAATATGTGATCACTTACAGACTATTATAATTATAAAAGAACAGGCCAGGCTAGACCAAGATCATTTCTGTTTTGGAGAATAGTGAAGAGTTATTGGACTGCAAAGGAATTCTGTGGTTGTTTAGTATATTTTTCTAGAATTGAAAGTGATTTTATATATTGGGTCCTTGGTATTTATGTAAGTGGCTCTATCATTCTATATAAACCTCTTCTTCAGTCAGAACTATTTCAGCTATGTACATGTTTTCTATGTGGCAAAGATTCACATATTTTAAGGTTTTCGCTCTTGTAAAACAGAAAATGATGTCAAGGATTGCTTTAAACATAAAGCAGCTCACTTTGTAGAGGAGGACACACAAGTTAAAAGCTAAAAACATTTGCCCTAAATCCTCTAGGAATTTATAAAAGGAATTTATTTAGAGGGATTAGATTCTTTCCTATAACCAGAAATCAAGAACCAAGAATTTTTTACGTATATTTAGAACAAATTTTCTGAGGCTATATCCTTCAACCAGACTTTAGGAGTTTGGGGTGATGGGCTAATGGCTCTCAGCTGGAAGTATGAAGACTTGATTGCATTGCTATACTCCAGGCTTTTTCAAGAGTATCAACATTTGGGGACTAAAAATGTCTGTGACACCATAGCCCACCCCATACCTCAAGCACATGTCTCTGCTAAATATTCTTACTTCCTCCATGAAGGCTACTAAAGATTTCCTCACTAATTAAAGACTGCTGAAAGTTTTCCCCACAACAGTGGGGAAAATATACTTTCAGTATATTCTGGACAGCTGCAACCCGACTACTATTAAAACAGTGACCCCAATCATTTTCCCTGAGTTCACTGTTGGGAGACAAAGCAGTGAAAAGGGGATGTGTTTGGACGTATTATAAAATAAGTAATGTTTAGATCAGTCTGCTAGCACTGCATTTTTTTAAAAAAGATTTTTTTGATGTGAACCATTTTTAAAGTCTTTATTGAATTTGTTACAATATTATTTCTGTTGTTTACATTCTATTTTTGTCTTTTCTTTTGGCTGCAAGGCAGGTGAGATCTTAGCTCCCTGATCAGGGATCGAACCTGCACTGCCTGCATTGGAAGGCAACATATTAACCACCTGACCTTCAAGGAAACCTCCTAGCTGCACAAGGAAAGCACATTATTAAAATGGAAACGATACTCTCTTCCTTTCATATGAATCACTAGAATTAAAGGAGATTGCCTTGAAAGTATCTGACATGCTGTCTGACAAGTAAAGGTGAACAAATATTATCCCTTCTCCCCAAATGATCAACTAGTCAATTTGAAATCTCCTTCTCCAATGACTTTTGAATTTTAGTAGTGGCCCTTAACGCCTAAGTCATGGGACTCAGTGTCTGAGAATTTTAGTCACTGCCAAAGAATTAGATGGGGGAAGTTATTTTAAAAAAAAAATGAAAAGCATCTTGTTTTCACTGCAGTTGGACCTGACAAGTAACAAGCGAAGTCGCTCAGTCTTGTCTGACTCTGCAACCCACGGACTGTAGCCTCCCAGGTCCGACTTTCTTCACAACCCACAGACTATAACCTACAGGTCCTCCGTCCATGGGATTTTCTAGGCAAGAGCACTGGAGTGGGTTGTCATTTCCTTCTCCAGGGGATCTTCCTGACCCAGGGATCGAACCCAGGTCTCCCACATTACAGGCAGATGCTTTACCATCTGAGCCACGAGGGTACCTGAGCAGGGCCTTAAATTCAGTGATTTAGCAACATCTGCAAAATAGTACTCTTTCTCTCTCACAAGGTAAAATCAGACTATTTGCATCTGTCCATAATTGCATATAGGCCATACTCAAAATAATTTCCAAATATATTGTTGAATTCTTTCCTTTCCCTCATGTACAATTACTTTTAGGAGGCAGGCAGAGCTCCCTAGGCATCTTAAAGAAGCAGTTGGTATTTGGAAACAATGTTTATTCCCGAGATCAAGTCAACCCAATTCTAAGAATCTTAAAACTCTTTGGTGCCTCACTCTTGTCCCTGTCCTGTGGAGTTGATCTGGAGGAGCCCTCGTAATAGGACTGCTAAAAAGACATGTGTCCTAGAGCGTAAATGTGAACCAAATAAAAACACAGCAACGGGGAACCAGGCTTCATTTGTGCTCCTTTGAAACGTAAAGATAACACCCTGCACAGTCAAGAATCCCTGGCTGCTGATCACAATGCATACAAGAGAAGGCGCAGTCCGAATGAAAAGCATCTCATTCCCAGGGACATACTTCTCATGGCTTTGCAATCTGAACAGCTACTAAATGCAGGACCTCCTACTTTCTTTTCCGCTCTGTCCTCCAGGGGTAACCGAATGCTCCAGATACAACCTTAATTGGCTTGCTCTGGCTTAACAGGGCCGTCTGCTGTGACTTCTAAGACTGTCTCTGGGGTCTCTGTGCTCTTCCTTCTGCAAAACCGGGATGCTTCACTCTGTCTTGCAGCAGCTACATGCTAAGTTTCTATATATGTTCATTTCACTTGAAAGACTCTTATTCCCCTAAAAGAAAGTTGATTTTTTTTTTAAGTCACTCAGTGACTTCTGGAAAGCATTTGTGCATAACTTTTCTATTGGCAATGTGGAATGGAATCATTTTAAAAGAGAGAGAGAAACATTCAGCTTCTAAACAAGAACTGCTCCTTACATTTGTGAATAAAGCAGGATACATAAGAACACATTTAACTCGGAGTGGAATTTGTATGCATTATGGAAACGGGTTTATGATGCACTCATCTCCTTAGCGAACACATTGTGCCGTCAGAATGAATACTGTCGCTATCAGAGTCTGACTTCCACTGCTGGAATCAGTATTTTCAAATAATCAGTTTCACTGGATGTTATTTTCATTGCGTTTTGCCTAATCTCGCTTTCTTCCTGATATTGTCGAAGTAATTGTGGGGCATTTTGCAGAGGATACCTGCAGTTATTCTTTTCATGTTCTATGAAATGTTGAATACATACAAATTAGAACAGGCAAACACTCACCTTTTCACGAATTGAAACCTGAAGATAGCTCTAGTGTGTATTATCTATACATGTTTGCTCTGGCATAAAAAGCGTTGTAGAATTATAGATAACACTTACTAAGGGTTTGCTATGGTCCACACATTGTTCCAATTTTGCATGAATTAACTCATTGTGTCTTTTGCTTTCACACTCTATCTTTATCATTTTATTTGTTTTCTTATTTATTTATTTTTGGCTCTGCTGGGCTTCAGTAGTTGCCACACACGGGCTCCGTAGTTGCAGCTCCTGGGCTTTAGGGCACAGACTCAGCAGCTGTGGAGCATGGACTTTAGTTGCTCTGTCACATATAGCATCTTCCCAGACCAAGGATCAAACCCATATCTCCTTCATTGGCAGGCAGATTCTTTACCACTGAGCTGCCAGGGAAGCCCCTTTCACACTATGTTTAAATGATTATAATTATGAAGATAGAAGCCAAAACAGGATATATGTCAGATTTTGAAAGCTCTGAATTAATCTTGGTTTCATTTTTTGTAACCTTTAGATAGTCAGAGATTATCATCGCTTCTCTTCATCACTTATAAGACTGGCCTGTGTCTATCCTTGTGGTGACAGGGCTACCTCTATGACCAGCTAGTTCTCATAAATATGTTTATATTTTTGACTAAGAAATAGTTGTTCTAGCCTCTACTTTCCATGGAGCTTTAGCTGCATGAAGAGGCTATGACTGTCAGGCCTGTTCAGACAGGACTTTACACATCAGGCCCCTGAGCAAGGATGGTGTGACTTCATCTCCAGGAGAGAGGAACACTCTCCATGAATTGAGAAAATTAAGTCCATGAGATATTGGAGAGATGGAAGAACTACCAAATTTCTCTCCAAGTCAGAGAGTTGCTCTGTAATGAGTATATAACGTGTTCTGTGTTTTGATTCATAGATAATTTATAATTATAAATATTTTAAGTTTTACATAGCATTCCTTTTAGCTGTTTGACCAAATTGATGCTTTCTCACTTCAACTGTGGCACTTCAGATGGTATTGTCAGTCGGTGGCAAACTATCTAAACTGCAGTTTCAGTGTTTTGAAGAGAAATGGAATGGTTTTGGTGCTTCAGTGGATAAATCTGAAGTTATAGGTTGAGAACAACTTCTGTTTTTATAGGAAGAGATAAAATGTAGAAATAGAGAAGTGGAAGGTAGTTTTCAGGAGGAGAATTTAGTTTCCTTTTACTGTGCTCTTACTTGTTACCCTTATTCTCTGATTGAAATTTAATATGTCATGGTTGTGGTTGGAGACAATTTCCACACCTTCTCGCAAAGTTTTTGAAATGTACACTTTCTACAAACAAAGAGAAAAATAGCCCACCATCTCCCACCTGCTCTTCCATGTGCTTGGAAGCATTTGTTGGCTTTTTTGGAGAAATTATAACTAATGGCTAGATGGACTGTTTATATTTTATAGATGTAGAAACAGATAATAGAGACAAAGTAATTTGACAAGGAGAAGCATTTAAGCAAAACGACAAAAGACTGCGAAATAAAAACACCAGAGTGATAGGAAGCTAATACTTAAATCTTTTGATTTTCATTCTGCAGAAAATTTCATAGAACATCAACACAGAATTTCACATACTCAAATAGAAGAGCCAAAGTAAAGGAAAAAGAATGGGTCCTTTTGCAGTGTGAAAGTCAGGGCTCTTGTCAAGGGTGTTGTTTTAATTGATTCATAAGATTTTCCCATCTTTTGCAACTGTTATAGTGACTCTCTTTCAAATGACCAGATGCATTGATATTAAGAAGTGAAAGCTCTTTGCTTTGCCTATCTTTAGGGATAGACTCGAAGTGATAAAATTACAGAACTAACTGGTAGAAATCTATCTCAGTGACATTTAAAAAGAGAAACCAAGTAACTGTTTGTTTTCCTTTTTTTTTTTCAGTCACAAAACTCATCCTTAAATACACTGTTTTATTTTTCATGAGATTCAGATCACTATTAAACCTTTGTTTTTAGAGAAACATTATCTACTTTGTCATTATTTATCATTTCTTATCTCTGTTAAGTACATCTTCAGAACTGATCACATCACAAATGAAAAGGGTGTGCAGTTATTGGTGTCTTCCTCCTTTGGTTGATTTGTTTGTTGTCAGTAGAAAAACAGATTTTTACATAAAATACCTTGTTTTAGAAGCTTTCGAGTCTATCTGATAAATATTGTAAGTCATTAATAAACCATAATACTTTTATTCTCTAGAATTTAATTTAATATTTATTCATAAATTATGACTGTAATGCATGTTGACATTTCACAGCCAGGGATGGGAACATAAGGCTTTGGATTTCTTATTTGATTTTATTCTTCATTTATTTAGCAGGACTGCTTTTCAAATTCTAAATGTTGTCCACAAAGAATACAAAGAATGACTAAGTTAAAATCTAATTAAAATGGAAATATGGGAGTTCTATTATCTTTTCTAACTCCATCATTAGCTATTTGTAATTCCCTTACTCTAGGCAGTGATAAAGAGTTGATTTCAAATCTGTCAAATGCCAAACTGTTTTAAGAAAAATTGCATCTAAATTTATACAAGAATGCTTATAATTTCGTAGCCTTGAATAAACTTGGAAAGTGAAAACACTGGTATTAATTATACTTTTATTTTTATAATTTTAACACTGTTTTTATTCACTAAAAAATTTGAGTGAAGGATTTGATTGATTAGAAATATGATACCCATTTCTATAAGTTTTAAAACTGGTAAAAGTTCAGTTCAGTTCAGTTGCTCAGTTGTATCTGACTCTTGGCAATCCCATGGACTGTAGCATGCCAGACCTCCCTGTCCATCACCAACTCCCAGAATTTACCCAAACTCGTCCACTGAGTTGGTAATGCCATCCAACCATCTGATCCTCTGTTGTCCCCTTCTCCTCCCACCTTCAGTTTTCCCAGCATCATGCTCTTTTCAAATGAGTCTGTTCTTCACATCAGGTGGCCAAAGTATTGGACTTTCAGCTTCAGCATCAGTCCTTCCAATGAGTATTCAGGGCTGATTTCCTTTAGGATGGACAGGTTGGATCTCCTTGCAGTCCAAGGGGCTCTCAAGAGTCTTCTCCAGCACCACAGTTCAAAAGCATCAATTCTTCAGCACTCAGCTTTCTTTCTATCCAAACTCTCACGTCCGTATTTAACTACTGGAGAAGCCGTAGCACTGACTGGACGGACCTTATTGGCAAAGAATGTCTCTGCTTTTTAATATGCTGTCTGGGTTGGTCATAACTTCCCTTCCAAGGAACAAGTGCCTTTTAATTTCATGGCTGCAGTCACCATCTGCAGTGATTTTGGAGTCCAAAAATTAAAGTCTGTCATTTTTTTCCCCATGTATTTTCCATGAATTGATGGGGCCAGATGCCATGATCTTAGTTTTCTAAATGCTGAGTTTTAAGCCAACTTCTTCACCCTGCTCTTTCACTGTCATCAAGAGGCTCTTTAGTTCTTCTTCGCTTTCCACCATAAGGGTGGTGGTATCTGCATATCTGAGGTTATTGATATTTCTCCCGGCAATCTTGATTCCAGCTTGTGCTTCTTTCAGCCCAGCATTTCTCTTGATGTACTCTGCATATAAGTTAAATAATCAGGGTGACAATATACAGCCTTGATGTACTCATTTCCTGATTTGGAACCAGTTTGTTGCTCCTTGTCCAGTTCTAACTGTTGCTTCCTGACCTGCATACAGATTTCTCAAGAGTCAGGTCAGGTGATCTGGTATTCTCATCTCTAAAAATTTTCCACAGTTTGTTGTGATCTGCACAGTCAAAGGATTTGGCATAGTCAATAAATCAGAAATAGATGTTCCTCTGGAACTCTCTTGCTTTTTCAATGATCCAGCAGATGTTGGCAGTTTGATCTCTGGTTCCTCTGACCTTGATAATCCAACTTGAACATCTGGAAATTCATGGTTCACGTACTGCTGAAGCCTGGCTTGAAGAATTTTGAGCATTATTTTACTAGCGAGTGCAATTGTGTGCTAGTTTGAACATTCTTTGGCATTGCCTTTCTTTGGGACTGGAATAAAAACTGAGCTTTTTCAGTCCTGTGGCCACTGCTGAGTTTTCCAAATTTGCTGTCATATTGAGAGCAGCACTTTCATAGCATCATGTTTTAAGATTTTAAATAGCTCAGTTGGAATTCCATCACCTCCACAGCTTTGTTCTTAGTGATGCTTCCTGAGGCCCACTTGACTTCACATTCCAGGATGTCTGACTCTAGGTGAGGGATCACACCATCGTGGTTATCTGGGTCATGAGGATCTTTTTTGTACAGTTCTTCTGTGTCTGCTTGTCACCTCTTCTTAATATCTTTTGCTTCTGTTAGGTCTATACCATTTCTGTCCTTTATTGTGCTCATCTCTGCATGAAATGTTCCCTTGGTATCTCTAATTTTCTTGAAGTGATCTCCAGTCTTTCCCATTCTATTGTTTTTCTCTATTTCTTTGCATTGATCACTGAGGAAGGCTTTCTTATCTCTCATTGCTATTCTTTGGAACTCTGCATTCAAATGGGTGTATCTTTCCTTTGGTCCTTTGCCTTTTCCTTCTCTTCACAGCTATTTGTAAGGCCTCCTCAGACAACCATTTTGCCTTTTTGCATTTCTTTTCCGTGGGGATGTCCTTGATCCCTGCCTCCTGTACAATGTTACGAACCTCTGTCCATAATTCTTCAGGCACTCCGTCTATCAGATATAATCCCTTGAATCTATTTCTCACTTGCACTGTATAATTGTAAGAAATTTGATTTAGATCATTGCTGAATGGTCTAGTGGTTTTCCCTACTTTCTTCAATTTAAGTCTGAATTTGGCAATAAGGAGTTCATACTCCGAGCCACAGTCAGCTGCCAGTCTTGTTTATGTTAACTGTATAGAGCTTCTCCATCTTTGGCAGCAAAGAATGTAGTCAGTCTGTGAAATATAATCAATCTGGTGAAAGTTTTTGTTTCTTTACTCTTGTGGTTGGTTTTCTATCAGTGATTTCTATCACCTATCAAAAATCTAGGTAATTATTACTTGATTAATGTGGTCTTATAATCAAGCTGAGGACCTGTATGCAGAGAGAACCTGAAAGATATCATCACAGCCTTGCTACTTACTTGAGAAAGATGAGTGTTCATGAAGTAGAAAGTTAGATCTGAGTAAAGTAACAGCCTCAGTGTAAGGTGGGCATTGTCTCATAGGTACAAACAGGGCACATGGAGACACAGTTTTATGCATTTTAATTTTTTATTTGCTTTTTATTATTATAGGATAAGCTGTTAATATGAAGATTTCAAAAATTTCTAGGCAAATAATAGGAAAGTTAATAAAAGAATCATAAGGACATTTGGAAAGGAAGGTTCTTATTTCTCCCATTCTCCCTTGATGTTCACAGTTAAGAAAATTTATCTGCGAGTGTGAGGGCAATCAATATCATCAGTATCAAGGAATATTGATGAGTAACAAGAAAATCTGGAATATGTGAATTCAATCAGCCATCCAGGGGGATATATATATATATATATATATATATATATATATATATATATATGTAGAATATATGTATATGCACATTTATGTTTATGTATGTATAGAGAGAGAGAAGAAAAAGAGAGAAAAGAGGATAAAATGGAGCAGATATGAAGAAAAAAGTGGAGAGGATAACCCATGAACCTCCATAAAAGATGGGAGCTCCAACAGCATCCTTAGTTCCTCAGAGCATCCTAGGGACTGGTACTCATCTTGATGACCAAGTTGTATCTATCCTGAGTTCCAAAAGATATTTCTATGTCTATTCATATTTCAGCTTATTCTTTGTCAAGTGAACATAAACAGTATATTAGATAATCCAAGTAGAATTAATTTTTATGAAGGAAAATAAAAAGTACTGGCAGTATAGTTTTCTGAATACAATAATATTCTATAGTTTTCTAATATGTTACTGTTGAGGGAAGCTTTGTAAAAGGTATGTAGGACTCTGTAATTTTTACATTTTCTTATATAGGAAAAGACCTAGCATTCACATCCTGGTTTCTAACGTGATTCTCCAATAAGAGTACAAGACTCTTTAGATAAATGGCTGAATCTAGGACTGAGATGAAATATACATGATGATCTGTTGTATCTTATAGTGCTAGGAAATAGAAAAGTGTTCAGAAAAGCTTTACAGTAATAGAGAAATGCTAAAGGGACCCAGAAGCCAATGAAAGAACTCCCAGTGGCCAAAACTGGGAAAAATTGAACAAGATAAATAGCATTGCATTCTAACATAAAGTATGAAATAAATATCCATGACTCAATACTTCTAAATAAATGATTGGGTGAATAAGTAGGAGATAATAGAAAAGTCGTGTATGCCAAAGAAATCCAAATAATCTATGTAGATACTTTGCCCTCAATGGGATGGAACATAAATCCTCACTCCTCAAATATGAGCTGTTCATATGGATCCTCAAAGGTGAGAAAAAGAGTCACTTTACAGTAGAATATTCCTACAGCAGAACTTTAGCCAGGTGCCCTGATTTGATGAAAATGCTACTTCACTGCTGTGGTCTTCTTCTCAAAATCTCATAACCCCAGTTCACAAATGAGAGAAGCACCAGCGAATTCTGCATTTAAAGACATACTGCAAAATATGTGAACTATCATCTTCATAACTGTCAAGGTCATTAGAAACAAGGGAAGTCTAAGACGTTATCCCAGGCAAGAGGGGCCTAAAGTGATGGAGTAACTACTTGTGATTTGGTACCCTGGGTGGATCCTGGAAGATAAAAAGGACATTAGGTAAAAACCAAGAAAACATAAGTATAGACTTTCCTTCATAATAATGTGGTAATATTGGTTCCTTAATGGTGACAAACGTTCCACACTGGTGTGGACATTAATTATAAGAAAAACTGGGTGTGATATACATCTCCATACTATCGTCATAATTTTCCTGTAAATTTACAATTGTTCTAAAATTAAGTTTACTAAAAGTATATAACTGGTCTGACAGTAATTTTCACCTAGATTAAGTAGTAAATGAATTTTATAGCCCCGTTTGATAAATAAACCAAACCATCTCCTTTTAGACTTTACATACACACACTATTTTGTTAAAAATTTGTTTGCATACAACCCTGACTATTAGTATAATCAATCTTCTTTGAGCTAGTATGCTGTTTTTATTTATATAACTTTACCACACGTTTTGCTATCTGATTGTGTACCTCAGTTTTCTCATTTGTATAATGTTTACTCCTTGTCTGTCTATAAAACTCCAATCAAATTATACTTCTAAGGTAGTAGCTGATTTTTCTGGTCATGGAATAAATTTTATAGGAACAAATATCTAAATTTAATTTTGCTGAAGGTGGACAATGTATCATTATTAAAATGAATATTCTCTAGAGAAACCGGTACTAAATTGATTGCATACCTATGAATTTAATACTTGTTATCTTAAAATCCCCATTATTAGCTTTATCTTTGCTTTGGTATCACATTTAGTTTAGGAGCATGATATATGTGTAGCAGATTGCATATTCTAAAGATAGCCACAGCTGTCCCTCCATCCCACATGCTGTTCTGCAGTGCCACGCCTCTTTCCAGAGGCGGGGCTTCATTTCACCCCCGTAGAATCTAGGTTGGACTTAGTGACTTGTCTATATCATGTAGGAGAAGTCAGAAGTGACACTATATGGCACCCTAGACTGGTTCAGAGAAGTCTATGCAGCTTCTACCTCGAACTCTTCCTCTCAGATCAATCTCTCCTAGAAGCGTGTTTCCTCTTGGGACCCAGCAAACCCCTGGGAAGCCCAACTCGTGTGAAAAAGCCACAAGTTTGTGCTTTGCTGACAGGCTCCCAATGAGCGTAACCTTGGAATTATTTATCTCAGGTCCCAGGCATATAACACAAAACGAATCAATAAACCTTCAGATGACTTAAGCCCCCATCTTCTTGAGTCACTCTAACGTTTAGAGTTGTTGTAGCTGAGGCTCCAGGTATTGTGGACCAGAGATAAGTCATCCTCGCTGTACTCCATCTAAATAGTATTTCTTTTTAATTCTCCTCAAGATTTATCTTACCAAAGATAAATTGATACAACCAACTCCATGCTTAAAATCAGTGATTCTTTCTTCCTAATATATTTGAAATATATTCCAACTATTAACCAATTATTGCATGCTGTGCATGAATGCATGCTAAGTCGCTTCAGTCATGTCCAATTCTTTGTAACCCTATGGATTGTAGCCCACCAGGCTCCTCTGTCCATGGGGATTCTCCAGGCAAGAATACTGGGGTGTGTTGCCATTTCCTACTCCAGGGAATCTTGCAGACCCAGGGATTGAACCCACGTCTCTTACCTCTCCTGCATTGGCAGGTGGGTTCTTTACCCCTAACGCCACCTGGGAAGTCCTTTATATGCTGTGAACTAGACTAAGTACCCAGCATGCAAGGTTTTATATGTAAGTAAATTCTTACCCTTAATGTATATTAGATGTAACAGACTTATAAATGGACCTTTAAGTAATATCGCTTCCTAAGTGGCGCCAGAGGTAAAATATCCACCCACCAATGCAAGAGATGCGAGAGAGGTGGGTTCAACCCCAGGTCAGAAAGATCCCCAGAGTAGGAAGTGGCAACCCACTCCAGTATTCTTGCCTGGAAGAGTCCATGGACAGGGGAACCTAGCAAGCTATATTCCTTAGGGTGTAAAAGAATATGCCACAACTGAGCACATACACAGAACAAGCTTCACAATAAGAGAGGTTATGTATGTATGCTGTTCTGTTCTTCAAAAGCTGGAACTCTTCGACACTATATTTTTTCCACTTTGAGGCCCTTTGTTTGTTGATTCTTAAAGTTTAACTTAGAGCATATTGCTTATTGATCCTAAAATTTCATATCACATTGACAGTGAATACAGATCAGGTCTAAATTAAATCGTAGTGTTTTAAGCTGTTGCTGAGC
The DNA here is from genome assembly GCF_963930625.1 of Muntiacus reevesi. Classification (NCBI taxonomy): domain Eukaryota; kingdom Metazoa; phylum Chordata; class Mammalia; order Artiodactyla; family Cervidae; genus Muntiacus; species Muntiacus reevesi. Next base: position 23,682,228 of record NC_089257.1, on the reverse strand, counting down.
AGTGACATGTTCTACATCTTTCTTCATGACCTTTGTGCAAAAATAAAATATCTTGTCTCCCTGGCATTTTTACTTTCATAGTTTTCTCTTCTCTTAGCTCCTTAGGGCACTTTTCCAGACCACCTCGAGTTTCCAAATAGAATTGCATGATTTAGGCATAATAGCACTTGACAGCAGTAGAGAAAAGTCTTTCTTAAAGAATTTATGGATTTTTCAGAATGCTATCTGGGATGCCACCTCTGCCCACATCACTGATTCATGAGTTCATCTTTGGCAAGACAGCCACAGAATTACTTTTCTACAGAAAACTGATAACTTCTTGGGAAAGAAGAGGGTCAGCCTGTCACTGGGTGGATATCATGCAACATAAAGCCCAAGTGCTATAAACGCTATAAAAGTCATCAAGTATTTTACAAAATGAGGTTCTTGCTGGTTGGATTCCATCAGGCAGCAATTTTTACTCTGATTACCTAAGTCCCCTTTGTCTGTGTCTCAACACTCCTTTGCCTGTAGCTTATCACTTTTCCTCTAAAGAGGATTTGATGTTCTGTCAATTTCCTTATTGCTTATGGCTGTCTTTTGTGCCAATAGTATCTTAAAATAAACAAAAAACTGAACAACAAAACAATGTCAGTCTGTCTTTGCCTCTTCGTCAAATTTTCCAAGATCTGTAAAACCTCCAGCAATTGATGACATTAGAACAGAATGAGATCTCTGTGTTTGTGCCTCAGACTTTTGTAAACCTTATTTAAGTTCTTTAAAAAAAATAATAGCTTCTCTTTTGTTTGGAACTTGAGTTACAGGTAGAAAAAAATTCCGACTAACTTTTGTTATCCCGTCATTGCTGTTTCGTGGGTAAGTCATGTCTGACTCTTTGAGACCCCATGCACTGTAGCCCGCCAGGCTCCTCTGTCCATAGGATTTCCCAGGCAAGAATACTGGAGTGGGTTGCCATTTCCTTCTCCAGGGGATCATCCTGACCCAGAGATTGAGCCCGGGTCTCCTGCAGTGGCAGGTGGATTCTGGCAGCTGAGCCACCAGAGAAGCCCCTTTTTAATTCTTGGCACATGGCAACTAATTTGTGAAATCTAAAATTCATGACTGAGAGTAATTGATTTCTAATATAAAAATGGAGGGGTTTGTTATTTTCTGTGTAGAATGAGAATATTTTGGCCTGTTTGGAAAGCAGTTATTATAAAGGTAGAATGGATAATACTTATGGGGACCTTCTAGGACCTTGGTACTCAGTAGGCAGCCTTAGGACCACCAGGTCTTCTTAGAAATGCAGAATCTTGGTTCCCAGCTTAGACCCACTGAATCAGAAGCTACAGTTAACCAAGATCCCCATATGTGATTTGAATACATATTAAAGTTTGAGAAAAACTGTTCTGGAACCCATAGTGAACTTTAGCTACTTTATTGTATTTAATCCTCTACACAGCATTTCAAAGTAAATACATATTGGTTTGGCCAAAAAGTTCAGGTTTTCCATAACATCTTATTAAAAACCCGAATGAGCCTTTTGGCTAAGCCAATATTATTAATCCCATTCTGAGATTGAGAAAGCTGGCTCAGAAATTTTTAACTTAAAATTTCTCAAGGTCATGCCACTAGTAAATTTGGATGAAATGTGGAAAAGAATTTGTCAGAATTTGAACCCAGATATGTCTGACCAAAGCCTGTGAAAGACCTGTTCTTCACTTTTTTTTTAAAATACAGTAACCTTTGCTATATCTGATACAAATGCTCTCTGCATTTTTGGATGTTTTCAAGAGATTAATCTGGAGCTCTTATAAGTGGAGAAACAGAAATTTTCAACTTCCTCCAGTGAGTAAAAATTTTGATAAGAAAGTTGTTTGTAGAACTAACGCCACTGGCACTAAGGCATATTCTACATAATTTAGAACTCACATGTCTTACAAACTTCATTTTAAGTATGTAAAGATGATTTCATGCTTTCATTCATTCACTACTCAAGGCAATACTATGGACAGTTTTTTTTCTAAAATAGAATGGTAAGGCCTAAGTTAAGCTAACATGGATTTCAGTAGTCAAATAAGTTCCTGGGGAAAAGTATGAAAGATTAATGCTGAACTAACACGTTTCCTTGTTTGTTTGTGAAGATTACAAAAATGCTTTAAAACATGCATACTGTTACTAGATTCTAGAATGTGAAACACTGTAAACTTTTGAAATGAATAAAATAACATAAAATCTTTCAGAAAATAGGCAAGAAAAGTCTGTGCTCGTGTGTAATGTAAAAATATAATAATTATGCTAATTGTTAAGATACAGCAGAAAGCTGAAGACTTGCTCTGCAGGTGCCACTCAAAATAAGAATGAATTATTAATGCAGGTGCTCTATATTATAATAAACAGTCAGAGGCGATCTGAAAAAGGATTTTAGTAAAGGATTCAGGTAGGAGCTCTAGTTCAAATGTGAAAATGTTTTAATTTCCAGGACATCTTGGGGCAGTTTATTAGGACAACAAAAGAATTCTCAAAAGTAAAAGATGCTTGTTTCCCTTATTGTAAGTTACTTCTCATAAAAAGTTCCAGGGCTAGTCATAAAATATGCTTAGAAAATATAAACTAAGTATGATTCAGTGCAAATTCAGTGACTTTCAATTTCTTATGACAAAAAAGGATGCATTTTTAATTCTAAACATTTGTCTTTCAGACTCTTTGTTTATAAACTCTGGCCAAAATTTTTAATCTTTTCATGATAAAGAATGGTTTCATCTTAGTGTGCCCTATATAAAAATAACAAGTTTTCATTCTTTTTCTTTTTTGATGATAAATAGCAAGATGTTTTGTTCTTTGATGGGCAGATTTTATCAGTGATTTTTATTTTAAAGTCATTTATAAGAATCATTGAAGCAAAGAATCCATTGAATTTTCTTCTGGGATGTCTGCAAGGAGCATCCTTGTGTAACATGGAAGACATTATATTACTTTTGCATTTAATCGAATGCTAAAAAGAGACTGTTTTGATGTCTTGGTTTGGGCTTCAAACTAAATACAGTTGAAGTGTTCAAATTATATACAATTAAGTGTCAATATGTCTCCCTTTAAATAGCTGTGTTTGACTGTCTGTTTAAACTTGCCATCACGGTGACTCTTTTCTGTTTGGACATCTGGGCCTTTACTCAGACTGAAGCCAAACATGGTGGTAGGGTTGAGGCAAGACTGATTATTAGCGACACCCATGTTGAGTATTTCTTGGGAGGGAAATACTGAATGACTGACAAGTTCTGTTTTTTGTGAGGATGGGAGCAAGAAATGAGCCTTTCATATACCCCTTTATAAAACTTGTCATGTGTCACCTGGGGTGTGAAGGAGAGAGAATCAAGTATATACTTTTTGCCTGGAACACTCCAAAGGTGAGACTACATGTATGGGTCTGAACTTAAAGCAAATACTTCTTTGTCCGGAGTGGACTCTGCAAAAGATGACCAAAGGTATAATCTCATGAGGGGTCCTAGGTAGCTCAGCTGGTAAAGAATCTGCCTGCAATGCAGGAGACCCTGGTTCGATTGCTGGGTCAGGACATTCCCCTGGAGAAGGGATAGACTAACCACTCCAGTATCCTTGGGCTTCCCTGGTGGCTCAGAGGGTATGGAATCCACTTGCAATGTGGGAGATCTGTGTTTGATCCCTGGGTTGGGAAGATCCCCTGGAGGAGGGCATGGCAACCCACTCCAGTACTCTTGCCTGGAGAGTCCCAGGGACAGAGGAGCCTGGTGGGCTATGTCCATGGGGTCGCCAAGAGTCAGACATGACTGAGTGACTAAATATAGCACAGCATGTAATCTCAGGGAGGGAGTCTCCTGGGGAATTCTGCCGGGGACCTCAACTGAAAGAGTCTGCATAGAATTTAGGGCCAGAAATACACGCAGAGTGGTGGAATCACATGCTGAGGAAAACATTGCAGGTAATTTAGTTAGTTACAAGTCTGCTTCAATGATAATGTTAAGTCAGTGGAAAAGATGTCTATTAGGCTTCTTGGAAGATTCTGTCATGGTGGCATCGTTTACTGAGAAAAAGAGAATCATGAGACAGTAGTTATTTAAGACAAGTGGAAAGAGTACCTAGTTGAAGCACCTAGACTCAGATGACAATAGACTAATGTTCATTGACATTCATAGGGGCAGATGAGTACCTAGTTTCCTAGAATAAGCATTAATTCAAAGGAAGTTCATCAGACAATCCCATTTTATCATGTGCCAATAACTTGTCTTCAAAGGAGATGGAGAATTAAATCTCTCCCAGACAAGAATTGTGTTTGGGACAATTTTTCTTCTATCCAGAGACTGTATCCTCCACACCCCCAAAAATATGTAATAAGAGAGTCAACACCAGGAATGAATGATGATGAAGGAGGTGGGCAAGGGTAACCCAAAAATTCAACCCCTGAGAGAAAGGAGCATCTGTGAGCACCTTTCAAAACCAAAAGGTGCCAACACCAGATTAACTATATCTACCAAATCAATCTTTTTTTTTTTTTGCATCTTCCATACCACATTCCATTTGGTAAAGGCTGAGCCATGAATAGCCTAGTGAGGGGGAGAGGAGGAGCAGAAGGCTGAGGTGAAGTAAAGAAGCCAGTGGTGAGGGGGATAAAGTCCAGTTCTTGAAATTCAATAATCTAGTTATGCATATAAAGAACAGAGCCTGAAGAATTGCTGTATTTAGAGGACCAACGTTATATAATTTTTATGACACATGGAGAATGATTAATCATAATGCCTTTAAAAAGTATTTATTAATTTTTACCAGGCATTTATATAGAGTGTTCTTTATGCCAATAAATTTTCTAAGCACTTTACAAATGTTCACTTATTTAATGATGAATAATCTTCTTTACATGTCAAAATCAAATTCTAAGGGACATTTTCTGTGTACTCTCATTTTAATTTATTGAAAATAAATTCAATACATTTATTGAAAATAATCTTTATTATAGTAAAGATTGTACAGTAAAAGATTATAGTAAAAACAAATACCTGTTTACTCTGGTAACTATTTGCATTTTGCATTACCAAAAAAAAATTACATTTGTAAAATCACTTAATCTGATGATCTGATTGGGGCTAACAGTCAAGTTTGCAAAGACCTAGGAAATTATAGGTTATAGTAGAAATTTGCTTTGCTAAAAATTAAGAATATGCACATAGCACTTTGTTAAGTAAAATTATATTACACTTGAAATACTCACCAGATGCATTTTAATACTTTTCTAAAATGCTGACTAAATCAACGCATTGCTGAAAGTGAAAGTTGCTCAGGCCTGTGCAACTCTTTTCGACCCCATGGACTGACCATGGGATTCTCCAGGCCAGTATACTGGAGTGGGTAGCCGGTCCCTTCTCCAGGGGATCTTCCCAACCCAGGGATCGAACCCAGGTCTCCCACATTGCAGAGAGATTCTTTACCAACTGAGCCATCAGGGAAGCAATGCATTGCTAGTGACTGATAAAAGTCAGAACATCTATAAATTTTGTACACAGGTGATTCTTGGGAAGATCTTGTATGATAACAACGGATATTATTCAGGCATAAAAAGAAATAAAATAGTGCCATTTACCAAAACATGGATAGACCTAGAGGCTATCATACTGAATGAAGTAAGTCAGAAAGAGAAAAAACAGGTATTGTGTAATACTGCTTCTATGTGAAATCTAGAGAAATGGTACAGATAAACTTATCTGCAAAGCAGAAGTAGAGACACAGACGTAGAAAACAAATTTATGGATACCTGGATACCAAGGGGGTAAGGGGGAGTGAGATGAATTGGAGATTGGAATTGACATATATACACTACTATGTGTAGAATAGGTAACTAATGGGAACCTACCGTATGTGACAGGTAACTCTATTCAGTGCTCCGTGGTGAGCTAATGGGAAGGAAATCTAAAAAAGAGGAGACACATGTATACATATAGCTGATTCTTCACTTTGCTGTACTGCAGAAACTGACACGACTTTATAAAGCAACTAGACTCCAGTAATGGAGGCGGGCATGGCGACCTACTCCAGTATTCTTGCCCGGAGAATCCCGTGGGCAGCGGAGCCTCGTGGGATGCAGTCCACAGGGTCGCACAGAGGCGGACATGACTGAAGCGATGCAGCACAGCACAAGCTCCAATAAAAATTAAAGAAAATGATCAACAAAAAATAAACACACCAGAGTTTGAAAGTACTGTGTTAAATTGTGAAGAGCTGAAACCTCTGAGCTCTACCTCAAATTCATTAGGGGAAAATGAAGTAAGAACTCTTTTGCTACTCCTAAACTACTCTATTTTTGAAGATAATGACTGATTCATGTGAATAATACACTGCACATTCTCATCTCAGATATACATGATAGATCTATGTTCACCAAATTTGAACTATGTAAAAGGTAGGAATGAAATCTTTCAAAATGGCACTTAAGTGAATGTTTTCTCAATTTATTTTTGATAATTTAGTTAATTGGCATATAATAAACCAGATGCATGTAAAATGTACAATTTAGTACGTTTTCATATAGATTTGATGTATAAAACCATTAAATTGTCAAATATATATTTATACATAACCTCAAATATAAAATAATTAACATATAATATAAACTATATATATAGTTTAATTTACCAACTATATGTATGAAAAATATATATTTGAAGTCATTTTCATATTAATATAATTTACATATACATCATTTGAGAACATTCTCTCCTGTTCTTTTGTAATTCTTCCTGCCCATCTTCTCTACCAGGCCTCGTGTATGCCTAGGCAGATGCTTTCTGTAACTATAGATTGAGGCTTCCCTGGTGACTCAGCTGGTAAAGAATCTGCCTGTAATGCAGGAGACCTGGGTTCAATTCCTGGGTTGGGAAGATCCCCTGGAGAAGGGAAAGGCTACCCACTCAGTATTTTGGCCTGGAGATTATCTAATTAATCTAATCTAACTAGCAATTAGATTGTATTTACTAGAATATTGCATAAATGAAATCATAGAGTATATACTTTTATTCTTGCACTCATTATTATTTTGAGATTTAGCCAACATATTTTTGTGGGTATCAATAACTTGTTCCTTCTTATTGCTGAGTAATATCATATGGAATGTATATACCAGAATTACTTTACTAACCTGTATGGACTTTTGGGTTATTTCTAGATCATAATGATTATAAGAGTATTTATATTTATATAAGTACTTATAATACTTACAAAAGTACTTATAATATTTATACTTATATAAGTACTCATAATATTTATATTTATATAAGTACTTATATACAAGATTATAAAAGTATTTGCATACTAACTAGTCTTTGTATAATTATTTTCATTTATTTTTCATGTGCAAATAACTAGGGATCATATGGTCTCCATATATTTCCTTTTTTTTAACTTTTCATTTTAAAATAGTGGTTTTAGTTATTCAAACAAGATTTAGAAACATGGTACAAAGAATTCCAGTAAGCTCAAAACCCAGTATTCCCTAATGTCAACATGTTACATAATTTATGCTTAACTTTTTTTTTCCCTTTCTGAATAGACTTCATTTTAAAAAATAATTTTAGATTTAGGACACAGAGATAGTCCTTAAACTTCCTGTCCTCACACATGCACAACCCTTCCAACTATCAACATCCGTCTCCATTATGGTAGTTTTGTTGCAGTAGATGAACCTACATCGTTATGGGTTGATACATCTTTATAACCGGATTCCATAGTTTACATTAGGGTTCACACTTGGTGTTGTACATTCTGCATGTTTAAACAGATGTGTACCAACTTGAACTCACCATTATGGTGTCATAGGTAAGAGCTTCATTGTCCTAAAAATCCTCTGTGCTCTGTCATCATCTCTCCCTCCTCTCTAACCCCTAATCTTTTTACTGTCTTTTCTGGATTGTCATATATTTGGAATCATACAGTCTGAAACTTTTTCAGATTGGCTTCTTTCACTTAGTAACATGCATTTAAGATTTCCCCATGTATTTTACAGACTTATTATTACCTTTTCTTTTTAGCAGTGGGATTAACATTCTATCATCTCAAGTATAACTATTTATCCTTTGATTTATAAAATGACGTCTTCGTTGCTTCCAAACTTTGGCAATTATGAATGCATCTTTATAAACATCTGTATGCGGGTTCTCATGTGGTCATAAGTCTTCAGTTCCTTTGGGTAAATATCAGGGAGAGTGATTGCTAGATTGTATTGTGAGTGTATTTAATTTCATATGAAATTGCCAAATTGCTTCTAAAATATACCATTTTGCATTCTGAGCAGCAGCAAATGAGAGTTCCTGTTGCCCCACGTCCTGGTCAGCATTTGATGTTGTCAATATTCTGGATTTGATGATTCTAATATTTGTGTAGTGGTATATTATTTGATTTGCATTTCCCCGATGACATATGATAGGAGCATCTTTTTATGTGCTTATTTTTCCACCCATATATCATCTTTGATGAGGTGTTTGTTAAAGTATTTGGCCCATTTTTTAACTGGATAGTTTGATTTCTTTTTGTTGAGGTGTAACAATGTTTTGTATACTGTCAATAACAGTTCTTTATCAGATCTGTCTTTTGAAAATATTTTCTCTTGGTCAGTGGTTTAGCTTATTCTCCTGACATTGTCTTTTGCAAAACAGAATTTTTCATTGTAATAAAGTACAGCTTATCAAATATTTATTTCATGGATTGTGTATTTGGTATTATGTCTAAAAAGTCATTACCATATTCTTAGTCACTTAGTTTACTTCCTATGTAATAGTCTAGGAAGTTTATTTATTTATTTTTGTTTTACACTTACATTTATGATCCATTTGGAGTTATTTTTCTGAAGAGTGTTAAGTCTGTGTCTCAAATAATTTTGAATTTAGCATGCAACATTTTTGGTCTCATATAGATTTTAACTTTGTTTTCTTGCATAACTACTATTAAGTGTATCTAGTGCTGAATATTTGAGGTGAAATGCAAAATGATATTTCTGAATGCTAAATTAGGATTGCTATCTTTTGGCATTAGTTTTTTCACATTGCCTTTTAACAAATTTCAACCTTCTGAAATTGTATTTTCAAGTTGCTTATAGAAGACCATAAAGCTATTTCCTCTACTTATAGAACATTCAAGATAATGTCTTTCTTTCAAATACCATTACATGTTGGAGAAGGTTTTCCTAATGTAAAGTTTCCTAATGTAGACCTTTCCTAATGTAAAGGTTTTCTGCAATGTAAATTACAATTGGATAAAAAAATCATAAAAAGTAATTTACTTATATTTTATTTTATAAAGTTAATAAAATCCATATCCTGTTGCCTAAACTCCAGTATTCTAGAGTTAGTGAATTCAGTAAAGATTTTTGGTTTAATTCATTCACCTTAATAGAGGTTCAGAGAAAGTAAATGAAGTTCATTTAGCGCTTGAGTATAAGAGTGATGGTTTAAATATAAATGCCTTGACTATGTCCAGTGAATAAATGCCTGAATTAAATTATATTGAATGCAGTAAAATCTGTAAGTCAATTGGTATTGAAGAATGGTCAAAAATCCATTCTGCTTATTTTAGAGCTGTACATACTAATGATGATATACATAATAACAACCTTTTAGTTGCTCTCCCAATTTTCTTAAAAGTAGAATCTATAAATTTTAATTGGGCCCCTGGCCATTTGGAATAAAAACTGCATTTCCTAACCTGTCTTATAGAGTGTGATCATGAGTCAGTCTGTTCAGTCGCTCAGTCGTGTCCAACTCTGCGACCCCATGAATTGCAGCATGCCAGGCCTCCCTGTCCATCACCAACTCCAGGAGTTTACTCAAACCCACGTCCATCGAGTGGGTGGTGCCATCCAGCCATCTCATCCTCTGTTGTCCCCTTCTCCTCCTGCCCCCAATCCATCCCAACATCAGGGTCTTTTCCAATGAGTCAGCTCTTCACATGAGGTGGCCAAAGTATTGAAGTTTCAGCTTCAGCATCAGTCCTTCCAATGAACACCCAGGACTGATCTCCTTTAGGATGGACTGGTTGGATCTCCTTGCAGTCCAAGGGACTCTCAAGAGTCTTCTCCAGCACCATAGTTCAAAAGCATCAATTTTTTGGCGCTCAACTTTCTTCACAGTCCAACTCTCACATCCATACGTGACCGCTGGAAAAATCATAGCCTTGACCAGACGGATCTTTGTTGGCAAAGTAATGTCTCTGCTTTTTAACATGCTATCTAGGTTGGTCATAATTTTCCTTCCAAGAAGTATGAGTAGCTTCTAACTAATGAGATGCAAGCAGTTTTACTTGTGAATTCTAAAATGTATCCTTTAAAGGAGACAGATATATCCTTTCTCCACTCTTTAGCTTCTTCTGGCTGGAGTTTGGGCAAAGTAACTACAGTAGAACATCTGAGACAACATTTAGGGTGAAGCTACAGGTTGAGTAAGAGAGAGCAATATGACAGCGAAGATACTAAGTGAGTTTGTTGGACCATCGTGGGCTCTTGTTCTACCTATTTCAGGTTTTCTAATTTGAAAAATCAGCTTTCAAAGATCTCATTCTCCTGGGGAAATAGAAAGTGTTTGATTCTAGAAGCCTGTAACGGGGCTCCAATAGTGAACTCACTGGCCTGGCAAAGTATTCCATCAATACTTTGTAGCAAAACTTCTCAATTGTTGTGCCAGGAGTATGGATCCCCTAAGTTTTTAGGGTGTCCATGTGGGTCCTGAGGCAGCTAAAGGTATCAAACTTGTTAGTTACCATTGATCCTAATATGCCTCAAAGATAATGTGTTGTTTTCTCTGTGCTCTGTATTCTAAAAGTGTTCGGAGAACATCCCACTCCAGTGTTCTTGCCTGGAGAATCCCAGGGACGGAGGAACCTAGTGGGCTGCCGTCTATGGGGTCGCGCAGAGTCAGTCACAACTGATGTGACTTAGCAGCAGCAGCAGACACACCTATTTTAGTCTAGAAAGAAAATCAATCAGTATTCAAGATCTTAAGTTTCTTGCAGTATAGTATGCTCCTTCATAAAATGGCTTGCATTTTGGCCACAAAGGTGTGAAATCACTTAGCACTTTCCAGGATGAATGTTAGTTTTTGAATTATTATACAAGAAGCATATCCAGGAAAGTGACCTAATAAAAATAATTTGAGTCATGAGCCATTCAGATCTTGACAAGAGATGAAAGCCATGTGAAAGATGAATGAGGCCAAAATTAGTTTGACAAATAACCAAAATGAATTTTTATCACCAGCAATAAACAATGGTACATCCATAAAATGGAATAATATGCAGCTATTAAAATGAGTAATGTGAATCTCTCTGTGTATATTTACATAATCACACAAAAGTGGATCTTAAGAAAGATGGTTAAACTTTTCTCTCTCAACATGGCCAGAGTTTCCAACTGAATTTAGCCTAGAGGTGAAAAGTGTTTTGGGATAGTGATCCAAGATTTGATTTGCCATCACAGGCTTATCTTCAAATACAGTTTATGTCTTGTGTTCTTACCATTTCTGGGTGGTTAATTATTTTGCAATCAGGACATGATCCAATCTGGTACCAAGTTTTTTTTCCAGAACCAGCATGCTTTTTGGGTCAAAGTGCAATAGCCCAGAATTTCTGAATGAAGACCTTGGGATTTGTTTTGATGACGTTCTTTTCTATGAACATAGATGAAAGCACATTCCAACAATTATGTCCACACTGCTCTTTCTGTCATTTCCAAGCATGGCTTGTGACTTCTCAGAATTAGAGATTGAAAAATATTTTATCATTTTTATTGTAGCTAGAAACCATCAACAAATGCTGGAACAAAAAGTTCAAGTAGCTCTGTGTAAGCCATCTTAATATACACGGGGAATATATTTATGATGCCAATAAAATATAGTTTTGAAAGAAAAAATAGAGATCGTTCAGTGAAAAAGTTGTCAAGTTGTAGGGAAAAATATGTGTCATAAAAGTCCATAATCACCTATCTGCAGTTCTAAAAAACATAGAGCTCTAATTTTTTTTCATGACATATTTGTGATAAAAACTAAATGGTCTTGAAATTATTTGGCAGCATATCTTGACCTAAACTGTCAAGAGGTGATTTGTGTTGCAAGTTTATTCTAATTATTACAAATATGCATTATGATTTGCTGAAAAATATTACTGTAATGGATAATAGGGTGGTACTACAATCCACATTAATATTTTATCAGGTATGTATTTTATTACATTTCTAAAATCTATTTTTAAAATGCTTCTGCAAGTATATCTGGTTTCAAAAGTTTCAGGGAAAATATTTCATAATCAGGTAGAGGTGAATACTTTCCATGATTTAAGGTTTACTGAAAATGTTTATTTTCAATAGAAGATATTTCTGAGATGTCTGCTATAACAAGCCTGTATTAGCTATGTAATCAGGAAAAAATAATAAAAGTATGAAGGTCATAGAGAATAAAAGTTTCTAAACATATATTCAATATTAGAAAACACCTAGCTTTGAACAATAATGTTAACCTTTTTTAAAACACTATTTTTCAAAGAACTCAATCATACCCAAAATATATTACTACAGCATTGGGCTTAATATCCCTAGCTCTAGTTTTAAATAGGCCTAGTTTGGATTTTCTGCTATGCCACTTAAAAAAAATCTGTGAAAGAAACAAGTTATACTCATTGAGCATTTTGTTTTCACCTAGAAAAAAGGGACAATGGCCACATCTATGTCACAGGACAATTGTGAACTTCCCTGGTAGTTCAGTGGTTTGGGCTTCCCCGAGAGCTCAGCTGGTAAAGAATCTGCCTGCAATGCAGGAAACCCCAATTCGATTCCTGGGCTAGGAAGATCCCCTGGAGAAGGGATAGGCTACCCACTTCCATATTCTTGCACTTCCCTTGTGGCTCAGCTGGTAAAGTATCTGCCTACAAGGCGTGAGACCTGGGTTTAATCCCTGGGTTGAGAAGATCTGCTGGAGAAGGGAAAGGCTACCCACTCCAGTATTCTGGCCTGGAGAATTCCATGGACTGAATAGTCCATGGGGTGGGATCACAAAGAGCAATCACTTAAACTTTTCAGTGTTTTAACATCTGCCTTGCAATGAAGGGGACATGGATTGGATCCCTGATCAGGGAACTGAGATCCCACATGCCGCGAAGCAGCTAAGCCTGCATGTCTGCAACAAGAGAGCCCATGAACTAACTAACTAACTTAATATATATATATATATAAAGGAAGAAACAACCATCTGATGACTGTAACTCAGCCTAATATGTGCCATTTACCAAAACCCTTGGTAGGTGTTAATTACGATCATGGTTACCACATTTTTCTGAAGGTGTCCTTTCAGAACCAAAGCTATTTTTGTCTTCTATTACCTCTGAAACCTGAACCATACCTCTGGTCACATCATCCTGGATCTCATCCTCTCCCTGTGTGTGTGTGTCTGAGAGTTTGAGACATGAGCAGGTGGGACAAACAAGAGTGGAAATAAAGTCAGACTTGCTTTTTGTCTCTGATTTTTCTCAAACAGATCAATTTATCATTTTTGGTTTCCAAAACTGATGGAAAATGCTCACTTTCCCCCCATCCTGCCATTCTATTGATTTTATCTCCACCCCATCTTTCTCCTTTTTTTTTTTCTCTAATCAAAGCTGATAGTGAAAATAACCTTGGACTAATATAATCAATGGTGAGGAATCAATTTAGATTTTAATCACAACTTTATCCTCTTGAAATGATTCCCGTTAAGCCTAGGGCAGTATTTTAACTTGCAAGTCTGTCAATCAATTCCTTTTAACTAAGATTACACTATCTAAAATTAAGCATATCATTTGTTTTGAAGTTCTTATTCTTGCCTCAGTATTTCTGCAAGGACTCAGTTGGAGTTCTCATCTTGTAAAGATCTACTCTTCAGGTATGTGTTCTGATTCTGAGATAAGAATGAAAACCATTCCTGAGTATGCTACAAAGCCTAAACCACATTCATCTTTTCATTAACTCTCAGGAAATTCTTCCTACTGTAGAGCAGAAACCTATAACATTATGAAGAGTTTCTATAAAGCTAAAAATAAAAGTGATTGAAGATACTTTCTGAAAGGAATAATGGACTGAAATATGGTTTATGCCTCCAATTTTGCTGTTTTGAACTTCAAATACTGTATTTAACTGCCCTTAAAAGACAGTACTACCTAATTTATTAACAAAGGACAAAGGAATACTTAGATGTTTTGTGTTCTAACCACCTTTCCATGCATCCAAGGTGTTGGCCAAGATGTGGTTACTTCATGTGAAAGACACATTCTTATATATTTTAAAGATTTTATGGAAGGTTTAAAGAAAAGCATTCTCATTGTTCTGAATTGCCAGCCTCAGAAATCTTTGAAAAATTTTGCCATTTTCTTCACAGCATTACTTAGTAGTTAGAATTTCATCTGATTTGTAGTTAGATTTCATCTGAATTTCACTCTGATGAAATGTAAATTTCCAATCTCATACCACAGTGTATTCTAAAAGAATTTCAAAATAAACAGTAATACAGATAGTATAAATAACTTGGGAACAAAACTTTGAGTTGTGTTTAAATTTTCCACAGACTAGCCCTGTCCATAAATAAATCACCTTCACTTTATGTTTTATAATTTATTATTATTTTTCCTTCCAAGTTACAGTTAGCTATATCTTACTGTTTCACAAAACTTACAGAATCATCAAATGAGACTCTGTATATGAAAATGCTTTAAACCTTATTTGCTATGTAAGTATAACAGGTCTACTCTGAACCAGTTTTGTGAAAGATATGGTTCTTATATGATAAATATATATGGGAAAATATCAATATTTACATATAATTTAGGGGCTTGATTATATTTTTTATTTTATAATTGTATTGCAAAAGATGACCAATTATCCTAAACTGAAAAATGTATCAACAAAGAAAGAGATCTATGAGGGAGGTATTCTCTTTACTGGGGCTTCTCAGGTAGCTCACTCCAATGCAGGAGATGCAGGCGGACATGTTCGGGCAGATTCCCTGGGGAAGGGCATGGCAACCCACTCCAGTATTCTTGCCTGGAGAATCCCATGGACAGAGGAGCCTGGAGGGCTAAAGTCCACAGGGTCACAAAGAGCTGAACACAACTGAAGTGACTGAACACACATTCTCTTTACTGCAAGTTAATTCTAGGAAGCCAGGGGAGAATAAAAAAGTCTTTTTTCTCAGTTGTTTCTTGTGTTCCATTTTTTGTTTTTTACCCATTTATGGAGGCAGAGAAATAATTTATAATTTCAGGTTTTCTTAAGTATCTGTTTTAAGAAAAGATAAATCAGGGGCCCATCAGTTCAATTCATTAGCTCAGTCGTGTCCAACTCTTTGCGACCCCACGGACTGCAGCACGCCAGGCTTCCCTGTCAATCACCAACTCCCACAGCTTGCTCAAACTCATATCCATCGTGTCAGTGATGCCATCCAACCATCTCATCCTCTCTCATCCCCTTTTCCTCCTGCCTTCAATCTTTCCCAGCATCAGAGTCTTTTCCAATGAGACAGTTCTTTGCATCAGGTGGCCAAAGTATTGGAGCTTCAGCTTCAGCATCAGTCCTTCCAATAAATAGTCAGGACTGATTTCCTTTAGGATGGACTGGTTTGAACTCCTTGCAGTGCAAGGAACTCTCAAGAGTCTTCTCCAACACCACAGCTCAAAAGCATCGATTTTTTGGTGCTCAACTTTCTTTATGATCCAACTCTCAGGGACCCATAGTAAGAAACTTATTTAATGTTTAGGCCATCTTAGTTACTTCTGTTGGCTCAGAGTGGATCTGGTCATGTGTAATGTCTAGATCCTCTAAATCACCTAGAATGTGGAGAGCACATTACCTGCCAGCCATGTTAACATCAGTATCTTCATTTTATGTTGTGTGTGCATGGAATAGGGGTTGTCTTTAACCTATTCCCACACCTATATGGGTTCATAATTGTGGTTGATAAAAAGGATTTCTTTTTTAATCCATGTCAAGTTCCATCCCAAAATATACAAAATGATTTGCCTCCTCCTGCTGTCATTTGATTTCTAATAAGAATTCACCACTAAGGAAAATATCACCCAGGTGATCTCTCAATCTTGAGGGTTATTTTAAAAAAAATAATAATCAAGATGGTTTGAAAATCATTTGATGAAACAATAAGAATAAGAATACTCTGTCTGATAGAATTTTGAGTTGGAATTCAATATAAGGATTTGTCTCAAGCGAGTAATGATAAAATAATTCTTCAGCTTTCAATGTCCTATGCATAAAAAGGAATTTGCCTTAATCTTCTCTCATGGAACAATATAAGTAACAGAATACACATGTATGAAACTTTTTGAATTGGAATTAAGATTAATCTTTTGAATTTTATTAATTGCTTAATCATCTGAGGGATAAACTTTCAATTTGACACTTTTTTGTATCAACTCAGTCATAAAAATATATGTGGATGATGGAAATAAGATTAAGATAACTTCCTTTAAAAAAAGTGGGCCTCACAAAGGAGGTGACACTTTCACAGGAACATTTTTTTGTACTATATATACTGGCAAGATGTGGGTAAATATTACAGTCACTTAAAGCCAGTGAGTATCTATACAGTGCTTCAACTGTTCTTTAGTTCATTTGGGGAAGCTGGCATCTTAATTATTTGTGGTTTTCCTGAGAGTGGTATATGCACACACTGGTGGGTACAGTGGGGTGCCTGCCAGTCATTCTGAACTCTAATAAAAAAAAAATAGAGGGAAATAGTGATCTTCATCTTGCCCAAGATAGTGTTGTTGCTCCAAAAAATCTACATTTGGGAACAATGAGAGATAAAACTAGAGAAAAGCTAGACTGCAAAAACTGATAAAAGAAACAATACAGAGAATGACATTTCTAATAAATAGAAATGTTCAAACTGAATTTATACATAGGACTCTTTGTTGAAGCCATTTAAACGCTGAATACTGAATTAAGGTATAGACATAGAGGTGGTAATAATAGCATCTTTGAGCATTTTGTAAATGCCAGCCTTTTTAAAAGTTCTTTACACATTGCATACCGTCTTTATTCATACAACAATCTCATGAACGAGATGATATAATGAAAATGTATTGACACTTGACGATGGACCAGACATTGAGATAATTGTTTTATATGCTATATTATTCATAATTTCATAACAGCATTCACGAGAGCTGGATTATTATTCTCATTTTTAAAATAAGAAAACTGGGGGACAGAGAAATTTGCTACCTGACTCACTGGCATTTGCCAATAAGGTTGAAGCCAGGATTGTGCCGTAGAATATAATCCCCAAGCTCGAGCTCTTCCTTACCTGGTATGTATGTTAGTCGCTCAGTCTTGTCTGACTCTCTGTGACCTCATGGACCTTAGCTGGCCGGGCTCCTCTGTGCATTGGGATTGCCCAGGTAAGAATGCTAGAATGGCTTGCCATTCCGACTCCAGGGCATCTTCCTGACCCAGGAATCGAACGGGGATCTCCTGCACTGGGTGCTGCTTCTTTACCTTCTGAGCCACTAGGAAAGTCTCCATCACCTGCTATACCAACAGCCTAAATGCTTTTTCATTTCTTTATTGCCTTATTTTGTGTTCATTTGAACATACCTACCTTGTGATTTACCATGTGACACATAACTTCTGAGAATATACAGTCTTCTAGAGAACTCTTAAGGAACATGTAATGAAGCACATGTAGAGAATTCCACTGGAGAAGGAAATGGCAACCCACTCCAGTATTCTTGCCTAGAGAATTCTGTGGACAGAGGAGCTTGGTGGGCTGCCATCTATGGGGTCGCACAGAGTTGGACACGACTGAAGCGACTTAGCAGCAGCGGCAGAGAATTCCACCCTCACAGAAACATTCTAAACTTTGTTTAAAGTTAAATAAAAGCATGTTTAATCATGTTTTCAATCTTTATTTTTCCAAGGATGCATTTTGTCTACAGTACCTATTAATATGATATAAAAATAGACTATAGAGGAGGACATATTCAATAGAAAATATACAACTTAGTAAAACCTTTAGACCATGCAAGGGGCACTTTTCATGGAGCCCTTTGTTTTCTTTGAAGGGCCTCCCTCCAAATATTTAGGTCCCCTCTGGAGATGGGGATTAACTGCAGCTGTCAGTGTAGTCTCTGTAGATACCAGTCTGTGTTTGTCCCCTTTAGGGTGCACTTTGACATTTTCTGTCCCTTGTTATAGGTCAGGTTGGTCCGATTTCCTGAAGAACTCCCGATCTTGTGCTTGTGAACATTGCCTCAGTGCTTCAAGGGTGGGCTGGGATCAAAATGGGTAGCCTGGTGAGTTAGCATGCCACTGATCTCATGAAATTAAGTGAGGTTGGGACTCCAGAAGGGTGTGGACATGCTGATTGAGGGGACACACACTCCCAGGAGACAGAGGATGAATTCAGGCCTCTGGTCTGTGACAGCACTGCTAATTTGAGATACATGTACGGGTTGGTATGTCACTTGTCATCCATTCGTCCTCTGACCACTCTCTTCTGGTTTAGCCAAAGACAGTGGCAGGGGTCCTCCATGCTGTGTGTCCCTTGCATGGGTACCCAGAACAGTCACTCCAACCCCTGGACAGGCTACATGTCACAAGTCACAAAGTTCTATGAGGCTGCCACACCTATCTGCTGGGGGGGATTTCAAGAGCAATCCTTGCACCAAGGGGCTTTTTAGACCTATGTTTTTCTCATGCCTGAACAATGTGGTGATGGTGTCCTATCTTAGAATTGTCTTAGGCCCTGCAGGAAATGCTCAGTTCAGTTCAGTTGCTGAGTGGTGTCCGACTCCTTGTGACCCCATGAACTGCAGCATGCCAGACCTCTTTGTCCATCACCAACTCCCAGAGTTTACCCAATCTCTTGTCCATTAAGTCAGTGATGCCATCCAACCATCTCATCCTCTGTCGTCCCCTTCTCCTCTCTTCAATCTTTTCCAGCATCAGGGTCTTTTCAAATGAGTCAGCTCTTTGCATCAGGTGGCCAAAGGATTGGAGTTTAGCTTCACCATCAGTCCTTCCAGTGAACACTCAGGACTGATCTTCTTTACAATGGACTGGTTGGATCTCCTTGCAGTCCAAGGGACTCTCAAAAGTCTTCTCCAATACCACAGTTCAAAAGCATCAATTCTTTGGTGCTCACCTTCCTTCATAGTCCAACTCTCACATCCATACATGACTACTGGAAAAACCATAGCCTTGACTAGATGGACCTTTGTTGACAAATTAATGTCTCTGCTTTTTAATATGCTGTCTAGGTTGGCCATAACTTTCCTTCCAAGGAGTAAGCATCTTTTAATTTCATGTCTACAATCACCATCTGCAGAGATTTTGGAGCCCCCAAAAATACAGTCAGTCACTATTTCCACTCTTCTCCATTTATTTGCCATGAAGTGATGGGACCAGATGCCATGATCTTAGTTTTCTGAATGTTGAGCTTTAAGCCAATTTTTTCACTCTCCTCTTTCACTTTCATCAACAGGCTCTTTAGTTCTTCTTCACTTTCTGCCATAAGGGTGGTGTCATCTGCATATCTGAGGTTATTGATATTTCTCCCGGCAATCTTGATTCCAGCTTGTGCTTCACCCAGCCCAGAGTTTCTCATGATGTACTCTGCATATAAGTTAAATAAGCAGGGTGACCATATAGAGCCTTGACATACTCCTTTCCCAATTTGGAACCATTCTGTTGTTCCATGTCCAGTTCTAACTGTTGCTTCTTGACCTGCATACAGATTTCTCAAGAGGCAGGTCAGGTGGTCTGGTATTCCCATCTCTTTCAGAATTTTCCACAGTTTGTTGTAATCCACACAGTCAAATTTGAAAATGCTAGAAACAGAATATGTGCAGATGAAACTGCTCTTCTGGGGCCGCAGGAATATTTCCCAGGTTTTCTTCTCATGGCTACATGTAGAAGGCAGCTGTGCCATCAACGTTAAGAGAAACCATGTTGTAGGAATGCAGTGATTGTATCTTAAATAGTTCAGAGGGAACATGATTTTCAACTTATATTATAGAATTTCAAAGAGCAAATTTAACATGACTAGAAAATGAATGCTCATTCCCATTTTCTAGCATATTTGGGTAAGACATGCATTTGTGCTCAGCATCAATAAAGCATGATAACAAACTTTGAGAGAGTTATCAGAAGTTAGCATTCATGGACAGATGATGACATAGCATGAGTACTGATTTAATCAGCAGTAAATAAATGTGAATTAGGCAACTGCAGAGGTAGGAAGATCTAAGTTGTTTCAATATAAATAGGTGCCAAAGAGCCGTGGCTTTGTGAGTAATAACAGCATTTCTGCCTTTTTGATGGTGACAGATTTAAAATTATCCAGGAATAATGCCCATGATATTAAGGAACACAGAGATGGATCCTGGCCTGAAACAAAAAGATGGAACTTAGAATCTGTAAAAAATCTTCTCATAACACTTATTATTGCAATCAACAAATATGTTAGCATCTCTTCACTACCAATTTTTCTAAGTATCCATCAGCAAATTACTAAACCTCACAGGGGCCAATGTATTTTGGAATAACTTTAAAAATCAATTTGTATGTAGAGTAATGGCACCCTGAAGAAGCATTTTGTCCGGCGCTCTGTGTACTATAAAGGTGACCCTGCTAAAAATTGTAATGCTTTGACTATTTAGGGAAAATCCTTCATGTCTGCTATCTTCACGTTGCTTATCTTCAAGAAATACTGAGATATGTTGCATCTAGTGATGTCTTGTTAAATAAGACATTATTTCTAACTTCAAAGGGCAGAATAGAATGCATCTATGCTTTCATCTGTTTCTCCCACTGAGTAATTATCTTTGCACTTCGGTAACACTTGGGAACTTTATCTCTTATAGTTAAGCCATATGTACTACTTGTCTGCTCCATGATAAGGACTATGTGAGGTGTATGTACATTTGTTATCATTTTTGCTTAAAGTTGAAAGTCAAATTTGCAGAAACTTACATGGAGAGCTTATGCTAAACAGAGAGCTTATCCCTATTTAAGTTATTCAGATTTCATCTGTTCTGTCACTAAACTCAGTCAGAAGCTGCCAGTCTATGACTCCTGTGACGGAAACTCTTAACCCACTCTCCCTAGCCTGCTGGTCACTTCATCTGTAATCAGCATTTGTGCACGTTTCTCATTATTGTACTCATGAAGTTGTATTAAACATACTTATTTTAATGCCTGCCTCTGTTTATTCTATACAGTTTCCTAAGAAATGGAACTCTCTCCATGTTCATCATTATAGAGTGAGTACCTAATACAGTCCTTGGCTCAAAAAATACTCTAGTAAATATAATCTTAAAAATGTGGTTTCAACTTTGAGATTGTGTTGTAAAAAGTCATTCTCTTGAGGTAACGTGGGAGGCAAGTAGGATCCTTAAGCAGAATCAGACCTGATAGAACGAAGGGTGAAAGTTAAGGGAGATTTTAGATTTCTGTGTTACTGGAGGAAAATTGGGAAGAAATCTACAAGGAAAGAAACTGTTTGCTAACTGATACTTAGATATTAGATGACTCTTGCCTTACTCCTGAGTCTCCCATTTAAAATTTGTCTTCTGGAGCAGTAATTGGAGAATGAGTCTACAGGATTTGATTTCTTCCAAGATGTCTAATCTAGTACCAGGAAGTTGCTTTGACACTGAGAATATTTGGTTTATTGGAAACATTCAGATCATTTTTACTTTACCTTCCTCTGTGCTGCTTAGGTGATACTAGAAAATAAAACATATTAAGGATGCTAATAAATGTAATACTTAATGTTTTTTAAGCCTACTTATTAAGTGCCAGGATCTTCCCAATTTTCCTCCAGTAACACAGAAATCTGAAATCTACCTTAAGTTTCCTCCTTCGTTCTATCACGTCTGATTCTGCTTCAGGTCTCCCTGGATCCTCATGACAACGTTATGCATGTGCGTGTGTGCATGCTCAGTCATGTCTGACTGTTTGTGAACCCCATGGACTGTAGCCACCCTGACTCCTCTGTCCATGGAATTTTCCAGGTTGGAATAATGAAGGGGGTTGCATTTCCTACCCCAGGAGGTCTTCCATACCCAGGGATCGAACCTGTGTCTCTTGCGTTTCCTGCATTGGCTGACGTATCTATACCACTGCGCACCTGGGAAGCCCTTGACAACCTTGTGAAGTAGGAGCTTATAGAATCGTCATTTTATCAAGAAGGAGACTGAGACACAGTGCTGTAAGTCACATAGCTGATTGATCACAGATTGAGTAACTCCACCTGTGCTGCTCAGGGTTCTGAAGTTAGGATCTGAAATTCTGGAATTTAGTCTCATTTTTACCCTACTTTTTTGTTTGTTTCTTCCAGTTTTATTGAGATATAATTGACATAAAGCACTGTGTAAGTTTAAGATGTACATCATAATGATGTGACTTACATACATCATTTAATGATTATCACAGCAAATTTTAGTGAACATTCATTCATCTCCTATAGGTGTGAAATTAAAAAAAAATTCCTTGTCGTGGAAACTCTTTGGATTTACTCTCTTAACAGCTTTCATATATAGCACACAGCAGTGTTAATTATATTTGTTATGTTATACATTACATCCTTAGTACTTACTTATCTTAAAAAAAGAAGTTCATGCTTTTTGACTCCTTTCATATACCCTAAGTCTTTATGTGCATTTTAAGAAGTTGTTTAAACTTTTTGAACTTTGTATTTCTCATTGGCAAAATTAAAGGTGTATTATCTACTTCCTGATTCTCCCATGAGAATCATATGAGATCTGACATGAAGTGACCGTGTAAACTTTAAATTACTGTATAGACTCAGTGTTACCATTAATACCATACCAGAATTCCTTCAGCCACCCACAGCTTTCTGATAGAGGCTCAAGCCCACTACATACCTATTTTTAAAATGATTTTCTAATGAAAAATTATAATATTTTTATATGTTGAAAATTTCATTTCAAACATTATGCAGCATGTGATTTTTCAGAGTAAGTACAAAACACCCTCCTCTTTATTATTTTTTTAATAACTATGGTAATAATCTCCTTTTGGTTAATTTTTACATTCATATTAAAATACTGCAGAACTCATCATCCTTAATAGAATCCTAAAAATGTGGACAGCAAAGTGATAGCACTAAATATTAATATTTTCAGAAAATGAAAAAAAGTCATGTTGCCTCTTCTCCTTTTCTCATCGTGGAAAAGTTTGTAAATTACTTAGGTAAAGCAAGTAGGAGGCACAATGGTAAAGAATCCACCTGCCAGTTCAGGAGATGCAAGAGACATGGGTTCGATCCCTGAGTTGGTTGGGAAGATCCCCTGAAGTAAGAAATGGCAACCTGCTCTAGTATTCTTGCCTGAAAATTTCCATGACGAGGGTCCCAGAGGGCTGCCGTCATTGGAGTTGCAAAGAGTTGGACATGATTGAGCGACTGAGCACATAAAGCAAAACACAAAATGTTCACAATTTGAACTTTGTTTTCTAGCGTCTTGTCCTGTGCCAAAGTAAGTATTCTGAACTTGTCACTCTTTATCATGCAATAGCTACATTTTAGAGAACCATTGTTGTGTTGCATGTTATATGACAGTCCTCCAGTTTTATTAACTCAGTGAATTTTCATCATAACTTTAAAAGTGGTTGTCATTGTCCCTATGATGGTGCTCAGAAAACAGAGGCTCAGAGAAGTTAAATGAATTTTACAAACTCACAGAACTATTAATTAGCCAGTTTTTCACACCTAGGTTTTTACCCTAAAGTTAATATTCACTTACAAATTTGATTGACTGTTGAATCCTGCTGAATATTAAGTGTTTCATGTTATCTAAATACGATTTTACATAGGAGTAGTAGGGTTGAGGTTGTAGTTTGGCTAGACCTTAAAACATTCCTAATTTCTTGATTCTTCTGTCCCTTTACCATAGAACATGTAGAGTCATATTCACTTTCTTAGTATCTCCTGCAACAAAAGTTGGTTAGGTGATACAGTTCTAGCCAATGAAATATAACCAAAGGCATCCTGGGAAACTTGGGGGGAAAAAATTCTTTCTTGCTGTAGATATAGAGATAGCTGGCACCAATCTTTTGCCCTGTTTTCTTACCAGGAATGCTGATATGATCCTTGGAACGTGGTAGCCATCTTACAATCACAATGTAAAGGCAAAGAAAATATTAAGGACGCAGTCTCAGAAAGTAATGAACTGTTGAATAAAGCAGCTACACAGTTCCACATTCTTAAATGAAAAAAAAAAAAAAGCTAAATTCTAATTTGATTAAATCTACTGTTAATCGGGTAATGTGTTAATTGAAGCTGAAAATGTTCCTAATTGACATGACAAGAACTGAAAATTCTATGAATCCCTATAGGAATTATTACAATATTTGCTGCAAAAAGGAATTGGAAATTTTACACTTGATAAATACTAACTGAATGAATACACTCTTTTTGGAACCACAGAGTTTTCAAAATTAAATTAGATAAAATCTGCACCATTAAGATTCTTGTAACACATTAAAGACTGATTAAGATAAAAATTGATGATTTTTACTACTGTTATTTTTGCTTCCCTGAATCCATTTACTTTAATTTTCATGAGAATCTTGTGTTTTCCTTTGAGAAGAATTCTCTCTGTGGTCAATTGAATTTCTGGCTGCAATTCTTCATCCTTTTTTGTAACATAACATTGAAGTGCCTAATACCATAAGCAGAGTAATCTTTGTGCTCCTTGATCCTGCCACTTGCTTTGTTTAGCCTGATTGATATTATAGGCGTGATACACACAGAAGCTTGCAGTGGTCTTGCACAGGAAGACTTGGTCTCTTGAGCCTTGCATATTGCTTTATTAGTCTACTAGTCCCAAGAGAAGAATGAGAAATAGGTGCAGCAGCGCTAATCTAAAGAATAAGGATCAACCTTGTCAAGATCAGCTTAACCCTGTAGATAATGAATTATTAATGTTTACAGTTATAAATTGAGTTATGGAGTTTGGGCAGTAAGAACTGATGTATACACTCATCAATTTCCTGTCCATGTGATTTAAGTAGAACTGACAGTAACCTTAAGTTCCAAGAGTGGTCATTTTATCTAGATTTGTTTGCTCAGTTTATTCAGTTCTCTTTAACTTAGTGATTAAGTCGTAAATGAGCTCATTACCATATTCAGATCTTTCAAATCAATTCAGTGGCATTTTATAATTATTAGGAAAGGTAATCTCTCTTCCCACTAGCTTTTCTAACTTTAAGAATTACATAACCCTGCAGTTGCTGGGGATTGAATAAGAGTGCTGCAGGTTCAAGGATGAAGCCAACCCATACTGAACAAAACACTCAAGAGATAGAAGGAAATAGAGGAAAAAAAAATCTTTCTGACCTTGTGAGAACCCCTGGATCTACATCCCTTTGGATATTTTCTTACTGAAAATCAACACTTACTGAAAATTCATGTTCTTCCTTAAATAATTTTGAGTTGGACTTCTGCTGCTTGCTACTAGTTAAAAGAGTCCCCATAACTTTCAAGAATAAACATAGAACAAGAAAATATTAATACCATAGAAGATATATCCATAATGTGTTCCTAGGAAAGACTGCATAAAGATGAGTACTCAAAGATTTCCAGCAAAGATGAGATTTTGACCAATGAAGAGAAAGAGAGAATATATCCTAGTGAGAAAAGCAAAATGGAGTTAAAAATACACATGCACAAATATATACATACATACAAATGAATATATTCATATCCCCTTCATGGGTCATCGCCTGTCCTTGTCATAGTAAAAGGGCTTGCATAACTCAGTGAAGCTATGAGCCGTTCCAGGCAGGGCCACCCAAGACGGATGGGTCATAGTGGAGAGTTCTGACCAAACGTGGTCCGCTGGAGGAGGCAGTGGCAAACCACTTCAATATTGGCTTGAGAACCGCATGAGCAGTATGGACGTGAGTTTGAGCAAACTCTGGGAGGTGGTGAAGAACAGGAAAGCCTGTTGTGCTGCAGCCCACAGGATCACAGAGTCATGCACAACTTAGCGACTGAACAACAGCAGCCCTGAATATACTTAAATATTATCTTCGGAGTGTGTGATTCAAATGCATATGTTGAACTCTATTATAACCTACTAAATCAGAATCTTCAGAGGGAGTTGTAAGCAAGTTTCACTGGTGAATCTGATGCGCACACCAGATTAAGAACGATCAATTTAATCATAATCTAGGATTATGCTAGAACTTTAAAAATAATATTCTCTTTTCATGTTAATTTTTCCCCATTTTTGTTTACTTACTTAAAATACACATAAGAAAATTTACGGCCTTAGCCATTTTTAAGTGTACAGTTCAGTGGTATGAAGCACACTCATAATTGTGTAACCATTGCCACCATCCATCTCTAGAACTCTTTTATATTGCAAACCTGAAACTATACCCATTAAACACTAACTCCCCATTTTCTCCTCTCCCAGCCCCTGATAACCAGATTTCTACTTTCTGTGTCATTATTTTGTTAATCTAAATTCCTCAGATAAGTGGAATCAGAGTATTTGCCCTCCAAGTTCATCCATGCCATGGGGAGTGTCAAAATTCCCTTCCTTTTTAAAGCTGTATATACTCCATTGTTGGAGAAGGGATCGGCAACCCACTCCAGTATTCTTGCCTGGGGAACCCATGGACAGAGGAGAGTCTGGTGGGCTACAGTCCATGGGGTCACAAAGAGGCAGACACAGCTGAGCAACTTCACTCACTCATACTCCACTGTAGGCTTCCCTGGTAGCTCAGCTGGTAAAATATCTGCCTGCAGTGCAGGAGACCCCAGTTTATTCCTGAGTCAGGAAGATCCCCTGGAAAAGGGATTCACTACTGACTCCAGTTTTCATGGGATTCCTTGGTGGCTCAGACAGTAAAGAGTCTGCCTGCAATGCTGGAGACCTGGGTTTGATCCCTGGGTTGGGAAGATCCCCTGGAGGAGGGCATGGCAACCCACACCAATATTCTTGCCTGGGGAATCCCCATGAACAGAGGAGCCTGGAGGGCTAAAGTCCATGTGGTGGCAAAGAGTCGGACTCGATTGAGTGAGTAAACGCAGCACAGTACAGCCTACTCCATTGATGTGCTCAGTCTTAATCATGTCTGACCTTTGTGACCCCATGAACTGTAGCCTGCCAGGCTCTGCTATCTGTGAGATTTTCCAGGCAAGAATACTGGAGTGGGTTGCCATTTCCTTCTACAGGGATTGTATGTATATACCAATTTTGCTTATCCAGTCATTAGTAGATGGATACTTGGATTGCTTCCACACTTTAGCTTTTGTGGATAATGCTGCTATGAACATGATTTACAAATAAGTATCTCTTTTGAGACCTTGCTTTAATTTACTGGTGTATTTATTTATTGGTGTATTTATTTAATTTATTGGTGTATATGCATGTTCTAAGGCCCCTTGTAGATACCAAAATCCTCAGAAGTTTAAGTCCCTTATATAAAATGACATAGTATTTGCATTTAACCTACCCACATCCTCCTGCATACTTTATATTATCTCTAGCTTATGTGCAAGATGGAATAAAATGTAACTGTTATGTGAATAATTGCCAGCATGCAGCAAATACAAATTTTGGTTTTGGAACTTTCTGTATTTTTTTTTTTTTTCAGAATATTTTCAATCTACCATTGACTGACTATACCCAAAAGTGAATTTCTGGATTATATAGTAATTTTATTTTTAATATTTTAGGAACTACACCTCTGTCATCAGAAGCAACAATAGGATATCAGAGTACAGATCCTCAAAATTTAGAGAACAGTGTCTTTTTTGTCTCTGTGCAAGAGCTTTCCTGGTGGCTCAGTAGTGAAGCATTTGCCTGAAATGCAGGAGATGCTGGTTGGATCCCTTGGTCAGGAAGATCCCCTGGAGATGAAAATGACAGCCCCCTCCAGTATTCTTGCCTAGGAACGCCCATGGACAGAGAAGCCTCGTGGGCCACAGCCCAGAGGGTCACAAAGAATTGGACATGACTTAGCAAATAAACAGCAACAGAAGCTCCTGCAAGCTGTGTGCAAGCTGCCTGAGGAAACTGTACACAGCTGTGTGCCATAGGGCTAAGGGTTGAGGGCTGGGTAGCTATTGTTTTTCTAAGAGCCAAAATTGACTAAGACCTGAAACTGGCTGAAATCAGCCACATTTTAGCATACAGTTATTTCCCCAGAAGTTGCAAGCTTTCAGTAGACTCAAGAGTCCTGAAATAAATCAGACATATGGTGCTATTGCAATTTTTTTTTTTGTCTAGGTAAAGAGAGTTGTCTCATGCTTCCTACTCCACCATCTTCCCAGAATTTCCACTCTAATTCCTTTTTTAGGGTGAAGTCCTTCTTAACTGGGTCATCAATATAAGATTTAATCTAGTTTTTCATCAAAAGTTCTTCTAGGTGACCTGTCTTAGCTGTCAGGAGTTTCTCTCCATTTCATTTGTGTATATTCTTCAAATAGCTGAAGCTGAAACTCCAGTACTTTGGCCACCTGATGCAGAGAACTGATTCATTTGAAAAGACCCTGATGCTGGGAAAGATTGAAGGTGGGAGTAGACGGGGACAATAGAGGATGAGATTGTTGGACGGCATCACTGATTCCATGGGCATGAGTTTGAGTAAACTCCGGGAGTTGGTGATGGACAGGGAGGCCTGGCATGCTTCAATCCATGGGGGTCACAGAGTCAGACTCGACTGAGCAACTGAACTAAACTGAACTAGCCTTCAAATCAATAAGAATCTCTGTCTAAGCAACATATTGCTTATATATGATATACATAAAATGACAAAATAACATGTATCAGTTCAGTTATACAATATGATAAACTGATTCTTTCTGCCTAAGTATTGGGGCTTCCCTGGTGGCTCAGAGAGTAAAGCGTCTGCCTGTAATGCCAGAAACCCAGGTTCAATCCTTGGGTTGGGAAAATCCTCCGGAGGAGGAAATCACAACCCACTCCAGTATTCTTGTCTGGAGAATCCCATGGATGGAGGAGTCAGGTAGGCTACAGTCCACGGAATCCCAAAGAGGTGGACATGACTGAGTGACTTCACTTCACCTAAGTATTAGAATGAAACAGTGTACTCAATTGCCTATTCAAGGCAGTTCACTAGTTCTGAATAAACAAATAAACTTGACTGTATTGGTTAAGTCTAATACAAAACACAGCCTACCATGAGAGGTTTTAGCTTCTCTGGAACATAAAATTATAAATTACTTCTGAATATCATCTGTCCTCATACTTAAAAGGTCTGCAGTTCTCCCAATTATGTATTGAATAACTTATTTTCAAAAATAAAACTTAACAAGGTTTATGAATAGATATTTTGCAAGATTTTATTATAGTGTTACATATATCAACTTTCAATGCAATACTTTTTGAACATTTATGGAAACAGTCTCCCCCTGATGTCTTCCATGCAGAAAACCATTTTATTGATTTTAAGTTCTTATATGTCTAAAATGCTTTTCCCTCAAATATTTTACCCATTAAATGCAATAATGGTATGTCTATATTTTACCACTGTGTACATTTTCATGTCTCAAACTAAAATTAGAATATTCTTTCTCTTGGGGAAAAAAAAGACACTGAATGACATAGAAACTAATTGGTTTTTAAGTGAGTGATGGTGTTATGTAAAATATAGCACTAAGCAAAAATTTAATTAACATTAGACAGTTTAATTATGAATCTATAAATATGCAGATGCACACATATTCACACATAGCAAATGCATATGTATACCAAAAATGAGCTACCTGAACATTCAAAATTATTACTTCATCAATGTAATAGCATTCAGTCAGTTTAGTTCAGTCACTCAGTTGTGTCTGACTCTTTGCGACCCCATGGACTGCAGCATGCCAGGCTTCCCTGTCCATCACCAACTCCCACAGCTTGCTCAAACTCATGTCCATCAAGTCGGTGATGCCATCCAACCATCCCATCCTCTGTTGTCCCCTTTTTCTCCTGCCTTCAATCTTTCCCAGCATCAGGGCCTTTTCCAATGAGTCAGTTCTTCACCTCAGGTGGCCAAAGTATTGGAGTTTCAGCTTCAACATCAGTTAATATAATAACATTAACATTATGTTATTTTTATACATAGTGGTACTATATAGAGTTATATTATATGTGTATAAGAATCTATAATTATATATCTATACCTATATATCTGCCTTAATATTCATGAATATAGAAAACCATCTTGGGGTTTTCTTTTGACTCATTTCTTCTTCTTCTTATT
Organism: Muntiacus reevesi; assembly: GCF_963930625.1. NCBI lineage: Eukaryota > Metazoa > Chordata > Mammalia > Artiodactyla > Cervidae > Muntiacus > Muntiacus reevesi. Next base: position 23,651,957 of record NC_089257.1, on the reverse strand, counting down.
TTTTAAATAGAACATGGTCTTTCTGAATTAGGCTCTCTGGGTCTAGGAACCAGAAATTGACATTGATAATAATACAGATGATTCTGCCATCTCAATAATTCTAACACTTAAACAAATGTTAGCAGTTGTTCTTTTCTAAGTTTTCATTGATACTTAGTTTAAGGAATGAAAAGCTAAGACAGTTCCCTTTCATCCCAGTAAGGTAGATATCGTGATGGGATTAATGGTCACATTTCTCTCTTTATCAATTTAAATTACTAATAGAAATATTTAAAAATTATTTTGAAAATAAAAGCAAGGAGAAATATATTCAGGTATAAACCTCTTCCAAACAACAAACAGCTTACTCAGAGTCTAAATAGATATCTCACAGGAATAGTTTGAGATGAGAAGTTTTGGAAATGCTGAAATAAACTATTCTCAGCATTTATTTTAGTCTCTTTCCAGTATGTTTTAAATTTCACAGAAATAGACCCCTTCAACTAAATTCCCATATAAACCAACAATCAAAGGAGGAGAGAAATATCATTTATTTGGATGTGTAATAACCAGTTATTTTGTATTTACTCTAAGGTATTTTAGTTACTACTCTAAAGCATACTATACCTTGGCATATCCCTAATCAGAAATGCAGAATAAAAGCCAGAGGAAGGATTGCAGTAGATTTTTTAGATATGAGTCAAATTGAAGTTAAAAATAAATGTATAATTCATTAATTAAAATGTTTGAAAGTGTAACTTAGGAACATGCTCACAGAGATAAAATGAATTAGGCTGAATGTAGATGTGTGGTAGAAGATGATTGACTTAAGGAGAGAAACAAACCCCATGATAACATAGAATAAGAAAGATGACTCACAACAGAACTTAACCCCAAATAAGTGAACGGCTGTGTACAGGGCAGATGATTTTTATCATCTGAGTTGGTCTCTGAAAAGTGACTCTGATAATCTATGATGAAGAAAAATGATGTGTAGTGGAAATTCTACTGGTTCTTGAATAGAGAAGTCATGTCTTTACTCATGTATTTGTTCCATTATTCACTTAGAAGCATATGCTAAGTATGCAGAATGTGCCAACCCCTATTCTAAGGGCACCCGAAACAATGTTGAATAAAAACCAGTCTTTATTCTCAAGGAGGATACAGACATGTGAGCAGACACTTCTGATGCCCTATTAGACATAGGGATACAGGAATGTACAGACAATTAAGAAAGATACATATGTGGTGAGTATGTATGTGCTCAGAAAATAATTAACAGTCCAAGAGGAAATGAAGACTAAATTTATTTTAAGCAACAGGAGAAGAGAAGGGAATTTCATAAAAGGGAAGCAGTAATGATATACACATAAGGTAGCAGTTCACAATCCACATAGATTGTGGAGAACTTTGAAAAGTTCATAGTTGTTAAAACATAGAAAGCGAAGAGGGACAAACTAACCACAGAACATGTTGTAACACATGTTAGTTCAGTTCAGTTCAGTCGCTCAGTCGTGTCAGACTCTTTGCGACCCTATGAATCGCAACACGCCAGGCCTCCCTGTCCATCACCAACTCCCGGAGTTTACTCAAACTAATGTCCATCGAGTCGGTGATGCCATCCAGCCATCTCATCTTCTGTCGTCCCCTTCTCCTCCTGCCCCCAATTCCTCCCAGCATCAGGGTCTTTTCAAATGAGTCAACTCTTCTCATGAGGTGGCCAAAGTATTGGAGTTTCAGCTTCAGCATCAGTCCTTCCAGTGAACAACCAGGACTGATCTCCTTTAGGATAGACTGGTTGGATCTCCTTGCAGTTCAAGGGACTCTCAAGAATCTTCTCCAACACCACAGTTCAAAAGCATCAATTCTTCAGCGCTCAGTTTTCTTCACAGTCCAACTCTCACATCCATACATGAACACTGGAAAAACCATAGCCTTGACTAGACGGACATTTGTTGGCTTCTTAATATTCTGCTTAGGTTGGTCATAACTTTCCTTCCAAGTAGTAAGTGATGGCTATAATCACCATCTGCAGTGATTTTGGAGTCCCAAAAATAAAGTCTGACACTGTTTCCACTGTTTCCCCATCTATTTCCCATGAAGTGATGGGACCAGATGCCATGATCTTAGTTTTCTGAATGTTGACCTTTAAGGCAATGTTTTCACTCTCCTCTCTCACTTTCATCAAGAGGGTTTTTGGTTCCTCTTCACTTTCTACCATAAGGTTGGTGTCATCTGCATACCTGAGGTTATTATATTTCTCCTGGCAATCTTGATTACAGCTTGTGCTTCTTCCAGCCCAGCGTTTCTCATGATGTCATCTGCATATAAGTTAAATAATCAGGGTAACAATATACAGCCTTGATGTACTCCTTAACACATGTTAAGGGATATGTAATTTACCCTACAAGTGAAAAGCTGCTATAGAGCTTTAAATGAGCCAGTGTTTATTTTCATTAGACCCCTCTATGAAGAATAGCATATTTAAAAGCAGAGACATTACTTTGCCAACAAAGGTCCATCTAGTTAAGGCTATGGATTTTCCACTAGTCATGTATGAATGTGAGAGTTGGACAGTGAAGAAAGTTGAGCACTGAAGAATAGATGCTTTGAACCGTGGTGTTGGAGAAGACTCTTGAGAGTCCCTTGGACTGCAAGGAGATCCAACCAGTCCATCCTAAAGGAGATGAGTCCTGGGTGTTCATTGGAAGGACTGATGCTGAAGCTAAAACTCCAATACTTTGGCCGCCTCATGTGAAGAGGTTGACTCATTTGAAAAGACTCTGATGCTGGGAGGGATTGGGGGCAGGAGGAGGAGGGGAAGACAGAGGATGAGATTGCTGGATGGCATCACCAACTCGATGGACATGGGTTTTGGTAGACTCTGGGATTTGGTGATGGACAGGGAGTCCTGGTGTGCTGTGATTCATGGGGTCACAAAGAGTCGGACACAACTGAGTGACTGAACTGAACTGAACTGATGAAGAATATGGCTTCCCAGCTAGGCATGGTGGCAAAGGACATGCTTATCCATGCAGAAAATGTAAAAGACATGGGTTTGATCTCTGCATTGGGAAGATCCCCTGGAGTAGGGCATGGCAACCCACTCCAGTATTCTTGCCTGGAGAATCCCATGGACAGAGGAGCCTGGTGGGCTACAGTCCATAGGGTTGCACAGAGTTGAATACGACTGAAGCGACTTAGCACTGCACATGAAGAATATAACTGAAGAGGGCAGGACCGCAGACAGGAGATTCATCAGGAAACTTGTTACTATAAAAAGACACAAGGCCTGAATAGAGAAAACAGCAGTAATAGTAGTAAACATTGAGGGAAATCAGATTTACTAAAGACACGAAAGACTGTGTGATAGATTTAGTGTGATCCACATCAAAATCCTGGCAAGCTATTTTATGGATATTGACACAATGATTTTACAGTTTATACACAGAGGCAGAAGACCTGGAATGACCAATACAGTATTGAAGAAGAACAAAAGTAGACAATTGGCAATAGCTGATGTCAATACTAACCATAAAGCTATACCCGTCAAAACCACTAGGGTGGGAGTGATCAAGGAATATACACTTAGATCAGTGAAACAGAATACAGCCCAAAATTAGATCCATTCAAATATAGTTAACTAACTTTTCACGAAGGAAAAAGTGTAATTCAGTGGAGAAAGGATAGTTTGTCTCCTATTTCTTCTATACTAATAGAAATTTTAGCTGGTGGCACGAACATGCAGTTAAAAGTACATTTCCCAGCTCTCTTGGCTTTAATTTTGATGATGTGATTTGTCTCTGGTGGGAGCAACACTAATAAAAGTGCTATGTTTAACCTCTTCTCCATGATTTCAAAGTAAAAGACATCTGCTTTCACTTTCTACCTTCTGTCTTACTAACCAGCTGCAGTAGGGACATCTGGCAGGATGATGAAATACCCATCTTTGATTCATTTTTGAAAGCACTGTGTTTAAGAATATGAAGCAACAAGATGAGATTATCTAGTAACCCTGAATTGTGGAATTAGAATTCCGTTTCTCCAGGGTTTAAACTTAGACTTTCAAGGGAAAGGCAAATGCACTACTATTTTATTCAAGCAACTGTTAAGATGTGGCTCTTGTTATAGCAGCTGGACCTCCCATCCTGCCTTACACATCCTGCAAAACTGACAGGACCTTTATGTCAGCACATCTCTAAATCAGCTCATGCTCTTCTGCTTGGTTACTCAGCCTCAGTCACACTGGCCTCCTTCCAATTTCTAGGATGCATCAAGCACACTTCTAACTAGGGCTGTTCAAGTTGCTGCTCCTTTTGTCTGACATGTTCTTTCCTCAGAGAATATCTGGCTCTCTTTTTCATTTTATTCATGTTATCCTGAAACTCACTTTATCACTGGGCCTTATGGTTTGACAAACCTGGGTTCAAACAAAACTGTGGTCAGTATGAGCTGTCTCCTGTTAGGGAAGTTTATTTGATTGTGCTAAATTGTCTTCATGTAGTAAGCTAGTTAAGTCAGTGCTCTGCTTATGGTCCATCTCAAAATATAGTGGCGGTATAGAGTATTGTCATTGTATCACATTTAGCATCAAAGTTGTGGTTTCATTGCCAGCTCTCTTACTTTCCAGCTCTGTGAACCTAGAGAAGTTATTTAACCTCTTTGTACACCTCATTTATGCATTCACAGTGCCAATGAATCTGCTTGTTGTAAGACTTTAATAGTACTATATATAAAGCACTTAGCTCAGTGTTTGACACGTAGAAGATGCTTACTAACAGTCAGCTGCTATCATTATTATTATAATAATTATTCTCATAATCATCAATAAAGGCAGTAAAAAAGCCATGTTTTATACATGCAAAGCCCAAAGTGGCAGCATTATGCAAGAATATAACATAAGATTGCTCATGTAAACTTAAATCCCCCACCCCCAGCATATAAAGTTTAGTAATGGCATTTTCCTTCAGTCTGTATCCCCTAGTTCAGATCAGCCAGCATTTATGGACCATTCATTATGGGATAGGCCTCTCACTCTGCACCTTGTTTAGAGTAAGAAGAAGGGTGGGGACATGGAGTATTTCTTTTTAAGCTCTCAAGCACTATGAGGCTTATTAGTAGGAAGTCACATCCACTCTCTTATCCAACTCACCCCTGTTATTTCCTCTTGCATTAATTTTACTGCACCGTCATCACCCTGGGTCTACTGTCCACTTAACTAGTAAACAGATATTAAAAAAACTAATTAGGTGGCCATCTCACTGATGGCCAAGACCAGCTTCATTATCTCAATTAGGCTTTGATTTATCAATTAACTGTACAACTGATGGTTCCGGAATCACTGTACATTGTAATGTGGCAAAACTGAATTACAGTATGGACAATTAGAAGCGCCCTAAAAATGCTAGAGGGTTAAATAATAATAAAATATCTTAATAGTTAACTATTATGACACTTTTAGCATTAATTTAATGGTGCCAAAGCAGCAGGATTGTTCACATTTATAGGAAAAATGGTCTGATCAGTGCAAATAGTCTCCCAACTCTTTGACGATCATCTTTTCCCCCAAATTCCTGTGGTGTTGTTGGGTTGCTTCTAATGATAAAAACATAAATAGAACATATAAACCAAAGATACTTTCTCCTTGCAGTGTTTTGAGTGATTATTATACCCCAAACACCTGAAAAAAATACTCTATGAGAAAATGTATTTTTTTTAAAGTTATCTTTTTAAAAAAAGAAAATCTGCATTGTCGATAAACAGATGCTATATATCTTCATCTGCAAACGATGCTCTGAGGTAGGAATAATGCTTTTTACAGTGGGACACTGTAAACACTTTTTTTGTTGTTTTTATTTGTTTTTCCTTAAATTCAGAAGTAGTGAGGTATCTTGATTACTTACCCCAGTGGATTTTCAGTTATATTTATAAATAGATATGAGTGTACACATAGATGCAGATAATTCTGGGGAAAGGATAGCCTAGGAGAGATGGCTTGGAGACACTCCTCATTGAGGAGGTCATTGTTTAGATGTTCACATGCAGATCGGGGAACCGAAGCAAGGGGGTGACTTCAGAAAGCAGAGGCTCGTCTCAGTGATTCTTTATGCTTCTTTTCAAACCATACACTTGGCATAGTATTTTGTGACCAATTACTCTTTAGGTAACAAGCTTACAAATTACAAAGCTTTATCAATCAAGCTAAGACTCGATTAGGAAAATAAAATTTTTTTCATCAGAGTCCTAGTCAGTTACAGTCATTCCTTCTACAAAATTAAGACTTGCCTCAGAAGTTTCAAACTCAATTTATCCAATGTGTCAGGGGGCTTCCCTGGTAGCGCTAGTGGTAAAGAACCTGCGTACCAGTGCAGGGGATGCAAGAGACGCAGGTTCGGTCCCTGGGCCAGGCCAATCCCCTAGAGAACGGCATGGTGACCCACTCCAGTATTCTTGCCTGGAGAATCCCATGGACAGAGGAGCTTGAAGGCCTGCAGTTCCTAGGGCCTCAAAGAGTTGGCCACAACTGAAGTGATTTGCATGCACGCATGCGATGTGTCAGGACTGACTGGCTCAATTTCTGTAAGTATGGAGCTCCAATTACAGCAGGCATCATAATAAATGACTCTAATGTCAATCTTTTATAAAGTCTGATAAACTCAGGAATGAGTGAATGGCTGAAATTGCCATTTTATGTTATCTGCCCATTGTACTTTTAAAACTGTAGCTTCAGGACATTAAGAAATGCATTGTTATCTTACTCATATTTAGGGGATAAAATTTTGATGTTTGCTCATTGTAAATGGGCCAAGCACTATTTGTGAGTATTTTGCTGTCCTCTTATCTCTTCCTGTCCGTTATTCCCCATGTTTAATTGATTGTCAGGTCTTGTTAATTCTGCTCCTGAAACGTCCGCTGATCTCACTTTTGCCCCTTCATTCTTGCTTAGCCCACCCTAAACCAAATATCATTTTTTGTTTATCCTATTGTGTGTCTCCTTGCTGGTTTCTTTCTGACATGAGTCAGGTTAACAAGATATAGATTTTGTCTTCAGAACCTTATATCAAATGATATTATTGGTGGGAAATATTCACTGCAGTTTGCATCAAGGGCAATCTTAGTATAGTTTACAAAGAAAGTTGTTGGGGGAATACCAACCTGGCCTTCAAGTTCTTTCTTAGGGCCTTGGTTCACTATGATGTATTTCTTGAAATCCCAGCACATGATGATTTTAACCTCTGAATGCTTGTGGTTACACCAATCAAATAATACTGTTGCACATACATGGTGTCATGGGTTGAATGTTTGTGTTCTTCTAAATGTCACATGTTGAAGTGTTAGCCCACCAGTGTTATAGTAACGTTATAGCCTTTGGAAGTTAAGTAGGTTTAGATGATGGCCTGGAGCTTCCCAGGTGGCGCTCTTGGCAAAGAATCTACCTGCCGCTGCAGGAGATGCAAGAGATACCGATTTGATCCCTAGGTCCAGAAGATCACCTGGGATAGAAAATGGTAACTTACTCCAGTATTCTTGCCTGGAAGACCCCTAGGCAAAGGAGCTTGGTGGGCCACAGTCCATGGGGTCACAGAGTGTCAGACGTGACTGCGCACTCACACAACAAGGGCGAGTCCCCATGATGGAATTAGTTCCCTTTTAAGAATAAGAAGAGACCAGAGCTCTCGCTGTCTCTCCACCACAACAGCAAGAAGATGGCCATTTACAGAGCAGAAATAATGTCTTCACCAGAACTTGACTACGCTGACACCCTAATTTCAGACTTCCAACCCCCAGCACTATGAGAAACAAAATGTCTGTTGTTCAAACCACCCAGTTTATGGCATTTTGTCATGACAGACTGAGCTAACTCAGACACAGGGAATTTATATACTTCCTTTATGATTTATCTTATAAATTAATGTACAAATGTCATGCCTTCTCATCTCCAGATCTATGAAGAGAGGGACTATAAAATAAACATTCTATCCACAGAACAGATTGGTGGTTCAGTTGTTTTGAGTCAATCGATAGAAAAGTATATCTTTCCTGTACTAGAATCTTTTTGGATATTCAGGCTTAAAAGTCAGTTGCATTAACATATATACATTACCACGTGTGAAATAGCTAATGGGAAGCTGGTTTACTGCACGGGGAGATCAGTTCAATGATGACTTAGTGGGGTGAGATGAGGGGGTGGGAGGGAGGCTTAAGAGGCTCAAGAGGGAGGGTATATATGGACACATATAGCTGATTCACTTTGTTGCATAGCAGAAACTAACACAAAGTTGTAAAGCAGTTATACTCAAATTTTTAAAAAGTAATAAAAAGCCTCTTGCAGAGTAGGGTATGATTGTATTATGGGGTTGCAGTGTGAGCTGAGTGGAGACTTTTGTGGCATGTCATAGCTGAGCTAATTGCACTGCTAGGAATTAGAACTGTACAATTTATAGAGGTGGGAGAAGATAGTTTCCTATGTGGGGAAAATGGGAATTTGGGGGAAACCCTGACTGAATACAGAAATGACTCATTTTATGGTAGAACTTCAAGATTAGTGTGACTAGGGGCTGTATCAAGAGGGAAAAGTATAGCAGTGATGAGGTCAAGAAAAAAATGTTAAAGGCTGTGAGTAAAAACAGAATAGAATGATCTCAATGACTGTTATGTAATTTTTTAATACCTGTCACTGACACTTCCCTGGGTTTCCTAGTGGCTCAGTGGCAAAGAATTTGCCTGACGATGCAGGAGCCATGGGTCTGATCCTTGAGGTGGGAAGATTCCCTGGGAAAGGAAATGGTAGCCCACTCTTGCCTGGAGAATCCTGTGGGCAGAGGAGCCTGATGGGCTACAGTGCATGGGGTCCCCGATACTAGCCTAGAAGTTCTCTGAAGGAAGATACAGTGTTTACTATGGACTTGCCACTTCCTATATGCAACACTCATACTTAGGTGTTGAATGATTGACTATGTGATTGAAAGAATAATGAGCAGGATCCCAGATGGATAATATGAAAGGTCAAAATCTAAAGTGGTTATTAGGGTCAGAATCAGAACAGTGAATCCAAAAGAAATGATCAGTGAAGAAGGTCTAAGTCAGCGTTATTAAACTGTGCTGCAGACTAGAAACACAAAGGAAGCCTTTGAAACCCCTCATGTCCAGCCCCACCCTGTGGCAATGAAACCAGAAATTCAGGCATCACGTTTTCACTGCTCATCCAGGAGAGAGAACCAGTCAGACAAGCAACAAAGAGTCAAGGAGCAGAGCTAAATTAAAGTGTCTAAAAATCTAACTAGATGCGACACGAGAGAGCTTGTCTGAATTAATTCATTTGTATTAAACTTGGATCTTGCAGAAGAGATCAGCTGAACTTACCACTTTGCTGTACCCTCTTAAGTACCAAGGAAAGTGGGTTCTTTGTCTTTAAGTTTTGTATTAGAGAAGGGTATATTTTGAGGTGAGACTCAAGTCTGGGTAGTGAGAACCATAAGGTAGTCTAACATGTATTTCCTTTACAATCAGCTAAATTCCAATTTTATACTGTTTCTCAGAAGCATCTACTATCACAGTAGAAAAAATGAACCCCATTCATCTTGATAATTAAAAGGAATGAACTGTTTGGAACTGGGCTGACAAGAGAAACACACCAAAAAAAAATGTGTATGAATTCATGCTCCTCTGACTCAAGTGATTTGTTTTCTTCTTAAAGTAAGGGAATAATATTGGGGCAGAAATTTGGGCTGACCATTTATTTGAACACACACACACACACACACACACACAGACATCAGTGAGATGCACAATATGCACAAAATGCCTAATGCACAAAATCATTAATGAGAATAATTTAGACTCTTCTGGTATTGTAGCAAATCTCTGGGACTTAAGAAGGTTGATCCCAAAAGAGCAATTCTCTTTCTTTTCTCCTTGGTATTAGAAGTCCAACATAGCTCAGTAAAAGGATTCTTTCCCCCAGATATCTAATACTTCTCTGCTGGGTGGTCCAGGTTGGGCTATTCTTTTCTTTAACAGAGCTAAATATAAATCAGCAGTTTATAATTTGGACATTGCCCTTTGCCCCAAAATAGAGTCAAAGCATTCTTTAAGCATTACTTTCTAGTTTTCTTCCTAAGCCCCTTGAAGTATCAGTGTTCTAGAGAACAGTCTAGAACAATCAGACCTACTGTTTTGCATCAACATTAAGTATATTTTGCTTCCTTCTCTCTTCACTTTTCAGAGAGGATCCTTTTGTGGTCCTTTCAATCAGGATACTGGATCATGGGACTGGACTCCTCTCTGCCAACCTGCTTGAATACAGGTTATTGTTAATCCCTAGTTAAGCCACCTAGGTTTTCTACTTAGAGAAAGAAAGTTTCCAGTACATCTCTGCCAAGCTCTTGAACTAAAAAATAATGTTAAGCATGAGCTAAGGGAGTAAATTTGAAACATATGTAAATGATGCAGAAAAACCTATTCCATAAAAAATTAGGAGAATACTCTACATGGTCAGAGTCCTTGTGTCTCAGAGACAGAATGAGATGGAGAGAATTTTAACCTGAATCATTTATTTATTTAAGCCTCTAATATGATCACAATCCATTTCCTGCTGAGTTCTATTGAGATACTCTTGGATTTCAGTACATTGTCCTCTTGTATCAAAGTCATTTAGCTTTGTTAAAAGTGTCAAAAGACAAATTTTATTTCATATATGTGTTGTTACTGTGAAGACTGTAATCATCCTACTGGAATGAAATTAAACAGTCTGATTCATGTTTAGTTAAGTTGTCTTCAACAATTCTTTTAAAGGTGGAGATTTAGGAAGCTCTACCCTTTCCTTCGACAAATGAAGATACATTTCAAGACTGATAAAAGCCCTCCGTAGTATACTGGACACGGATTAATTAAGCCACCAGATTGAATGCCATGCAGCATTAGAAGATACAGCTCTGAGACCTACATTATAACCTTAAAAATGTTTGGAATAAAAATTAAATGCATATTTCATTAAATTTGATATAAAAAACTCTGAAAAAAAATTCATTGAAGTGAGCCACCTAGAAGGCATTGATTTATGTGTTTTTACTTAATTTAGTCAACTATTATTTTATAAAAATCCATGCAATCTCTGTTTAACAGAAAAAGAAAGTGAGAGGATATACATTTTGTTCATGGTTAGACCTTGTAAGTAGTTCTTCCTCCAAAAATAATTCTGAATAAAAGATGATGAGAAACACACTAAATGAATGACTCATAAGTAAACTTTTTGAATAATGATTTCTCTTTGTAAAAATTCATACTGTAATTTTATTTGATCACCATCATAGAAAAGCATAATAAAAATTAAAATGTTTCCATCTATGCAAACTCTTTTTCACAGTATTGGCTATATTTGAAAATGAAAATAGAATTTATAACTTCAATCATGAAAAATTTAGGATAATATGTTAAGACTTTAAGGATAAAAAAATGTTCAGTTTATCATTACTGCAAATCAAAATACTGTCACAGCTATTCCTTCTATCTACTGCCATTCCTATTCCATCAAGTTTATGACTGTGCAAATTAATGGAGCCACATCCGTCTCCCCTAAGTTCCTTTCACAAAGCTGTCAGGACTTGCTCAGTATGAGGCCAGCTCATTTCTGGGTGGCTGCATCCTGGTTGCTGCTCCCTAAATTGCATGGTCAGGAGTCAATGTAACTTAACCTTCCCTGATCAAAGACGGATCTCTGAGAGAATTATTGTTGCCCTTGAAGGAAGTTTAAGTAAGTGGCTAGTCAGTTATCTGGTCTCCAGAAACAAAACGATTAGATTTAGCCTGGGAGGAGAGTAAGGTTAAATCCATCTTCCTCTCTGTTTCCCTTGCTGTTAGCAAGTCTTCATAAACTGATTAATCATAAATTATTAATGTCCACAGGACTGAGATACATTCTGTCTCCATTTATTGAAATATATCTCCCAGGCATCCTGGCAGTGGGTTTGACTGATAAGCTGATAGCATTGGGATTTGCATAATCACGTTGGCACCTTGCTGCTACGCTAATACCCTATACTGGTGATGGAGTATCTCATGATGTATTGTGCTTGGCATAATCTTGATGTCCCAATCAGTATCTTTGGCTGAGAAGAGTATAAATCATTCTTTAAGTTTTCATTTCTCCATCTGATTAATGCACATATATAGTGATAAACAATTTGGGGAGAAAATATTCTGTGTCTGCTTGATGAGAGAGTGTACTGGACACAGCTTTGCTTTAAGATTGAGAGAGTTGAGTTGTTGCATTTCTGGAAACTGGTAGGTATCATGAATACTTTGGGTCATCCATGGGAGATAGATGCTACCAAAATGGAATTTAAGATTATATTTCTTGTAAGTATTAGATCTTTTTAGAATTCAGAATGATTTTAGACAGCCCAAGGTTTAGCAAGCAGTGCTTAATTAGTAAGTTTAAAAAATGACCAAGTCTTCATTGGATCACTTCCCTGGTGGCTCAGACGGTAAAGCATCCCCCTACAATGTGGGAGACCCGGGTTTGATCCCTGGGTCAGGAAGATCCCCTGGAGAAGGAAGTGGCAACCCACTCTAGTACTCTTGCCTGGAAAATCCCCTGGATAGAAGAGCCTGGTAGGCTGCAGTCCATGGGGTCGAAAAGAGTCAGACACAAATGAGTGACTTTACTTTTTTTTCTTTAATTGGATCACAGTCAAAGCTCTAGATATGGATTGGGTTTTCTTTGATGGAATTTTGCTGGCATTTAAAGGAAAATCTGACATAAAGTAACCAAAACTTCCAATGTCTCCTTGTTAAAGATCTGCAAGCTAAAGTGGATTTAATGGATCTACCAAATGTCCATTAACCTAATTAATTTCAATGATGATTTAAATAAAGTAATTGAAATAAAATAGGAAATGTAATGTCTTCTTTTACTTTTAGTATACCTAATTCATATGAAATGTCTGAAGTGACTTATTTGGCCCCCATCATTTTATAAATGAGGAAACTGAATCTCACAATGATTAATAAGTCAAGATTACATACTTGGTTAATGCCTGAGCTAGGCAATTTTTTTGGGCAAAGATCAAGCAACTTCAGTTTCTTCATATATATCAGAAATTGATTTTGTTATTAACAACCTATAATGCCATGAGTTCAGTGATTTAAACAAAATATGACATAGAATGACTAACTCATTGCTTAATGAACTATCTTCTTTCTCTCTGGCACATAGACAGTGTTTCTCACTTCAGAGTATCCAGAACAGGACTTGAAGGCCCTAGGACATGATAAAAATGTGTATCAAAGAAGGCTAAGTTTGCATCTTTTGGTTTCCTAAATTCTTGTGTAGAGTAGGACTATATGTCTTCCTCAAATCACCACTGTAATTGTCATCAAGCCACTAATATTTTGGAGTTAGTTTATTTTAGGTGCTGACGTTACTTGCCCTAAATAATTTCCTGGACTTTGCTGAATTACCGAAACAATTTTGAACTGGTTTTTTTTTTTTTTTTTTTTTTTTGGCAGCTGAAGGAGGCTGAATATCACAGTGAAATTCTACTGTCACTTTGCCAAATAAAATTAACTCAGGGCATTCTAAATTCTCTGTTCCCCTTGAGGGGAAGTTATTTAGAAATTAGACATAACTTCTCAAAATAATTGCAAACACTCTATACTATAATTCCCCACTTTCTGAACTTACACTCATCATATTTGGGGAGCCACCACTCCATGGAAATCCCTTCTATAAAGATCAACAGCTATCTCCACATTGGCAATTCCAGTGACCAATGTTTTGTCCTCATTGTACTAGAACTCTCAGCAGCCTTTGATATGTTTGACCACTTCCACCCTCTCAAAATACTTTATTGCCTTAACTTCTGACATACCACACATTTCTTATACCTCACCAGAGGCTCTTTGTGTTTGTTTATATAGCTGGATTCTCCTCTTTGAGTGGTGACCCAGAACCACTCACACCAGTTGGCAAGAGGTGATTGCCAAATTTTCATGAATTTTGCAGGCTGGCGGGTGGATGTCACATTAAAACTGAGCAGCAGTCATTGTGAGAGTATCTACACCTGGAAATAAAAAAATAGAACTCAACCTGTACCCTGCTCCTGAGAACTGGTAGTTAAACATTTTACCAGTACAAACCTGCATCTTCTTTCTGACCTCTAAATATAAGAGTACCCCAGAGCTTAGTCCTTGGATATCCTTATTGCCGCATTCACTTGTAGATGACCTCTGCTGCAGAGCCTTAAATGATTCCTATATTCTGTGACCTTCAATTTATACCTCCAATATTAACCTCTTCTCTCACTTCTAGAGTTTTTTACTTAATTGAAGTTGAGGAATAGCTTTACAAAAGAGACTGAGGGTGAGACGACTTGAGTTCATTTCATAGAAAGTGGAATAGGGCATCGCACGCAGGAAGAATGTATTCTGATAAGCCAAAGTGTACCAATTTCGGATTACGACAAGATGGCCAAACTGTAGGGAGCAGATGTAGAAATATTTAATTCACGCCATGCCAGAAGTGATGTATATTTTGTTACTAATTTCCTGCTACATATATGCAACAAAATACCTTAGCATTAACGATGTACCCAAAGTGGCAGAGCTCTTTCACAAGTTATATGAATGAGTGAGCCAAGCTACTGACATACTGGGACCTATTTCCTCAAATTTAAAATGAAAATAATAATACCTGGTCTGCCTAACTAAAAGACACTTTGACAAGAAACAAATCAACATTTTTTTTGTTTATTCCTTCAGATAACACACTTATTCTGGACAAACTAATGGAAAAGACGAGTTCCTACCCACATGGAGTTTGCATTCTACTCAGTGCAAACCCAATTAGGCAATAAATAAGGTAAATAAGTACGATGTCATGTTAATGAGGATTCTCCTGAGAATCAACCAATATGGTGTGTGAGAATCCGCCAGTCTGAGCCAGAATCCCTCAGACTTTACGTTTCCTCTTAGTAATTTCCCATCCACCAATGTCTCTTCCTCCAAAATTGTCCCTTGACTGTAAATTCCCACTTGTTCTGGTTATATTCATGATTTAGTCCAGTTGTGGACTGGAGTCTCTCTTCCCCTATTGCAATAGTCTTACAGATAGGCAGACAAATAGATACGTGTTTGAATCAGTTCTAATGAGATGGATGAAACTGGAGCCCATTATACAGAGTGAAGTAAGCCAGAAAGATAAAGAACATTACTGCATACTAACACATATATACGGAATTTAGATAGATGGTGGCGATAACCCTATATGCAAAACAGAAAAAGAGACACAGAAGTACAGAACAGACTTTTGAACTCTGGGGGAGAACGTGAGGGTGGGATGTTTTGAAAGAACAGCATGTATATTATCTATGGTGAAACGGACCACCAGCCCAGGTGGGATACATGAGTCAGGTGCTCGGGCCTGGTGCACTGGGAGGACCCTGAGGAGTCGGGTGGGGAGGGAGGTGGGAGGGGGGATCGGGATGGGGAATACGTGTAACTATATGGCTGATTCATGTCAATGTATGACAAGACCCACTGAAATGTTGTAAAGTGATTGGCCTCCAACTAATAAAATAATATTAAAAAAAAATAAAATAGTAAAAAAAAAAAAAAAAAAAAAAAAAAAGATACGTGTGTGTTAGTTGCTCAGTCGTGTCTGACCCTGTGACCCCAGGCTCCTCTATTCATGGAACTCTCCAAGCAAGAATACTGGAGTGGGTAGCAATTCCTTTCTCCAGGGGATCTTCCCAAACCCAGAGATTGAAACCAGGTCTCCTGCATTGAAGCAGATTCTTTACCATCTGAGCCACCAGGGAACATGATAGATAGATATAGTTTGTCTTAAAGAACTTCATAGAAACATCTAGAATAAGGTTTGACCAAATATCTGAGTATCCTGGTCTAGCCAAATTGACACGTAAAATTTACCATCATAGGTGTTTCTTTTGATAGATGAAGACAAATATCAGGAATGTATATAAATCAGAGAAAGGAACAGAGAGTAGTGAGGTATAGACTAAAATCATTAGGCTAGGATCACCAGGAAAGATTGAACTAAAAGAGTAACATGAAATAATGACTGGAAGGAGATGAGAGAAGGAACCACAGGGATATGTGGTGAAAGAACTAGCAGACCAGCACGCATACAAGCTCTGTGTCGGGACCTGCCTAGCAGAGCCAGGAATAACAAGGAGATCAGAGTTTTTGTGGCAAAGTGAGTGGAATAGATGGGACAGGTGAGGAAAAAGACCCTTAATGGCAAGTAGACCTTCATAAGAACTTTACCTTTTATTTGGGCTACAAAGCAGAGGACTTCCATGATCTAACTTATTTTTGAAAAAAAAAAAAAAAATCTATCTAGAAAATGTGTTGAAATTAAGCCAAAGGTTAAAAACTGTAAATGGGAACCTATTAGGAGGCTGTGATAGTATCTATTTGAGAAATAATGGTAGCTTGAGCAATATGGAAATGATGAGTTTCATAAAACATCAGGCACATTCTGGGCATATTTTTGGATATAGAACTTAAATTTGTAATTGCCTACAAATTAATTGTGTGGTGAGAGAGAAATAGAATAATTAAAAACAATATGAGCCTAAGCATTTAGAGCAATGCAGTAGCCATTATCTGGGTATAAAGAAGTCTAAAGAGAGAATATGTTGTTTTCTTGGGAAGATCTAGGGTTTGGCTATTAGTATGTTAGGTTTGAGAGACACACTAATAAAAATATCTACTGAAGCTATGTGAATATGCTTGGTAATTTCTTAAGTGCAATATAAGCTTAGAAGAATAGACTTATACCATTGTAATTCTATATCATATAATATATAGAATTGATACCTCTAGTTTTATATATTATTTTGGCATTTCTATCTTATTAAGTATTTCATTTGCTTGTATTAAAACTCCAATTTCACCTGTATTTGCCCCTCATCCACATTTGGCTTGGGGTAGTCCAGAGAATTAAGTGTTGAATAATTTAGTATGGATAGAAATGACTCATCTTTAATGATTTTGGACCATTTTAATCCAAGAAGTGATCCAAATAAGTCAATCACAGCAAAATATTTTGCAAACATTGAATTTACATTTCTTGTGATTTAAAAGCAGAATTGGTTTCTAAAAATCTCATTGCCAGAGATGTAGAAACAGAATCATTTTTGAGCTCTATTAATAATCTGTTTTGATGTTTTGCATGTGGGAAAATTCATAATCAAACATTTAATTTAGGAAGAACATGGACTAGCCAATGAAAATTAATGCAGATCAGATCAAATTCAGTTAGATCATGCAATTTAAATAAAAATAAATTGACTGTAGAAGTGAAAGAAAAGCGTTTTAACCTGAGAAAGTTGGGAAACACAGACTGGTTATATTTAAACTGAAGAAAAGGAGCGGTCAGAAGTACATTTCACACATGCTTTGAAATGCTTACAAATAATATGTCTTTGTTCAGTATAAATAAGTAGAATGTATTCTAATCTTTGTAAGAAAAATAAAACATCAAATTGAATAGAATTAGCTCAAATATTATAAATATAGAAAATGAATTATTTTAGGATTCTGAATAGAGATGGGGACTAATACATGTATCTCATAATGAATAAGCAGTAGACCTTCAACTGAGTAGTTTCTGAGTGATTTTCATGAATTAAAATTATTTGCCACATTTCCTGTTCCCTTTGAGTGACTTTTCTCTTGGATTTTTGTCATTAACACAGATGAATAAAGAACTAATCTGCATTTAAATAGCTGCTAAGGTAAATTTTTTGCCTATGTACACAACCTTCAGTGATCATTGCAATAAGGCTTTTTGAGTACATATTACATACCAAATCATTTACCATTCCTATTAGACATTTCAAAATTGAATAATTTAGTTCTTTGTGTAGAGCTTAGGTTGTTCAGAAAATAGATTTTTTCTTTTTGGAATTAAAGACTTAAGTTCTTTTTTTTTCATAGTCATTATATTCTCTTCTAGCTTATATTTTCATATTAATGCAGTAACTCTCTGTATAGAATTTTGACTTATGGTAAATATTATGTAATGTGAATGATATTAAAAGCAGCATATCAGGTGAAAATCTGGGAGCAAGAGCAATGGCTTGAGAGAGTTAATTCTTAGATAGGCTGTTAAGAAGTCCAGGGTCCAGAGGGAGGGGAAAGGGGTCTGGGACTCTGGAGGAGAAGAAAAGGACAAACTTTTTTTTTCTACATTCCTTTCTCTTAGTCACATCAAACAATTTTTTTTTCTTTAAGCCCAGAGCTAATGATTATACAACAAAACAGCTCATCTTGCTCAAGGGTATGTTTTTCCTTAAACTCTGTACCAATGATTGTATAACAACGTGTCCTGCTCCAGGACATCTTTCTCTTTCTTAACAGGAACCTTCTGACTAATCTTGTTATATTAAAATTTAAATTGTGAGAGTGGGTGTGGTAAGACCTTTACAACATTGAGACATCCTTTTGATTTATTGTTAATAACCAATTAAAAAAGTATATGGCCCCCTTTCTAAGACTAGCGAGTGGGGCATTCTCCATCCATGTCCTGATGTCTCTGTCGAAAGCCTTCGTCCTTTTTCACTGCAATAAAACTTCTGCCACACAGAAACTCTGAGTAATCAAGTCTGGTCCCTGATCCTGAAGCTAAATCTTCTTCTTCAGAGATCAAAATTCCTACATCATTCACCATAAGCTATCAGTTCTCATATGTTAGCATGTATTACAATCACTTGGGGGGCTTATTAAAACTCAGACTATTGATCTTATCTCCCCAGATTACCAATTTAGCAGAATTGTCGGGGAGAAGGCTGAAAATTAGCATTTCTAACAATTTCCAAGATGATATTGATGCTGCTAGTCTAGGATACCAATTTGAGATTCTCCAAACTAGAGGAAGGAAAGGAATTTTGATACAACACTATAGTTTTCTTGGTGTAGTACTATAAATATGTATTACCAATAAACTATCATACTTACTGCTGTGTGTGTGTGTGTGTGTGTGTGTACAAAGAGATGCTAGCTTAGTCAGCATTTGCTTAACTGGTAGCTTAAAATGATGCCTAATTTAAAGTCACAATGGTAAATTTTAAAGGGAGTTCAGTATTTCTAAATTGTAAGTTAAATACTTTTAATACTTATATTTATTTATTTATTTATTGCTTATTTGGATGCACTGGGACTTAGCCTCAGCATACAGTTATTTGTGGCATGTGAACTCTTAGTTGAGGCATGTGGGATGTAGTTCCTTGACCAGGGATTGAACCCAGACCCCCCACATTGAGAGCATGGAGTCTTAGCCCCTGAACCACTAGTACAGTTCAGTCGCTCAGTCGTGTTCAACTCTTTGCGTCCCCATGAATCACAGCACGCCAGGCTTCCCTGTCTATCACCAACTCCCAGAGCTTGCTCAAGCTCATGTTCACCAAATCGGTGATGCCATCCAACCATCTCATCCTCTGTCGTCACCTTCTCCTCCTGCCTACAATCTTTCCCAGCATCAGGGTCTTTTCCAATGAGTCAGTTCTTCGCATCAGCTGGCCAAAGTATTGCAATTTCAGCTTCAGCATCAGTCCTTCCAATGAACACCCAGGTCTGATCTCCTTTAGGATAGACTGGCTGGATCTCTTTGCAGTCCAAGGGACTCTCAAATAGTCTTCTCCAACATCACAGTTCAAAAGCTCAATTCTCTGGCACTCAGCTTTCTATATAGTCCAAAATGATAATATTGTATACTATCTTTAATATCTTTTGATTCATAATATCTCATTGGTTTCTTTTCCATATGAATATAACAAAGATGGTCTATGGGCTCACATTCCCGTGTGTGAACTGAGTAAGTGGTAGATACACTTTTTCACAGAAAATAAAACAGGGGCCATGCTGTAAAATGTTTAAAACAAATGCTATTTTTATAAGCCACATTTTCTAAATATGATGTATTATGAGGAAGTTTTTTCCTGGATATAAGGAAATATTAGGCACAAATAATTTTTCATAGATCTCTATGCTATATCAACAACTTCAGAGAGAGTTATGACACTCAAATATGCTAAACAAATTATACAGTGTATTTCCAGAGGGATGTAGTTCCAAAGAAATACAGTTATTGAACTTTATAGTTAAAATAAAAACAATAGCAGAAAACACTCAGAGATTTCCACTTTTGTAAATTATTCATATCTCATTCCTTCCAAGTAGCAGTCTGGTCTGTGGCTTGGCTTTTTTAATGCCAATCCTAATCTTATTTCCATTCACAGTGTTTCATACCTTTTAATAAATGTTATGACAGCCTTCATTTCATGAAGAGATACAATTTTTTTTTTCAGTTCTTAATTTAGTGTTTAAGAAACCTAAAAAAAAAAAACTTAGATAAGATAATATAGACTTCTATTTTGGGGCAGCATGTCATATGAGATAATGTGACCAGTCCTGCTGATTATACAGCTAAAAATCTGTATTAAACACAGCAAAACAACAACAAAACTTTGCTGCTTGCAAATGCTGAGTTGGCACAAAGAAGGGAAGACATATACTGAGACAAAAATGATGTGCCAGTAAGACCATGCTAACACACCAGTTTTTGCCCGTAGGGTTTCCAGTGTGTCCAGGTTTAATTCGAGGTGTGTTTTGCTGACTGCATGGGTTGTAGGGAGGAATAGACAAAGTCAGAACCAAACTGATGTGGGAGTCTCCCAGGAAGCATGCATATAAAACTGACATCAATAGGACTGCATGCTGCCTTTGTTGTTAAGGTGAAATAGAAGTAAATTTTCCAGGGAAAGGGAGAATGCAAAGAGAATTGTCTGTCTTTCACTTGGACAGGGGTTGGCAGACTTTTTCTGTAAAGGGGCAGGAGTGAATATTTTAGGTCTAGTGTCTCTCATAATGACTCGCCTCTGCCACTGCAACACTAAAGCAGCCACAGTCAATATGCAAAGAATTGGACTCACTGTGTTCCCCAAAAATGGTACTGATACACACCACAGTTTAAATGTTTTAAAATTTTCACTTGCCATGGAATGTTATCATTATTTAAGAATTTTTGACCATTTAAAATTTTAAAAACCATTATTAGCTGCTTCTCTGGTGGCTGAGTGGTAAAGAATGAGCCTGGCCATGCAGGAGACATGGCTTTGATCCTTGGGTCATGATGATGCCCTGGAGAAGAAAATGGCAACCCACTCCAATATTCTCATCTGGGAAACCCTATGGACAGAGGAGCCTGGTGGGTTGCAATCCATGGGGTCCCAAAAGAATGGGACATGACTTAGTGACTAAACAACAACAACATTGTTCACAGAATGAATATAGATGTCCCATTGTTCACAGAGTGAATAAAAATAGATGTCCCATATTTGACCCACTAACCATAGTTTGCTAAAACCTAATGTAGACACTGTGATATTGGTACACAGATACAGGAACTGACAAATGAAATAGTATATGAAGTCCAATAATTTACCCACATGTGTTGAAAGTTGTTTATAATAAAATAGCCTTTACATATATGTGAAGAAGGATTTGCTATTTATACCTAGTTCTGAGAGAACTTTTTATACAGAAAAAAGTTTTAAAAACACTTGAAATTTAATCACTACCTCACACTATAATGAAAGAAAAAAAATGTCTGTATAGACGAAAGGATTATCAGTGAAATGAAACATTTTAGAATTAATATAAGAAAATATTATTTTATGGTTTTATGTTAGGAAATGGTCTTTTAAATAAGACATAAAATGTGCAATCATAAAACTAGACCTCAATATATTTGATGATGACATTACTATTAATAACTTTCATACAGCAAGCATCAAGAAGAAAGTTAAAATGTAACTCGCAAATGTATGAAAGCGTCATATATATTCAGCAAAGATATAATTTCCTGAATATAAAGTACACTCTGCAGTTTAATATAAAAGGAAAAACCATCAGAAAATGAGAAAAATAAAAGGAATTTTGTGTAAACATAGAAGATGTAAACCACATTATAAATCAGGTAGATGCAAATTAAAGCCCATGAGATACCATTTTACTACCACCATATTTGCAAAATGTAAATATCTATTGGGGTAATAAATTGGTATCTTTTGTCATTACCTGGATAGATGAAATATGTGTGTAAGTGACAAGCCCATCAGTTCTGCTCTCAGATGCATAACGGTTGTGAACAAAGCTATTCATTGCAGCATAATAAATAGACACACACACACTCACAAGCAACTGTACATACAAACGTCAAAAACAGTGATTTTTAAAAATCTGGAAATCCCTCAAATGTACATCACTTACAGATTATGTTTAAATAATTAGATATAAATCAGTGGTGAGAAATGAATGAACAAAAACTTCATGAATCTGTATAGATGAATCTTTAAAATACATTTTTGAGAAAAGTAATCATGTTACAATAAAATATAATAAATTACAGCTATATGAATTTTAAATGCAGGCAGAAAATGCAACATAGTTTTTAAGGATATATATGGTAAAAATATAGAGAAAAACAAAAATAGGATTTTTTGAAATGAAATAGTTGCTTTGTGTGGTTGAAAGAAAGAGGTGTAATCTAAGAGAAATACTTAAGCCTTCCTTAGCTAAGTGGTGAATATATGGAGTTCTCCTGTACTATTATTAATTTCTTTTAAAATACTTCTTGGTATTTTATGTAAATTAGAAATGATATATTATTATATATGGGCTTCCCAGGTGAGGCTAGTGGTAAAGAAACTATCTGTCAATGCAGGAGATGTAAGAGACATGGGTTAATCCCTGGGTTGGGAAGATTCCCTGGAGGAAGGCATGGCAGCCTACCCAAGTATCATTTCCTGGAGAATCCTATGGACAGAGGAGCCCAGGGCTACAGTCCATAGGGTCACCAAGAGCCAGACACGACTGAAGTGCCTTAGCACACATAATCATCTATAGTCAGTAACACTGAAATGTATTTATTATTCTAGTATAGAACCCCAAATATGAATTCAGAGCACAAAGATCAAGAATTATAAGTTGTCCACTAATAGTGAGTATACCAATCTTATGATAAAATTTGTCTACCTAGAAACTTCCTTATTTCTTATGTGCTTTATGTGCTTTTGCTTTGTTATTATTTTAAATTCTCAGTTTCCTAATGCACTTATATTAAAGGCAAATCTCTAAGAATTGGTTTCTTAAAAAGTCCAATATCAAAGAAAAAAAATTCCACTATCTTGTGTTTATGCACTAGAGATATATTTTCAGAGCCTCAGACATGGTTCAAACAGTTGAAGATCCTCTGAATTCAACAAATGTACTTCTGTTGGTTCCTAGTGCATTTTAAACAAGTTGCAACTTGTACATCGTGAAAGTTGGCTGCATCAATGATAACAGGGGTCATATCCAAAAAGCAAACTGTTTTGATCAGGATGGCTATAAAATAGGTGATCATCTAGACATTAAACATTTTGAAAGAAAGTTTTCTCTCTTGGTACATTTTCTTAGTCGCTAACCCTGCACGCCAGAGAAAACAAACCCTTCCACCTATATACACAAAAATATAGGCACAAACACACACAATTAATTGGCTTAGTAATCATATAATGCTTTAAATGATGCCTATTCTTTAGGATGATGGGGAAATAATGGAAACAGTTATTATGGGGACAGACTTTTTTTGGGGGCTCCAAAATCACCCCAGATGGTGACTGCAAGCCATGAAAGTAAAAGATGCTTGCTCCTTGAAAGAAAAATTATGAGAAACCTAGACAGCATATTAAAAAGCAGAGATATTACTTTGCCAACAAAGGCCCATCTAGTCAAAACTATGGTTTTTCCAGTAGTCATATATGGATGTGAGATTTGGACTATAAAGAAAGCTAAGCACCGAAGAACTGATGCTTTTGAACTGTGGTGTTGGAGAAAGACTCTTGAGAGTACCTTGAACAGCAAGGAGATCCAACCTAAAGGAAATTGGTCCTGAATATTCATTGGAAGAAATGCTGAGATACTTTGGCCACCTGATGCGAAGAACTGACTCATTTGAAAAGATCCTGATGCTAGGAAAGATAGAAGGCTGGAGGAGAAGGGGGTGACAGAGGATGAGATGGTTGGATAGCATCACTTACTCGATGGACATGAGTTTGAGTAAGCTCTGGGAGTTGGTGATGGACAGGGAGGCCTGGTGTGCTGCAGTCCATGGGGTCACAAAGAGTCAGACATGACTGAGTGATTGAACTGAATTGAACTGATTCTTTAGGATATGCTCTGTGAGTATTTGCTTAATAAATAAATCTGAATATTAAAAGCCTATTTAGTATCAATGATACCAGTCCAAAAAGTCTTGGGGTTTGGTACACTGATAGTTTGCACATCAAAAAGAACTATACTTTGAATGACTTCATGACTAACTTTGTACAGTGTTTTTTCCTCAAGTCCAGAGAAAATATGATAATTTATATTTAAATTTTCAACCAACAAAAGCAGAAATAGTCTAGTAAAATGATTTACACATTGATAAAGAAAAAACTTATAATGAAGCAGGTCTTAGAATATTGTTCAAGAGACTAAAATTTAGTGGAGTATTTCAGAACTCCTCTAATTACTTTGACAGCTTTGGAGAACATAAAAACTCTGGCAAAGGTTGTAAGTGCAAAATTACAGGCTATGTTCTACAAAGATTAATGAAATTAGGCAATTGATCTGATCAATGTACTCATAAAAATAAGTAAGTTCAGGTCAACCTTCTTTAATTTTCCTGGTGCATTTACTCACCTGTAATTTTCACTGTTCAAAGGAATAGTAACAAAAAAAGACCAGTGAATTTATGACTAACTTATTGAGATATGTTATTTCAATTTTACTTTCCCTGCCCAGTCAGATAATTTGAGGGAAATAAAAATGGTTAAGTGCATATTTAAATGAACTCAACACTGAACTCCCATCTTTTCACTTTCTAAATATGACTGCATCATGTGATTCAGGTTCTTTCTTAGGGAAAGGTTCAAATGTTACCTTAAATATGTTTAGACTTTTTTTTCCTCCATAAAGTATATATTACTTGACAAGTACTTGCGTGTAATTAGACCTCAACAACAACAAACAGATAATTTGGCATAATCTTGTTATTCTGCCTGGCAGCTATTTAACCTATAGTGATATTTAGTCATGCAAGCAAATAATTTCAAATATAAAAGTTAAAAAATATTATACACTAATGAAATCTCCCAAAAACCTGTAAAATATTTTTTGTTAAGAAAAGCAAACAAGCAAGCAGTAATAATTACTGAAGGCCAGATACATGTTGCTGCTGCTGCTAAGTCGCTTCAGTCGTGTCTGACTCTGTGTGACTCCATAGACAGCAGCCCACCAGGCTCCTCTGTCCATGGAATTCTCTAGGCAAGAATACTGGAGTGGGTTGCCATTCCCTTCTCCTGCCAAGATACATAATGAATGCTAAGATGAGTTGGCATTAAGGTGAAAGAGGATACTGGCATAGACTCAAAGCATCTCCCCCAACATTCACTAGTTTTTCTGCTAGTTTTAATATATGACCACAAATTCCTGATACCTCTTCCTCTAAGAGATATAGTTTAATGCAGTGCTTCTTGAGTGAGGCCGGTCTATGATAATGACTTCTAATGAATAGATTGTAGAAGAGTAAAAACAATACCTTTACTGGGAAAAAACTAGCAGATACTACCTTAATCAAGTAATCAAGGTGAAGGTCACCAGTAACAAGTCATTTTGAGGCCATATGCCCTTTGATAGATACAACAAGTAGGGCTGATGATCTCTAGAGTATACTTTCCTAAATTCATAACCTCAAGTAATTATGAAAAAACATGAGGCAGACAGTATAGAAAATACCCATCACTATACTGCAAAGTTTCAAGGTCATGAAAGATAAGATTGGAGAACTGTCATAGACTGGAGGAGATCAAGAAGGCATAATGACTAACTGCAGTGTTTGATCTTCGATCGAATCCTGGAACAGATAAGGAGCAGATGTATAAGAAAACTGAGGAGACTGGAATAAAGTCTGTAGCTTAATTATTAGTATTGTTACAATTAAATAACATTAAAATTTCAAATTCTCAGTCACAAGAGCCGCATTTCAAACTCTCAGTAGTCACATGTTACTAGTGGTTATCACACTGGATACCATACCATGCATATAGCATTTTATAAGCATGGAGTTTCCATTGGAAAACACTGAGAAAATTATTTTAAAAAATGGAAGGGAAACAAACACGCTCTAAAGTTAAAAATTTTGTTTTAAGAAATGGTTGCATAATGACTGCTGATATAATAAATCTTCTGTAAGAAGTTCCCTGAGGCTCATTTCTTGAGAATCCCCCATAATGTCCAGAGCACTGAGATTTATTGCTCTTCAGAGAATATATCTAATCATCAAATTTCACATGCAGTGATTCCTCATTCTGATGAAATCTAAGCTCTGAATGTCATACTCATTGTCCACTAAAGGTCACTACTTCTACCTTAGTCATCTGCAAAGTAATATGCATCAGCTGATAATTAAATTTTTATAGGTGTCCAATATTGAAAATTATTTTCTTTGATGTTTCATGCTCCAAATCACTTTCACATCACTGAAAAAGTTGTTTCTAAAAGCAGTCTAAGAGAATGACATCATTCCCCTGTTTTCAAAACTTTAATAATTCTCACTTTCTAGGAAGCTCATATACCTTAGCAGGATTACAAAGTCACTTTCAATAGTAGCTTAACCTATTTGTTTAGTCTCATTGGTCATTTCTTTTCTGTCTTCTCTCTGGAAACATTCTTCCGTGTGCATTTTACTTTTTTAGCTCTCTGATCTTGTCCTGAAATGCTGTCCCATGTCTTCCCTGCTCAGAGTTTCCTCTTATCTTTCCAGACAGAGCTGAGACACCTCATTTACCGTTATATCCTTAGCATCTATTAGCACTTCACTATAATGGGATCTAGGATTATTTAGACACTTCCATAAGAATACTATTCCATTCGACTCTAAGTATTTCTCTGTGCTCCTGCCTTCTTCAATAAACTGAACTCTTAAAGGATGTCTATAAGGTATTATCTAATATCTATTAGGTATTATCTCAGGAACTAGCTGATCTTTTGTGTATCCAGCTCACAATAGTTATTCAATAAATATTTATTAACTAAATATATTTTTATACTTGTACTATCAATTTGTCTTAATTTTACTCTATTCTGGAAATGGAATAGATTATTGAGTCTAACCTTAGTATCTTACAGATGGGGAAGCTGACACTGGGTGAAATTTTCCTCCAGGTCACATTACCAACAGGATGAAGTAGTAAAAGGGAATTAGACCAGTTTGACGACAATGAATTATTCAATATAGATAAGGTCTCACTAGCTCTAGCTAAGAAAATAAAATAGAAGAAGGGAATAACATCTTCAAACTTGTAAAAGAAACAAAGAGGAAAAAGAAAAGAATGTTAGATTTTGATCCACGATTCCAGGATTTTGCACTATGAGAGAGCAAGCACTGTAGTAGTCTAGTTTTCTTTTGTCTGTATGCAGGTGTGGGGTGAGAGGAAAGGAAAACAGCTGGGAAAACAGACTAATGCATGTAAGTACTATGTAGACACAATTTTTTTTCAGCTTGTTTCTTTTTGGAACTCTTTTCTGAGTAAAATCTTTAAAGAATGGAGCTAAAGATATTGTCAATTGTCACATGTACTATAGAAACAAGAAATATAAAAGGATCAGAAAAACGGTAGTGATGCAATTAGGCTGTCATTCTTCACCAAATACTGTGGGAAGATAACCACATATTTAACTGATAATTAATATTATATGATCCAGGAGTGTATTATAAAGGCAATGACATCATGAAAACATGAATTTAAAGAGTGCTTAGGCTTCATGTGAGCCAACTTCATGTTTCAGATGAGAAAAAAGAGATCAACAGAAGATATATTGTGTGGAATTTTGATATCCACCTATAAAGCATGATATCCATGCTTTAATATTATAATTATATGTGTGCATATTCAGTCATGTCCAGCTCTTTGCGACCCCGTGGACTGTGGCCTGCCAGGCTCCTCTGTCCATGAAATTCCCCAAGCAAGTATACTTGAGTTGGTCTCCATGTCCTCCTCCAGGGGATCTTACCGACCCAGGGATTGAACCCATGTCTCTTGCATCTCCTACATGGGCAGGAAGATTTTTTTACTACTGTGCCACTTGGGAAGCCCAGTATTATAATTATGTGCCATTTTATGTTTTACCAAAGAACAGTGTTAAATACATCATGGAAGAATTCCAAGTTATTTGAATCCATTTGGATATTAATTTCTGCTTTTTTGAAATTGGTGTCCATTTTGGCAAAATTCTCTATAAATAGACCAACTGTAAATCCTCTCTGAAGAAATGCAAAAAAAGAAGATTTCATCAAGATATATAAAAGAGTGTTAACATTTTATGTGTTTTATAAATAATGGCCCACATTAAATAATTCTTAGTTGTCAGAAAAACAAATCTAGAACTTGTTATAACGTGTCCACCCCTAAGTGCCATTGTAACACTTAGGGCCATGTAACATGCACTACATGTTAATCTCTGTTTTAGACTATTTTCTTCTTCAGTACAATTGAGAGATAGACAACAGAATCTCTCTTAATTGTACACATACATAGTATATTGATACATAACATATTTAGATTTGTAGACTATTTCTATGATTATAAGCTTTGATTGAAAAGGCATTAATGTATATTTAGTAGGTGTTTTACTTGGCTGTCTATATTAAAGGGTTTCCCTGTGAAAGGTTGTTGCTGAATGATAAGACGCCGGGATTCTTGGCCTCCAGAGGAGATGGATTCAATCCGGTGCCAGAGACGAGGCTGGATCGCTCAGAGATTTTGTGTAATGAAGTTTTATTAAAGTATAAAGGAGATAGAGAAAGCTTCTGACACAGGCATCAGAAGGGGGCAGAAAGAGTACCCCCCTGCTAGTCTTCAGCTGGATGTTACATAGTCACTAGCAGTCTGTTAATGAAAGAAAGGAAGATCTTAAAACTCAGAATGGCACCAGATAATTCATCCCAGGCCATAAAACAATTGATTTGAATCTTGTAGAAGGGCAGATTACCAAACAAATAGTTTTATTTACATAGATTAGGGGAGCAGTACCTGAGTATAACATACTGGTTTGTCAAGTAGCTTGAGTCATTTGGCAGAATCAACTTGAAGACAGAGTCTGGGGTACATTAACACAGCTTAAGACAAACATTTCCATAAGAAAGATGTATTGGTTAACTCAAGGTTTTGAGAATAGTTAGCTTCAGGTGAAACCAGGTGTCATGGCAGCACAGCATTTTAAGAGAAACCTCCTTTTAAATTTGTATAGAGAAGGAAAAAAATATCGCTAGTTTGTTTCCTCCTGCCGCTTAAGAGAGATAAAAATGTCTGGCACTTGCAGCCTATTTCCTCTGTTTGGAGACCCCTGGCCTTCCTGCCTGTTACCCTCTCACCTGGTAGTTCAGCTGGTAAAGAATCCGCCTGCAATGCAGGAGATGCCAGTTTGATTTCTGGGTCAGAAAGATGCCCTAGAGAAGGGATAGGCTACCTGCTCCGGTAGTCATGGGCTTCCCTGGTGGTTCAGTTGGTAAAGGATCTGTCTGCCATGTGGGAGACCTGGGTTTGATCCCAGGGTTGGGAAGATCCTCCGGAGGAGGGGCATGACAATCCACTCCAGTATTCTTGCCCGAAGAATCCCCATGGACAGAGGAGCCTGGCAGGCTACGGTCCATGGGGTCACAAAGAGATGGACACAACTGAGCGACTCAGCACTGCACGGCTATATTTAAAAGAAATTGATCTTATTTCACATCAAGATGTTTTTAGGCATGGTTTTGATTATCATTTCCTTAAGAATATATTAATCAATTCAATATGTACATGCTGAGTGCAATCTATATGTTAGTCAGTAAAAGGTAGGTGAAAGACTAGAAATTTTTCATCAAATGGATCTGACGTTTATAGCATTTTCTGCAATTTATTAGCTCTGTAACCTTTACCAAATCATATTAAATTTTCTTAACTGTAGTTATTTTGTTTGAAAGAACTTTTAATAAGATTATGGCAAGATTTAAATAATATGCTCAGTGTAAAGATGTACAATAATGGTAGTTATTCATGTTTGTCATTGAATTTTCAACAAGAAGATATTCTGTGTCCTTAAAAACTCAGTCACTAGTGATGAGAATAAAGTAATGTAAATCAGAATTCAATATCAATTCAGTACAGGCACAAGAAGTGAGCCAATTTCTAAATTACCATTGTGAAAGTTAAAAACTTATTTTCTTGGAGATTTTCCAGGCTGATAATTGTTCAGTCTCCCTACCTAGTTACAAACCCCAAAACTGTGTCCATAACTGGTATGCATTTTAAGGCCAAACAGCTTTTATTTGTGTTTGTGTCTCTAGAATATATAGATGATCAAAGCAAAATAATTATTTTAAAAAAATTGCTTGTTGCAAAATTTAGAAGGGCTAGACAGAAATATATTTAGGCTTGCCTTATTCCTAGAGGAGATGATAAAGTGCAAAATAGTTTGCCTATATTTTACTATAAGAATACTTGATTATTTTTTTAGTTGTAGTTTAGCTAAATGTTAGTTTAAAATAATATGATATTTGTTTTCATGAGTCATGTAGTTTATTTCCACAGCTGAACTCTAATAGTACAATAAAGATAAATACAGCGTAAATAAAAGACCCAATTTTTGGTCATGATGCCTGAGATGGCACTTGTAGTTAATCAGAAATCTCTTTTCTAAATACTAGGAAAAAACCACAATGACTGAAAATTCTTTTGCCTGTGTTTTAACTCAATAAAAACTTGAATTTGTGATATTAAAAGAATTAAATTTCATTTTTGTGAGTAATGAAGCATGTTTTAAGAAAAAAACATATATGAATTGACCTTAAATAACAACCAGCTTTAAGAGAACATTTTTTTATACATTTGGTTATAAATTGGTGTCATTATCTTATTCAGGATTACTGCATCTTCTAAATCTTTTCCAAATCACACTTGGTTTTCATATATGCAGATTTTCTAGGGAAGAATTCAGGCCAAAAACAGAATCAACACCTGATCTCTTTGGAATCCATAATCCATGAATTCTATTACAAAACACCAAGTGGTGAATTTTAGTTGAATTGACCAGAAATGTGATTAGTGTATTATTATGTACCTCTTCCTAACCTCTAGTATGTAAGGAAACATTTGTTGCATATTCGTCATGTTGTAGATATCATCTCTTTCTCTTTATAATCCATGGTATAAGAGAAGTGCTATTTTGTATCCTGTATTTTAAAATAAAGTCAAGTAACTTTCCCAAGACATGTAACTAGTAAATGTGAGAACTAGGATTTGAAGGCAAGCATACTGGCTGAAGTATTTTTGTTCTGTTCTTGAACACTATGTATTAATATGACCCCTCCTACTCATAACTTGGAGTGAATTATTTGACATCTCTGTATATCAGTTGCCTCATCAGTGAAAATGGGAGATCAATGGTACCTTCTTCATAGGGTTGTGTCTGGGATATAGCAAGCGCTATACATACATACATACATACGAAGCTACATGCAAAACTTCCAGTTTGAAACTTTCACAGATGTGAACGTAAAGGCCATCAGGGTCAGGTGTGAATGAAATTTCAGCCTGCCCTCCATCTGCCACACTGACGATCCTTCAGTTCTACCATCTCCCACCTCCTGTCAGGAACTCTTCCTGCTGATTCAGTCCGTGCCAGTCCCTGTATGCTAGTGGTTATATTGTACCTACTGTACTTTTCAAGGTATTGTGCTATAAGACTAAAAATGTTTATTTTTGTGTGTTTGTTTTTATGTATTATTAATATTTGTGTGAAAAGTATTAACAAACCTAATACAGTACTTTACTGCTGATTGCGTTAATTAGGTACCTAGGCTAACTTTGTTAGACTTAAGAACAAACTAGACTTATGAACGTGTTCTTAGAACGGAACTCATTTATATATAGGGGACTTACAGTACTCTGTGTGTGTTTGTGTGTGTGTGTGTGTGTGTGTGTGTGGTAGTCACTCAGTCTTTCTGACTCTTTGTGACCCCATGGACTGTAGCCTGCCAACCTCCTCTGTCCATGGAATTCTCCAGCAAGAACACTGGAGTGGGTTGCCATTCCCTTCTCCAGTGGATCTTCCCAACCAAGGGATCAAACCTGGGTCTCCTGTATTGTAAGTGAATTCTTTACCAATGAGCCACCAGCAAAGCCCACAGTATAGTATAAACATTAGTTATTATCTTGCTCTGTCTAATACCAGAAATGATGCCTTTAACAGCTTAATTATGTGGCTTTTTAATATTTCTAATTCTACTCTAAATACATGTGTGTTTGCAGGGGACCTGGGAACAATTCTAAGCACCTTGTACTGCCATTATCACATAAAAAGTTTCTACACTATATGTATAAAATGTACAAAGAATATATAAGGCTGATTTTGCTACCATTAATTATTCTGTGAGCCACTCTGAGTCAATGTGAAGGCAGCTGACAAGCCTGTTAATAAAGACTTCATTGAAGATTTATCCATGAGCTATGCCTATATCCCCTGTGGTTTGGGTCATGCAGTTACTCCTATCTGATATTTGCTGACTGTGATGATTAATTTTATGTGTCACTTTGGCCATGGGGTTCCTAGATTCAACATTATTTCTGGATGTGTTCCTGAAGGTATTTCCAGAAGAGATTAGCAATTGAATTGGTAGACTCAGTAAAAGAAATTGGGCTCCTTAATGTAGGTGGTCATCATCCAATCCATTAAAGGCCTAAATAAAGGAAAAAGAAGAGGAAGGCAGAATTTGCTCCTTCTTTCTGCCTCACTGTTGAGCTGGGACATCTAATCTCTTCTTCTCCTGCCCTTGGACTTACACCATAAGCTCCCCCAGTTCTCATGCCTTTGAACTTGGGCTGAATTATACCACTGCCTTTCCTGAGTCTCCAGCTCACATATAGCAGATGGTGGGACTTCTTAGCTTCATTGTCCATTGAGCCAGTTCCTCATACAGAGTTTGGTACTGAGAGTTTTTCTCCAGGGAAAGAATAATAAAGATGAATTTTCTGAATTACTTCTGGGGTTTCTGGAATTGGCTGTCTTGTGTACTTAGATAAAGACTCTGATGACCTCATTTCTAGTAATAAAGAGAGCACTTAGAGTCCATGGTGTGATCTATTTACAGAGGCATGCAAAATACCTGCATTGGATCAATCCCAAGTAAAAGCTAGGTGACTTTGTATATGGTATTTTCAAACATTTTTGGAAATGAATGAATAGAATGACTTTGGTTGGTTGTTCTTAATGTTGCTACACAGAGCGGTGAAAGAAAAGGATGAGCTCAGGAATGCCAGTTCCCAGGTTAAGCACTCATAACTGAGCTCAGAGCTACTGTGTGGACTCTGAAGGAAAGAGTATCTCCTGTAGCTTCAGGGCTGAAGTTGCTGGAAATCAAATGCAGAACGTCATCCAGTGACTGGCGGAATTACAGTGCAAGTTAAAATCCGTGTCTTTCAGGGTATCTCCTATTGAAGTGAGGCTGCTGGTTGAGAAAGAATGGGTTTCTGTAAATTGGGATGAGGATGTTCAGGAAGACTCTAATGAAGCTGGGGACACTGAGCCCCTACATTCTGATGAGTCTTCTTTACCAGTGGAAGAGGTCTTACCGCTCCTGAAAGAAAGTTCCTCAGTCATGTCCGTTTCTTTATGATCCCATGGACTGCAGCATTCCAGACTCCTCTGTCTATGGAATTCTCCAAGAAAGAATGCTGGAGTGGGTTGCCATTCTCTTCTCCAGTAGATCTCCCCAACCCAGGAATTGAACCCAGATCTCCTGCATTGCATGTGGATTCTTCACCATCTGAGCCACAAAGGAAGCCTGGTGGGAGCATACACTGGGGAAACAAAAAGGCTGACTCTACCTGGCAGAGGCAAAATAGAAAATGAATGAGAAGAAGTGAGCAAGGGAAGGAGGAAGGGTTAGGAGACAGAGCAAGAATGAGGACAAGTGAAAGAGATATGCTGGGAAGAACAATCTATGTTTTCACAGAAGGTGAAATGAGAGTATGATTTTTGAAACCTGACATGGATTTTACAAAAGGGGATCAGCCTGGAGTCATTTTAAAAAGAAATCCATCCCAATGGACCCACTTACAGTGATGTGCTGGTAAATTGATTCTTTGAAAAAGAAAAAGGAACACTAATCTGTGGCATTTTCCAATTTCTGTGATATAAATAATCCCATTGTGGCCAATTCCAAGCTGTGAATATGACGGTGGGGAACATAGCATAGGGAAGAGATGGGTACAGTCAGCTGTCTAGGCAGTATGAGCTGGATCTGGCACAGCATGTAAAGAGGCAACAACTACAGATCAGATGAAAGGCAACCTTCCACTCCAGTATTCTTGGGCTTCCCAGGTGACTCAGGTGGTAAAGAATCTGCCTGCAAGACAGGAGACCTTGGTTCGATCTCTGGCCAGGAAGATCCCCTGGAGGAAGGCATGGCAAACCACTCCAGTATTTTTGCCTGGAGAATCCCATGGACAGAGGAGCCTGGCGGGCTACAGTCCATGGGGTTACAAAGAGGTGAACACGACTGAACAACTAAGCACACGGAATAAATGTCATCATTAAAGGAATTGCTACTGAGATCACACGTGAGAATCTTGGAGGAACTCAGAAAAGGGCCAGCTGTTGTGCATCCCACATAAGTAGAGAGTACCAAAACTAAACACAGATGTAGTCTAGTCAGGAAAATCTCTTTTCTTTTTCCCTCTTTTCTGTTAAACTTGAACTCTGATAAGTCACAAGCTGCAACTGGGGTGTGGGTGAGAGGAGACCCAGAGAAGTGGAGATGGACCATTTCGTCTGTATCCCTATTGGTTTCCCATCCTGAACAAGTAACAGATTGTTGAAGGGGGGGGAACTTAATATTGGATGGAGAGACAAGATTCATTTTACATGGGGGCGGACTTTTTAATTACTTAACAATTCAGAAGTATTAAGAAAAGTTATGAAAACTGCCTGGGATTTCATCTAGGGTAGTTATAAGAAAAAAGTAAGGTTTCCTTTTGATTGCACCTGCCAAGTCAGTTAGATCTCCTATGACCCTTCTGTATCTGATCAATGCCACATGAGATGACATGAAGATTCTGGATTGTTTCTGCTCCCATTTTTAGATAATGTGATCCTTTTTAATAAAGATGAATTACAGACAGGTAGGCAAATCATATCCTGACTATGATTTATATAAATTTGTCAAAATAAAGAGAGCTTATGTATGGAAATTTTAGGACATCAACCCAGTCAATCCTAAAGGGAATCAACCCTGAATATTCATTGGGACGACTGATGCTGAAGCTGAAGCACTTTGGCCATCTGATACAAAAAGCTCACTCATTGAAAAAGACCCTGATGCTGGGAGAGATTGAAGGCAAAAGGAGAAGAGAGTAACAGGATGACCCGGTTGGATGGCATAACCATCTCAATGGACATGAACCTGAGCAAATTCTGGGAGATAATGAAGGACAGGGAAGCCTGGCATGCTGCAATCCATGGGTTTGCAAAGAGTCCGATACAATTTAGCAACTGAACATCAACAACAGGGCAACAGGCGATATCCATACAAGTGGTCATAAACATATAAGCTCCCAAATTGCTCTGTAGAGTTTCTATCCTATTTATATATCTCAGTTCCAATTTTCATGAGGAATTACAGGTATCTTTATAGCAGAATAAAGCAAGTTCTAAAACTGGTTGCAAAGATTCTATTTGATGTTGCCACATTCAACAAATAGAGAAAGTGATGTGATTGTATGACAAGGGTGTCTTGTGAAACCTTGTGTATTTAAACATGAAGCCACATGTATATGAAGCTTCTCAGCAGAGCCAGTATGTCTGTGAGAGCTGTCTCTTCAAAGTATACAAATTCAGGCTCTATTCTCAGTTCTGCAACCCAGCTGCCACGGCAGCTCTTTTAACCACTTAGAGCTTTCTACATAAAATGAAGTTTCCTATTTCAGAGAATTCAGAGAATTTCCTATTTCAGAGAATGTGTACAATAGTGTACTAAAAGCCTTCTTTGACAAATGTTGCTATAAATCGTTTCAACCTATAAACTCTTGTCACTAAAATCTATCTCAAATGATGATACTATCTTCAAACATAATAATTATTGTTGTGCAGTTGCTAAGTCATGTCTGCCTCGTTGCAACCCCGTGGACTGCATCACGTCAGGCTCCTCTGTCCCCTCCAATCTCCCAGAATTTGCTCAAATTCATGTCCATTGAGTCGGTGATGCTATCTAACCATCTTATCCTCTGCCACCCCCAGTTTCTTTTGCCTTCTATCTCTCCCAGCATGAGGGCTTTTCCAGTAAGTCAGTTATTTGCATCAGGTGGTCAAAGTATTGCAGCTTCTGCTTCTGCATCAATTCTTCCAATGAATATTCAGGGTTAATTTCCTTTATGATTGACTGGTTTGATATTCTTAGAGTCCAAGGGACTCTCAAGAGTTGTCAGCACCACAGTCTAAAAACATCAGTTCTTTAGCACTCAGCCTTCTTTATGGTCCACCTCTTACATCAATACATGACTACTAGGAAAGAAAATAACTTTGACTGTAGGAACTTTTGTGGGCAAATTGATGTCTCTGCTTTTTAATACACTGTCTAGGTTTGTCATAGTTTTCCATCCAAGAAGCAAGCATCTTTTAATTTCATGGCTGCCATCACTGTCTACAGTGACTTTGGAGGCAAAGAAAATAAAATCTGTCACTGTTTCCATTTTCCCCATCTATTTGCCATGAAGTGATGAAACCAGATGCCATGATCTTCATTTTCTGAATGTTGAATTTTAAGAAAGTTTTTTCACTCTCTTCTTTTACCCTCATCAAGAGTCTCTTTAGTTTCTTTTCCCTTTCTACTATTAAAGTGGCATCACCTGCATCTCTGGTCATTGGTATTTCTCCCAGCAATCTTACTTCCAGCTTGTGATTCATCCAGCCTGTCATTTTGCGTGATGTACTTTGCATATAAGTTAAATAAGCAGGGTGACAATATACAGCCTTGTCATACTCCTTTCCAAATTTTGAACCAGTCTGTTGTTCCATGTCCAGCTCTAACTGTTGCTTCTTGACCTGCATACAGGTTTCTTAGGAGACATATAAGTTAGTCTGGTACTCCCATCTCTTTAAGAATTTTACACAGTTTGTTGTGATCCACACAGTTAAAGGCTTTAGCATAGTCAGTGAAGCAGGAATAGATGTTTTCTCCTCCAGTGGACCATGTTTTGTCAGAATGCATCACTGTGACCCATCCTTCTTGTGTGGCCCTACAAGGCATGGGTCATAGCTTCATTGAATTATGCAGGCCCCTTTGCCATGACCATGATCCATGAAGTGGTCAAACTTAATTGGAAAACTTGTATTTTTATATCTCTAATAATTGACTTATATTGCTTAAGAAGTATCTTACCTAACTGAAAAGAGAATATAATATGATAAAATAATTATTTAATTCTTTAAAAAGTAGCATTGACTTCAAATGTGTTCAAGGCAATGAAGTATTTTTCTTTTGTGTGTGTGTGTCAGAGTTGGCACAATATCCTTGTTCAAAACTTACCAACATCTTTAAGTCATGGGTGGCACCCTATCCTTCCAGAAAGTCCTGTACCTTCCCTGTAGCTAATGAAATTGCCTTCCCATCATTAGCCACACTCTTCCCCTCATTGTCCTCATTGTTTAAAATCAAATCTGTGAACTAAGTGCCCACTTGTCCATTCTTAGGCCATTGAATAAAGTTTGCACCTTTTTTTTTTTTTTGGTGGGGAGAGATGCATGAACCCAAAAGTAAAATGAACTTTCCCCTCCAAGGCAGAGGACCTTGGCTGGACTAGGGCCTAAGCAGGGGGGATATAGGTCCATATAACCTAATTCAGTAACACTAGTTTCTACAATGAGACTATCTCTTTACCTATCTAGTGTGGAAGTTATGGAATTAAGTTCCAGCATCCTCCAACTACTACCCACAATTGACAATTAAGTCAAATTTCAGTTCTTTCTTCAGTGTGAATTTCTATGCATGTCAAAGAAATTCTTGGAAGGAAAATAAAACAAATAATATTTCCAAGCAGGAACACTTCCACAAATGTATATATTTTTTAAATTATTAAGTGAAGTGAAGCCACTCAGTCGCGTCCTACTGTTTGCGACCCCGTGGACTGTAGCCTGCCAGGTTCTTTTGTCCATGGGATTTTCCAGGCAAGAATACTGGAGTGGGTTGCCATTTCCTTCTCCAGGGGATCTTCCTGACCCAGGAATCGAACCTGGGTCTCCCTCATTGCAGGCAGACTGTTTACTGTCTGAGCTACCAGGTAAGGCCCCAATTTGATGCTTTGACCCCGATGTGATTTGAACACACACAGATCGGGAGTCCAGACAGGCTACCCTTGCTCTACAAGGCATTTAGATTATTGGCTTGTCCCAAATACCATGTTTAAGAAACTCTGTCAGGACACATGATCATTAAATAGTGACATTCTCTATGGACTCATATCTGAAGTTATAGATTCACAGATTAGATTTATTTAAAAGGAATTTATTTAAAGGGACAGGAAATAATTTGGAGTTTGGGTTCAGATGCAGATAGTTTAAAATTCATGGTCTATCACTTAGCAGACATTTAATTTTAAGTAAGTTTCTTACATATTCTGAATTGTCTTCTTATCTTTAAAATGAAGATAATGATATAATTTCAAGTGGGTTATTGGGAGGACTAGAGCTGAGATGTATATATATGTGCATATATATATATATGCACATATATATATATTATACCTGCAACATAACATTGCTCTATAAAAGGTAGTGATAAAACTTGTCATTTTTCTATTTTGCATATCATCGAGCACAGAGATATTTTTAATTTTCTTATTTTGAAAATTAAAATGAGAGCCTTATTGTTTATATATTGTTTATATTTAATTGTATATGAATATATGAATATATTCTATGTAACTGGAATATGCATTTTACTCAGCATGTTACTCAGTAACTTCTAATAAGAGTCATTTTTTAGATACTAAAATTATAAGTTTACTATTGCCTTTTATGCATTATACGAAATCAATTCTAGGTATTAGATGGTACTTTATGAATTTATTATCAGTCTTTCCCTGGAGAGTATCATAAGAATCTTTAGCAGGAGAAAGCCATATGTATTTTTGTATTTTCTTTTTGGTTCTTTTAAATTTTTCTTTTAACTTTTTCCTATCTTTTCTTAAATCACCAAACAATACATTAAATGGGCTTCCCTGGTGGCTCAGATGATAAAGAAACTGCTGCCTCCAATGCAGGAGACCCGGATTCAATCCCTGTGTCAGGAAGATCCCCTGGAGAAGGAAATGGCTACCTATCCCAGTATTCTTACCTGGAGAATTCCATGGACAGAGGAGTCTGGTGGGCTGCAATCCATGCAGGTTGCAGAGTTGGACAGTGGTGCAACTAACACACTGTAACACTATACATTAAATACATTTTCTTCTTTGTAAATGAAGCAAAAATGTAATTTCATGCTTTATTCAGGTGAATATTATTCTGCTTACTTTTTTCTTATTTTTTGATAAATGTTTATATAAAATATATAATACTGGACTGGGTAGCCGTTCCCTTCTCCAAGGGATTTTCCTGACCCAGGGATATAAACTGAGTGTCATGCATTACAGGAAGATTCTTTACCATCTGAGCAACCGGGGAAGCCCTTATATAAAAAGTGAATCTCTAAATACCTAACCAGGTTCATTATTATTGGTTTTCTTTCACATATTTTGTAAGAGGAGACTTGTTGCAGCTAAATGCTGTCTGTACTCTTTTTCAGATTTATCTTACTCATGTTTCAAGAAAAGAAACATCAATCTATTAGAACTACACTTAAGAATAATATTGTCACTTTGTACTACAGTGACAAGACATCCAATTCTGCCATATATGCCCCAAAACTAAATATGAATATTCAGGCCATCTTGTGTGTATACACAGTTACAAATAGTGGGCCTCTTTAGCCTTCATCCCAAGAGTAATTGAGCAGTAGTTATGTAGAAGAAAGGGTTTATAAATTGAAAATAGCATTTTTATATAATTTCATAATTCCATCAATGAGGTTTATTTTTTGATGGACTTGTTTTCCTGAAATGTCCACCTTAGTGTTAAAGTATGCTTATACCTGATGATAGAAGAATGAACAAACATCCATATGTAATTGGGAATCTACAGTGTTTATGTATGGCTAATTCCATAGATACAGAAATAACCACAGAGAAAACCTCTTCTCCATTTACCTTAAATATTTGGACAATTTGAGTACCATTTATTTTATAATAATGGGGATTTACAAATTTTGTTACATAACATTGTGAAACCATTGTAATATCCATTTCCCCAGGCTCCAGCACCAAATTTTGATTCAGTCTGTTTGTTCAAATAAAACAAGCTATAGATCTTTTGAAACAGATGGTGCATTTCTTATTCTGAAACAAGAAAGAAAAACTGCTGCATTTCAGAAATAATGCAGTGTTTTTACATTAGAAAAAAACAAAGATACAAATGTTCCTTAATGGGATGTACTATTTACTAAAAAGCTAATTCTGATACCAAGTATTTTGCAATCTTTGTGATGTATGGGAAAATTTACCATTTGCTCCAGAAAATCATAATGCTGGTTCTCAGTTTTGAATATTAAATTCATAATCATTATTATTTTGCTTATTGATCAAAATGATACTCTTACTTTTATTTCCTTACTGTGTGTCATGAACTATGCTACTTATAAATATACCATCTTAGCCTACTCGGGTTGACATAAAATAATATCACAGGTGAACAGCTTAAGCAACAGAAATTTTCATTTTGGGGGCTAAAATTTTAAGATTAAGGTTCATCCAGGTTTGTTTTCCAGCTCAAGCACCTTCCTGGTTTGTAGACAGCCCCCATCTACTCACATGGGCTTTCTGCACTTAATAGTGATGGGGAGAGACAGGGAAGCAGAGACAGAGACCATTCATGTAAAAAGAACTCTACAAAACTTCCACTTTCTGGTTCTATTATGTGAGGAACTTGGATGTCACTGCTCTGTCTTGACAAGTAAAAAGCCAAACAGTGTGAAAAATCAACAGTTCTTCTTACATCTATAAGATAAATAGGGGAACAAGGAAAAGAGCTTCCTCCAAGACTGGAGAGACAGGCAAATACAGGGAGTCATGACCACAAGTCCAGAGACTCAGAGGCAATAACTGGCTTGAGAACCAATGACAGGGCAGGAAAGCCTGATCTGTAATAGCTGAGTTGCTGGAGGCATGTGTGGGCAAGAACTCCAAGGGAATCCAGCTAAGGGGAGCCCCCACACGTTCATGACTTTTAGCTTGTCAACTACAAATTGGCACTTACCAAGGGCATTGCCAAGGATGAACAGCAAGGGCATTTGCCATCAGCCTCTACAGAGATTGGACCCCAAGCTGCTGCAGCTGTTGACCTTCCACAACCCCTGAGGGAGTGAGGCACTCTGTGCTCCAGGGAATCTGGTGGGTCAGGTCTTTAGATACTTGGGTGTTTTTAGAAACAGATTTGATGATCTCAATCCTTGCATCTCCTCATTTCTACAGAAGCGCTAAATCCCTTCATGGTGACATCAGATCCTCATGACTAACAAAACCCTTTTGTAAAATGAATGCTTCATGGTATTGAACTTCTGCACCAAAACCATATATACCGACTTTCCCCCATTGCCACTTTGGAGCAGTCTCTCAGAGCTATCTGAGATGCTGCCTCCTGGGCTGCAGTCCTCATTTTTCCCCAAATAAAACTTAACTCACAGATCTCAAGTTGTACATCTTTTTTTAGCTGACAACCTCTAGAAGCTCAACCAGGTTCCTACAGTGAGAACTGGAAAAAAGTCTCTCCCAGCTTCTAACAGGGAGAGGGAAAAGAAACCCTTGTGAAACATGCCAGATAATTCTGTTCTTAATAAGACCTACCCTCAGTGGAAATTACTTAACTAGAGCTTAACCTACTGGGGTATAATGATAGCGTAACTGACGTGACAGAAGGTCAGTACTCAACTCCAGCCAGTTCTAGTCTTTTATATGGGAGAAGAGAAAACCCCAACACCAGCCCTCTCTACTTTCCTGTCCCAGAAAAGAACTGAGAAATGCCTGTGAAGTTCACAGTCCAGAGGTGTAGGCCCTCTAAAAGCCTGAGATCTAACCACAGGACTGTAGAGTGTTTTTTTTTTTTTCTCACAGTACTTCAGCACCACATTATTAAAGGCCTATTCACCGCAGTTCCTTTTATCTGGCACATCATGTTTGGCTATTGATAAGTTCAGTTCAGTTCAGTCACTCAGTTGTGTACAACTCTTTGCAACCCCATGGACTGCAGCACGCCAGGCCTCCCTGTCCATCACCAACTCCCAGAGTTTACTCAAACTCATGTCCGTTGAGTCAGTGATGCCATCCAACCATCTCATGCTCTGTCGACCCCTTCTCCTCCCACCTTCAATCTTTCCCAGTGTCAGATCTTTTCAAATGAGTCAGTTCTTCGCATCAGGTGGCCAAAGTATTGGAGTTTCAGCCTCAGCATCAGTCTTCTCAATGAATATTTAGGACTGATTTCCTTTAGGATGGATTGGTTGGATCTCCTTGCAGTCCAGGGGACTCTCAAGAGTCTGCTCCAACACCACAGTTCAAAAGCATCAATTCTTTGGCACTCAGCTTTCTTTATAGTCCAACTCTTACATCCATACATGACTACTGGAAAAACCATAGCCTTGATGAGGCAGACCTTTGCTGGCAAAGTAATGTCTCTGCTTTCTAATATGCTGTCTAGGTTTGTCATGACTTTCCCTCCAAGGAGTAAGCATCTTTTAATTTCATTGCTGCAATCACCATCTGCAGTGATTTTGGAGCTCCCCAAAATAAAGTCCGCCACTGTTTCCCCATCTATTTGTCATGAAGCGATGGGACTGGATGCCATAATCTTAGTTTTCTGAATGTTGAGCTTTAAGCCAACTTTTTCACTCTTCTCTTTCACTTTCCTCAAGAGGCTCTTTAGTTCTTATTTGCTTTCTGCCATAAGGGTGGTGTCATCTGCATATCTGAGATTGTTGTATTTCTCCCAGCAATCTTGACTCCAGGACTGTGCTTCATCCAGCCCAGCATTTCTCATGATGTACTCTGCATATAAGCTAAATAAGCAGTGTGACAATATACAGCTTTGACTTACTCTTTTTCCTATTGGGAACCAGTCTGTTGTTCCATGTCCAGTTATAGCTGTTTCTTCCTGACCTGCATACAGATTTTTAGCAACAGTTAGAACTACACATGG
Source organism: Muntiacus reevesi (assembly GCF_963930625.1). NCBI lineage: Eukaryota > Metazoa > Chordata > Mammalia > Artiodactyla > Cervidae > Muntiacus > Muntiacus reevesi. The sequence goes on along the minus strand of NC_089257.1, from coordinate 23,608,550 downwards.
AGGAACAGACAAAAGATTATGATTCAGTCATGAAGTGAGCTGCTGAACTATAAAAAACAGAGAGAAATTTTAAAAGCATATTGCTAAGTGAAAGAAGCAAATCTGAAAATGTTGTATGCTATATTATCCCAACCTTATAACATTTTGGAAAAAGCAAAACTATGTGGCGAATTTTTATAATGAGATCAGTAGTTCCCAGAATTTGTGGAAGTTGGTGAAGAGTAAATAAGCAGAGCATAGAGGATTGTTTGGTTGGTCTACACACTCTGTCTCATACTATAATGATGGACATATCATTATACATTTTATCAAACCCACAGAATGTACAATACCAAGAGTGAATGGCATAAACTATGGACTTCAGGTGATTTTGATGTGTCAGTGTATGCTCACCAGTTATAACAAATGTATTATGCTGGTGAGGGTTTTGATAATGGGAGAGGCTATAAATGTGTGGGGCAGGGTGTATATGGGAAATCTCTGTACTTTCCCTCAATTTTGCACTGAACCTCAAAATGATTTCCATAAAATAACAAAGCGAAAAACCCTACCCAATGCCTGGAACATTCCAATACCAAAGAAAGGTAATGCCAAAGAATGTTCAAAACCATGTAATCATTTCACACGCTAGCAGAGTAATGCTCAAAATTCTCCAAGTTAGGCTTCAACAGTACGTGAACTGAGAACTTCCAGATGGACAAGCCAAATTTAGAAAATACAGAGGAACCAGGGATCAAATTATCAACATCCATTAAATCATAGAAAAAGCAAGAGAATTCCAGAAAAAAAAAAATCTACTTCTGCTTCATTGACTACACTAAAGCCTTTGACTGTGGGTATCACAACAAATTATGGAAAATTCTTAAAGATATGGGAATACCAAACCACCTTACCTGCCTCCTGAGAAACCTGTCTGCAGGTCAAGAAGCAACAGTTAGAACTGAACATGGAACAATGAACTGGCTCCAAATTGGGAATGGAGTACATCAAGGCTGTATATTGTCACCCTGCTTATTTAAATACCATGCAGAGTACATCATGTGAAATGCCAGGCTGGATGAAGCACAAGCTGGAATCAAGATTGCCGGGAGAAATATCAATAACCTCAGATATGCAAATGGCACCACCCTTATGGCAGAAAGTGAAGAGGAACTAAAGAGCCTCTTGATGAAGGTGAAAGAGGAGAGTTAAAACGCTGGCTTAGAACTCAGCATTCAAAAAACTAAGATCACAGCATCCAGTCCTATCACTTCATGGCAAATAGATGGGGAAACAATGGAAACAGTTGCAGACTTTATTTTCTTGGACTCCATAATCACTGCAGATGGTGAATACAGCCATGAAGTTAAAAGATGCTTGTTCCTTAGAAGAAAAGCTATGACCAACCTAGAGAGCATATAAAAAGCAGAGAGTACCAATAAAGGTCCATCTAGTCAAAGCTGTGGTTTTTCCAGTAGTCATGTATGGATGTGAGAGTTGGACCATAAAGAAGGCTGAGTGCCAAAAAACTGATGCTTTTGAACTGTGGTGTTGGAGAAGACTCTTGAGAATCTCTTAGACTGCAAGGAGATCAAACCAGTCAATCCTAAAGGAAATCTATCCTGAATATTCATTGGAAGGACTCATGCTGAAGCTGAAGCTCCAATACTTTGGCCACTGATGTGAAGAACTGACTTATTAGCAAAGACCCTGATGCTGGGAAAGATTGAAGGCAGGAGGAGAAGGGGACAACAGAGGATGAGGTGGTTGGATGGTACACCAACTCTTTGGACATGAGTTTGAGCAAGCTCCGGGAGATGGTGAAGGACAGGGAAGCCTGGCGTGCTGCAGTCCATGGGGGTGCAAAGAGTCAGACACAAGTGAGTGACTGAGCAACAGCAACAATGCCTAGATAATAGTGACACTCAATAAATGATGGTGATTTCATTAGTACTGTAATCACTGGATCTGTTGATGTCTTAAAAGTCAATAGACTCTCTTATGTCTTTGTTGTTCAGTCACTAAATCACATCCAACTCTACAGCCCCATGAACTGCAGCCCGGCAGGCTTCCCTGTCTTTCCCTGTCTCTGAGTTTGCTTGTGTCTTTAGGTAGAAGTTAAAGGATGACCTTGCATAATAAGCAAATAAAATAATATAGAAAATGGAAACCAACTACATTAAAACCTAAGTATGTGCTCAGAATAATGCTTTATATTTGAAATCTTATCATTATAGTAGAAATATGGCCCCACATGGAAAAGAAAACACAGCAGTTTCTTTCATTGATTTAATATTTGAAATCAAAATTTTCTGCCTCAATCTTCTACTCATCATGTTGGTAGGAAATAAAATCCTAATAATATATAAGTACCTCTCATGCCCCATATTCTCATGTAAGGTCTCAAATTTACATGAGATTTCAAATGCCTCTGGTATCCCATGTCTCATCTCTGATTTCAGACACAGAAAGGCTGTAGTTATGTGCAATTTCAGATTCATGCTAACAGCATCCCATATAATATGTATGCTATGTTTCTATCTAGTTCCCAACTTAGAACTCAGGACTTTATCTCAGATCTTAGAAATCTTTTTACAATGAGATATCACATAGAGGAGGAGGCAACAACAATAGTAGTGACAGACTATTTCACCATTCACACACACACACGGTCACGTACATTTAAATGTATACATCCAGTTGGTTGCTTCTCAGGCTAGGTATTGTTATGGGTTTAATGTTTATGTCCCTTGAAAATTCCTATATTGAAATCCTAACCCCCATGTATTAGGAGGTGGAGTATTTAGGATGTGATTAGGTCATGAGAGTAGAGGCCTCATGAGCAGGCATAACAGGTCTCCATCTAAAAAAGACCCAGAGATTCCTCTCTCCTCTTCCACCTTGTGAGGACACAGAGAGGTTACTATCTGCAATTCAGACAGGCCTCACCAGAACCAGACCATGTATGCGTCCTAATGTTTGACTCTAAGCCTCCAGAACTATGAGGAGCGCATGTCTGTTGTTTATAAGCCACCTAGTTTATGACATTCTGTTACAGCATTCCAAACTGATTATGATGATTACATTACATAAAGTTGACATTAACATTGAAATGGTAATATTGAGCCATTTTCCTAGAAAAAAATACAGGATTAAGTATATGTGAGTCTGTGGTCACATTTTATTAGCAGATCAATATATAACCTTGCTTTTTTGTGTGTATTTTCTATTTAAAGAGACTTTAATATAATTTTATTAATCCATTAGCACTGAACTTATAGCCAGTTCTCCAGGCAAGGATACTGGAGTGAGTAGCCATTCCCTTCTCAGGGGAACTTTCAGACCCAGGATTTGAACCTGGGTCTCTTACATTGCAGGACGATTCTTTACCATCGAGCCCTGGGTTGGGAAGATACCCCAGAGAAGAGAATGTCTACCCACTCCAGTATTCTTGCCCAGAAAATTCCAAAGATAGAGGAGCCTGGAGCTGGTGGACTACATTCCATGGGGTCACAAAGAATCAGACACAGCTGAGCTTCTGACACTTTCATAGCCGATAGCACTGTACCGTATGCATGAATGTAGCTTTTCTAACACAGAACTTTTTCTGGAAGGCACATCACACTTGTGCTTAAATAAGAATGTTAGTAAAATTGCTAATACTAAATATATTTAAGGGCCATTTTAAGAAGTGAAATTACCAACAAGAAGGACATAAATGCAAAAACATGGCACTAAATAGACAAATAGGATCCTTTTTTACAGTATAAATGCCTTATTTGACCTAAACTGGTAAAGTGTGCCTAGTTCAACTTAATTTTTTGGGATATGCTTACAGATATATCCATGAATGAACTCAAAATCACCAGGAGTGTTAATTTAGGAGTTAACAGTAAACTGTAGCTAGTAGGTGAATTCAACAAATGAGAAATTCATGAGGATCAATTGCTTGTATGTTCATATTTTAATGTGTTAATTTACATATATAACAAACATATATCTCTAAATATCTATAGATATTTACCCATCTCCAAACACATACGACTTAGATTTAAAAAAAAAAAAAAAAACCCACTATCTTTGTATCATAGAAATAAGTTGTAAATAGCTTTCTTTATTCCTTGGGAAATAAAGGATTACACTCTATGGGGACATTATTTCTCAAATGCCATGTACTATATGTCCAACTAATCAGAGTAACATTAAAAACCCCATGCAGGGTTTTATAGTAGTTTTAATAAAATGGCATTGCCTTTTATAAAAAGTAAGTATGAATGCATTTTGTTGATATCCTAGTCTCTCCTTTCACAGAGTATGATTTTAAAAATACATGGACCTTTTTTATTTGAACTTAATTTAGCCACTGTTTAAAATCAAAATCTATGACAGGATCCTACTGTCTCACTAAGATGTCTTCAAAGGCTTTTTATATCAGTGTATCTCCCTCTTCTGTCTCACCCCCCATGGTTAAATACATTCCTTTGATGACTTACTGTCTTCAAAGATTAAAATCTCAAGACTAGTTTACTGAGAGCAAAGGATGAATAGAAGCAGTAACTTCACATAGAGATTGTTTGCAGGCTCACCACTTCCATTTCTTCTGCTGTCTTCTCATGCAGGAAATATATTTGGGTTGTGAGAATACGAAGGCCCTGATTTTCTTAACCTTCATATGGAAATGAATTTCTGACTCAGGGAAATGCTGTCAACTTTTTAATTTATTTGGCTTCTTCCGTCTACATTCCTGTGAATCCTTCATCGTCCTGCTTAATCTCTTGTGGAAATTTATTATTTATGTTGAACAAGGAGCTGACACTCTTCTGCAATTCTTTCTCCAAATCACTTAATTTTAAAGGATAGGGTAGAGAAATAAAGACATGTTTACCTAAAAGACCAGCTTTTTGAGGTGAGCATTTGCTTTTCTCCTGAGTATTTTTTTTTTTTTCCTTTGCTCTCATGCTTAAAAGCAAACTAAAAAAAGACAGAGATTTCCTCTCAATACTTACTTATCAGTATATCCCTGGGAAAAATTCTGGTCAACTCTAAAATTAAAGGTGGCTAATTGGTAAAGCTGGAAAAATGTTCTAGAAAGACCAAGACTCTACACATTACATTTCCTCAATTCTTTCTCCATTTATTGATCTATTCTTCACAGAAACAGGATAACTTCTGAAATTCTCCCATTTTTTTGTGTGGTATAATAAAAATCCCACTTTACTAATAGGATCTTTCACCACTATCTTGTATTATTAAATTTTATACCTAGAACGTACTAGCTGTTTGACTTTGGCCAAATCATTTTACTTCCTCTGACTACAGTTTCCTTGTCTGCTTTAATGGATATAACAATACTTCCCTGTTTTACTGTATACAAGTTCTTTGTAAGTGGAAGGTGTTCTATAAAGTTCAACCGGCTCAACAGGTATAGCTCTCTGAAATATGAAATATTTAAGCAAACATTATTTGAATGAGTCACAGCTTTTGTTATTTAGGAGATATAAAATTAAAATGTGTAACCAAATATTAAATTGAAATATTGAACAAATCTCCAGAATAGAAAAAATTTCTTTCCCCCTCCCCCCACACATCACCACACATAAATTTTACAAAAAATACCAGTCAAAATTGGTGGCATTACTTTTTGACGTTCAGACAAAGTAAGCATCTAAAAATGATTTGAGCTGAAGGTATCCTTCTGGAAAGAATTATTGGTGAGCTGTTAGTCCTCATCTCACTTCCTGTCAAATCAGCTCACATTTTATAACTCATATCCTGTATTTCATGCTATTTATACTGAATAGAGACTGTATCTGTGACAAGTGATTATTACACGGCCATTTTCTTGCATGAGTTGCATGGACTTTTCTAAGTTTTCATCTGACGTCAGGGGAAAACCTTCCCTTGCTGGATGAAGTTTAATGGAAAGAGTGGAAGCCCGAAGAGTGAACTTGCATTTTGTCTGTGCCATGAGTCATGCTTGTGCACAGAATTTCTGATGTGATGAAGTAAAGAGCAAGTCTTTATTCCTGCTCTTAAATGAGATTCAAATTGGAAGCTTCACAATAATTTTGAATCTTTTCTCTCTTTTCCTAACCACATTTATCTTTTTCTATTTTTCTCACCATCCATACTTCCCAGAACCTCTTAATCACTAATCTATTGCCCTTCAAAGCTCATCTCTCTGCCTTCAGCACACAGTGTTTTATTTGTCCTCTCATGTCATATTTTCCCTTTATTTTCCAATGTGTATATTAAATTCTTCCACAGACTCTTGGAATAGGAGAAAATATGTGCTCACCTTACAATGTTACCTTTGATTTCTGGGATGAGATCATTCATATCTTTTAACATATGCAATGATGATTTTGTTGATTGTATCTTATCACATATTTCCACTGTTAGGCTTTATTGTGTTCAATACACACAAACTCTCCAACTACCACTATCAAGATACTGTCTTCTAATAATCTTTATCCCTTCTTCTCTTATTCCTCCATTTTTCTTTTTTGTTGGAGTACAGTTGCTTTTCAATATTATATTGGCTCTTGCTGTAGAGCAAAGTGAATTAGCTCCACATGGACATATATCCCCTCTTCTTTGGATTCCTCCCCATTTAGGTCACACAGACTATTGATTGAGTTCAGTTGCCTGCGCTATAGAGTGTGTTCTCATTTACTAACCTATTTTATCCATAGTCGTATGTATATGTCACTCCCAGTCTCCTGGTCCATCCCGCCATCCCTACCCTCTTGGATTCAATATGTTTGTTCTCTACGTCTTTGTCTCTGTCTCTGCTTTGCAAAAAAGTTCATCTATATATAAAAAATATATACTTTATTTTTTAGATTCCACAAATACACATTAATATATGATATTTGTTTTTCTGACTTACTTTACTCTGTGTGAAGGTCTCAAGGTCCATCCACATCTCTACAGATGACCCAATTTTGTTCCTTTTTATGGCTGTAGAACTCCATTGTATGTATGTCAGTTCAGTCACTCAGTTGTGTCCCACTCTTTGTGACCCCATGGACTTCAGCACGCCAGGCTTCCCTGGCCATCACCAACTCCCGGAGCTTGCTCAAACTCATGTCCACCGAGTAGGTGATGCCATCCAACCATCTCATCCTCTGTTGTCCTCTTCTCCTCTTGTCTTCAATCTTTCCCAGCCTCAGGATATTTTCCAATGAGGCTGTTCTTCACATCAGGTGGCCAGAGTATTAGAGTTTCAGCTTCAGCATCAGTCTTTCCAATGAACACCCAGGACTGATCTCCTTTAGGATGAACTGGTTGGATCTCCTTGCATCCAAGGGGCTCTCAAGAGTCTTCTCCAACACCACAGTTCAAAATCATCAATTCTTCTGCACTCAGCTTTCTTTATAGTCCAACTCTCACATCTATACATGACTACTAGAAAAACTATAGCTTTGACTAGACAGACCTTTGTAGACAAAGTAATGTCTCTGCTATTTAATATGCTGTCTAGGTCACTCATGGCATTTCTTCCAAGGAGCAAGTTCCTTGCTTCTCATTGTATGTATGTACAACATCTTTATCTCTTCCTCTGTTGATAGACATTTAGGTTGCTCCCATGTCCTGGCTATTGTACACAGTGCTGTGGTGAAAACCGAGGTGCATGCATCTTTTTACATTATGGTTTTCTCCAGGTTTATCCCCAGGAATGGGATTGTTGGACCATATGGTAGTTCTATTTTAAGTTTTTAAAGGAATCTCCATACTATTATTCATAGTGGCTTTGTCAATTTACATTCCCACCAGTAGTGTAAGAGGTTTCCTTTTCCCTGCTTCTGCTCCAGCATCTTTGGTCCATTTTTTATTTCTGTTCTTTCCTTTGTTTATTTCTTTTTTTCCCTACTATTCCTCTGCCTCCTTCTACTTCTACTCCTGTTTCTCTCTGTTGATCCTATCAGGTAGAAACTAGCTATTTCCATTTCAGTCTCCTCTAGTAAATCATGTGATAGAAGAATAAATAACTTTCCTTTGAGAAACAGAAGTAGTCTGCAGATTTCATGCCCTCTGATATCTTTGTTAAGGAAAAGGAATGAGGAATAAGCAGATCTCCAATTACTATATTCAGTATAGTCAAAGTAAGTCTGAGACTGACCTTCAAAATTTAAGGTTTTACCTATCCGTCAGTTAGAAAAGAGTCAAAATATAAGTAACTGAATGACTACAAAGGACTTTATGTCCCACTGTTCTCACAAAAACACAATTATCTCTATTCATATTCAAGGCAAGCCATTCAATGTCACAGTAATCCAACTCTATGCCCCAACCAATAATGCTGAAGAAGCTGAAGTTAAACGGTTCTATGAAGATTTACAAGACCTGCTAGAACTAACACCCAAAAAAGATATCCTTTTCATTATAGGGGAATGGAATGAAAAAGTAGGAAGTCAAGAGTTACCTGAAGTAAGAGGGAAATGTGACTCTGGAATACAAAATTAAGCAGGGCAAAGACTAATAGAGTTTTGCCAAGAGAATGCACAGGTCATAGCAAACACCCTCTTCCAACAATACAAGAGAGGACTCTACACATGCACATCACCAGATGGTCAACACCAAAACCAGATTGATTATATTTGCAGCCAAAGATGTAGACATTCTATACAGTCAGCAAAAACAAGACTGGGAGCTGACTGTGGCTCAGATCATGAAGTTCTTATTGCCAAATTCAGACTTAAATTTAAGGAAGTAGGGAAAACCACTAGACTATTCAGGTATGACCTAAATCAAACCCCTTATGATTATACAGTGGAAATGACAAACAGATTCAAGGGATTAGAGCTGGTAGACAGGTTGCCTGAAGAACAATGAATAGAGGTTCGTGACATTGTATAGGAGGCAGTGATTAAAACCTTCCCCAAGAAAAAGAAATGCAAAAAGGCAAAATGGCTGTCTGAGGAGGCCTTACAAATAACTGAGAAAAGTAGAAAAGCTAAAGGCAAAGGAGAAAAGGAAAGGTACACCCATTTGAATGCAGAGTTCCAAAGAATACCAAGGAGAGATAAGAAAGCCTTCCTCAGTGATAAATGCAAAGAAATAGAGGAAAACAATAGAATGGGAAAGATTAGAGATCTCCTCAAGAAAATTAGAGATACCAAGTGAACATTTCATGCAAAGATGGGCACAATAAAGAATAGAAATTGTATGGACCTAAGAGAAGCTGTAGACATTAAGAAGTGGTGGCAAAAATACACAGAAGAACATACAAAAAAGATCTTCATGACCCAGATAACTATGTTGGGTGTGACCACTCACCTAAAGTCACACATCCTGGAAAGCGAAGTCTAGTGGGTGTTAGGAAGCATCACTAGGAACAAAGCTGGTGGAGGTGATGGAATTCCAGTTGAGCTCTTTCAAATTCTAAAAGATGATGCTCTGAAAGGGCTGCACTCAATATGCCAGCAAATTCGGAAAACTCAGCAGTGGCCACAGGACTAGAAAAGGTCAGTTTTCATTCCAATCCCAAAGAAGGCAATGCCAAAGAATGCTCAAACTAACGCACAATTGCACTCATCTTACACGCTAGTAAATTAATGCTTAAAATTCTCCAAGCCAAGCTTCAACAATATGTGAACTTCCAGATGTTCAGACTGGATTTAGAAAAGGCAGAGGAACCAGAGATCAAATTGCCAACATCCATTGGATCATCAAAAAAGCAAGAGAGTTCCAGAAAAAATCTACTTTTGCTTTATTGACTATGCCAAAGTCTTTGACTGTATGAATCACAACAAACTGTGGAAAATGCTAAAAGAGTTGGACATACCAGACCACCTGACCTACCTCTTGAGCAATCTGTATGCAGGTCAGGAAGCAACTGTTATAACTGGACATGGAACAACAAACTGTTTCCAAATTGGGAAAGGAATATGTCAAAGCTGTATATTGTCACTCTGCTTATTTAACTTATATGCAGAAAACATCATGTGAAATACTGGGCTGGATGAAGCCCAAGCTGGAATTAAGGTTTCCTGGAGAGATATCAGTAACCTCAGATATGCAGATGACACCACCCTTATGGCAGAAAGTGAAGAAGAACTAAAGAACCTCTTGATGCAAGTGTAAGAGGAGAGTGAAAAAGTTGGCTTAAAGCTCAACATTCAACTAAGATCATGGCATCTGGTCCCATCACTTCATGGAAAACAGATGGGGAAACAATGGAAACAGTGACATACTATAGTTTCTCTGGCTCCAAAATCACTGCAGATGGTGACTGCAGCCATGAAATTAGAAGACTCTTTCTCCTTGGAAGAAAAACTATGAACAACCTAGACAGCATATTAAAAAGCAGACACATTACTTTGCCAACAAAAGCCCATCTAGTCAAAGCTCCGGTTTTTCCAGTGGTCATGTATGGATGTGAGAGTTGGACTATAAAGAAATCTGAGTGTCAAAGAATAGATACTTTTGAACTGTGTGGTGTTGGAGAAGACTCTTGAGAGTCCCTTGGACAGCAACAAAATCCAACCAGTCCATCCTAAAGGAGATCAGTCCTGGGTGTTCATTGGAAGGACTGATGTTGAAGCTGAAGCTCCAGTACTTTGGCCACCTGATGCAAAGAACTGACTCATTGGAAAAGACCCTGATGCTGGGAAAGATTGAAGGCAGAAGGAGAAGGGGATGAGAGAGGATAAGATGTTTGGATGGCATCACCAGTTTGATGGACATGAATTTGAGTAAGTTCCGGGAGTTGGTTATGGACAGGGAAGCCTGGCATGCTGCAGCCACGCAGTCGCAAAGAGTCGACGTGACCAAGCGACTGAACTGAACTTTGTGATAATATTGGCTCAAATTTCAGATGATGAATAGATCACAAGTGCAATTCCCACCCTGAACTTTAAAAGTTGCCTCTGAAAGGATTTGAGATTGTGCAGTTGTGTTTAGGGCATGTGCATAATGACTTTTGTTGTCTTTTTTCCTCTATTTTGAGGAAGTAGGCTTATCTTGTATATAGAGCCATGTCTAGAAATTTCTTCTGTTTTTCCCCCTGATGTTTTGAGATATAATTAGCAAATGGAAACTTTCAACTCCTTGAGTCCCACAGGTATCTGATTTGCATTGTATTATTTGCTTCTGATCTTTTATTGACCACCATTTTTGCCTGTCATTTTCCTATTCCCACAGTTACATTTACTGACAGAATTTAGTTACTTTCACAGCAGAAATGACCATTTATGACAATATTATTTATTATTTCTTACTTTACATTATCCCTATGTAATTTCAGCTTAAGTGCTTCAAACTTCATTCCCTGGCTTGCTGGCAGATTGCCCACTAAAATAGTTCTTCCCTTTTGGAGCACAAAGACAGCACAATTTTCCCTGGGTCACTGACATGCTATATAGAATTCGGAATATGAATTCTAGTCACTGTCCACCCTGTCAAATGCTTGTTCCATTCCTATACATAAATGCCAGACTTTATGGATTTTGGTCAAAATTGACCTTTGGCAGTCATCGTAAACTCTCACAAACAGGCGGTGGCTTTGCCTCTGAGCCTGTCTTTCCTCCTGTGATTTCTGAGGCATAGTCTAACCATGATTCAAAATCATTTCATTTCATTTGAATCCTAGATCACTAAGTACCTCCAACTTGTCAAGTTTTTCTAATGGTGGTTCCTATGCCAGCAGTTCCACAGTTTGCTTGCTCATTGGTCTGTTAACATTGTTCTTTGTCCCCCAGACTATTGTATTTGCAATTAGAGAACCCAGTGTTGGCCTTGAATTAGCTTTGGTAAATCTGGCTCCCACATCTATAGTTGTTTGAAGGCAATTTAATCTGTTAATAAAAAGTTAAAAATTTTTCACTCCCTGTAAAACAAAGAGGGAGTGAAAATTATTTTCAAATCTACTTCTTTTCAATGTTTTTTTTTTTCCTAAATGTAGTGAACCCATGCATCACTGAGCACATTGTCTACTTGGAACACCCAGTTTCATATAAGTCATAGTTCATAATTTGCAACTTTGAATTATTCATATTTCCAGAAAACCACAAAGATATTGAATTATTCCAATAATCACGTGTTTCACAGTTAAAGCCTCTCCTGTGTCCCATAATTCAGTACAGGCTCATGTAGAGGAGATGCACCCAACCGTCAATTCCCTCTGAGAAGCCTCCTGGCCTCCTAAGTTGTAAACCTATTGAAACTGGGCCAATATGGCTTAATCTCTACATGCTGTCGTGTTTACCAAACACTTTTCAAAAACAAAAAAATTAATTCTACAAAGATTTGTGTTGTGTAGACAGCATTCCAGGAAGAATCCTAGAGTTGATGCTGACACTTTTTCTTCTCTGTTTCCTTCAACTTTTTTTTTTTTTAGAGATTCTCTTTTCTAGTTCTGACCACCTCCTTTACTGCAATCTCTGCATTCATATGAAATGTAACTTCCCATGATTCCTACCTGTCTAATTAGCTCATCCCTCTGTTATGTAGATTCACTTAATACCTGTAGCTAAAGTGCTGTAGTTCTGTCTCCTCTCAGATTCTGTACTTTTCTGATTATTCTTTGAATCTGCATCACAAAAAGGAATGAAAATGGCTGCTTATTACAGTCTTTTCTGTGAATCTCTCTGCTTTTACTTTTATTTTTCTAGTCATATAAACTATACTATTCAAGAAATATAGATTTTGTGAGGGTATGACAAGGCATTTAAATAGCATCAATAAAAGTCTATGAAAATGGTCCTATTACCAGCTACATATTGAAAAGCCTAAAAATTCATCGAATTAAAGTGATTCCACTTCAAGATAAATTTAAATGACACTGTCCTGGTGAGAGCCAGTGCCTTTCCAACACCTTTCCATTATGATAGCACCTCCAAAATGAAGCATTTATCTTTATTTTATTGGCTACTGTATTAGTATACAGATTATATTGCCTTAACATTTAGGAACGTATAGTATAATGCCTACAAGCTGCATTTTGGTCTATTGAAGGACATTCCCAAAGGTCCCCTTGCCTATGTATCTGGAATTAACCAAGAAGGATTATATGTTTTTATATATTCAATCCTGGTTAAAATCTTTTCACCCTGAAGGTGGAGAGAGAACACAGGTGTGTCCCTTGAGCCTTAATTTTTCAATTCCTGGTCTCAAGATGCAAAGACATCACCATGTCCTCCTTAATCCTAGTCTATCTAGTTGCTGCTGCTCTTTTCAGAAGTGAGAGATATAAATTGCTTTTGTTTTATTATTTGAGAACCTTTGAATCTGTCTTGAAAAATAAGAAAATTAGATAAACAGAATAATGGGAAAGACTTGTATCTTCAATAAGGACAGTAATTAAGTAACCTTTTTGTGAGAAATAAAATCCATTGTTGGTTAAGTACAGATGGTAAGATAGTAATGCAGGAAATATATGAATAAAAACAAAACCATCTCCCAACCTAGAAATCATCTCCACAAAGGTAAGAGAGAAAGAAAACAGTTATGTTATTATATAAACATTAAACCACAATGTGATGCAAATAACAGGCAATCCACCAAGAGATTACAAAGACAAAAGGAAAGCTCACCCTTTTATATAGTCTGGCAAAGACAATCTTTTCCATAACATGTTTTTAAGATAAATGATTGTCCTAAAGAAAAGAGACTTGTCAGCACCTTCCTAAGTTTACCTAGGAACTGGAGTAACCATCTGTGCTAGCTAATTGGCTTTATCCAGAGGAGAAATAATTACACTGAGTAAAAAAGTGATATACATACATATACATAAAATATTTCCATCCTTCATTTTATATATTGAGTAAATTCAATATTGACTTTGCAAATGCCTGGTCATACGATTTACATCTTCTGAACTGAGGGATGATTAACAAGTTTCGTATTCCTGAAGCTTGTCAAGCTTTATACTCTTTTCAGTCCATTTTCAACACATCATATTCTTCTTCCACTTAAATTTTATGTATGTCCTTTACACACACACACACACACACTCACTTACATGGTGATAATGATTGTCTAGGTATTAGAAAAATATTTTAAGGAATGAATCAAAGAATTATAATTTGTTTCTGAAATATAAGAGTTTTTTTTTTTTTTTTTTTTTTTTTTTGGCCATGCCCCATAGCTTATGAAATCTTAGTTCCAAGACCAGGGATCAAACCTGTGCCCCATGCAGTAGACATACAGGGTCTTAACTACTGGGCCTTTAGGGAAATCCCTGTTATAAGAGTTTCTATTTTCAAAAATACATTACAGGTTTGCATTTCTGATCAAGGTCAAGGGATAAATTAAGTGAAAGAAATAAGTGATTAACAATAAGCTATGAAAACATATATTTGTATATATATAGTTTTAATAATTTTAATACTATGTGTGTCATATATACATATATTTAAATGCATATAGTACCTAATATAAAATTAATATATACTCATATATATTATATGTAATAATGAAGTTTCAATTTGTTATATACATATATTTTATGCAAAGTTGCAACATACAATACACATATATTGCACTGTATTTCCAATGTATTACAATGCATAAAGAGCATATATAGTATTTTGTATAAAATGTTTTATGTAAACATATGTATAATGTGTGTGCTAAGTCACTTCAGTTGTGTCTGACTCTGTTTGAACCTATGGACTGTAGCCCACCAGGCTCCTCTGTCCATGGCATACGCCAGGCAAGAATATTGGAGTGGGTTGCCCTGGCCTCCTCCACTGGATCTTCCCAACCCAGGGATCTAATCCAGGTCTCTTATGTCTCCTACTTTGGCAGATGAATTCTTTACCACTAGTGCCACCTGGGAAGCCCATATGTATATTGAAAGTGAAAGTGAAGTTACTCAATCGTGTCCGACTCTTTACAACCCCATGGACTGTAGCCCAGCAGGCTCCTCCATTCATGGGATTTTCCAGGCAAGAGTACTGGAGTGGGGTGCCATTTCCTTCTCCAATATGTATAACATGCATATACATAATTTACATAATTATATAAATATATATTTACATGTAACATTTAGTTTTAATCTGTAAGTAAAACAAGATGATCTTGATAAACCCAGTTCCTCAACATCTTTTGAACTTTGTTAGGCGAGATTGACAAGACAGTCACCTAATCTCAGTGCAGTCCAATCTGATCAGGGTTATTAATATAGTATAGTGTTGTGTAATGGTTTTTAAGCCTGAATGTCCTGGACACTGAAAATGTACTGGAGTTAAACTACTGTTTGATTATCTTGTGATGCACAGGAGCCAAGTTACAATACCGTGAGTTGAAGTGCAGTTTCTCTTGAAGCAAATGAAAGTTGTCTATATCAATTTTTATGGGAAGTAGTTAATTCTAGAGCAGGAAATAAGGGTTAAAAAATGCAGCAATTTGTCCTTAATTAGAATAGTTGTTCCATATTTGAATTTATTTTCTCTATTCATTATGCTTTAGCCAACTACACTATTTAATAACCCATTGTCTTTGAGAATTCTGATCAATAAAATCCCTTTTCTTGTATACTGGTGTTTAGGGATGAAACAAAATTCTTTTTTGGTACTTTTTTTCTAGCTTTATTGAAGTATTATCAACAAATTTTAAAAAAAAGTATATATTTAAGGTGTACAACACTGTGAAATGATACTGAAATCAAGGTAATTAATACATTCATTGATTATAATATATAGCTCTATTTTCTTAGCAAATCACAAGTATACAATGCATTGTTATCAGCTGTAGTCACCATGATGTACATTAGACCTTCAGAATATAGTCATAACTGAAAGTTTGTACCCTTTGACCAAAATGTCTTTTCTCCCATCCCCTAGCCCTTCTGAACTACCCTTTGACTCTCTGGTTCTATGAGTCCAACATATTTTAGATTTCTCATAGAAGTGATGTTGTGAATTATATACTATTCTCTTTTTTAGAGCTTTGTTTTACCTCAATGTCCTTCAGATTCATCCATATTGTTGCAAATGGCAGTATCTACTTTTTTAAGGGTATACTATGTGTGTTTATCACAATTTTTTAAATCCACTTATCCATCACTGAACAATTAGGTTATTTCCATATTTGTCTATTGTGATTAATGATAAACATGGGAGTGCAGATATCTTTTTTTTTTTTAAATCTTTTTTAAATAATGACTTTACTTCCTTTGGGTATGCACCCAGAAATGGCATTGCTGGATTATAAGATAGTTCTATTTTTAATGTTTTGAGGCACCTCTGTATTATTTTCCATAATAGCTATAACAATTTACATTCCTACCAACAATGTATAAGGGTCCTCTTTTCTCCCCACCTCATCAACAATCATTATCTTTTGACTTTTTGATAGTAGTCCCACCAGTTATTAGGAGTCTCACTATGGTTTTGACTTGCATTTACCTGACAATTAATGATGTTTTCATTTGTATGTTGTGCTTTGAGAAATGTCCTTTTCCCATTTTTAATCAGATTATTTTGCTTTATCTACTACTGACTTTTATGAATTCCTTATGTATTTTGGTTATTAATCCATTATCTGATATACATGATTTGCAAATATTTTCTCTCATTATGTAGGTTTCTTTTTCATTTTGGTGATTATTTCCTTTTAAAAGAATATGTTGTTCCACTCATCAGCAAACTTTTCAAGTCCCTGGTGTGGAAATTGTGACTTTTACTAAGTTACAAAGGAAAGACAAAATCTGCAACCATGTCCTCTAAAAAATGTAGGTTCTCTCCTCTTTTTCTAAAGAACTTGGCATGTGACATCAGTGTACCATGGACTGTTGATGAGTTGTGAATTGAGATCTGAAGGAAACATGTAGACATGTGAATTGAGATCTCAGGGAAACATGTAGACAGTAGTTGGAAAGATTAAAACTGAAATATTGAGTTCATCTATATTAATTCCACATAATTTAAAGTTATCTTCTTTTCATTTTGATTGGACTATCTCAGAATCCATTCTCATAAGCACTGTTTATAATTTTGTAATTTTGACATTATGAAGGGGATTTGCTCTTTGTGGTGTTTAATTCCTCTTAAATATTAGATAAGGGTTTCCCAGGTGGTGTGGTGGTAAAGAATCTGCCTGCCAGTACAGGAGGTTCAAGAGACACAGGTTTGATCCCTGAGTCAGGACGGTCCCCTGGAATAGGAAATGGCAATCCACTCCAGTAT
This sequence comes from Muntiacus reevesi, assembly GCF_963930625.1. Lineage (NCBI taxonomy): Eukaryota > Metazoa > Chordata > Mammalia > Artiodactyla > Cervidae > Muntiacus > Muntiacus reevesi. Next base: position 23,591,436 of record NC_089257.1, on the reverse strand, counting down.
TCTCACCTGAGAAGTTTCATGGACAGAAGAACCTGGCAGCTATAGTCCAAGGAGTGCGAAAGAGTCAGACACCACTAAGTAACTAAGCACATATATTAAATACAAAATATCCCAAATCCTACTTGTGAATGTCAGGTACTACAAAATACAAATACAAAAGGTAATACAAAAATTAAGATTTTTGTATTAAAGATCTGGCGATACTAAATTCTGTTGATGTTATAATTTGGCAACTTGAAGAATTAAATGCTATTTTAAAAATTTATTTATTTTTTAATTGAAGGGTAATTGCTTTAAAGAATTTTGTTGTTTCTCTCAAACCTCAACTTGAATCAGCCATAGGTATATATATCTCCATCCTCTTGAACCCCCCTCCCATCTCTCTCCCCATCCCACTCTTCTAGGTTGATCCAGAGCCCCTGTTTGAGTTTCCTGAGACATACAACAAATTCCTGTTTGCTATCTATTTTACAGATGGTAATGTAAGTTTCCATGTTACTCTTTCCATACATCTCACCCTTTCCTCCCCTCTCCCCATGTCCATAAGTCTATTCTCTATGTCTGTTTCTCCATTGCTGCCCTGCAAATAAAGTCTTCAGTACTATTTTTCTAGATGCCGTATATATGCCTTACTATGTGATATTTATCTTTCTCTTTCTGACTTACTTCACTCTGTATAATAGGCTCTAGGTTCATCCACCTCATCAGAACTGACTCAGATATGTTCCTTTTATGGCTGAGTGATATTCCATTGTGTATATGTACCACAACTTCTTTATCCATTCATCTGTTGATGGACATCTAGGTTGCTTTCATGTTCTAGCTGTTGTAAATAGTGCTGCAATGAACAATGGGATACATGTGTCTTTTTCAACTTTGCTTTCCTCAGGGTATCTGCCTACAAGTGGGATTGCTGGGTCATATAATGGTTTTATTCCTAGTTTTATAAGGAATCTCCATACCGCCTTCCATACTGGTTGTATCAATTACATTCCCACCAACAGTGCAAGAAGAGTGTTCCCTTTTCTCCACACTCTCTTCAGCATTTATTATTTGTAGACTTTTTGATGATAGCCATTCTGACCAGTGTGAGGTGATATCTCATTGTAGTTTTTATTTGCATTTCTCTAATAATGAGCAATGTTGAGCATCTTTTCACATGTTTGTTAGCCATCTGTATGTTTTCTTTGGAGAAATGTCTGTTTAGGTTTTTTCCCACTTTTTGATTGGGTTATTTGTTTTTCTGGTATTGAGTTGTATGAGCTGCTTGTATATTTTGGAAATAAATCCTTTGTCAGCTGTTTCATTTACTATTATTTTCTCCCATTCTGAAAGTTGTCTTTTCACCTTGCTTATAGTTTCCTTTGCTATGCAAAAACTTTTAAGTTTAATCAGGTCCCACTTGTTTACTTTTGTTTTTATTTCCATTATTCTAGGAGGTGGGTCATAGAAGATCTTGCTTTGATTTATGTCATCAAATTTCTATTTTTTCTATTTCCTCCAACCCTGTGCTTCTAAGTTATGAAAGGGTTTTTACCAGGTACATACACTCTGCCTGGGTCTCAGTGTGTGACTTGACCCAAGCATTTAGGGATCCGTGATTGCAGTGCTATTTAAGTTGTCTATACTCTTAGATGTAGCTATTACATATAAGATTTGTTGAATTTCTCACACCTTTCATATTATTTTCCATTATAAGTAGCTCAGTTACTCCAGCTTTGCCTTTCTTCTAACATATTAAAACATTAACTAGTAGTTTCTCCTCTGTGTGCCATAGGTTTCCATGTTCCTATTCCTGAATATGTATGGATATGTATAGGATGTTCACTGGCTTCCAAGTTCTTAATTCTTCTGGACCATGTTGCTACAACTAACTCCCAAGCCCAATCCATAGTGGCATTCAGGTTCTTGATTGCAGACTACAGCATTTAACCAATTAACTCAAAAAGAAAAGATGCTTGTTTGAATACTAGCAAGTACTCATAAAACTACTTGGACATCTGACAAATGAGAGTTAAAAAACAAAAAAAAAAAAAAAAGAAAGAAAAAACAGGGAGATAAGGAGACAAGGAAGTCTAGAAAAAAACCACACTGCACCATAGAAGCATTCTTGTTCCCACATATTTTGTATCAGTACAAATGTTATAAAAGAATATCTGCTACTATCTCAACAGAATGGGCACTCACTGCCACTAACTTCATTCGGAATGAATGTCAGTGTCAGATTGTGGGCAGGCGGAGAAGGCGGCCACAGAAAATGAGGTGGTTGGATAGCATCACTGACTCAAGGGACATGAGTTTGCACAAACTTTGGGAGACAGTGAAGGACAGGGAAGCCTGGGGTGCTGCAGTCCGCAGGGTCTTAGAAAGTCAGACACAATTTAGCGACTAAACAACAATCACCACTGTTAGAGTGAATTTTCAACCTCCCTACTTCTCTGAGTCAATTGTTCACGATGTAAAATCTCTTATGGTCATAACTCTTTGGCAAGATTAGATTGTTTCAGGTAGATAGATAAGATATATCCAAGAAATAATATCCAACTATGTGAGTACAGATAGAGACATCCTGGTGCAGACAATGATGGGTGGATGATAGATGGATAGATAGATATTGATATGTGATGTGTGTCTGTATAATGTACTCTTTTTTATGAATACTTCAGAAAGTGCATGGCATAAAAATAGTGCTTAAAAATATTGACTATTATTTATTCTAAGGCATAAACAGAAGCAAACACTTAGTGTTCTCTCCTCTAAGATATAGTTATAATTTTCTCTTTGTCTGTGATTCATAGATCCCACTCTATTCTGTCCAGCTGACAGAACTAGACACAAAGAAAGGAAAGGAAATAATACAATAAATATAGTCTATTAAAGTCACTTCATTGATTTACACTGTATATGCAAAAGTCACTAAATACAAAAGGATGGCTGAAAAAGTATTTAAATTAAACTAGATATGCATTATCTGATATTTTCATTGGCGTATAGTGCTGTATTTAAGATGCCTGAATGAAAGTCACTTCACATGATGTGTAATTTTGAGTAAGTCACAGACAGAATAGCTTTTAGGGTATATGATAGGAAAATAAAAGAAATCTTAGAAATGTGGAGGTAAAATTATGCTGCTTTCCAAAATTTAAACTTTTCCTTGCTCTGTTCTTTTTATTAATGTCATTCTACATCAAAAGTACAACTGAACACAATGAAAAGTTAGAAAAGTAATTTCCACACATTATTGTTCATTATTATATATTTTTACCTTCTAATCATTCATTCAAAATAATAACAAAAATTTTTTAAATTGAAACATCTATTTTGTAAAGGATTTAGAAGTCATATTATAGCATGAGATTTTCAGTGAATATTCAAGAAGTGAGAAGGTATACTTTTAGTGCTCTTAGGTAATGGTAATATCCAAACTTAATAGCGCTAACAACAGATAGACACCAGTCCCCTTTCTTACTCAACAGATTGACAGTCTCACCTCAACTTTCTTTTTAGACGGTTATCATCATGTGTGATGACCTTTGTACTAATTTATTAGCAACTATATAAAGAACAGCCAAGAAATGCCTATTCTAGCAAATGTAATTCATTAGATAATTGACATTATTATCTTGAGAATATGTCAGTCTTTAGGTTTCTATAGTGTTTCACTTTTAAATTCAGTAGGCTGTTATTACAGATGTCAGAGTTTTAGAATTTCCCCATGCCTTTATGTCTTTAGACATTTGACTGCTTGGGTGATTTTAATAGAATTGAACAAGCCAATCAGTCAATATGATGTTAGTCCAAGGTGGAAGAGCTTTATGTTTGACTCAATCTCACTATCAAGACAGATAATATGGTTCCCATCTATTGACAAGGAGTCAGAGAAGAACTGTGTTTTAGAATTTGACGTCTTTAGGCAGATCAAGTAACTCTACTGGGGAAGAAAAAAGCTTCCATAAGAAATTTTAAAAATAATAGGACCCAGAAAAAATACAACTAAATTGAAAAATTCAGCTGCCTGGGTCTCTTTGCCCTGAGCAATACCATAAATTAATTTCTGGTAGAGGCCATACAAAGCAATACTTGGTTTCTCCCTTGAGTTCCATAAAATCAATATAAACAAGACAGGTGTTTGAGAAATTCTCTTTGAGAGTAGATGGCATAGAAAGCACAGATATCAGGTGATAAACACAGGTGCTAACATGTGGATGTAGCTGAAGGATGATTTGTTACATTTAAGATTTCCAGTCTGAAAAGTGTACCTATGTGACCTCAGATGCATAAAAGAGCCAAGACTTCTCCCCAAGTAGCAATAATAATAAATGTAATGAAATAGATTATTTGGGAGGCAAAAATAACTTATTCATTGAACGTTGGGATAATGTTGAACACAAACACTGAATGAGGAAGAGAAACCTCCCAAAGGAAAAAATTTTATTTTCCCACACTTTCTGTAAATTGGCGAAAAGTACCGCATCTGAAATAGAGTTCAAGTACTTTAAATTGTCTGTTGAAATTGCCCCATCCAGTGGAATTTCACCATATTGATGCAGAAGATCAATGAAGCAATATTGTAATTTTATAGCTGTTATCACAAAGTAAACAAGTCCATATGAATGAGAACCGAGTATGTGGAGCATTGCCTTAGATGTGGCAAATGTTAATGAGATTTCCTTTTAAGGAAATACCAAACGCCAGAAGCAGAAAATATTAGCTGGATCTCACATTCTGCCAAGGGCTCTGCACCTTCTTAAAAACCTTGGAAGCTCGAGAGCATAATGTTTTCCAGAAATTTTCACACTGTATTGATTGAATGAAAGATAAATGAAAACTTTCAGTTTGGTATCTTAATAATTATTGTTATTATACAGTATCTTTTTTTTTTTTTTACAGAATACCTATGATTATTTAATATACTATTGAGCTTTCTTGACTTCTCCTTTCAGAGAAGTTTTCTGAAAGACCTTGTTCTTAATGACAAAACATTCTTCAGGAAGGAACTTTGTTTTTATTTGGCTTCTAACACTGGATGCCACAATATTTGGAATGAAAATGAAAGTTTCTGACAACCAGAAAATAAATGTCTATCAGATGACATGAAGCTAAACATTCCATAGTATCTTTTTACAATTGTGTGTCCAGGTATTTGACTGTTACATATTGGAAATGTGGAAATGTATCGTGGTTGCAGAAATCACATTTTGATGCTGAAGGAGGCTGCTAGTGGAAATATATTGGGATTCCAAGAAGCACAAAGAGAAATGTTGATAACTCAAGAAATTATTTCCATAGCAACAAAGGCAGTAATACAAAGATATCTCTGAAAATCCTAAGGATGAATATTACCACATACGTCCTGCCACATAATTATAGAATATGACTGTGGCAACAGGTTTCCAGAGATAAGAAGATACATCTGCTAGTCACTATCTTTGAAGGAAAGTTAACAACTTGCCCTTCCCCACCCCCCAAAATAGAAGGAGACCTACTCATGACTCGAAGAACAAGAAGATGGAAGTTGTTCTGTGAACCAGTGGAAATGGTTCAGTCTTCTACCATTTAGCATACTCACATTATTAAAAATTCTATATATCTCACGTTTATGAAACGTGAGATATATTAGGCCTCTATCAATTAAAATATATTCTCACATAATGATTTGAGATATCCTCATCTTTGCATGCATGCATGCTTGATCACTTCAGTTGTGTCCAGCTCTGCGATACTATGAACTGTAAATTGCCAGGCTCCTCTGTCCATGGAATTCTCCAGGCAAGGATACTGGAGTGGGTTGCCACTTCCTCCTCCAGGGGATCTTCTCAACTCCGGGACTGAACCTGAGTCCCCTGCACCTCCTGCATTGCAGGCAGATTCTTTACCATTGAACCACTGGGGAGGCCCATACTCATCTTTACTTGACATTATTCCAGTTCGTTATCATGAGGCCCAGGCTAAGGAACCAGTTGTGGTGTTATCTGGGCTTCCCAGATGGTTCAAGTGGTAAAAACAGAACAAAACAAAGCAAAAAAAAAAAAAAAAAAAAAAAACCTGCCTCCTGGAAGGAGACACAGGATATGAGGATTCAATCCCTGGGTCAGGAATATCCCCTGGAGAAGGAAATGGCAACTCATTCCAGTATTCTTGCCTGGAGAATTCTATGGACAGAGGAGCCTGCTGGGCTATAGTCCATAGGGTAACAAAGAGTCAGACTGTACTGAGTGAGGGAGGGAGGGAGAAAGGGGGGCAGAGAGCGCTGTTGGTACTTGACAGCAAATTAATTATTTGTTCAAATGAGAGTTTCGCTCTAAGAGTGTTGCTGTATTAACTGTGTGACTTACACAAATGGTTTCACTTCTCTGGGCCTTTTAAAAACCTCTTTGAAACCAAAATAATACACATAGTATTGGGTACATAGTGGACTCTCAATAAATGTTAGTTCTCCATTTTTCTTATGTTACCCAGCCTGGCATTTCATCAACTGTAGCTTCATTGCTATTAATAAACCACCTCATTTAAAATTGAAATATCTCTGGGAAGGTTAAGATTTTTCTATCTTATTTTCAATTAGCTTAATTAGATTACTTTATGCCTCTATCTAAACTCAATCTCCAAAATCGACTACATTATGGAAATCAGAGTTTTTATAGGGATGATAGAAATGTGAGAGGTGTGACTTCAGTGTACAGATTGAGACAGAAATTGTATCTAGCTTAAAAGAATTCAGAATTTTCAAGGTTAACACTGAAAAGAGAATTTTCAAATGAGGGTTAGTAGCTGACCTGTTTACCTCCAGTTCTGTTCTGCTTGGGTTTTCATTACCTGGGGTTTTCTTCTTATCCTGACATGTTTAATATAGAAGGAGTGAAAGGGAAGAAGTGTGGCAGGCATTTCCCCTTTAAACATTTGAAAAATCTCTTTTTCATTTCGGAAAGCAGAGTTGGGAGAGGTGTCTTCGTAACACAATGGAAGAATTTAAGAGCAATGTGCACAAAAAAGAGATAAATGAGTATTTTTAACATGTGTTTAAATGTTTCTAATCATTTATAATCTTCTAGGCACTACTAAAACCTTAATTCCTTGCTCTCTTGTGTTCCCAGAATTTGGTTCTTTTCACGTAGAATCCCTTTTTCTGATCCCTGATCCACAATACAGGGACACCCAGGACATTTAGAGATGGTTTCAATCTGGTCTAGTGGTCATTGTCAACTTGCTGGATGCATTTATACCTCACAAAAGCCCTATAACTTGGGAGTTATTTTTTTTCACTGTTACTATTTTACAAATACACTGAGGCCAGGCTTATTCTCTGTAAGTAGTAGAGCTAAGAATTTAGATAGATTGTTTTCAGTGCCAGTGCTCAAAACCATTATGCTTAACAAATGGAGCCTTAGAAATATTTTTTTTCATATAAAATATATACTAGAGCTTTTATTTTATAGTGGAAAATTTTAATAAGAACTTTATATGCCCTCTTTCACATGAAATATTCAAAGGACACCTTCTACATGCCGAGATATTTAATGGTTATGTAAGTGAATAAAATTAACTGTCTACTTGTTCAAACAAATGTGCAGATGAAACACACATACACATACCTACCTACATAAAATATAACATTTACAACAGACCTATGAATTAGATACTAAAGTTGCCCACATATTTTTACAGAAGAGAAAATTATAACCTAGAGATGAAAACACAAAGCATAATCTATAGAATTGTGAATAAACGAGCCTTCAGATCATTTCAGTGGCCCCATGCTGTGTGTTGTCATTCTTAACTGGTGGATTTTCTCAGTTGAGGCTCTAGATACCAGGAAGAGAGACAGCAACTCTGATGCACCCTCTCTGAAGTCTTGGATCCCTGAGAATCTATGAGCAAAATGACTGCCGTTTATGCCACTAAGTTTAAAGAAGTTTGTTATGCAGCAGCAGTAACTGAAGCAACCACCAATCCAAACATTTCTGTAATATAATGTAACCAAAAAACAGTTACATTTCAAGAATGACCCCCATAGCGTATCAGGAAAATATTTCCTCACAGTGACATTGTGAAAGACACATAGGCTTGAAGAAGGGAATTGAGCTTAAATATATTGCTAAAACGGTGATTCTGAACATTTAGAAGATACAGAACCACTTAATGGAGACACAGGACTTACCTACCACTCCTATTGTCACTTTTAGGGAAAAGTGAGATAAGGAAGGAATGGAGCAGAACAAAGTAACATCAGAAATAGTAGCCACACAAGAAAGAGCAAATGATTGACAAACCTAAGAGTATTTTAAAGAATATATCCATTAAAAGAAGGGGAACTACAGCTAAAACCCATGACTATGAAACACTGTTGGTAGCAAAGACTCCCTCTTGAACATTATGTGATTCCTGATCATCTCTATTTATATATGTGCCATTCAAGTCTTTACAATGTCACCTTCTTTAGCTGGGCAGTTAGAATCTGTGATGCAGCCTAAATAGTAAGTTTTTATTATTTTTTTTTATTGCAGTAGAGTAATATTTTTTATTGTTATTCAGTTCAGTTCAGTCACTCAGTCATGTCCAACTCTTTGCGACCACATGAATTGCAGCATGCCAGGCCTCCCTGTCCATCACCAACTCCCAGAGTCCAACCAAACCCATGTCCATCGAGTCGATAATGCCATCCAACCATCTCATCCTCTGCGTCCCCTTCTCCTCCTGCCCCCAACCCCTCCCAGCATCAGGGTCTTTTCCAATGAGTCAGCTCTTCGCATGAGGTGGCCAAAGTACTGGAGTTTCAGCTTCAGCATCAGTCCTTCCAATGAACACCCAGGACTGACCTTTAGGATGAACTGGTTGGATCTCCTTGCAGTCCAAGGGACTCTCAAGAGTTTTCTCCAACACCACAGTTTAAAAGCATTGGTTCTTCGGCACTCAGCTTTCTTTATAGTCCAACTCTCACATCCATACATGATCACTGGAAAAACCATAGCCTTGACTAGATGGACCTTTTTTTGGCAAAGTAATGTCTCTGCTTTTTAATATGCTGTCTAGGTTGGTCATAACTTTCCTTCCAAGGAGTAAGTGTCTTTTAATTTCATGGCTGCAGTCACCATCTGCAGTGATTTTGGAGCCCAGTAAAATAAAATCAGCCACTGTTTCCACTGTTATTACCAGTTCATAATCATTGTCTCACCAATTTATATGAGTGTCCGTGTGTATATGAAAGTGAAAGTGAAGTCTCTCAGTCATGTCCGACTCTTTGCGACCCCATGGACTGTAGCCTACCAGGTTCCTCTGTCCATGGGATTTTCCAGGCAAGAGTACTGGAGTGGGTTGCCATTTCCTTCTCCAGTGTGTATATAAAATGCCCAAATAAAAATGGAAATTCTTTGAGTATGCAAGTTTTACACACATACACACACAGAAGGCAGATTTTTTAAATCACTTCTGAGCCCTTCAGGAAGACACCATCATCCTGCTAGTTTGTCTATAGACTGTATGTAAGAACATGATGTACTTATCCAGAAGAGAGGAGGTCACAGAGGGTTACTTTCTGAATTCTTGCAAGCTTGGTCCATTTCCATCGAAGTCCTTATTGCCAGTTGTACAGAACTTCAGTTCAGAATCTGCCCGGGGCTAGAAGAAGATCCCCTTGTGCAGATCTCTTGGCAGCAGATTATAGGAGTACTGCTGGCACTGCCCTCAGCCCCCACACCACCCCCACCGCTCATTCTGTTGGTGCTACATTAACTTGCAAAATGCAATCTGTGGAACAGAAGAGCCTGGGGCCTTTTCAAAAGCTTCCACATTTTTCTATTTGAGAACCATGGAGAAGTTGCCCATTTTCATGCTTTATTTCTCTTCTTATAATAGATTTGGAAATAACTGGGGCACTCAGGAACAATCCTCGGAAAATCTGCAGTTTCTTTCTTCGAGTTCTGATATTGCCTTGGCTATACATCAAGGAACATCTGAACCAAACCAGAGCCAATGGGGCTGACAATGTCAGAGGGAGGCACCTTAGTTCCTTTAAATCATGCATTCCTTTTTATTCCTCTCTTCTGAATACAAACTAGGATAACTGGTATTCTCTCTGAATACTAACTTCAAAGTTGACCAGATTCACAGAATGTTAGCTCTGAAAAGAACTTTAATAGTTCTAACAACTACCTAACTGCTTCATGCTATAGGAAAGAAGATTAAGTCTTAAGGGAAAGGGTACCTACTCCAGTATTCTGGCCTGGAGAATTCCATGGACTGTATAGTCTACGGGGTCGCAAAGAGTCGGACACGATTGAGTGCCTTTCAAAAAAAAAAGGCCACAAAGACATTAGCAAATCTGACAATAGAACCCTTTATCACTGAGTCCTAATACAATATCAATGCTTCTGAAGTATTACCTCACTAAAATTAAGGAGTTATGCTTTAATATAGAACTAATGCATATATATCCACTCTTTGTATTATTTTTTGGCAACTTTGCCTAAATACACACTATTACTAAATGGAATACTAATCCTATTTTACCACTTATTTACAATGACATTATTCATGATCAGTGCCATGATTATTCTTCAGAAATAATTGTCATTATATAAGACGTTTTGTTAAGCATTCATGTGTATCATTTCATTTAATCCTAAAATAACGTTATTCAGATAGAGTATTTTTTTTTTTTCCAATAGAGTATTAATGTTTGATTTTAGGAATGAGGAAACTGAGGTTCAGGGAAAAGGGAAACAAATTCTCTGAAGTCACACATCTAGACTTGAAATAGGAATTCTAACATCTTCTTTTAACTGAGGTTTACCCCTTTCCTTTTTTACCTGCTTTGTTTCCAGTTTCATACTCTACTAGATTTTTTGCCAAGTAGTTAAAGCTATTAATTCAACTTCCTAAAAAAAAAAAAATTAGAAAATTTTTACTGTTTCATGTCAGGGTTGTAAAAATGCAGTGCTGTACAGACTCTTCTGGAGAAACCTTTCGAGGCAATGTAAAAAAATCCGTCAGATGAGGTTATGTTATCTTCATGATGCCTCTTGAGAAATATATTGAATCAAAAGAGGCTTTTTTGTTAGAAAGTTAGATATAACAGTCATAATCTCTGTTTTGCCCATACTGTGTATAAAGTTGATTGGTAACTGTGCAACTTCATGTACTATTTTTTTAAGAATTAGAGAAAAAATATATAAAATATTGGAGTTTATCTCCACCACAAAAAAGAAATGATAATTACCTGATGTTATAGAGGTGCTAACGGCGACTACAATGGCAATCATGTTGCACTATATAAATGTATCAGGTCAACATGTACACCTTAAATGTACACAAATGCTATATGTCAAATATATTTCAGTTAAAAATATTAAAAGTCACATTGTATTCAATTTATTTAAGGATTCTCTTTTATGCTGGGGAAATGTTATGAGTTAGTTTTTGCGGCATAATAGAATACTCCAAAATTTGAGGCTAAAATAAACAGCTGTTTACTCACCTCATGATCAGCAGTTTGGGCTGGACTTAGCCTCAGAGCTCTTTTTGTTTGGGTTGAGCTCACTCAAGAGTCCTGGATTCAATTCCCAGTCTGAAGGGAACAGTTTCTGGGGTTTGCTGGCTGTCAGGTGGAACATTTCTGCTCTTTTCCATGTGGTCTGTGGTCCTTTAATTGGTTATACCTATCCGGGCTTGATCACATGGGAAACAAGAATTGAAGCCAAAAGGCTATATGGGGTTGGCTCAGAACTAGCATAACATCAGTTTCTCCCAACCATTGGTCAGAACAAGCCAGAAAGCCATAATTCAAGCGGGTGGATAAATTCCATCTTTTCTTTGGAGGAATATAGTGAACATTTCTATGTCTACTTAAGTATAAATTTTTCGGATTAATAAAATCACACTCCTGCACTGGAGTATCAGCAGTAATGTCTGTTTTTCTAGAGCTAATTAGGCTTCCATTAGTATTATTTCCTATTACCTTGCTTACTTCCCCTGTCTCATCACTCAATAGGCTTATTTGTTTTTCTTTCAACCTAGATGGAATGTTCTCTAAAAGCAGGACCATGTCTGTCTGCACCATTCCTTGTTCTCTATCATGTCTTACCTCTGAATGTAACTATGTCCAAATTTCTTCTTGTTATAAGGAGCAAGACTCACCTTAGTGACCTTATTTTAATGTATTTATTCCTGGAAAGGCCTATTTCCAAACATGGTCACATTCTAAGGTACTGGGGATTAGGATTTCAACTTATATATTTTGAAGGGGACATAATTCAACCCTTCCTCTGGTCTCCCCCAAATGATGTCCTTCTCACATTCCAAAGACATCCACCTCATCCCAATAGCCCTAAAAGTTTTAACTAATCCCAGCCTCAACTGTAAAAGATTCTAATATCATCTATGTCAGGTATTGCTGAGACTTAAGGAGTGATTCGTCCTGAGGCAAAATCCCTCTTCAGCTATGAACATGTGAAACCAGACAAGTTATTTACTTCTAAAATACTAGAATTCATGTCGTATATGAATAGAAGGAAATGACATTGCTCTGGAAATTTAGACCTTCCTTCAGTTTCGACCGATCTCTATCTCAAATCCTCTGTGTCTGCCTCCAAATCAAAAATAGACTACATAATATTTTGACTTCTCATATACTCATAAGTCACATTAAATGATTAAGAAACACAACATTTACTTGAGAAAAAATTGATTTTGACACATGTGAATGGATCAAAGCATGTGGCTATTGAAGGCATTAGATAATGACTCTTTTAAAACATCTTTTTTCCCCCCTTAACATTAAAAAAAACCCACAAGACTCTTTAAATCTTATAAAAAAATAAAATAGATGACTTTGAGTTGTTGGACATACATTCTGATTGTTCTAGAAATGTTAGGAAATTGATTCATCGACCAGAATTAGGTCATTAGTAAGAGTCTACCAACTTAGGGGAGGTCACAGAAGAGCTACTTATATAGAAGGAGACAGTGTAGGCAAGATCTATGTAGTTGCTGCTGAGACTTAATTTTAAATAATTTAAGGGGCAAGAAAAAAGGGCATCAACTGATTTATCTGGCTAAAAGGCCAGAGGTGCAACTGACTGAATTCGGCAGCTCAAGCTGTATGGTCAGAAATATTTTTCTGTGTTGTCAGGAAACCTTTTCTTTCTCCGTCTCCATGTCTGTATCTGATAGTCTCTCTTATTTTTACACTTGGATTCACCATCTCCTACTGCAGGCCAGTTGATCATTCAGTAAGACATGAGGCTCTCGTATCTCTGCCTTGACATTTTTTCAGCTTTGGTTTGGGGCCAGGGGAATGAGAGACAGTCTTTCTCAATAAGGCTAGCAAAATATATACACAAACAGAAAAAATTCCAGGGGGTAAATATGGTCAGGGACCAGCATCTCAGAAAGCTCCAAGAACTGGTCTGCCCCTTAGAAGTCAAGGTACAGTCGTGTTTTTTGAGACAGAAGGCTGTACATTAAATGATGTGTTAGTGACAGTTTACACAATCCAGATCTAAGTGCCATTGTGGCCCCTGACAAGATCAAGAAGAATGGTATCTTTTAAGGAGTTGCTGGTGCTTGGAGAATGTTGTTCCTTATGACTGAGCAGGTATTTCTGCTGATGGGGGAGGTTTGATCAATGCATTATGCAGACACACAGTGTTCAGTACAGGGATGAGAGGAGCCCAAAGGGCAGAGAAAATTTTTCTTTAAATTTTTCTTGTCTTGTCATAAAATGAGGATTTTATTTTGTGATAGTTTCAGTTTTGTTTCTTTTTTTTGTTTTTGAGGCATAGATGACATACTTGAGAAGAAACAACCAATACATGCAGAAAATCTAGCGTAGGACTCCAGGGCACTGAAAGATACCAAAGCCATTTGTTGGACAGAATTTGCCTTTGAATGGCTGCATGAAATGGCACTCTCCTAATTGGAAGCAACTGGATACTTACCTGAGCAAGAAGGGAGATGTCATTGTGTTGAACACCAGGCTATTGAGACTGTAATGGAGGGAGTATTGTTGTTCAGTTGCTCAGTCATGTTGACTCTTTGTGACCCATGGATTGCAGCATGCTAGGTTTCCCTGTCCTTCACCATCTCCCAGTTTGCTCAAACTCATGTATACCCAGGCAGATGCAATATGTTGCAAATATTCTTCCCTGTTTTTATTTGTTAACTTTATGATATCCTAACCAAATGTTATTTTTATTATATTAAAGCTGTGGATTCTTTTTTCTTTATGTCTTATAGTTTTATCTTGCTAAGTAAGATTTTCTCAACCCTCACCTCTAGGGATTGGTATGAACTTGATGACTTGAAATTCCTCAGTGATATAACTCTTAGGGAAACATTAGAGAAACAAACAGACTTCAGTATTTTAGAGTACAAAACTGATAAATGACCCAGAGTCAACTTTTATTTTCTGTATCCCAAATCCCAAGGCTTGTATTTCCTCAAATGTGGATTCCTGGTATTGAAATTCTGATATTATAATAGTGACTATTAATTTTGAACTCCACCACATAGTTCCTGAGTTGATGACTTAAAAAAAAAAGGGGGGGGTCATGTGACATTTGCTAAGTCTCTTCTTCTGAACTTCAGTTATTTTCTGTGCAAAATGATGCAATGCTTCTTAAAGCCCTTTTACTCTATGTTGTGTGGTTTTATGTTCGAATGCGTGAGTGAATCGCTCAGTCATTTCCGACTCTTTGCAACCCCATGGACTGTAACTTACCAGGCTCCTCAGTCCATGGAATTTTCCAGGCAAGAGTACTGGAGTGGGTTGCCCTTTCCTTCTCCAGGGGATTTTCCCAACCCAGGAATTGAACCCGGGTCTTTCACACTGCGGGCAGACGCTTTACCGTCAGAGCTACCAGGGAAGCCCTATAACTGCTATACTCACTTTGAAATATGCATTTAGTTTCAGACTTTATTAAGTGTAGTTCTAATTTTTTTCAGATTCAGGTGCAATTTCTATTGTTATGAAAACAAAATCTTTGTACATTTAGGTAGTTTTTTTCCTTTTAATATTTGCACTGCTCAAAGGCTTCTTAGAGTTATTTTCCAGTATGTTTTAGGATGAAAATTTCATTTTGTGCCTGAGAATCACTAGTTTTTCATTAGCAACATGGATGATATTTAAAATTACACCACTGGAAAAATCTAGATTTAATTTGAAGTAGATGATGTATTTATATCATTCACTGGACTTATCAAATCTGAAAAAATATTTTGAAAAAAAAATGTAGAATTAAAAAAACTTAAATTTCTCCTTAGAAGGAAGTAAGTCAAAGATACATCTTTGGAGGAAGATTAAGACATTCAGTGATGTAGTGAAAACTTAGCATTTCCAAATGATTAAATGTATAAGCACAAGACCCAAAATGTCAGAATTTGACTTCTGGCGAAATCCACTTACCAGTTATGTAAATTTGGACAAGTTTGCTTAATCTTCCTCTGCTTAGATTTCCCATCTGCACAGTGGGAACACTCATAGTTTCTCCCATGTGGTCTTTATAGAGATTGCTATAATATATAATCTTATATAATAATGTATCATGTGTTATGTGCGTGTGGGTGCTTAGGAGTTCAGTAATATCCAGCTCTTTGCGACCCCATGGACTGTAAGCCACCAGACTCCTCTGTCCATGGCATTTTTCAGGCAAGGATATTAGAGTGGGATGCCATTTCCTACTCTAGGGATCGTCCTGATCTGGGGTTCTCTCTTGTGTCTCTTGTGTAAGCAGGTAGATTCTTTACCACTGTGCCACCTGGGAAGTCAACATGTATTACATAATATATTAAAATATATATTGCAATATATTAAATATAATACATTTTTTTAAAGTACTCAGTGCCTGGCTTATGGTAGGAAAATCGCTATGTATCATAATTCATTACATTAGAGATGTCATTATTTGTAAGTCACGCAACTCTTTAATGTACAATTAAGAAATTTAAAAATACTACAAATTAACTACAACATGCCATTGATTATTAGATACACCTGACTTTAACATAAAATGTGCATTTCAGACTCAAAGAAATATGTTAACATTTGTTAAATACATAAATTTTGTTTTCTCTGGAGGAAACAAGTATAATGACATTTATAATTCACAAAATAATATATTCATCAAAAATGGGGGGCTTTCCTGGTGGTCCAGTGGTTAAGAATCTGAACTTTTCCTTCAGGGAACTCCAGTTCTAGCCCTGGTCAGGGAACTAAGATTCCACATGCCACACTACCAAAAAAAAAAAAAAAAAAAAAAAATCAATGAACAGGATGTATATTAACTTCATTCATTTTTAGTTTCTTTCAGTAAGTTAATCTATAATTATTGAATAACTGAGAGTAATTTTTTTCTTAACTTAAATGATTAAATATGGCAATTTACTGATCTCATAACTCTATTCATATGTAGGCAGAACACCTAATTTATAGGACTCTCTTGATCTAAACAGACCTTTCTATTTCATCTCTATCCTGTGGTATGAAGATAAGCAGTCTGCTGGATGAGGACAAAGAAATTCATTTTCTCCATAAAACCCTTTATTGCCACTTCTGTTTTATGGTTGCCAATCTCAAAGCATCTGTAGGATCTGGCCAATTGTAATTTTTACCATATGGGTTTTGTCCATCTCCACATATGGTTGGTACCCTATATGTCATTTTAATTTTCGCAATAATTTTTTCTTGACTCTGAATTTTAAGTTTTCATTCATGAGCAAACATGGTCTCTAAATATTTCTCAGAATATCTATGATGACATAGGACAAATTTTCATGATTTTATAATTCCCCCAAATTCAACTTTTTTTCTTTGAAGTTTAAAAAGAAATTTGTATCTCTTGAATAATTTTGAGTAGTTGGTTACTTGTTACCAATGATTATTTCACCGCTAATTTGGGTATCACTGATAATACAGAAATAGAAAAGTTGTCCTCAACATCATTAAATGTAATCAGTAAGTCAAGAGTTACATGTATACCGAAGAGTAGATACTATGGGATGATAATGCTAGGATCATCAAGAGAGTGGAAGAGAGACAAAGAGAAAGAGGGAAAGGGAGAGAGGACTCGATGTGTTAAAGAGAAAAAATGGAAGTGCTTCATGGGGAGATAGGATCCAGTCTGGATTGTGAGAAGCTGACGTGTGTTATAACCAGAAAGGATAAAAGAGGCAACCTTGGTGGGAAGAAAATGTAAAAAATACAAAACCAAAACAAAACTGTGATGTACTGATGGCAAATCAAGATGATGGGTCTCATTAGTATTAATACAAATAGAAGGGTGTGAGAAATGCCTATGTATTAATAGGCAACAGAGTTTCAGAGAGATTTCACTGCAGCTGTTTTCAAACTGAAGTGAAAAAAGGAAACATATAAAAGCAGCAGAAAATGCATATTTATGCTGCTGTTTAAACTCTGAGTTCATGCTGACATCTGTATTAATCACAGAACACTTTTTCACTCAGAACATGTGGGATCTCAAACTCCTTTGCACCCAGTATCCCAAGCATTGTTTAGTTGCTGAGTCACATCCAACTCACTGTGACCTCATGGGCTGTAGCTTGCCAGGCTCCTCTGTCCATGGGATTTTCCATGCAAGAATACTGGAGTGGATTGCCATTTCCTTCTCTAGAGGATCTTTCCAATCCAGAGTTCAAACCCATATCTCCTAAAGTACATTGGTCATGGATCAGAAAATCTAATTCACGTCTTCACATCACCACTTCTTGTGCCACCTTTGACAAGTCACAGCTTGCGTAAACTGCATTTTTCTCATTGGTGTCTTGGGAATAGTGATTTGGTAGGCTACATCAAAAACGTGTTCTTAGCATCAGATAAGCTAATGCATGTGGGATTAGCTTGTCAATATAAAGTAAACATCCCTTTCTCTTGTATTTTCTTTACAACATAGAATTATTACATCTTACATCTTAATTTCCATGTCTAGTTAAGTTTGGCAAGCACGTTTTCTTTCTGCTTTGAACTATGTGTGCTCACTTGCCAAGTAAAGCAGCACTCAGATACCAATTTTAAAATACTTGTTCTTAATATTTTTCATTCCTTCAGAAGAAGTTGTTATTTATGTACTGGCAACCTGTCTTAGTGCATTTGGATTTATATGCATGGTTTATTTATTTTTTACTCCTGTAGAAGCCTATCTGCATGTTGTCTTTTCTAATCATATATCAGAATTAAAAAACTTTCCCAGGATAGAGTTGCTAATTTTATGCCTGCAAGTAATGAACTGATATTTGTTAAGATATGAAGGTGCTAATAATTATGGAAGTATATTTTACTTTTTTTCACAAACATAATTTACACAATGCATTGGAAATAAAATGTGAAAAATTAGAGGTCATTTAATACAGAGGCAGAAATTCTAGATTCAGAGACTAAAAATTATTCAGTTGTTTTTTTCTTAGTTTTCTTTTGAAACAAACAGTGCTATTATTTTCTGGTCAGTCTTTGGATGTGTGAAATATAATTTTCAAATGTCTTCTTTATTCCAGTCATTCAATCATGTATTTTATTTTAGGGATAATGTTCTATAACTAAATATTACTGTGTAAAACATAAAATGTCCTTATATATGTATAGTCTCTCATAGAAAAAAGACAAATCATACTTCTGATAAGATATACACAATTTTAATGCAGATAGAAGATAACAAAGGTCAAAAGAGGCATGTAACTGTAGTCTACTCATAAATCATGAATAGTAACTGAGATTATGGGCTTCCTTGGTAGCTCAGTGGTAAAGAATCCACCTGCCCATGTAGGACATGCAGGTTCAATCCCTGGGTCAGGAAGATCTCATGGAGAAGGAAATGGCAACCCATTCCAGTATTCCTACATGGGAAATCTCATGGAAAAGGGTGCCTGGCAGGCTATAGTCCACGGGGTTGCAAAAGACCTGGGCACGACTTTGTGACTAAACAACATCAATTGAAATTATGGAGGGGTTGATTGTACATTTCATGATAGAAACCCCTAATAAGCAGGAAATCTCAGTGCCAACTTTTATTTTCCATGAAGTTTCAAAGCATTATGAAGAAAATCTCCATGTAAAATATCCAAAATGCCAAAGGGGCCACAATCAGTGCAAAGAAGATTAAATCATATTTTTTAAGTATACTTGAGGATAAAGAGTACGTGCTTGGCAGAGCAAACAAATGGAACCAGTCTTTAGCCACACAATATTAATAAGCCTTTCTTGAAATATTTTGATGAGTGGAAATTTTTCTACTATGTTTTGCAACATTTTCTTTTAAACTGCTTCCCTATTTTGGTTCAGGCATGCCAACATACTCATTCACGTACATAATTGCTTTTTCCTTTTTGCAGTGAGTATGAATCTGGTTGAAAGTTAGCCCGGGTGGATAGTCACTAATCCACCCAATGTCAGCTTTGGTCTTATCTTCACTGAAGATGAAGGAAGAAACACCAAGCCATAGGTTTTTCCTATTTGTTGAGCAAAATGAGCCATTGTTCGAGTGGAATAAAACCAAGTAAATTCCCCTTTGCATTTATTATTTACCCAACCCTTTTTAAAAATTAATTGTTATTTAATTGGAATATGGTTGATTGACACTGTTATTTTAGTTTCTACGTACAGCAAATGAATCTGTTTTATATATGTTTACCCCTTTTTAGATTCTATTCCTATATAGGTCATTACACAGTATTGAATAGAGTCCCTGTGCTATATAGTAGGTTCTTATTAGTTATCTATTTTGTACACAGTCATGTACATATGTCAGCCCCATCTCCCAATTTGTCCCTCCCCCACCCCTTTCCCCCTTGGTAACCATAAGATTGCTTTCTAAATCTGTAACTCTATTTCTGTTTGTAAGTAGGTTCATTTGTACCATTTTTTTTTTTTTAGATTCCACATATAAGTGATATCATATATTTTACTTTTGCCTTTTCTGACTTTCTTCACTCAGAATAACAATCTCTAGGTCCATTCATGCTGCTGCAAATGACATTCTTTCATTCTTTTTATGGCTGAGTAATATTCCATTGTATATATGTACCATATCTTCTTTATCCATTTTTCTTTGTATATATGCCCTGGAGTAGTAACACTGGATCATATGGTAGCTCTGTTTTTAGCTTTTTAAGCACTCTTCATATTGACTGTACCAATTTACATTCCTATCAAAGTGTAGGAGGGTTCCCTTTTCTCCAAACCCTCTCTAGCATTTATCGTTCGTAGATTTTTTGATGATGGCCTTTCTAACCAAGGACTTCCCTGGTGGCTCAGACAGTGAAGAATCCACCTGCAGTGCGCGATACCAGGGTTTGATCCCTGGGTTGAGAAGATCTCCTGGAGGAAGGCATGGCAACCCAGTCCAGTATTCTTGCCTGGAGAATCCCATGGACTGAGGAGCCTGGCAGGCTAATCCGTGGAGTCGCAAAGAATCAGACAAGACTGAACGACTAAGCATAGCACATAGCATTCTAACCAGAGACCCTGATCCTAGGAAAATTTGAAGGCAGAAGGAGGAGAGGGCAACACCTGATGAGATCGTCGGATAGCATTATCAATTCAATGAATATGAACTTGGACAAACTTCAGGAGATGGTGAGGGACAGGGAAGCCTGGCATACTTCAGTCCATGAGGTCACGAAATAATCAGACATGACTTGGTGACTGATCAACAACATTCTAGCCAATGTGAGATGATACCTCATTGTAGTTTTGATTTGCATTTCTCTAATAATTAATGGTGTTGAGCATCTTTGCATGTGCCTCTTGGGCTATCTATTTTGTTTATCTTTTTTGGAGAAATGTCTATTTAGATCTTCCACCCATTTTTTGATTAGGTTCTTTGTTTTCTTGAAATTGAGCTGCAAGAGCTGTTTGTATATTTTGCAGATTAATCCCTATTGGTTGCTTCATTTGCAAATATTTTCTCCCATTCTGTGAGCTGTCTGTTTTGTTGATGGCTTCCTTTGTTGTTCAAACACTTTTAAGTTTAATTAGGTCCCATTTGTCTACTTTGTTTTTTTACCTAAAACTTTTAATCGGTGACACTATTTAGCCTATTCTCTTGAGAATGATACCTGGATTACAAAATTCATACCTGCAAGAAATGGGACACAGGGCACTCTTGCATATCTTTGGAGAGTCTCTATGGAGAAGTACCTTTGACAGCTTCTTTGAACCTAATGATGATTCCATTTGTTCTTAGTCTTATTCCAGAATTAAAATCTGTCTCCAGAGGCTTAAATGCCTTAGTGCTACTGTATCTTGAGCCTGCTGAAATGGTGGTTTCAAATTGAGACTTTTATCTAGAGATTTGAAGATGTCTAAACATAATATTTTCTAACTTATGAAATGAAACATTTGATTCACATTTAGAGTCGCATACTTTGTTCAGATGAAATATCTAGTTTCCTTCCTCCCTCCCTTTCTTTCTTTCTCCCTTCCTCCCTCTCACCCTTCCTTCTTTCCTTTTCTTTCCCTTCCTCCCTCCTCCTCTCTCTCTTTGTCTTTCTTTCTTTTAAAAATGTCAGCCTCTATCAGTTAACTCAATAGAGTGCAGTGAATAGGAAGGAACATAGACTCTGGAATTAGGCTGTTTATGTTTTGTTTATAGCTCTGCACATCTTAGATATGTGTCTTTGGATAAGTGACTTCATTTCTCTGTGCCTTTATTTTCTATCTGTAAAACAATTATATTAATAGCAATTATTTTATGGTTATGGTTTGGATTCAGTGTACTTTATTTGCTGGGAACCTGGCACATATGGAAAAGCTTGTTTATATTTTTGCAGTTGTAGCAGTAATGGTGACAGTGGCCATGTTTCTGTGTAAGGTCAGTATTAGAAAGGCGAGAATAACTTTCTCTTTTCTCAAGAGTGTTAGTTTCCTATAATATCAGCTGTGTTATTATCTGTAATTTTTTCCTGTGCATCTGTAATCCTATGTGTGTGTAGATATATGTAGATGAGAGAAAAAGAGAGAGAAGGAAGTGGGGAGAAAAAAACCATTATTGTTAATTAAGTGCAGAGACATTGTCTGTTGCTCATCTTTATGTCTCAGCACCAGTAAGAGTGCCTGAACAGAGTAGGTATTCAGTAAATAATTGTCAAAGAAATATATATCCTGTTATCTCCTTCACCATATGTGTATGCGTTTATTCCCTCATGCCACTGCTTTGTGTTCCTAGGAAGAGAATGATCAGCTACATTACTACATTTTTGCTTCTCTCTCAGGTAACAGTGAGAACCTGGCCAAATGAATGATTCTGGGAAACAGCGATCTCACCTTTGAAATAACTACTAACACCAGTAGTGTTAGTGTTCGGTGTTCAGTCGTGTCCGACTCTGTGCGACCCCGTGGACTGTAGCCCACCAGGCTCCTCTGTCCATGGGATTCGCCGGGCAAGAATACTGGAGTGGGTTGCCATTCCCTTCTCCAGGGGATCTTCCCAACCCGGGGATTGAACCCGTGTCTCCTGCATTATAGACAGATTTCTTTACTGTCTGAACTATAAGGAAGCCTAGTAGGTTTAATTTATGAGATTCTGAAGCAGTTCTAAGAATGAATTTTATTTTCTAGATCCCCTCTATGGTTGTTGCTCTGTAGTAGTTAAAGCAACATGTTTGTGTCTAAGATAAATATTTTAAACTCATAGACTAATATGACACTTGTGGTCCCATTTAATTAAATGTCTTGTCTCATTTGTGTCTCGTTACTAAACTATGATGTCACACTCCTCAGTTTAACCTGGAGTTGTTGTTGTTGTTGTTGTTTTAATCAGAAATTAGTATAAGGTGATCAGTACTTCTCATTCTACATCTCTCAAAGTATAGACAACTACTGACCATATTAAAAAACAAACAAATAAACAAAGATCACCAAGAAAGTTTCCATGTCTCTCTCAAGTCTCAGGATAATTAACATCCTTGTTTCTTGCATTCTCTAGATAGAAGCCATTTTTTATAGTCTTTTGAGGATATCTGACCTAAACAGTTTGGTGCTCTCTCTCACTAGGGACAGGATTAAAAATTGGTCTGCTGATGGCTAGGTTTCCTGTGTACAAGGGTAAACAATACTTCCATTTGCCAGTAGGAGAGAGGCATAATTATGCTCACAGCTGCGTGACTGGTGGGACCACGGCTGCCACAATCTGGCTCTCTGTTTCCATTCCTAGAGTTCTCTGCTTCGGAAATGAAGCTTTCTTGTCTCTGGTGCTTGAGCTCATGCTGACTTGACTCATTAACTGAATCCAGCTGTTTCTCCCCTAGCGACAGACAATTTCACATCTGCAGGGCCATTTGGAGCTCAGATGTGAGTGGCAAAGATCACTGCTTGACAATGTTTTGAAATTTCAGGTTATAGTTAGAAATAGAGTCAATTTAAAATGAAAAGTTTTGATTACCTTATATTCTGACTACATGTTGACTTTCAACAAAGATTTCTTTACGGGGATTAAAAACTAAACTCTCCAATTTGAAATCTGCATGAAAAAAAATAGAGATTGCACACATACACAAACAACAAAAAACTGAAAATAAACTAAGTTCTTTGATTAACTGTGAATGAAAAAAGAATCTAGAATTTTTACTAATGAGCTGCATGACGCCGGCATGTCAGCTAACATCTTTTTTTTGTTGTTTTCCACTTTTATAAAGCAAGGTAGAATTAGAGGATCTGCAATGATATTTTGGTTCCTATTTTTGTAATATTATGCTTCATGTTAAATAGGGAATAAAATACCAAAATATCACACTTCTATGAGAAATGAAGTTTCCCTAGAAAACAGAATATATCATAAATAGGAAAGATTGTTCTGCAGATTCTAGAAATCATTTATACAAAAGTGACAAATGACAGTGATCAATCAATAAATGGGGAGTGAGGCATGAGAGCAGTGGCAACAAAATATAATATTTGAAATCTAGCATTTTAGAAAATAAAAAGTGAACTGAAGAACTAGTGAGCTAAGGAAGAAGGAAACGGTTGATCTTGAAAAACCAAAATTCTGCCTGGTTCCTATTGACCTCTAAATGAGTGATATCATTGTTACTTTTTAAAGTGGAAACCAGGAGAGCCAACCTGCATGTACTTTCATCACAGTGAGGACTTTTTCTCAAGCTAACAGCTTCTTCTTTGGAACCATTTCCTTCATCAACATATTATTCACTTGACAGAAAATGTTAAGATCTTCTACTAAAAATGATTGTTTTAAAGATAACAGGTATTTCTGAGGTGGGGGGAAAGGTGGTGCTCTATTTGGTTTCTGTAGACATAGCTAATTTAGGCACTTTTCATTTAAATTTTTATTTTTCCTTCCTCGCTTCCCTTCTTCATGTATTTTTATCTGAATTTACAAATGACTTGATGTGACTTCAAAACCAAATTATCACAGTAGTCTGCCAACCAGTTGTCAGCTTGGAATATTGCATTCACTGAAATTATTCTCCTCGTAATTGCACAGATTAGACCATTTAATGTTTCCCCAAAAATTCTTTGATGGTATTACATGTTCTCACACCTTCTACAAATTATTTAAAAGTCAGCCTGGAATCAAGACTTTACTCTTGCTGTCCCTGATTTGCATCACATGCACGCACAGTTTTACTATAAATAGAGTGAACATTAATTGTCCCCTCCACTACAGTCAAATATTCTAATCACTGTCACTCGAAAGTATCTGCAATTTTCTAGCTAATGCACTTTATTTCACATTATTCACTATAACTAGATTTCTCAGCTTCCTTCTCTTCAATTATATCAATTTTTTCCTAGGGAATAAGGCTTTTTCAAATCACATAAAATCCCATGGAAGGCCTGAGTGTCATGGACACACAATAGAACCTCTTTTCTCACATTTGACACTCAAAAGTAGCATCTTCCCATCATTTTTCATACGTGCAGAGGTATGCTGATGAATCATAACCACCAAGAAATTTATTTTCCAAGTTCACAGATTGCTGTGTTGTAAAAATTCTGACTATGACTGATTTCAAGCTACTGATAGGACATTACTGAACGGGTAGTAGAAAAAAGATGTTTTCTACATCCACTAGTACCAACTGACTGCAGAAAATAGGGCCAGCTACCTCAAACTGATAATTGTAAGAACCTTGAGTATAAATGATGTTTCGAAAGCCATGAATCTTTCATATCTTCTTAATAATACTCGGGATATTTGACACCTATTGTGAATAAAAATCATATTAGAAATTTCTGTAATGTCTTCTTCTAATTTACTGAGATGGATGAGGATAAATGTGATCAAGTGCCCCCTCTTTTAGATCTTATAATTTGATTCTCCAGAAATGATACTTCTGTTGAAGGAAGGGGAACCCATTCCAGGGCTTGAGAGTCGGCTTTTGTCTAACACTCGGAAATGAACTGTCTGAAGAGACATGTGTATAGACATAGCAAAACACTTTATTGGGAAGGGGCACACCAGCAGCAGGATAAGGGAACCCGGGAGAACTGCTCTGCCACATGGCTCAGAGTGTCAGTTTTTATGGTAATAGGGTTAGTTTCTGGATCTGGCCAGTCATCTTGCTTGGCTCATGTTTGGTCTCACTCAGGGTTCATTCTAGTGGTGCACACCTCTCTCAACCAAGATGGATTCCAGTGCAAAGGATTCTGGGAGGTTGGTAGAACATATTGTATACTGGCATCTCCTCCCTCCCTTTGGCCCCTCCGGAATACTCCTGGTTTGTCTTTGGTGGCAGTACCATGTTCCTTATCGAGACTT
Source organism: Muntiacus reevesi (assembly GCF_963930625.1). Classification (NCBI taxonomy): domain Eukaryota; kingdom Metazoa; phylum Chordata; class Mammalia; order Artiodactyla; family Cervidae; genus Muntiacus; species Muntiacus reevesi. Next base: position 23,565,715 of record NC_089257.1, on the reverse strand, counting down.
ACTGTTGTGAGGCAACTCATGCAAGTGGTTATTCTCCAGCCTGGCCAAGGCAGGTGGTTTCAGTCAATGGTTCCCTAGTAGTTATTTCTAGACATTTATTATCTCATAATTATTTATCCTCTCATAATCTATTTAAGCAAATGACCATTTTGGCTGTATAGATGGGGGGACTGTGGGTCAATTGAGATAAGTAATTGCCCCTAATTTGACATAGTAATTTGCCTCTAATAAGAGAAATAGTGACAGAGCCCAGGACTTGATTCCAGATGCTTTGACTTCAAGATAAGGAGAGCAACAACAACCACCAAATATTTTCCAACATCTCAGCAGAAAATTCTGGACAAGCAAGGTGTTACCTTGAGACACTTAAATAATTTGATAGTATGAATATACTTTTATTCTTCACTCAGAATTTCGTATTGACTGTCAAATCAAAAGTTCTCTATTTCTTGTCAATACACAAACATTATACAGGGGAAAAAATAAAATGTGTTTTCTCTTGTGGTGGCATCTCACAACCATGACTACTATATTTAGATAGGACATGTTTCTTTGTTTTAGATCTGTTGTTTTATTTTTTTTCCCCAAAACTAAGAATCAACAACCCAAAGTAGATGGAATAAAGCCTATGGACTTTCAGTTGGCAAAATCAATGCCACTAAGTGAACGTTTGAAAACAAGCAGAATCTGCCTTTGACTCAGTTTCTAAAATCTTCCTCTTCAACGGCTCTGAAGCACTTATTTCCTGTGGCTCCCCACTTATTATTACTCTCACCTCTGCGTCTCATTCATTAGGCTTTCAATTGCCTAACTTTGTCCAGCTCGCGTCTTCCATGTTCATTCCTCGTTAGCCATCTCAGTTGCAAATGCATTTGAAGGTAATTGCATGCTAATGAAGGACTAATGAAAGTTGGGGAGTCATAAGTGAAAAGAATAGAAAGTCAATGATTTTATTTCTAGTGAGATGGGAGGCTTAATTTACATGCATAAGATCTGTCCAGTTAATACTAACAAGTGTGTCAGGGAGGAACAAACGTGTGCAGTTGTACTGCCTTCCTTTTTATTTATTATTTTTAGTTCCAGTATTGCCAAGAACCAAAAACTTAGGATAAATCTTCACAGAATGTCTTCCAAATTCTGTGAGTTCTCTACAGTACACAAACTCTCCTCAGAGTTCATTTGTGTTTTCAAGTACCCTATGTGTTTTTCTGGGCAGATATTGGGTGAGTGATATTAGTAGAGATCTGACATTTGGACATTCAGTTTATTGGGAGAGAGATACAATCCTACTTCTACTATCCTCACTCAACACACACACACACAAATGTCACTGAGAAATATTGTCCAGCACAAAAACGTTGACTTCTAGTTTAAATAACAAACACCTGCCTCCCCACCTCTACACTTAGTAAGCTAAATCCATGTTGACGTAAAATCAGTTGATATTTTTAAGAGATAGTGTGTCATGAAGAATTTGACCTCATCCAGATGAGTTCTATCCTTTATCACTGACTCCTGAGACATTATTTCTAAATCCTTTAAATCCTTTACTAAATGATCAGAGTATTCATTGGTCCACACTTTAGAAAGTTTATGCTAATGAGGTGATTCATAATGGGCCCTTTGAGTCATGAGATATCACCCAGATTTTTGGGGAAGGGGGTACTGGAGACTGAGTTCAAATAGGGGAAATCAATTGATGTCATGCCTGTGTAATGAAGCCCTGATAAAAACTCTAGACACAGAAGTTTATATGAGCCTCACAAGTCAACTCTATTCCTTACTGTTGTCAAACTCGGATGCCCAGAGGGTCACACATCCTGAGGACGATGGAAGCTTCTCATTTGCAGTCTTCCCAGATTTGCCTTGTATCCCTTGATGTGGGTGATTTTAAAGTATCTTTTTCCTATATTAAACCATACTGTGAATATAATAGCTTTCAGGGAGTTCTGTGAGCCTTTCTAACAAAGTGTCAAACCTGAAAGTCATTTTTGAAGACCCTCAAACCAGCAGTAAGTGTCTGAACTCTAGGATAGACTTGGAAGTCTGGAGAACTGTACTTTTAAACCTCACGGTATAACTAACTACAAGTAAATGGCCTGATAAAAACTGATATGAAAATATGCAATTTCCATATTTTAATATAAGGAAACAGCTCCTTTTTAATTTCACGATGTTAGTATCAGTATGCAGAATGTTCTACATGTTTGTCTTCAAACCCTAAATTCCTATCTTTGGCTGAGATTTCCTGGTTTCATTAAGAAAGTGTTTGTATTAGAAATCGTATGACATGTTTTTGGAAAATGTGCCTGTTCTTATTCAGAACGTTACAATGAAACTTTATCTCTCTTTGAAAATTCTTGAATTTATCTGTTTGCCAAATTACTTTTGGAAAACAGAAATTAAGGGAGGGGACATTTCCAGACAGTAAAATGTTAAACAATGAAATAATTGAAATACAGTACTAATGAAGATAGTTTAGAAAAAACGAAAAGAAGAGGGATAAAGGAGACAAATTATCCCACATTCGAATCTTGGACTTCAGAGAAATTCTTAATATAATAAAGGAGCTGGGTCTTTAAGACACATTGCACATACTCAAAACCTTTCATTAATTTTCCAAAATAGACAAGAGTCCATTTTCATGACACTTCAAAGTCTTTCAGTTAAGAGTTTTACATAAACCTAGATATGGATATTGCCTAAGATCTCTAAGTGGATTAATAGGTGTGCCAGCATGACTTGAAGGTAAGATGATTGAATCACCTGTCATCTTTGTCACTTCCAATCTCTTCTGTATAGAAGAGGCAAAATTATAGACTGGACCACAATAAGGGCAGAAGATATATTCAGCTAGGTGAGAGAGTGATCCTATATTTCAGTGTTTTTTCGGATAGTGGCATTAAGAACATTTTGAGAGAGAGAGAGAAAATGTGCTAGGCAGATTTCCTTCCAGAAATCCAACCTCAAAGCTTTTGAGGAAACTCTAAAATTTCTATCATCTCTGCACTAACCACTATGAGGATGTGAATTTAGAAAATAATAAGATTTGCTGCAGTATTTTGTATTTGCATGCCATGTGGTATATTCAACTACTTACTTAGCAATAGTCATTAATTATCCTGCTAAGCAACTTATTTAAAGCAGTAATATGTAATACCTAATGCTAGGGAGTGGCTAAAAATGGGCAGATTCTTCTAACATGGTTGATTCCATAAAACTTTGTCCGAGATATATAATTGTCAACTTCCCAGTAATGCTAAGATTCTATTTCTTGGAAACCGTTTCACGCCCCTGGTCTTTAAGCTACTGTGGATGTTCTCTAGGGTTTGTTTTTGTTGTACAGTAACCAGTCAAGCTGTGGTAATCAATGTGCAGATACAGTGAATTTGCCTCCCTATTTGAGTAGGAATTTTCATAAGGAGAAGCAGCATAATTAATCTACAAATTCTGAATTACCCATGGGAAGACAGATTCTTTTTAAGCCCCCTCTCTATTTGCCTGGAGAATCCCATGGGCTGAGGAACCTGGCAGGCTATGGTCCACAGGGTCACAAAGAGTCAGACACAGCTGAAGCAACTTAACATCCACACATCCAGGCACTGTAAGTAGCAAATTTATCACAGCCATTTAATATATGTTTCTTCAATTTCGTTAAGTTGGAGAAAGCATATTTTATCATAGAAGAACACAGATGTTGAGGCAGTTCTGTTTTCCTTGAGGGATTGGTATTAGAAGTGTGAAACAGCTTGCTTCCCTACCTTTTTTGTCCACTTCTTCTCAACAAACTATTACTAAATACTGGAACACTTCAAAAGACGATGCCAGCTGTGTTCTTTTTTCATTTATACGAGAAAAAAAAATGAGACCCTTACTTAGATTTCCCTGATTGTAAAGACTGAGCAATATATAAAGGAGTTATTGGATTTGATCCATTAAGTAAGCACCCAAGGTCAAACATAAAGCCCATCATGTTGTGAAAGAATTGGAAGAGGTGGAACCACAAAAACTTTCCATAAACCTGTCATTTTATCTTAATTTTTTCCCCCTGAGATTCTAGATATGTTAAGGAAAGCCATATATAGAAACCAATGAAGAGGAAAGATGTGAAATATCAAGCACATTTTGGATTGTTTTTTGAAGTCTTTGGAAGGTATTTCAAGAGCAGGACCAGTATGTATTCACCATTAGAAGCACAATAGAAAACAGATCTAATTGGATTCAAGAAACTCTTTTAATTTTTCTTGCTTCAGTAATAAAAGTCTGTCTCTTATAATAAGGAAAATTCCATTTGAAACAATTGTGCACTAGAAATAAATGGTAGAAATGTATGTCATTGGAACCACTGTCCTCATGCATACACATATGAGCGCGCACACACACAGGATGGTGCGATAAAGAAGGTATTACTGAGTTATATATAACTCATCCATACTTTCTATTCTCTTTAAAAAAAAAAGAAACTTACCAATTTTAGGTCAAAAGAACAAATTTCCAGTTATAAAATAAATCACAAGGATGTAGTGTATAGCACAAGGTATATAGTCAGTGATATTACAATATCTTTATATGTTGTGTAACATAAAAATATCAAATCACTATGTTTACACTTGAAACTAAGATTGTATAGTATGTCAACTATTCTTCAAGGAAAAAAAATGTTTTACATAAAAAATTGCATGAGAGAGAAAGAAATTATACTTGTCACTTTGGTAAATTTCAGTTAGAATCAAATCATAATAAATATTTTCTCCCCCCAATAGTTATTTCTTGATTTCAGACATCTTTTGACTAATTTTGCTGAATATATCTCAGAGGCTCACAGTATGAATACATTATGTACCATCAGTAGTTACCAGTAACCCATATAGTGAATTCTTTTATAATTTACTCAATTTCAATAAAACAGCTAACAAGTGCAAAGTACTCTATAGGCTACCAAGTCATAACTGTATTTTATCCTATTGACTTCTTATAACATTTTCAAGTGATAATTTTTTTCTTTTGTTTGCAGGCAAGGAAAAAGACAACTCAAAAGACTAAATAAATTCCTCATAATCATTTGACAAGATGTCACAAATCAGACCTTTGGCTATTTATTTCCATTATAACATGCTATTATCTATCTTATATAGGAAATGAAGCTCAGGTTATAACTTGAGATTAAATCATTGACTGCGTTCATTTGTTCTGTCAACAACAACAGTCATTTGTTCAACACTTACAAGTGCCAGGAAGTATGCTAAGAGTAAGGATATATTTACAATAATTCTATGTACCATTGTCTCACTGTTAACTAAGTAAACAGTGAAGTAATTTCAAGGCAATATGCTGAACACTTTTAAAGAAAGATGGATCAAACCTGGGTCTCCCGCACTGAGGGCAGATGCTTTACCCTCTGAGCCACTGGGGAAGATTCCTCTTAAAAAAAGATAGCACAAGATATACACCAAGAATGATGGCAGAGAGAAAGGGGGACCTATGCCTGCCCACTGAAGTCAGGTAGATTTAAGAGGAAAAGTAACACTTGAAAGTAATCTTGGAAAAGTAGGAAACAAACACAGGAGAAAGCCAGGAGTAAGGTAGTTAAGACAGAGGAAAGAACATATTCAAAGGCAGACTGACTTTTAGCTGGTTTGATTAATGCTTTTAATTCTCTTCAGAAAATGCATCAGTAATTTTTGGCTGATCAAAAATCTCCATACAAACAATTTCAGCATTTTTTGCCTTTATGAATCTTACTATATCCTAAAGTGAAATTTAAAACAAATAATAAAGTGAACACTAAATAAATAAAAATGTCATTTAGCTTTCCTTGCAGCTAGAGTGACCTAAATTCTGCTGAACATGAATTAATGGGAGGTACTGATTTGGAAATTATTGGAGCTATTGATGGAACATGCATCCATTGTGTTGGCAAATTTAGCCGCAGAGGCAAACTGGCTCCAGGGTCAGTGATAGAACCCCACTTAGTAAGTGGGTCCCTCAGAGCTTGTGAGTTTGCTCTGTCAGTTCAGCCTTTCCAGAAATTCTACGAGCCTTCAACTACCCTTTAACACAGCCCTTCCTGGTACTGTAGATAGAATGGATACCATACATTTTAACCCAAATGATCAATACACCTAGTTTTTAGAGCTTTTATGATAATTTAAAGCAGGGCACAATATCCAATAAAGCACTTAATCCAATTTTGCACATGATGAGGGCTCAGAAAATTGTAGCCATTAATATTCAAATTTAAACTCCTGCTACTTCAGGCATACACTGTGATAAAATAGGCTTCTGGCAATTCTATTGTTTGATAGCTGAGGTTACGAATTGTTTCAGTCATTCTTGAAGTATTGTCTTAATTATATGTTCCTCAGATATTATATAGAGTCAATTTTAGACAAACTTTTAGACTTCAATATCTTTTTAATAAATAGCAAATTCTGGAATATTTGTGGTAAAAAGGTTCTCATGCACATTGATTATCTTAACGTTATCACTTTATCCTAGATTTTGTTGAATTTTGCATAATTATTGATGTTATAAACTGCAAATTTGTGAAAAGTCATTTTTCTCCTTTAAGATAGTAAAGTATATGTTGGTAAGATCCCCTAGAAAATGGAATGGCTACCCACTCCAGTATTCTTGTCTGGAGAATTTCAAGGACAGAGGAGCCTGGCAGGCTGGAGTCTATGGGGTCACAAAGAGTCAGACACAACTACGTGACTAACACTTTCAAAGCATATGTAGTGCCTTTAAAAGCAATGGCTGGTATACAAATTGATTTTGATTTATTATGACTCTGATATTTTTGCTGGGGTTCCTGGATCCAACTAAAAATAAGTCTTCAAAAAACATTGATGACATTGCCATATAAGTAAACTCTAATATGATCTTAGTGATTTTCAATTACAGGTGCCCCAAAGCCATCATATATTTAGTCCTTTTTAGGAGACAATTCCAAGTGAAAAGCAATTAGGAATACCTACCTCCTGAAAAATATCTCTAGAAATATAGAAATTCCTTTCAGCCATAGGCTACTGTTTAAGAAAGAAAATAAGTTGACCTGAAGGTGGTCAGTTTGCATTCACACCTCACAGAAGAGAAAAGCTGCATTAACAACAACAACAAAAAGTCATTTTCAGCCCTTGGATATTAAACATTAGAATATGCAGAAGGAGAGAAACTCTGGATAAATGAGATCCAGAAAACTTCTAATGATCTCTTCAGGAAATCTTTATATAATTCATCCTCTCCCAATAAGGAGGGGTTGGTTCAAGGGTTGAAGAATTTTTTTTTTGGCTTAGTTTTGGGTATTTGATTCCATGAAAATATTTATAAATAATACTTTGATCAATTGATATGTATCTTAGGCCCTGCAGATTGGAGACTTCTGGGAGAAAAAGCTAAATATGAATTTTTTTATCTTAAATTCTTCCTCAGACTTTCACCATTCTTTTTGTTGACCAGATAGGAAAATAAATAGAATTTCAAAGTTCCATTATTTAAAAATGAAATAAGGAATCATGCTTGGAAGGTTTAACATTAAAGCAAATATTAAATATTTCTTCAGTGTAAACTATGTACCAGACAACGTGCCAGACAGTGAGAGCGAAGGTGGAGGAGAGGAGCTTAAGACTTTTGGTTGCCTTCTAGAAGCTTACTGAAATTGCTCAAAAGCTTCAAAACCCCTCCGTCTCTTCCACCTGAGAATGTCAGAGCTAATCAATATAGTATTTGTGATTGGTACAAGACTTTTCTTACAGATTTCAGCTGGTGTCTGCCCATCACACTATCTGAGATGTTGCATCATGGAACATGAGAAAATCATGAAGTTAAGACAGAATGGAAGTAATTCCTATTATTACATCTAACTAACTTCCCAGTGACTCTCCAGGTCCTCAAATCCTTGTAATAATTATTCCTCTATCCATTTCTTAAAGTAGTTTGTAAAAGATCTCATTTCTTTTAATGTGAAAAATAATCAAGCTCTGTGAATTTTCTAGATAATTTGTCATATATAGAATTCCATCATATCTATATTTATCATACTGAAAAACAGGCAAGTGGAGGACAGCTGAGGCTACAAAATACATTTAGGAGTACTGAAAGGATTAAAAAAGTGTCTCCTGATTTCTTGTCAATTCTCCTTTAGAGATAAGTAATTAATTGATATCAGTCTATGCTCATTAAAGGCTTGAGACAAGCTAAATTTATATGTACTTATTTGGCTAATGTCACAATAAATCATAACAGAGTTATAGTATCATCTGTTCTTTATGATAATGCATAGCTTTTTCTAAATAAATATAACACTGCATTAACAATGTTTATTCTATTTTAAAATCTACATTATATTAAGATACAAACTATTCTCTGAGGGCTATCATTATTTCACATGAAAATAACTATTTGCAAACAAAAGACAAAGGTATACTTTCTTTTAATGCGATAATAAGTAACCCATGTAACTTTGGGGAATTAATTGTGTTTGCTGAAAAAAATGCACAATCTAAAACCTGAGAGTTATATTTTATTCAGTGGACATTCTTAGGACTTCAAACCTGGAAGAGAGCATCACAACTAATTCTGAGAGACTGCTCAAAAGAGGCAAGGGAGGAAGCCAAGATATATACAAGTTTTTGTAATAAAAGACCAAGTAGTCAGAACATCAAAGGATTACTATTAATTAAAGAAAACCTGGTATCTCAAGTTAAGAAATTTAGTGTGTTTCTATATATGGGAAGATGCTAGAGTCGGGCTCTCTGAAACCATTCCTTTGATATGCACCCTAGCTATCTGGGGCCAGTATCCTGTGTTTTCTCATCCTGAGTTTCCTCAGGGTACACAATCCAGGCAGCCATAATGCAATGTGGCTTAAAGGCTGCAACATCCTTTGTTTGCTGATATGACAGGCTATATTTTAGTTCTTATTTGCATGAAGTACAATTCATTTGAATGCAGTGCTGGTGTTAAGCAGTAGAGAGTCTTTGGAATCCTGAAAACTCTGAGTTTGTAAAGTTTATTTACTTAATTCATCCATGAATTAGCTTTGTTAGTGTCATGAGTCCAATTGAATGTGGTATTTGGTGGTGGTAATATCAAATGGTCTCATACCTCCTTGATACACAAAACTTTGCAATATGCAAGGCACTACTAGTATCTTTCAGGTCTGCCACTAATAGCCTTTGTGACTCTGGGTCTCATTTGATTCATACATACCATGAAACAGTTGAGCTTGACAAGATAGTAAATAATATATTGTTGTGTTAGTTGCTCAGTTGTGTCCAACTCTTTGTGACCCCATGGACTGTAGCCCACCAGGCTCATCTGTCCATGGGATTCTCCAGGTAAGAATTCTGGGATGCATAGCCATTCCCTTCTCCAGAGGATCTTCTCAGCGCAGGAGTTGAAACCACTTTCCTATGCCTCCTGCAATGGCAGGCAGATTCTTTACCATCTGAGTCACCAGGGAAGCCCTAATAAATTATATTCTTGTCTATTTAAGAAATAAAAGTAAATGAGGCAGAGAAAGAAAACAAAGGAAATGTGTTTATATTTTTTGTCCTTATACATCCATTCAGCATTTTGGTTTTTATGATCTCATATGAAGATATTAGTCTGAAAATATGTTCCTAAAATATATACATATTTTTGTTATTTTATTGGGAGAGAGGAAGAAAATTAAGATGGGGGACATTCATAGGCAAAATGAAAAATTAGAATATACTTGACCCTTGAATAACAAGGGTTTGAATTACCTGGACCTAATTACACATGCTTTCTTTTTCAATAAATAACCTACTACAGTACTTCAGGACCCAAATGATTGGATCTATGGATGCAGAAGCAGGGATGCTGAGGAATCACATCTGCAAAGAAGGGATTGCTGTTTTTTAGTTGCTAAGTTGTATCCAGCTCTTTCGAGACCCTATGGACTGGAGCCTGCCAGGCTCCTCTGTCCATGGAATCTCCCAGGCAAGAATACTAGAGTGAGTTGCCATTTCCTTCTCCAGGGGATCTTCCCAACCCAGGGATCGAACCTATGTCTCTGGCATTGCAGGCAGGTCTCCTACAATGAAGGAACTTACAACTTATACATGAGTTTCCAGCTGCCCAGAGGGTCAACACCACAACCACCTGCATTGTTCGAGGGTCAACTGTTTAATGTAAAGGACTTAGATTCCCCTTATTTAAATTCAAATGAGGCTCGAACAGACTGATTTAGACTGAAATCAAACTTGAGAAGGATTTAATGTTCATTCCCAGTTCGGTCCATTTCCAGTCTCTATGTCTTTAAAAACTAGACAATGAAAAAAATCATTAAAATTTCTTCAGCTGCAAGTAACTAGACTTCATCAGAGTTAATTTTCTGAAAAGACTTCCTTTCTCTGGCATCTAAGATTTCTAATACAAACTGTGGGCATCTTAGTATAATCTGTTTTTAGTAAGTATCAATACAATATTAGGCAAATAAGGTATTAAAGGTAGAAATCTTTCTTCTCATGCAGAATTATTTTTTTTCTATTTAATTCATGTTACAGTCAGTTCAGGAGAACAAAATAAAATAACACAAAAAGTTCTTAAATTCAATCTAGACATAGGTATTCCAAAAATTCACTCAGCTCTGTGTTGTTCTCTGAGAATTTATAGTTAGTTATTTGACTTGGATTTAATGTCTCAACAGAACAGAGCATGTGAGAATTCCTTAATGATAAAATTATTACAACTTGAACTTCACCTGAAAGGCCTTTTTGTTATTGAGTTCCACGGCTTCATTTTCCCACCACTACTCCTTCAGCTTGGAGCGGCTGACAAGCAAGTACCAGCACAAGTGCGCAATGCAATGATAAATGAACACCAATAAATCTGTTATGGGCAAAGAAAACTGGCACATGGGTATATTTTCTGTTCTTCAAATAATCAAGGGAGGGGGTAGAAACAATAGTATTGACAACAACAACAATAAGACAGAAAAATGTACATATGCATTAGACACTGATTCATCCCAGGAAAACATAGCTGCAAAACTGTTCTTCCCATGAAGTGTATAGATCATCTCTGCCAATCAGTCTTGTTGGCTAAAAGTGTTTCTTAACTGTTGAAAATAGTGTTCAAATTTAATCTTCAAGAAGGTGCTTTATAATCCTACACTCTAAAAGAAATTTGGGATTTGAGAAACATTAAGCTCTAAGTAATACATACTGATCACTAACAGAGTTCTTTGAAATGCCTTCTTGTGTCTTACCTGCTTGAATGAGAAGAGACTAAATAATAAAACCATCATGTACACGAACAGATTCTACTGGAGTTATTTGATGCCATTGTAAAAGAAAAGTCATGTCACTGTTAAATTCTGATTCCAATCAGGAAGGTTCTCTCGAAACACGTATATTATCTAGGATGAAACAGATCGCCAGCCCAGGCTGGATGCATGAGACAAGTGCTTGGGCCTGGTGCACTGGGAAGAATCAGAGGAATTGGGTGGAGAGGGAGGTGGGAGGGGGGATCGGGATGAGGAATACATGTAAATCCATGGCTGATTCATGTCAATGTATGACAAAAAACACTACAATATTGTAAAGTAATTAGCCTCTTCTTGCCAAAAAGAATAGGATATATAATTTCCTCTATTCCATTCTAGCACTAAAGTTGAAAACATTGTTCATGGAAGCAAAAATGGATGCAGGACCTAGAACTCAGGTTTCTGGAGAAGACAGTTAGATCCAGGAAAATCGAGGAAAACTATTTTCTTAAATAAATTATTGTCTACATTTTCACAGAAAATTGTAGAAACAAACAAAGCTTATGTGGAAATTGAGCTATAACATATCAGTACTTAAAGTGAATTTAAAACTCTTAAATTCACACTTAAAATGTGTAATATTTATATCAGAAGCCTATTTTGTATGAGTAATTGTGTAAGGTTTATAGTCTTAGTTGTTTTGACTAAAAAAGGTGCACACCATGAGAGTTGTTAAGTTTTATTTGGGGCAAAATGAGGACTGTATCAGGGAGACAGCACCTCAGACAGCTCTGAGAAACTGCTGAAAGAGGTGGTGGGGTGAGGTTGATATATAAGATTGTGGTGAAGAGGCAGTTCAGTGAAATCAAGTGCTTACTTTACAAGAGGCTTTCTGCTGATCATGAGGAGCTGATATCATCATGAAGGCTTTTAGTGGTTTTAGAGATTTGCTAAGAGAATGCATTGGTCATAGCAAACACCCTCTTCCAACAACACAAGAGAAGACTCAACGCATGGATATCATCAGATGGTCAATACCAAAATAAGATTGGTTATATTCTTTGCAGCCAAAAATGGAGAAGCTGTATACAAAAATAAGACCGGGAGCTGACTGTGGATCAGATCATGAACTCCTTATTGCCAATTTCAGACTTAAATTGAAGAAAGTAAAGGAAAACCACTAGACCATTCAGGTATGACCTAAATCAAATCCCTTACGATTATACAGTGGAAGTGACAAATAGATTCAAGGGATTAGATCTGATAGACAGAGTGCTTGAAGAACTATGGACGGAGGTTTGTGACATTGTACAGGAGGCAGGGATCAAGACCATCCCCATGATAAAGAAATACAAAAAGGCAAAATGGTTGTCTGAGGAGGCCTTACAAATAGCTGTGAAAAGAAGAGAAACAAAAGGCAAAGGAGAAAAGGAAAGATATACCTATCTGAATGCAGAGTTCCAAAAAATAGCAAGGAGAGAGAAGAAAGCCTTCCTCAGTGATCAATGCAAAGAAACAGAGAAAACCAAAAGAATGGGAAAGACTAGAGATCTCTTCAACAAAATTAGAGATACCAAGGGAACATTTCATGCAAAAATGGGCACAATAAAGGACAGAAATGGTAGGGACCTAACAGAAGCAGAAGATATTAAGAAGAGGTAGCAATAATACCCAAAAGAACTGTACAAAAAAGTTCTTCATGACCCAGATAATCATGATGGTGTTATCACTCACTTGGAGCCAGAGATCCTGGAATGTGAAGTCAAGTGAGCCTTAGGAAGCATCACTATGAACAAAGCTAGTGGAGTTGATGGAATTCCAGTTGAGCTATTACAAATGTTAAAAGATGATTCTTTGAAAGTGCTGCACTCAATATGCCAGCAAATCGGGAAAATGCAGCAGTGGTCACAGGACTAGAAAAGCTCAGTTTTTGTTCCAATCCCAAAGAAAGGCAATGCCAAAGAATGCTCAAGCTACCATACAATTGCACTTATCTCACATGCTAGTAAAGTTATGCTCAAAATTCTCCAAGCCAGGCTTCAATAGTATGTGAAATGTGAACTTCCAGTTGTTAAAGCTGGATTTCAAAAAGGCAGAGGAACCAGAGATCAAATTGCCAACATCTGCTGGATCCTCATAAAATCAAGAAAGTTCCAGAAAAATATTTACTTCTGCTTTATTGAATATGCCAAAGCCTTTGACTGTATGGATCACAACAAACTGTGGAAAATTCTAAAAGAGGTGGGAGTACCAGACCACCTGACCTGCCTCCTGAGAAATCTGTATGCAGGTCAGGATGCAACATTTAGAACCAGACATGGAACAACAGACTGGTACCAAATCAGGAAAGGAGTATGTCAAGGCTGTATATGGTCACCCTGCTTATTTAACTTCTAGGCAGAGTACATCATGAGAAATGCTGGGCTGGAAGAAGCACAAGCTGGAATCAAGGTTACCAGGAGAAATATCAATAACCTCAGATATGCAGATGACACCACCCTTATGGCAGAAAGTGAAGAGGAACTAAAGAGCCTCTTGATGAAAGTGAAAGAAGAAAGTGAAAAAGTTGGCTTAAAACTCAACATTCAGAAAACAAAGATCATGGCATCTGGTCCCATCACTTCATGGCAAATAGATGGGGAAACAATGTAAACAGTGTCAGACTTTATTTTTTTTTGGCTCCAAAATCACTGCAGATGGTGACTGAAGCCATGAAATTAAAAGACTCTTGCTCCTTGGAAGAAAAGTCATATGCAACCTAGGCAGCATATTAAAAAGCAGAGACATTAGTTTGTCAACAAAGGTCTGTCTAGTCAAGGCTATGGTTTTTCCAGTAGTCATGTATGGATGTGAGAGTTGGGCTATAAAGAAAGCTGAGTGCCAAAGAATTGATGCTTTTGAACTGTGGTGTTGGAGAAAACTCTTGAGAGTCCCTTGGACTGCAACGAGATCCAACCAGTCCATCCTAAAGGAAGTTGGTCCTGAATATTCGTTGGAAGGACCGATGTTGAAGCTGAAACTCTGATACTTAGGCCACCTGATGTGAAAAACTGACTCATTTGAAAAGACCCTGATGCTGGGAAAGATTGAAGGTGGGAGGAGAAGGGAATGACAGAGGATGAGATGGTTGAATGGTATCACCAACTCAATGGACATGAGTTTGAATAAACTCTGGGAGGTGGTGATGGACAGGCAGGCCTGGCGTCCTGCAGCCCATGGGGTCGCAAAGAATCAGGCATGACTGAGCAGCTGAACTGAAATGAACTGAAGTAGATAGGTGGAAATGCAAGGCTTGGGATCATGAAATAAGTTCCTGAAAATATCTAGCTTTCTAAGACCTGTTCTACTAGCTTCCCTGAGCACAGATCGCCTCCCTCTCCACTCTGAACTCCCTTCAGGATGTGTTAATGTCAACAGACGCAGCAGCACAGGGTTCAGTCTCTACGGAGGCAGATGGAAAGGCCCTTGGCAAGCACCAATTTGTAGCTGATGTTCCACAAGAGGGAAGACACTTTCGTGGACAATGTGTAGAGAAAGAACACGTGTGCATGCCTCACGGCTCCAAAGTTCAGGAATTCCTCTAACTGGTAGGCTGAATGAACAGTAAAGATTCTGACATTTGCAGATGCATCTGACTGTTGGTGGTACTGGACACCAGTCCTTGTCTCCAGCTCACAGGGAGGCCAAACAATACTGAAACATTCCAGTTTGGAGGAAAGAAAGGTTTATTACAGATTGATGCAAGGAGATAGGTGGTTTATGCTGAGGAAAAACCTTGAACTCCTAGGAGGCTTTCAGCAAAGCCTTTTTCAAGGCATAGTGAGATAGAGGCGTGGTTAGTTGTTACAGACTTCTTGCTGTGGGATCCTTTGTTCTGGCAGCTGTCTGCATTGGTCAGGTCAAGACTTCTCTGTAAACCTTCAGGAAAACAAATGTTATTCTCTCTTCTGCAACTTTCTATCTACATATGAATGGGCTGTTAAAGGTCGGTGTCTTGGGAATAGCCTATTCATATTTCAGGCTGTAAACAACATTCTTTTACAAAACATGAAGAGCCACATGACTCCCAGGCAGCAAAGCACGAAGGTTAAAGTAAAAGAGGATCCAATATGGAGTTAGATTTATTCTCTCTTGTTACCTTGCCCATAAAAATAGGGCCCAAAAAAGTCTTTATTTTGAATCTCAAAGCTGTCATAATACCACACGAGAGAACTGGACTTGAATGAGACAGGATGAAATGTTTAGTAACCTTGTGTTTTGAGATTAAAAAAAAAAAAAATTAGATCCATATTACCTAATATTTTCATCAATCTGAGTCAAGACAAGATGTCCGGTTATTCCAGAAAATCTGTCACTTCATTAGCGCTTATCTCAATATTATTCTCTATGTTTTATGTTCTCTTTTCTGCTCTTTCTTTCCCATTTCTGACTTTGTTCTTCAAACACCCCATTAAGGACATTTCCCCATATTGATCTCCTTGAAAAATATGGCTTAACTTGATGGTAAAACACACACAAAGCATTTATAATAAAACTAGCTGGCTTGATATCCTCACAAAAGTCAAAATGCAAATGAGGAACAATAAACCAGAGCCCAAATACCTGCATTTTGTCAGCATTTTTGTAAGAAGAAACAGAAGGGGAAAAGTTGTCTTTGATTTGATAGAATAAAAGTCCTATACCAGACAGAAATAGTTCACAGGAAAATATCACCGGCCAATATATGAACAGCAGTTGAACTGGGGGAGAATTTTGCCCAATCCAGTGGTTTTCTGTTGTTCAGTCGCTCAGCTGTGTCTGACTCTTTGTGACCCCTGAGGCTGCAGCTTGCCAGGCTTCCGTGTCCTTCACTGTCTCCTGGAGTTTGCTCAAACTTGTGTCCATTGACAGAATATACAAAATGTAAACTCTCAAAATTGACCACCCATGGGGCTCCCTCTCAAGATAGCCCCTAGCACTAAGATTGAAGAGAGTAGAATCAAAATTGAGAGGAAGAGACAAAGATCTTTTGTAAATGAGAGAAGGAAAGAGAACCAGGAAATTCCAGAGAGCAAGGTAATGTAGTTGTTGTTGTTGTTGTTGTTTTAATACTATATAAACACCGAAAATTTAAAAGCTTTCTGAAGGTAGCTACTCTAGCTTCTTAACTGTGGCTTCTAATTGAGCTATTCATTTTAAAATGTCAGGAAAACAAGTTTAAATAAACCAGAATAAGTACAAAAAAATCATGGTCAAATCCCACACAAAGTTATTATAAGCAAAAGAGACAATAAAATGTTGAAAATATTCCTGGAGACAGTGAAAGCTCACCAGAAAAATAACAAACAATAAAACAAACAAAAAAGCTGTTTCAAAAATTTATCACAAAATGAGGATGCAATCAACTAAATTCAAACTGTGGCAAATGCTATAGATAAGTGGTCTAAATTCCTAAACATATATTAATAAATCTGAATAAAGCACAAAAAGATGAAGGAGAAATCTAGAGAATATTAATGGTTTAAAATATGCATAGTATAAAATTTATAAACCAGAACTGACTATAGTATAATGTCTAATACAGTTCATAGGGCTGTAGAGAGTCAAACACAACTGAAGTTACTTAGCACACATGCACGTCACACCACTTGAATGAAAAAATTATAAGGAAATAAATATAAATGATTAATATAAAAGTCAATGTTGAGTTATTTTGCAGAGAAAGAAGTGACTATCATTGGTATCAGGCAAATAGAGGACTTCTAGTTTGCCAAGCAAAGTTCAATTTCCTAATTTAGAGCTATGTAGGTAAGATCCTGGTTTAAAATAATTTACTAAGCTAGAGAGAGAGAAAAAAAGAATTTCTAAGTAATAATGACCTTTAAAAGTAAGGAAACCTGAACTATAATGTTTATAAATGAAACCTTGAATTATAAAACTATATAGGAAAGTAGAGAGATTATTACGGTAAAAATAAGAGTGATGATGGGTTTGCCCTCACTTTCAAAGGGTGAGATAAGTGAGATTTGAGAGGAGGCATATGGAGAACTCATGGGTTGACTAACAAGGACCTGTCTGCTTTCAATTTTGAAGGTTACAAAGCTATTTATCTTAAAATTCATTCAGTTGCACAGATATCTTAGGCTGATTTCTTTGTATTACTCCAGCAATTCAAAATATCATAAAATATAAAATATGTTATCTGTATGTCATTAATTTCAACAAGACATATAGATGAACATATACAATATATAAAAAGAGACTGTGATGGTTAATTTCATGCATGAACATAGGTAAGCTGTGGTCCCCATCTGTTTTGTCAAAAGCAGTCTACATGCCATGGTATCTTTTTAGATGTGATTAGCATTTCAGTCAGAAGATTTAACCATGTACATTGTTGTTGTTCAGTTGCTCAGTCTTGTCCCACTCTTTGCAACTCAGTGGGTTGCAGCAAGCAAAGTTTCCCTGTCCATCATTTCCTGGAGCTTGCTCAAACTCATTGACTCGGTGATGCTGATGAGTTGGTGATGCTGTCCAACCATCTTGTCCTCTGTCGCTCTCTTCACCTCCTGCATTTGATCTTTCCCAGCATCACGATCTTTTCTAATGAGTCACTTCTCATCAGGTGGCCAAACTATTGGAGCTTCAGCTTCAACATTAGTCCTTCCAATGAATATTCAGGACTGACTTCCTTTAGGATGGACTGGTTGGATCTTATTGCAGGTCAAGGGACTCTTAAGAGTCTTCTCCAACACCACAGTTCAAAAGCATCAATTCTTTTATACTCAGCCTTCTTTATGGTCCAACTATGCCATATATACATGACTTCTGGAAAAACCATAGCTTTGACTAGACAGACCTTCATTGGCAAAGTTATGTCTCTGCTTTTTAATATGCTGTCTAGGTTGCTCATACCTTTTCTTCCAAGGAACAAGTGTCTTTTAATTTCATGGCTTCAGTCACCATCTGCAGTGATTTTGGAGCCCACGAAAATAAGATCTGTCATAGTTTCCATTTTTTCCCCATCTGTTTGCCATGAAGTAATGGGACCAGATGCCATGATCTTCATTTACTATGTGTTGAGTTTTAAGCCAACTTTTTCACTCTCCTCTTTCACTTTCATCAAGAAGCTTTTAAGTTCCTCTTCACTTTCTGCTATAAGGGAGGTGTCATCTACATATCTGAGGTTATTGATATTTCTCTCAGCAATCTTGATTCCAGCTTGTGACTCATCCAGCCTGGCATTTCACATTATGTACACTGCCTAGAAGTTAAATAAGCAAGGTGACAATATAATCTTGACATACTCCTTTCCCAGTAAGGAACCAGTCCATTGTTCCATGTCTGGTTCTAACTGTTGCTTCTTGACCTGCTTACAGATTTCTCCAGAGGCAGGTCAGGTGGTCTGGTATTCCCATCTCTTTAAGAATTTTCTACAATTTGTTGTGATCCACACAATCAAAGGCTTTTGGGTAGTCAGTGAAGCAGAAGTAGATGCTTTTCTGGATTTCTCTTGCTTTTTCTGTGATCCAACGGATGTTGACATTTGATCTCTTGTTCCTCTGCCCTTTCTAAATCCAGCTTGAATATCTGGAAGTTCACAGTTCACATAGTGTTGAAGCCTGGCATGGAGAATTTGGAGCATTTTTTGCTAGCATGTGAGATGAGTGCAATTGTGAGGTAGCTTGAATATTCTTTGGCATTGCCTTTCTTTGGGATTGGAATGAAAACTGACCTTTTCTAGTCCTGTGGCCACTGCTGACTTTTCCAGATTTGCTGGCATATTGAGTGCAACACTTTCACAGCATCATCTTTTAGGATTTGAAATAATTCAGCTGGAATTCCATCATCTTCACTAGCTTTGTTCGTAGTGATGCCCACTTGATTTCACATTCCAAGATTTCTGGTTCTTAGTGAGTGACCACATCATTATGGTCATTAAGATCTTTTTTGTATAATTCTTCTGTGTTTTCTTGCCACCTCTTCTTAATATCTTCTACTTCTGTTTCTGTCCTTTTGTTCCCTTGATATAAATGATTTTCTTAAATATATCTCTAGTCTTTTCCATTCTATTGTTTTCTTCTATTTCTTTGCATTGTTCATTTAAGAAGGCTTTCTTTTCTCTCCTTGCTATTTTTTGGAACTCTGCAGTCAGATAGATATATCTTTCCTTTTCTCCTTTGCCTTTTGCTTTTCTTCTTTTCTCAGCTATTTGTAAGGCCTCCTCAGACAACCGTTTTGCCTTTCTTTTTGCATTTCCGTTTTTGGGGAAGGTTTTGATCACCAACTCCTGTACAGTGTTATGAACCTCCTTCTGTAGTTGCTCAGACACTCTATCAGATCTAATCCCTTGACTCTATTTGTCACTTCCACTGTATAATCGTTAGGGAATTGATTTAAGTGATGCCTGAATGGCTTAATCGTTTTCCCTACTTTCTTCAATTTAAGTCTGAATTTGGCCATAAGGAGTTCATGATCTGAGCCATAGTCAGCTCCCGGTCTTGTTTTTGTTTGCTGACTTATTTTGCTGGCCCTTTACAATTGAGTGGGTCTCATCCAATCAGTTGAAAGTGTCAAGGGAAACAACCGGGGTTCCTCAAAGGGAGAAAATTCTGCCTTTAGACTCAGGAATGCAGCATTAACTGTTGTGGAGGTTTCCAACCTCCTGCCCTGCCCTGCATATTTTGAGAAAGATATTTGAAATATGAAACAAGAGTAAAATGCCATTATGAAGAAATCAAATAAAAATATTTTGTATGGAAAGTTGAGTTGATATAAAGAACACAAAAGATGAGATATGGAGTAGAAAGGATGTGGCTGAAAGATGTATTAAGAGATTAGAAGACTATTTTGAAAGGTTCTATCTGGTCACACTGAAGGATAAAAGAATAGAAAAAAATGAAAGAGCATTTTGTAAATAGGGAGAGGAGGCATAGGATTGCCAATATCTGAATAATAGTAGTTGTAGCACACATGAAAAATAAATGTGGATAGAAGGACATATTTACAAACTTAATGGAGTTATATTTTGTAGAATAAAGAAAGATGAGCAACCCCAGATTGACAAAACCCACAAGTTGTAGCACAAAAGATTTATTGACTCATTGTTATACTTTTTTATAGAAAATAGATTACCTCAAGAGCTATTGAATCAAGACATCCCTTCATTAACAATCTAACAAGTCGGTTTGTTAGTTTTCATGAAGGCTGACAATGGAGATGGCTGGATCAAAGAAGCAGCATGAATATCAGCAAGTTTGTGTTAGTTTCCCTTGTCCCTCAGTCCAACAGGAGTGATGCAGCTGGGCCCAGATGGATGCCTGCACACAGTGAGATGCATTATTGTGGAGAAACTCTGGTCTCTGATAATGGGAACTTGGACCTCTCATAATGGACAGTAAGCATGCCCACCTTTTGTTCCTTAGGAAGGCACGGTATCTGTCTTCCAAGGCTCCTTGCTATAAAAATATCCTTGAAAAGATAGTCTGGCACTGCGAACATTCAGAATGTATAGAATTGTGAGACACCGATAGAGGAGTATCTCCCTTCATGCAAAATGTCACCAAAAATAAGCAAGAATTAAATTATCTTCAGAATTCTCCATGGAACCATGAGATGATAATATGATAAAATAGATTCTAAAATATTGAAGAAAAATAATTTTAAGCTTGGAATAGTATTGTTTATTTGTTATGAAGGAGGAAATTGCAACCCACTCCAATATTCTTGCCAGAGAAATCCATGGACAGAGGAGCCTGGTGGGCTATAGTCCATGAGGTTGCAAAGAGGTGGACAAACCTGGCAATGAACACTTTCACTTTCACTTAGTATTGTTTTCAGAGCTTTATTGATGGGTAATTTACATAAAATGCAATTCATGTATTTTAAGTGAACAATTAAATGTGTTTTGACATATATAGAAACTCTGAAACAGTCTCCACCATTCAGATAACGGTAATACTCCATTATTTTTAAACATTTCATCTTGGACCTATTTGCTGTTTTGTGTATTTCTACTCTTTGGATTTAATTTGCTATTTGTTTTCTAGTTCATTATAGTAGAAAGTAAGTTCTTTAACTTGATGCCTTACTTTTCTATTTTCCTTTTTGTACTGCATTAACTAAACTCTGCGTAATTTCAGGTGTTGTGTTATTATTTTCTTTTAGTTCACAATACTTTCTAATTTCTATTTTGATTTCCTCTTTAATCCATGTGTAATTGAGTAGTGTGTTGTTTAGCTCCCATGTATTTTTTTATTCCTTTATTATTATTGACTTATTTAATTCCACTATTTTCAGAGAACACCATTGGTATATTTTGAATCTTTTTAAATTTATTAAGACTTCTTTAGTGGCCCATGTAAGGTCAGTCCTGGGGAATATTTTCTGTACCATTGAAAAGAGTTTATAGTCTGCTATTGTTAGGTAAGATATTCTGTAAGCACTGATTAATACAGATGATAATGCTCAAACCTTCTATACACTCACTGAATTTCTATTTACTTCCTTTATAAATTATATATGAAACATGTGAATAATACAATATTTGTGTATTTCTCCTTAATGTTCTACCAGTTTTTGGCACATTTATTTTGATGCATTGTTAAGTACATAAAGATTTAAAGCTACAGTGTCTTTTTGATGAATTAAATACAGTATGATTACAAAATGACCTGCTTTATCTCTGGTAATATTTTTGCTTAGACTGGACTTTATCAGTATTGCAATAGATGTCCAAGCTTTCTTTGGTTAGCTTAAAAGTGTATATTTTTCATTCTTTTAAATTTAAATGAATTGTGCCTATTTTTAAGTGTTTCTTTTTAGTCTCCATATACTTGGGTCTATTTATTTTACATACTCCAATCACAAATATAAAGTATTATTTTCATCAAGCCATAGCAAGGAGGCATGCTATCAACATGACTTATGACTATATGTTGAACTTGATCACCTGGCTGAAGGAGTGTTTGTCAGATTTCTCAACTATAAGTTTCTTTCCACTCCTATGTATATTGTATTCTTTGGAAGAAGTCACTATGTGCAACCCACATTAAGAAGTGGAACTATCTTCAAGAATTTAGAAATTAAGCAAAATACTCTCATATGTTTCCCCATATACTTACCAGGATTCTTCATTCTTTTGTGTAAATTCATATTTTCTTTCTGTATAATTTTCTTACAGACTGAAGCCTTCTGTTAATGTTTTTGTAGTACAAGTCTTTTGTAATGAATCATTTCAACTTTTATATGTAATTAATAACTTTTATTTCAACTTTATTTTTGAAAGATGTTACCATTGAAAAATCTTTGCAATAAAAATGCGAGGTCATAGTTATCAGATAAAAATTGTTCATTAAGGATAGAGAAGGATCACAGGCAGATTCTTTGCCAGTTGAGCTACAAGGGTAGCCCAATTCATAAAGTAATAGTTCAGTTCAAAAAGAAAATAGATAATTTAAATATATATATATATACACATATATATATAAAGTTACATATATTTTCCCAATTTCCTGAATTATGATACCAAACTCTCAATTTTATTTTCTAGCTTCATCTCTGTTTTTTAAAAAGAAAAAAATAACTACTTTAAAGAGGCTGTAATTTGACATTTTTACTGCAAAGATTTATTATTTTTCTCTATAAAGCCTTCAAAATGGATTGATAATAAACTTACTAGAAATTTCATGCTCTTTTTCCTCTTAAATCACTTTTTCAAATCTTCAGGTGTAAGTTAATCATACAGGAACCCTAAAAATTAGAATGTTTCCCTTTGTAGACTCTGCTTTCTGGAATAAAAAGAGTCTAGTTGAACCATAAGGTGAAATGAGCTTAAAAACAAGAAAAGAAGAGGAAAGAAGTCACAGCAAAAGTTGTATTTCAAAAGTCTCATGAAATTTATAATAATTTCTATCAGTCCAGTATTGTATACTAGTTGTATTGTAAGTCTATCTGCTTGTATATACATAGTGAATATATAACTTTTTAAAATTTGCTGGGTAAACACAATACAAAAGCTCAGAAAAAAATGATGCTATGTATTTAATGCTTATAATATAAAATATTTGACATTGATATGTAAGCTAAGAAGTCTGAGGTTTTACTATAAAAATTGATTTTCCTCTCTATTATTTTTTTGTCTTTCATAATTTATTTCCATACTGGAGGGGTGACCATATAATTTATCATCTAGTGTTTTAAAAATTTTTATTGGGGTATAGTCGATTTTACAATGTTATGTTAGTTTCAGGTGTAAAGCAAGGTGAATCTGTTATAAATATAGATATATCCACACTTTCTTAGATTTTTTTCCCCATATACTCCACTAAAGAGTACTGAGTAGAGTACCCTGTGCTATACATTAGGTCCTTGTTAGTTATCTATTTTATATATGGTAGGGTGTATGTGTCAATCCAAATTTTATGCTTTAATAAGGCTACATATATTCCTTTCTCCAAATGTTTTAAAATTATTTATTTATTTTCCCTGAAAAATAAATTTAATCTTGCCTCCAACTCAAAAATGCTATTTTGGAAGCAAATATATATTTATAGTATGCAAATCCTTTGTGTATTTTTTATGCAAGTGATATAAATACACAACAGTCTTCAAATATTTATTGTCAGAATGTTATTAAATATTGTTTTAGCAAACAAGAGCAGTGAACACTTTTGTTGAGGAGTCTTGACAACAAGGAGAAAATAAGAATTCATAGTAAGAGCTGAAAAAGATCATAATCTATCATAGTACTGATAACAATCAATAACAACGATTATCATTTTTGCACTTACTCTGAATTGTATTTTACTAATGTGGAAACCAAGACACTGAGCATCTATGTCACTATTTTTTAACGACAGAGCAGGGTGAACAACAAGCTTCACAGTGCTACCAGGGCTGTGCGTGTGTTACAAGCTAAATCGCTTGTCACGTCTGACTCTTTGCGACTCTATGGACCATAGCCTGCCAGGCTGCTCTGACCATAGGCTTCTCCACGCAAGGATATTGCAGTGGGTTGCTTCCTTCAGGGGATCTTCCCAACCCAAGGATCAAACTCACGTCTCCTGCCTTGGCAGGTGTCTTCTTTACGACCAGCGCCATCTGGGAAGTCAGCTACCAGGGCTAACTTTCTGCAAACAGCCTTATTGCTATATAATTCATATACCAGGACATGGCAATTTTAAAACAAAAGCTTGATACTTCAAAAAGGTTTGGATTTATAATGGGTGCTTCAAGCTGTCCAGTTCCAAGCCTGAGAAAATATGTATTTACTCTTTTTTTTGAACCTTGCAAGAAGCATTAATTTTACTGAAGCTTTCAACTCCCTCATTTTACTGATACAGAAATTGAGCCCCAAAGAAGTAAAGAGTCCTGCATAAGACTATACAGCATATTAGAAGCACAGTATACCTAAATGAACCAATCCTGTAGCATCTCTCTATTTTTCTCATCTATGTTCACAGCTTGTTTTTATGTTGCTGTATGTATTACATAGACACAACTCAGGAGAATACAAATTGTTTACAACAAACAACCTTTCTTCTTTCAAGGTTCATTATGTCAGTGTGAAGTCTTCTTTATTCTTTCCTTTTAGTTTTTGTACCTAATGCATTTGCTGTATTTGCCTGTCTGTGAAGTATATTTGAAAAAAGTCCAAAAAATCTCAGCAGAGCCTTTTACTAGCATCGGTTGAAATCTCTGCTGCTGCTGCTAAGTCGCTTCAGTCATGTACGACTCAACTCTGTGAAATCTCTGACCATGCTTTAAAATTTAAAGTGTTTTTTCCTTTTAAAAAGACTTTATTTTTTAGAGCAATTTTATGTTCACAGCAAAATTGAGCAGAAAGTATAGAGAGTTCCCATGTAGTCCATGTTCCTAAACAAGCACAGCCTTCCCCACTATCAGCCTCCTGAACCAGAGTGGTACATTTGTTCCAACTGGTGAACCTACAGTAACATAGCATCATCACCCTAAGTCCGTGATTCACTTCAGGGTTCACTCTTGACGTTGTGCCTTCTATGAGTTAGGACAGATGTTTAATGATATGTACTCATCATTGTAGTATCATATGCAGGAGTTTCACTGCCATAAAAATCCCTGGTGCCCCACCTGTTCATCCTTCCTTCTCTCCTACCAAGGCTATGTCTATTTTCCTAAAATACTATTGATATTACTAAAAATATTCCCTTTATGTTTTCAATAATGTAATTATAAAACAATAGCAGCAAAGACAGACAAACACAAAATCTGCACTAAAACAGCCCCCCTTATATATTTTGTAGAGATAAATTGATGCTGTGATAATTTTAATACTGGCCATAAAAGAAATGAAGAGGAAGGTGCCTCTTGATTTCAGTTTCCTTTGCTTTATCACACCAATGTTTTACATTTTGCTTTGTATGAGAGAGATATAAAAACATTACATACATTTTGGAAATAGAACATCCTTTGGGAAATGAAAAGCCCCTGCTATGTTCTTTCATACACAAGAAGCATGTGATACTTGAGGGAGACCTCTTCAAATTTGATGCCATCACATTTCTTTTTTTTTTTTTTTTTAAGTCTGTTGGAAATAAATACCAGGCTGGATCAGACATGGACATCTATTATCTTATCCCCAAATGTTGCTTTGTGTGAGCTCACTAGTTTTCAAGATCTCTTCCTTTTGTTAATGCTTCTTATTTAATGTAGAACACAAAAGCAAAAAATCCTTCACTTTTCACTGCATTATATACTGGAAAGGGAATGACATATTTCAGGAAGTTATTTTTCATTCAGACAAGAAAGTTTTCCAATTATGACAATTTTTCTTAATTATTAGTGTTATATCTTAATTGGGTTATATTGCCAATAAATGAAAATTCTTCATCTACATTTTTAAAGCTGACACTGGGAAATACAATTTCAGTTAGAGAAATTTCAAGTGGCTTTCTTAGGAGAGATAATAACAGGCTTCCCACTCAGTAATTTCTTTCTTGAATGCTTAATATAAAAGGATTTTGAGCTTAATTTTGCCAATGTGCTTTTTCAGTAAGTAGAGTAATGCAAACGCATTTGCTGAAAGTTTTCTGAGAAGCAAGACTACTTTTTTTGTTTTCATCCAGATAATGTAAAGACTCTTGAAAGTCTTAAAGTTATTGACAAATATCTGTGTTAAGTGTATGTGTGTATCAGTCTCTCAGACATGTCCGACTTTTTGCGACCCCATGGACTGTGGCCCACCAGACTCCTCTGTCTATGCGATTCTCCAGGCAAGAATACTGGAGTGGGTTGCCATTTCTTTCTCCAGGGGATCTTCTGGATCCAGGGATCAAACCTGGGTATCCCACATTTTGGGCAGATTTTTACCATTTCAGCCACCTAAGAAGAGCATGTTAAGTGTATAGGTATTAGTAATAAGAAATAATAGCTAATACTTAACATTTTATTGAGGATATTATGTGCCAAACATTTTGCATTCACTTATTGACTTTATGTCAGGCGACTTCATGAGAATATGTCTACTTTCTCTCTGTTTTACAGTAAAGGAAACTGAATCTAAGGAAACCCACCCATTGAACAAGTGTTAAAGCATGACTTGGCAGTGAAATATTTCAAAGTACCTATTAAAAACATATTCAAAGAACTAAAATAAACTGTATTTAAGGAATTAAAGGGAAATATGACAACACATAGAAAGCATCAATAGAGAGATAGACACTTGAACACTATAGAAATTCTGAAATTGAAAAGTATAGTTACTGAAATGAAAAATTAAAAATTCACTAGCTAGGCTCAACAACAGATTTGAGTTAGTTAAGTCATCCGTGTTGTTTGTGGTTACTGCTTGCATGGTGTATTTCAGTGCTGGAACTTTCTACCTGTTTATCCCTTTGGATCTAAAGTATGTTCCTTATAGCCATCATAACATTGGATTTCTCTCTTTCATCTAGTCTGACGATATCTACATTTTAATTGGAGTGTCTAGTCCAGTTACACTTAAAGTTATTATTTATATAACTGAATTTACATTTGCCAATTTGCTATCTTAAATGGTTTCTTTTTTAAAAAAATTATTTATTTTTAATTGAATGATAATTGCTTTACAGCATTGCATTGTTTTCTGCCATACTTCAGCTTTTGAATCAACTGTAGGTATACATATGTCCCCTTCCTCTCGAACCTCCCTCCCATATCCCACCCCATCCCACCGCTCTAGGTTGCTACAGAGCCTCAGCTTGGTTTGCTGAGTCATACGGCAAATTCCCGTTGGCTATCTATATTACATAGGGTAGTGTATTTGTTTCCATGTTCTCTCTCCATTTGTCCCACCCTCTCCTTCCTTCCATCCCCACGTCCATAAGTCTGTTCTCTATGTCTGCATTTCCATCACTGCCCTACAAATAGGTTCATCAGTACCATCTTTCTAGATTCTATGTATATGTGTTAATATATGATATTTGTTTTTCTCTTTCTGATTTAAATTTTTCTTTGTATTTAAATTTTTAATTACTTTGTACTGATTATTCTAGTAGTTACAGATCACTCCTTAATTTATTATAATCTATTTCATGTTCCTACTGACTTAAATTCTGTAAATAATAGGAAATATACTCCATATGTCTGTTTTTCCTCATTCTTTGTCTTGATTGACATATATCACAACTATGTTAAAACTAAACACTATAGTGTTATAGTCTTACTGTTATTTTATATATACTTATGGCTTTAAAGAAATTAAGAGAAGAAAAGATAACTATGTGTTAATGCAGGTTCATTGAGCCTGTATGTGAGAGTTGGACCATAAAAAAGGCTGAGGACTGCACAACTGATGCTTTTGAACTGCAGTACTGGAAAAGATTCTTGAGGGTCCCTTAGACTGAAAGGAGATCAAACCAGTCAATCCTAAAGGAACTTAATCCTGGATATTCATTGGAAGGACTGATGTGAAGCTGAAACTCCAATATTTGGCTGCCTGGTGTGAAGAGCTGACACATTGGAAAAGACCCTGATGCTGGGAAAGATTGAGGGCAGGAGGAGAAGGGAGCAACATAGGATGACATGGTTGAATGGCATCACTGACTCAATGGACATGAGTTTGAGCAAACTCCAGGAGATGGTGAAGGACAGGGAAGCCTGGCATGTTACAGTCCATGGGAGAGCTGAGAGACTGAACAAATTTAAGCCCATATGTTTATAATTTTCCCACTCTTCATGTTTTTCTTTACATTTAAATTATAACCTGGTATCAATTTATTTTTACTTAAAGGCCTTCTTTAGTATTGCTTGTAGGGCATGTATACTAGCAATAAATTCTCTGTTTTTATTATTCTAGGAATGTCTTAGTTTGATCTTTGATTTTGAAGGATAGTCTTGATAAATATAGACTAGTTTATTGACAAGGTTTTTTGTTTTTTTGTTTTTTTTTGGTCTTTCAGCAGTTTGAGTATATCATTCTACTGCTGCCTAGCCACACTTGTTTGTGTTGAGAAGCCAGTTGTTAAACATGCTGCTATTTTCTTGTCCTGATGATTTGTTTTTCTCTCATTTCTTTCAGGTTTTGTTTTGTTTTGCTTGTCTTTGTCTTCCAGTACTTTGATTGTGATTTGTCTAGTTGGGTATCTTTTTCTGTTTATTCTTTTTGGAGTTCCTTATGCTGTTTTATCTTATTTTTCATCAAATTTGGGAAGATTTTGGTCATTATGTCTGTAAATAGTTTTCTTCCCTTTTCTCTCTCACTAAACCCAGTCTATGCCCTCTGGCAGCAGGGGTTTTGATATCACAACTAAACTTGTGAAAACAACCATTCTTACCAAATGAGCCTAGGGCAGGGGACTGGGAATATACCTAGCAAGAAGGCGATAAATTCCCTTTGTTCTTCCTTAAATTTCTAGAAGATTTTCATTAATAATTACATGTCAGTTGGCTGTTTTCCTGTTGTTTTCCAGAACCCTAAAATTGCTGTCTTTGATACTTTGTCCTGTTTTATACTTGTATTGGGGCAAGGACTTTTCTTACCTCTTCTTGCTACCATTGCCGGAACGTAGAAACTTTTCTCCTTTTGATTTAACTCAGTCACCCTAAGCATCCTATATAATTAGTTTTTCACAAAGTGTAACTTTTTATTAGATGATAATAAGAATAAAAAGCAGATATTTTCTAAAATTAATTTGTTTCCTGTCAAATATTATTTTCATATTTATACTATCCCTTAAAGTGTTTAATCTTTATAGTCAGGGCTTCCCTGATAGCTCAGTTGGTAAAGAATCTGCCAGCAATGCAAGAGACCCCAGTTTGATTCCTGGTTGGGGAAGATCCTGTGGAGAAGAGATAGGCTACCCACTCCAGTATTCTTAGGCTTCTTTTGTAGCTCAGCTGGTAAAGAATCTGCCTGCAATGTGGGAGACCTGGGTTTGATTCCTGGGTTGGGAAGATCCCCTGGAGAAGGAAAAGGCTACCCACTCCAGTATTCTGGCCTGGAGAATTCCACGGACTGTATAGTTCATATTGGAGTTGCAAAGAGTTGGACATGACTGAGCGACTTTCATTTCACTTCACTTTAAAATCTAGAAAAATGTGAAACACCTGTTATGTTTTAGTGACTTATTTTGGTTATTGTTTAGACAATAAGTCATGTCCAGCTCTAACATTTAAAAAACATTTTGACATATTCTGAATTGTGGTGAACATTATATCGACTGAGTTTGCCAATGGCAAAATATGTGAATTATCCTTGCTTCTGCACTCTTTCCCTTAATGTGCTAGAAACTCTCACATCACACTCTCTTCATCATCACCACTGCCTAAATCCTTAAATCTTCATCCAGGTTGATTGAGTTGCCTGAAATTCCTTCCCCTCTGGGTGGACTAAAAGGCTGAATCCCCACATCCACAGAGGTGCTTAAACTGCCTGTGTGACTCTAATGTAAAATGTAAAAATGTAAAGCTAGAAGTAGTAAATGATTAGACAATAAGACTCTAAAGATAAAAGGTCTACAGGAAAAGCCATAATGGATAGTCCTCAATAACAAGATTAAAAGAAAAAGGGATTTTTCAGTGATTAGGGAAGGAAGAACAGAAACTAACTTGCAATAAAATTTGTGAGATTCCTTCTACCAAAGCTGGGAGAAGAGTAGTGAAACTAATCACTCTCCTTTATGTCTGATTTTCTTTTTAAGATGATAAGTATTTTGTTTAAAAATTTTATTTGTTTATTGAAGTATAATTGTTTTACAATATTTTGTTAGTTTCTGCTGTACAACAAAATCAATCAGCTACATGTATATATATATATCCCCTCTCTCTTGAGCCTTCCACACCTCTAGGTCATCACAGAACACTCAGCTGAGCTCCCTGTGTTATACATATATATATTATTAGGGCCTCTGTCACATATATATATGTATATATATATTAGGGCCTCTGTCATCCTATGAGTTTGTCAAACAGTATGCTGGCTCTATTTTGTCAAAGGATAACACCTTTAAAATGCACTTTGCCCTTATAAAATGGGTTTTTTCAAACTAGGAACAAAAAAATAACTATGCAATTCAGATACTCAGCTAGAAGTAAATTTACATGCTTTACAATGTCAAACGTTCCTGGTCACGCAGTGAAGGTACTGGTTCAAAATGTGTAAAATGTGTTCAAAATGTGTGTCTGATTTCTTGGGAGAAAATTTGACTTCAACATCCTTTAAGTTGATATTCATGCAAACTTCTAGTGGGCAGCTATAAAAATGCTAATAGAGACTCCTGCATCTTGGTTGAAGGCATCTTAGAATAAAGTCACTGTTCAGATTTGCTGTCTTTCAAGTGAAAATGAAAATGTTAGGAGAAGAGGCCCTGGGGAGAGTTGATTTTTCTGTGTGGCCGCACCTCTCCACCACGCTCTGCAGCACCGTTTTTCCCTTCCATCTGCTTCTCCACCCTGCAGATCACTTTCTTGGGATCTGAAGAAATTGTGCAGAAGAGTATTGAAATAAAATCTAAATATGGTCTCTCTGATATGTCATGCTCTGTAAAACACTAGAAACACACATAAGTTAATTTTCCTCTCATCTGTTTGCATTTTATTTTCTATTTGAATGACTGGTAATTACACAGATATGTGAAATACATTAGAAATCCCAGAAGAGTACAAATGCTCCTTCCCATTTGATTATATAAAGATCTTATTTCCAGTCCAGGACAAGTAGGAGAAGGTGCATACTAATAAAATAAATTTTGAATATTTGTTCAGGATATAGACAAATAATATCCATTTGTCTACTTTTCCTTTTCCTGTTAAAGATAATACATTCAAACCCAAATTTGTGGGACATAAAGTATTTTTCACCCCTGATCAACTCTATTGAAGAATTTATTATTTTCAGTTGATTCAAAACTTTGTTCACTGTCTCTTAAGTCTTTAAAATAGAGCTTTTAAGGAAAAATCAGTCTCAAAACTGGTCTGGAAGAGTTTAAATAATATTTGTATGACAATCATTCTGATGAATGTGGTCTAAGTGACAATAAAATGCTTGATAAGGGCTTGATCTGTATGTCAAAGGGATAAAGACATTATTTCCTACTGTAATGAATAAATTAGATTTTATAGAAAATGCTCTTGAAGAATAGAGCAGAATCAGTTAAAGGAAACAGCACTGGCAATTGCAGAGAGATTTGAAAGTAGTTAGCACAGTTGAAGATCAATAAATGTTTTCTGTGGGGAGAAGGTGAAGGAATATTAATGTGTGAAGTGGAATATTGGCAGAAACATCAGAAAGGTTTTGTGTCAGTTCCTGCTGGAAAGAAAAGAAGACTGTAATGTTGACAATGCAGACATTCAGAGGTGAATTTTCCATAGTGGGGATGAAGTTTTAGACTTAGGGCACCTAATCCACCTTGATACGCTGTAAGGCCTAGATGGTTGGATGGCATCACCAACTCGATGGACATGGGTTTGAGTAAACTCCGGGAATTGGAGTTGGTGATGGACAGGGAGGCCTGGCGTGCTGTGATTCATGGGGCCACAAAGAGTTGGACACGACTTAGTGACTGAACTGAACTGAACTGAAGGCCTAGAAGAACCTAGTAATACATTCACACAATCAAGTAGGTTATCATTGTTGATAAATTACAAAGGTCATATATTTAATGAACTTCCCTGGTGGCTCAGTGGTAAAGAATCCACCTGCAATGCAGGAGACATAGGAGATGCTGGTTCAATCCTGGGTCAGGAAGATCCCCTGGAGAAGAAAATGGTTACCCACTCTGGTATTCTTGCCTGGGAATTCCCATGAACAGAGGAGCCTGGTGGGCTACAGTCCATGGGGTCACAAAAGAGTCAGATAAGACCGAAGCAATTGAGCATGAAATATAAATAATAGATGGTTAACATAGTGAGCAATGGGCAATGATTTCTTGCCCATTTCTCTTCTATCACATCTCCCTTTATGTTCTGTGATGGTGAATGATGCAATTCTGAGATCTGAATAAAATGAAATTGAGTTGGGGATATATTTACTTTAAATACATTTACTTTATATTCATGTGCACATATGTGTATGCACATGTGCATATGTGAGTGTACAATCCTAATTTCTGTCATGTGTTTATCACTTCCATTACCTATCTCCTGCCTTTATTGGTCATGATGAGATCTGTTTACATGGCTATATGACCTCTGACGCTACCAATTTGTGTTGCTCTCCCTCTGCAAAATCGCTATGAAAATGTATATTGGAAGACAAAGTGAAATATTCTCCTAATCTTTCTATAGAAAAGGATGTAATAAAATCTTTGTTAAATGAACATGCAAGCAGAGTGTCTAGTTAAGGAAAGTAGGAAAATAAATACTACAGCTTTGCATAAGTTTATTAATAACTATACATTTTTGTGAAAATTTTCAGGTTTTTTGAGTTGGTGATTTATTGCAATTTCCTATTTCTTTTCAAAAGTAATTCACATTGGTATCTGATTTTTATTTATATATTTTATAATCTTTTTCTTAAAGCAGACCCTCAAGTCAGTATAAGCTTCCCCCAAAAGTAAATTCATGTTTTGTTGATAGTTTTTGATGGTATGGTTGTTGTTTTTAAAGAGTGTAATATGATCAGAAGTCTACTTTTGTCATGGCGAACAATGAATGAGATTGCCAGCAAAACCACAAGTTAACATAAAAATGAGAAAATTATTGACCTTTCATGCTATAGTGTTAATAATATCTAGAAATCATAGTGATGTAAGTGGGCAATGAATTACTTAGATATATCTTAGTAAATAACACTGAAAAGTCTAGTGATACTACAGTACAATGTCTTAGAAAATTCTCCAAATTCACTTAAAAATAGATTATTAGAATAATAGAATACAAATAGAACATGTGTTTTAAGTTTTTGATTTTCAAAATCATACTGATTTCCTTGTTGTTATAAGTTGACTATTAACCCTGGCACAATAAGGACAGCCTATCTCACCAACACTAAAATTTAAGCAAATATGCTCAATAAACCTGCCTTTTCTTGCCTTCACCCACAAACCTAATTTCTGAATAAAACTAACTATAGTTATTTTAACATAGTAATTTCAAGTTAAGAAGAGCTAAACCATGCTTCATTATCAATTTAATATTAAAAACTGCTTGTAAGTATAGTAAATGAGTGTTAAAGCAAAACAATTTATATTTTTAAAGATTATAGGATTTTGAATTAGATATTTTAGCTCTTAAAAAGTCCCAAAAGGGAAAAAGTATTAGTTCTACCTTTTTGTATTAGACTTATTTTGGAATTATCTTCCGAATATCTCACTTTAATTCTATACCACTTTGGAAAACAAGAGTATATCTCTAATTGAGAAAGGCATCTCTAAGGATGGTTATTAGGAAACATGGAACATTAAAAGGCAATGCATAGTAGAATAATGTTCAGTCATCTAATAATTCCATAGGAAAACAGGAGAGGGGATTGGTGGTGTATGGGTAACCACTCAGTGACATATTTATTTAAAAATTGTAAATGCAAATTTAAGCTGACCAGATTCAGTTGTGATTAGCGCTAGTTGCTTAATGTTCTTTTAATGATTTTTGGAGAAACTAAGGACAATGAATTCAGTACTAAAGCTGGCAGACAATAGTAATCAAGCTTGTTCCCATGGAAATGGACCCTGTGATATCATGACACCAAAAAGTGGTAAAAAAAAATCAGTCAAGCATATCCTTTCCAGCACGCACTAATAATAGGCATGTGAACCCTGACACACACATTTGTGTATACACACACTCATGTTACATTTTTAAAAATGTATGAATGGATTGTACCTTTTGAAAACTGAGTAAAATGCTAATACTGTATGGTGCACATCTACAGGTGATCTAAATTTAGAAGAAATGAACCATAATAAAATGGAGAGTCAAATGAATGTCATAAGTGTAGAGGGTTTTTCGTACCTAGTAGTTAGTTTTATTAAATAAATAAATATGTTGTTTTAAATAATATAGCAGCAAGTATTTGAACTAAGCATAAAATGACACAAACGAATGTAAGAAACTGTGTCACTGTACTCTTTTTAGCAAATGTTTTCCTCTAAATGTTGGAAGTTAGAGGATTAAGCAGCAAGAAAAATTAAGCAATTGCCTCATCCAATATCCTTATTTTACAGATGAAGAAACAGAGGTAAATTCATTTATTCATGGGTACACATCTAGTTAATTTATTACCCTGACTCCCAGTGTTTATTTCCTTTTTCTTACTAACTCATGTCTTTACTGCCCCTCCCAGATCCAAAGTGGAAAAGTACAGCATTCTTTCCTACTGAATTTCAGCCTTTAGGTCCTCAGCCTCAGAATGCTTACCACAGTCCCCTCAGCAATTATTTCCACTTGATCATGTTTAGCAACCAAGATGAAACCTATAAAAATAAATCATAAAAAGTAGTCTCCATGTAACACAGTTTTGTTCTGTCCTTTTTCTAGTGACTCAACAAACTTTCATTGATCAATGAGCTTAAGGATTAATCAATGACTCTATTCATTTCAATTAAGAATAATAAATATTTCATGTGAACCTCAGCAGATCTCTACAGACTCCGTAATATCTGATTCCAATATCAAATTCTATAGATATTGGTGACTTTTTTTTTTTTTAAACAAGCATATTTAAAATAATGGAGAGGGCTTCCCTGGTGGTTCCATGGTAAAGAATCTCCCTGCCAATGCATGAGACATGGATTTGATCCCTGGGCCAGAATGATCCTACATGCTGAAGAGCAATTAAGCCCGTGTGCCACAACTATTACGCCTGTGTTCTAGAACCTGGGAGCCACAACTATGAGCCCAGGTGTCGCAACTACTGAAGCCTGCGAGCCCTAGAGCCCGTGCTCTGCAACAGAGAAGCCACCAGAATGAGGAGCCCGTGCATGCAACCAGAGTAGCCCACGCTCGCGGCAACTGGATAAAAGCTTGCACACAGCAATGAATACCCAGCACAGCCAAAATAAACCAATGTAAATATGTTATAAGAAATAAAATAGTGGAGAAAATAATAATATTTGGACCCTTTGGCATTTTTAGTAACTAATAAAATAAGTAACTTCCCAATACATCACCTTAGCTCTTGGACACTTCTTTCCAAAGCTCTGACTATGAAAGTCCCTAAGAAGCATAACTGATTTTCAGAGTTATGGTAAGAAGGCAGATTTGCTTTTGAAATGATGGTGCATCTGGCATTCTACAGAGTAATTTTGAATGATGTTCTGCATTGCCCTTCAGGAGAGCAGAGGGAAAATCAGAATATGGCTAGGTCAGGTTTATGGAATGCATAGCAGTGCTGGAATGAAATATTTGTCTGGGAAATCAAAGAAGCAACCAGAAGTCAGGCGGGCATGATTGGCTCTTCACAGAGAAAGTGTCTCCAGTCTTTGGTGTTTTGCTTCACTTCACCAGGGGAATCGGAACAAGACGTTAAGTAGAATTCTCCGTATGAGTCTATCTATGTGTGCACTACTAAACTGAAAGAAATATGAATTGAGAGAGAAACTCATCTGAGAGTTTTTACAATGTCCCAGGGAGAAGTCATTTTCTTTGTTTGGGCTCAGAAAAAAAAAAGAAAATAAATAGCATAAAATCTCCCATTTAGAATCTGTGTTTTGTTTTGTTAGTTTTTAAAAATAAGACGGCTTGCTTTAAAGCATCATGGGACGGGGCTTTTTTAAAATGTTTAAATAAGAGCAAGTGAGAAATATAGGACCTGAGGGTCTATGGTTAAGGACAAAATCGGGCAAAAATAAGGTGCTAAAGTAAATAAAGCTATAAGACAAAAAGAAATGTCTTCTGTGTCTTTGGTACCTCAAGATCCCACTGCTCTCAAACTTCATCACAATTTTAGCAATCTCCCAATAATAGTTCTTCCTTCATAATTAAAAGATTCAATAATGAATGATGTTGAGTTAAATATCATGGTTACCCACCACAGTGATTATTTATCATCATAAGCTCTAGTTCATCCATAAAAATCTGTATGTAAGTACATTTTCTGACTATCTCATTCAACATTCAACATAGACTTTTTAGTTATTCCAACTTGATTGTTGACCCATTTAATTATGAAACAATTTGCTTTCAGGGCAGATAATTCAATGCTTTAAGTATAAAATCCAAAGTTCTTAGATTTTGGAGTGATAATGAAATGTCAACATTCTGTTCTGTATGACAAAACAGAGATGGTTAATTGATAAAAAAATTTTCCTTTGCTTTTCAAAGAGAAATTTCAGAAAAAATTTAGTAGTATTTTTATTTGTACAGAGATACAGTACACATTTAACATGTGGACTCAGAACTAAATATGAAATGTAATATAGACTTGCAGACTTATCTAATACAAGAAAAACAAATGAGATATAAATATTGAGAAGAAAGAGGCAGAATTATTACTTCTTCTTAAAGATTATAAATTTTTCTGCCAAAAATTTCAAATTGAAATAGTATATTATTAGAATTAGAAGAAGAATTAAATAGAGTAATCATTCAGAAATTACTTGTTACCTAAATGTCAGCAATGAGCAAACAGGAAAAATGATTTGACAATACTCATATCTCAGTAACCATTAGTGTTAAGAACTACAAAAATAGCAAACTTATCACTTGGGACAGTTTGGCCTGCAGATCACAAAAACCTGGCTTGTGTACCTCATTTGTAAGGATAAATCACTGTTTAAAATAACTGAAAACATTAGAGTTAAGATGAACTTCAGATGAAACTTAATCCAGTGGCTTGGTGATATTGCCTTAACAAATTGTTCATTCTTTATTCTTTAATTTCCATTATAGCATCTTGATCCTAAGTTTAATTTCTCTTTTGCCACCACAGTGAATGTCAACAAATTCTGGGGCTAAATGTTTTTCTGTTTCTGTCCAGAAGTAAAGAAATTTCTTTTTCTCAGCATTCCTACCAAATGTCCGGTTGCTCTAATTTAGATCTATTATCCATTGCAGTGGGCAGGATGATGTCAACATCCTCATCCCTGAAAGCTGTGACTCTGTAATGTTACAAGGTGAAGAGGTGAAGGTAATAGATGGAATTAAGGTAGCTAAGCATCTGACCTGAAAATAGGGAGTGCCCTGACTACAGAGGCGTGTCCATTGTAATCATCAAGGGTCCTTCAATATGCAAATGGGAGTCAGAAGAGGCATTGTCAGGGTAGTGCAATGTGTAGTAGATTCCATTACATTCTTTGAAGATAGGCAGGGCCCTGGGGGAATTTGCCTGCAATGCAGGAGACCCAGGTTTGATCCCTGGGTTGGGAAGATTCCCCTGGAGAAGGGAATGCTAACCACTGCGGTATTCTTACCTGGAGAATCCCATAGACAGAGGAGTTTGGTAGGCTGCAGCCTATGGCATCGCAAGGAGTCAGACTTGACTTAGCAACTAACATACACTTTTCAGCTCCAGGAGTCAAGGAGTGTGGGCAGTTAGAGGCTCAAAATAGAAGAAACTAATTCTCCTCTA
Organism: Muntiacus reevesi; assembly: GCF_963930625.1. Taxonomy (NCBI): domain Eukaryota; kingdom Metazoa; phylum Chordata; class Mammalia; order Artiodactyla; family Cervidae; genus Muntiacus; species Muntiacus reevesi. Next base: position 23,527,541 of record NC_089257.1, on the reverse strand, counting down.
GAGCCTTCAGAAAGCCATGCAACCCTGAGGACATCTTGGTTTTAACCAAGTAAACCCATTTATAACCTCCAGAACTGTAAGATAATTAATTGATAGTGTTTTAATCCCTAAGTGTGATAAGTGATAGAACAACAATAGGAAACTTACATATATAATCCTTCCTTTAAGCCATCATGGTGGCTGTTTAGCCTGGGTTACATGGTCCATGGCTAGGTTTGGTGACCACTTCTCCTGAGTGAGAGAATTTATTAAAAATAATCAAGACTCTAAGGGAAGTTATTTTATTGTGTTTAATTTAAATTACTTTGATCTAAACAGTCTAGCATATCTGTTAAGTTTGTCTTTATCCTAGAGAGAGTTAGTGAAATATGTGATCCTTTAGTGAAAAATATAAACTTAGAGTGATTAGTTATTGGAAAGTGAAAGTGAAAGTTGCTCAGTTGTGTCTGACTCTTTGCAACGCCATGGACTATACAGTCCATGGAATTCTCCAGGCCAGAATACTGGAGTGAGTAGCCTTTCCCTTCTCCAGGAGATCTTCCCAACCCAGGGGTCAAACCCAGGTCTCCTTCACTGCGGCCAGATTCTTTAGTAGCTGAGCCACAAGGGAAGTCCAAGAATACTGGAGTGGGTAGCCTATCACTTCTCCAGCAGATCTTCCTGACTCAGGAGTCGAACTGGGGTCTCCTGCATTGCAGGCAGATTCTTTACCAACTGAGCTATCAGGAAAGCCCCAAAATACAGTCCTGTTAACTCCTTATGCTTTGATTAAAGTGATGAGTTTTAAAAAGACAAGGCATGGGTTAAATTGGCAAGTTACACTGTACGTTTACAATATCCCAATAGTTTATGCACATTGGAATATCACCCTATAAGTAGGATTATAATCAGCACTGAATTCAGGGACATATGACTCATTTGTCCTTACCTAGTGCTAAACTCTGGTTTTAGAATATTACTGTCTCTGTTTAAAGTATATTTTTCATTCAGAATACACAGAATAGGGATTTCATTATAAGTTTAAAATAGAACATTAAAATGACAGTCTATTATTTTGATGACTACTTGCAAGTAAATGTTTCAGACTATGATTGGTTTAATTTTAAAATGAGTTTCTAGGAGGAAATCGATAGTTTCCAACTTAATTCTAACTTTTAGAAGCCACAATACCTACAGACAAACCAAAGTAAATAAAACCCTTAGGATTGTAAATGACACAGATGGTATAAATTAGTGTATTAGATTCCCAGGGTTACTTGACCAAAGGACAACAAACTGAGTGGTTTTGAACAACAGAAATGTTTACTCCTATTGTTCTGAAGGGTAGAATACTGAAATCAAAGTCCTGCCAGGGTTGTTCCTGTTGGAAGTTTGAGGGACGTTGTTTCACAGTATTTCTCCTGGCTTCTGAAATTTGTGAACCATCCTTGGTTTAAAGCCTCATCACTCTAATCTCTGCCACCTTGTGCAAGCCTCTTGAAGTATTAGCATGGATTCATGATCTTGAAATTCTAAGCAAGTCTTCAAACTAGTTGTGTCCAGAAGGTGGAGTAAGAGCCTACAGTAGGATTGGTATAAATCAATAGAGAGTTGTCTCTGTAGAATCTGTTTCTCTAGTAAACCCAGTGATACTAGGCCTACAATCACACTGATGAACCAAATGTCAGATTTTTGCACAGTACCCATCAGCTCAGTCCTTCAATGTCCACTTACCACCCGTGCATACTCTTTGGACCTCAGTTCACTTCCAAATAAAGAAAATGGCAAAAACATTCTTCCTTCTACTTTTGCTTGAATCACATTTTGGTTTTATTTTCCTGTTACTTAAATAGTGAAATATAAAATTAACCCATATTAACATATTTTATGTTAGATCACAGGGGAATGAGAAAGAAGCAAGAAAGAAGAGAAATCTAATTATTTAATACATTTATTAATCATATGAAAGAAACACTCATAACCACACAGTCCTGATTTCTGTCCGTTATCATGTGGTCACAGTTGGCATTTATAACATCCTTCTTTATCTGATCGATATTCCCTTTGCTGTACGTTCCTTCAACTGGCTCTTTTCTTGAGGGAAGTGGTGACCTGACTATTCATTCTCAAAGATTTGAGGCCATTAGCAATTCTACCTACTATGTACAAATCACTATTATAAACATTAGAAGAAAAGATAATTGAATGGAAAGGGAGTAGGATCATATTTTTTAATACCCATCTAGTTTGAATATTTTTCAGAAAGTGTATTTATATTTATTTGTAGCCAGTCTACATTAAAAGATGTATCTTGTTTGTTTAGTGCGGAATTTAGTTTTGTAATTTTACCCAGTTACCGTGCAACTGTCAACACAATCCTGAATATCTTCATCACGCATTTGAATTCCTCATACCTGTTTGTAGTTGATCCTATGTTCATTCCCAGCCCCAGGAATGAGCATACAGTCTACTTTCTGTCTCTATAGATTCGCCTTTTCTAGAATCCTTATTATTATTAGTGTAATGCGGTCAGAATATTTCATTCATATTAGTTTTGGGATATACAGAGAAAATACTATATATATGCTCTATTTTCAGTGCATGTATACATGCTGAGTCGCTTCAGTTGTGTCTGACTCTTTGCGACCCCTTGGACTGTAGCCCGCCAGGCTCCTCTGTCCATGGGATTCTCCAGGCAAGAATACTGGAGTGGATTGCCATGCCCTCCTCCAGGGAGTCTTCCCCACCCAGGGATCAAACCTATGTCCCTTATGTCTCCTGCACTGGCAGCCTTGTTCTTTACCATTAGCACCATCTCAGAAGTCCCATGTTTTCAGTAGCTACTATTTTTTTTTTAACCCCACCTACTATGAAAATTAAATGATCACACATTCAATTCATTTTCACTGTAATCTCAGCATATAATTGTTAGTAGAACAGCAATCTGTGGAAAAGAGAATTTTAAAGTTTCTCACTTGCAAAAATTGTCTATTATCTCAGTTATCTGTATAGTAGTATATGTGTGTGTGTGTAGGGCAGGCATTGTGTACATTTTTGCATTAGGATGGTGTTGGGAAATAAAAGAATCAGAGCTTTCCAATGCTGGCATCCTCTCCCTCCTTTGGCATTTATTATGAGATGCTTTGCCCAGCCAGGTGCTTCTTGCTGTGTCTTCAAGTTAGAGACAAATGATTTTAACAACTTTGTGGAATTGTTAGAAGGAAAAAAAGAAGAGATTTTTATGTTGTTCATTGGAGTGAAACAATTGGCATCACCTTGGAAAAGGCAGTAGTTAACATACAGTGTTTATATAATAACCAAGCGTGTTACTGAAATGGATCAACCTGAGGATAATAAGCAAGTTATTTTCAAAATGATTAACGACCTTATTAGATTCATTTGAGCAGGCTGAAACTGTTCATTTCCAGAGAATTGTGCAGAAATTGAAGATTGGGCCGAGAGGAGTTATGAAATGAAGTACAGATCTGGGAGTGGAATCTATAAGAAGATGGCAACAGCATATATTGTTTCACGTGGATACAAGAAGCCTCCACATACAGGAAGTTATTTCAAGCAGGAAGATCAACAGCTGCTTTCGATTTTGGTGGAATTTCTAACAGGAAAATGCATTTTTATATTACACTGTGTGACATTTACCTTAGAAGTCAGAAGTTTCTAGGTAGCCAAGGGAATTTAATGAAATATTTCATCACCAACAAAGACAATATAGGGCCAGTGATTCAGGAGGTGGTCCTGTTTATGAAGTGAGGAGTGTCAGCCACATTTCAGAAAAATTAAAAACAAACACATTTTCAAAAATCCTGCTTTCTTTCTGTACTCCAATTGCATCTCCATTCCTAGTTTTGCATTTTTCTAGTATAGAATACTTACCCTTTCTCAAATCCTACTAAATCGAATACACTCTTGATTTGAAGAACAGGTTATTTTACTCATTCATTTATTCATTCATTCATCATCAGAGGAAGGGAAAGGGTACTGTGAGGTAGAGATTACATGTGGTGAGGTTATCCAGTCAACACCATTAAATAAAACAATTTGGGTAGCATAGAGATATCATTGTTACTACTTGGTAGAGCGTTCATATAACAAAGAAATACTTCTGTGTAAGAACTTTTTCTTTCCCCATAAGATCATTGTTTATTTAACCTATGATGTCTGCATAATTGGGGCAACTAAATTACCTTTAGGAAAATAAAAAATATTTTAAAATTATGTTTCCTTTGAAGAAAACTAGCTAAAAGTAAATATTAAGTGCAAGAAGGAATACTTTTAATCAGAAATGAATGAAATTACTCTAAATGTAAATGAAATATACTTGTCCAAAAGAATTTGTTCCACTGACTTCTCTAATCCTGACCAGCTGTTAACTGTCTTGGTTATTATGGTGGTGGTGGTGTGCTAGTTGCTCAGTCATGTGTGACTCTTTGCAACCTGATGGACTATAGCCCGCAGGCTCTTCTGTCCATAGAATTCTCCAGGCAAAAATACTGGAGTGGGTTGTCACTTCCTTCTCCAGGAGATCTTCCCAGCCCAGGGGTCAAACCCAGGTCTCCTGCACTGCGGGAGATTCTTTACCATCTGAGCCACCAGGGAAGCCATAAGAGGCCTTTTCTAGGTATAAAAATGAAAATTTAGGCTTTTGGAAAAGTTCTACTCATCATATATTTTGATATCTGATTTTATAATGCAGTTGCCACCTGTATTATGTATTTGTATGTATGTGTGTTCAGTTGCTCAGTCATCTGTCTCTGCAACTGCTTGGACTCTGAACAGCCAGGTTCCTCTGTCCATGGGATTTTCCAGGCAAGAACACTGAAGTGACTTGCCTTTCCTTCTCTAGGAGATCTTCCCATACCAGGGATTGGACCAGCATCTCCTGTGTCTCCTGCATTGACAGGTGGGTTCTTTATAACTAGTGCTACCTGGGAAGCCCATATATTTGTATATGTTTCTATAAATAAATCAGAGAAGATTAACTTCAATTGAAGATTAGCTTCAATTTTATTACTTTGCCAAAATTCCACAAAAGAGGTAAGATGTCCCAAGGAAAATATAGAAATAGTCCTGGAGATCAGATATCATTATCTCAGTCTGGCTAGATGCTTAGTAACTCTGCTTGAGTTTTCCAAGTCAGACTCGGGCACCCTTAATGACAGAGTTATTCACGGGGTGCCAGAGACTGTGTAGTCTAATTAAAGGAGACACATTTGAAGTGGATGAAAGAACAAGATATTATAGTGTGATTATTAAATAACAGAAAGAGAAGGACATATTTGCCTAATTTGTCTAGACACAGTGTGGGACGAGATATGATTAATAAACAAAGCATATCTGAACACACGAGCATATATGCATAAAACTTAAACACCACTCAATAGTTCCTCTCTTTTTCTTTACCCCGTTCTTTTTAACCCCAGAGCTAATCTTATTGATTATTCTTGGTTATATTATAAATTATCTCAGCCATTTCTCTCTCCCTCTCCTTTTCTCTCTTTTTTATTTAAATACTTAAGGATTCTCAAAACCATGAGTAAAATTGGCCTATGCTGCTGCTGCTGCTGCTAAGTCGCTTCAGTCGTGTCCGACTCTGTGCAACCCCATAGATGGCAGCCCAGCAGGCTCCCCAGTCCCTGGGATTCTCCAGGCAAGAACGCTGGAATGGGTTGCCATTTCCTTCTCCAATGCATGCATGCATGCTAAGTCACTTCAGTCATATCTGACTCTATGCGACCCTATGGACCACAGCCCACCAGACTCCTCTGTCCACAGGATTCTCCAGGCAAGAATACTGGCCTATATCATGCAGTTAAACAAATATTCTCATGGATGCTTAATTGTGTGTATTTGGGGAGGATGCTAGAGAGAAAGGAGAGAGAGGACTCACAGCTAAATAAGTTTCCATCATTTGCAACTATAAACACTTTCACAGGGCACCAACACTATACAAATTTACTCATTATAATAGAGCGAACCAAAAACAAGGATACAAACAAACCATGACTGCTCTGCAATCATGGTTGAACTTAGACAAAAATCAAGAACATGGTGCAAGGCCCTCAATTTCCAAACGTTTCCCCCACCCAGCCAACATGAGCAGCTGTCTACTATTTCTTTTCTAACTAAAGTTTAATGAGCAATTAAAATAATCTGATAATAGAAACACCTTCCTTTCTGACAGCATCTAATACAGAGAAAAATCCATGCTTCCTTGAACCATCCCTTGAAAATCAGTTATCACAAGCCCAAATCCTAAACTTTAAGACGTTTCTCCTAGTACCATCTTATCCTCTGGTTCTCAGTGATGTGGGATCTCCCAGACCAACTTTGCGCTACTCCCTGCATGTTCCTAGTGGTCTTGACTCAGTTCAGCTCAGTTCAGTTGCTCAGTCATCTCTGACTCTTTGCAACCCCATGGACTGCAGCACGCCAGGCCTCCCTGTCCATCACCAACTCCCAGAGTTTACTCATATTCATTGAAAATCGGTGATGCCATCCAACCATCTCATCCTCTGTCGTCCCCTTCTCCTCCTGCCTTCAATGTTTCCCAGCATCAGGATCTTTTCAAATGAGTCAGTTCTTCACATCAGGTGACCAAAGTTTTGGAGTTTCAGCTTCAGCATCAGTCCTTCCAGTGAACACCTAGGACTGACCTCCTTTAGGATGGACTGGTTGGATTTCTTTGCAGTCCAAGGGACTCTCAAGAGTCTTCTCCAACACCACAGTTCAGAAGCATCAATTCTTTGGCGTTCAGCTTTCTTTATAGTCCAACTCTCACATCCATTCATGACCACTGGAAAAACCATAGCCTTGACTATACAGACCTTTGTTGACAAAGTAATGTGTATGCTTTTTAATATGCAGTCTAGGTTGGTCATGGCTTTTCTTCCAAGGAGCGAGTGCCTTGCTTCTCACTGTATGTAGGTACAACATCTTGTCCTCTGTTGTACCCTTCTCCTCCTGCCTTCTATCTTTCTCAGCATCAGAGTCTTTTCCAGAGTCCTGTTTTAAGTTTAAGTTGGTAGTTTTAAGGGCTTTGTAAAAAATTGAATAAGTGGAGTTTGTTATCTCAGAGCATAGTCAGTAGTTTACAAATTTTAGTACATAACAGAATCATCTGGAGCACTTATAAAAACACAGAATCCTGGGATGCACCATAGATTGTCTAAACCATTGGATCCCAATTGGCACCTGAGAATCTACGTTTCTAAGAAGTCCCCAGGAGATGCTGATGCTGGTGGTCTGGGGACTGCAAATTGAAAAGCACTGGATTAGAGGGTTTCTAAAACATCATTCAGAACTGAAGCATGAAAAGGAACACACAGTGCAAAGAACACAAGGAGAACCCCGGGTAAAGAAATGATAAGCAGGGCAAATATCCTAAAAAGAGAAAAAGAATTCCCTGCCTTGAACTTGAGTGTTGTAAGGTGGGTTGTTGAACCAGAAGTTGAGAAAGCAAGGCTGAGAGAGGATGGGAGTGATAGAGATAAGTTTAATGGGGTAAATGGAGACCAGGTTAGGTAGAACAATATAGGCCATATTAAATCATGTTGGTTTTTTTTCTAAATGGAATGTTAAGACATCAAAGGACTTAAAAGTGTTCTTATCTGAACTGTCTTTAAAAATCAGTTGTGCAGGATCGATTATACCAATGAGAGTCAAGACAAGCTTTATATCCACAAAATGAAATTACTGTGCCTAATACAGAGAGAAACAGCAGAGTAGGAAAAAAAAATACATGAAATGTACAGCAAAGCATAGATTAGATGATTGTATATAGATTAACCATAAAAGTGGAAAAAATAAAAATAGAAATATACATATAAATAATCAACTGAGTTTAGGAAGATGTTATAGAGTAAAATCTGTGTATACTAAAGTCAGATACAGTCTGCTTAGTGTTTAGGAGCTCAGATCTGTACCTTGACTATGTGGGTGTGTCTTTGACCTGTCTGCCTTCTAGACGTGTTACTCTGGATGAGTTCTCAGTACCTTGATTTTTCTCATTTGTGAAATGGGGCTAACACTAGTAAAGAACTTACCTCAGAAGAGTCTGGCTGAGTCCCTTTGTTGTCCATGTGAAGTTATCACAACTTTGTGATACTGCTATACTCCAATATAAAATAAAAAGGTTTTTTAGAAAGGAGTTTTTGTGGTGGCGGATTCATTAAACTGCTTTATGTAAGTGCTAAATTCAGTGCCTGGAATGTGGTAAGGTTTTTTTGTTGTTGTTTGTTTAAGCTACAATTAGAAAATGATTTTATTTTTTAAATATTAGAATATGGTTGATTTACAATATTGTTTTCATTTCCACTTTATGACAAAGTGAACCAGTTAAGCATATACATATACCCACTCTTTTTATAGGTCACTACAGAGTACTGAGTAGAATTCCCTATGCTCTGCAATAGATCCTTATTAGTTATCTATTTTATATATCGTTGCATGTATATGTTAATCTCAAGCTCCTAACTTATCTTTATTTTAAATAACATTTTTGCTTACATGTCTCATCAAATTTTGCCTACTTTAAATTTGGAAACTTATTAGAAAGTAATAAGTAGCAAATTCTTAAACTATTTTTAATGTGAAGAGCATTGTGAAATAAGGAATATAGAAAATCATTTATAAATGTATGAAACAGACTATGGACTATGTCTTGATATTTTACTCCCAAATAAAAACTTTTCAGAAAAATATTGCCCTACCATCATGAACCATTTAGATGTATTCAAGATATTAAAAATAATCAAAGTAAAGGTCAGCTTTCCTTAGTTTGAGAATGTTCATTCTTTCCTACAACTATTCTTCAGGATTCTTTAAATATCAAGTAACAATGTTGAAGTATTAACAGGATTACAGATGACTAGATCTAGGAACTCAGATACCTAGATTACCATTGTTACCATTTACCATTTCTTTTTTTTCTTCTCTCTCTCTCTCCCTTTCCCCTCATCCCCTCTCTGCCCGTAATCTTACCTCTCCACAAGCGCAATATGCAGGCACAAAACTGAATCATTTTTCATCCTTGTATTTATCCTATATTCACACATTTCATATGCAAATATCTCCTGCTAGATGGAACATAAAGGTGACTTAAATCAAATTTAGAAATGCAAGAGAGATCCACAGATCACCTCCCCCCTTCAATATACAAAATCACAGGAAATGTCTATGAAGTTGATGGATGATGAGTCCATCTCAAGGTCAGTCATCAGGGCCAGGGTCCCGCAATGCTGTGAGTACCTATTATGGATCAGGTCATCACTCCTGTGCCTCAAGGTTTGAGGACTGAGGGTCTGTTAACAGTATGAGAAAATAGACAGATTGACATTAATGAGTAGTAGGCATTGTACTGATCTTGGAACACCCTGGAAACTAAGACAACTCAATTCAGGTTCATGTATATCTGGGTATGATCTATTTGTCCATTTCTCTACTAGATAATTAGACAAGAATATCCAGAAGAATTTTTTTGTTATATTAGTAATAGAAGCTATCATTAATTGGATATAAATAAACTATTACAGATGTTTTACAAATACGCTTAGCATTCACAAATATGCCTTTGCAAAAGCATACTTAATTTTACACCTGAGATTTCTGAGCAACAAGAATGTTAAGCAGTATGTCCTAGGTCACAAAAGTGGTGTCAGAACCAGAATGTATCCAGTCACTCTAACCCCAAAATTATGTATTTCCATTATGTTCATTCACTCCTCTCTGTGCCATCATGTTGCTGCTAATAGCCCCAAAAGCAAATACGAGAGGCATTAAAATGGAATGCATTGTGTTGTAATGGAAGCATGAAATAAGTAGTGATGTATCCTATTTGGAGGAAGTTGCCTGTCTAGAGAAGCAAGGATCTTTTTTAGATTAGAGAGGAAGATTTAAAAATGAATTGTGATTCAAAACATGTGTATCTATTGCTTGTTGCAGCCACAGAAATAAAACAAATACTCAATATGTAAAGTATCTTAGATGGCAGAAAAATAATAAATTTCATATGTAAATATGTAACCTGAGTAAGAATTATAGCTGAATGCAGGGTTGTTATAAGACACCTCTACTCTGACATCATTACCCTTACAAAGTTATTTTTCCAGCTTTTTTTTCTTCCTTTAGAATTCAAAAACTGTTCAAAGTTATTATAAAATAATGCCAAACATATTTTACTTTGACATTACATTTATTTCCACATTTTATAAGCTTCAGAAAAGTAGGTGAGCAAAGGCATATGATGATTTTGAGTTTGTTTAAAGAATATAAACCCCAATATAAATTAAAAAAAAATAAATCTTAGTTCATATCTTATTTCCATGAACAGAAGTCAATTTTCCTCCTACAATTTATCTGTTTGTTACATAAGTTAATAATCAAATAACCAAGAGGCAAAGTAAATTGCTAGTGAGATATGTGTTTTATTTCCTGTTAGTAGGTTAGCCCTGAAACTGAGTTGAAGAATCACAGCATTTCCTTAATTAATATCTATAAGTTAAAATGGAGATTCTAAAAAACTTACTCTACCAAAGTGGCTTCCTAAAATATCCATAATTATTTAAATAGAATTGCTACAACTTTGAAGAAAATATGGAACTAGTCATTTACCATAGCATCTGCTCAGCCTGAATCAAGGTTGGGCCAAATTCACAAGATCAAGAAATGTAAAGATTTTATTGTATTGTCTCATTTTCTTCTATATTTTTCTGTGTCATCTTCTACTAAATTCTCAGAATTTAGAATTTCTCCCCCATACCCCTACCTCCTCACCATGGGATTATGTCAAAATGGCTAAAGACGAAGACTACTATTACTGTTACTATTAATAGACTACTGCGATTACTACATTATTATTATTAACTGCATTTATTTTCAAAGTTGTTTCAATGTCTGTGGGATTCAGTTGGTTAAGTTTGCCTTATGTTTTGGTAGACTATATATTGTAATTTGAAAACCATCAAGGGAAGGGCTTGTTTAAAAGTATCTTTCACAAACACCTGAAATTTGTGTTCTCTTTTAAATCCAAATATCCAGGAAACTGGAATATATTAAGCTCTTAGCAACTTAGTGTATCTAGAATGACTAGAGCTCAATAACAGAAAGGAGGACATGTGGTTCTAGAGCGAAACATAGAATGTTAGAAAAGAGATATGGAGAAAGTTCTAGAGAGAGAAGGATCGAACAACTTCACCAAACAGCCATCTCTTGGCCAAGTCTATATTGTGTTTACACTGACTTTTGTAGGGTGTGTCTTCCTGTTTTATAAACATGTAGTTGGGGCTAAGTAAAAGTTTCAAAATGAGGCTGAGATGAGAAGATTCAGAATAGATTAAGGGTGAGAAGTGACATATGTGTATTAAATTCACAAGGCACCTGAAAAAGGTGGCCCAAGCTGCTGCCTTAATTTTTACTAATTGCTACATGCTTCTTGCTTCATTTTTGTTTACTCATCCACAGCCTCACCAATAAATTGGCATCAAAGAGCCTTGGTGGTGGTGTGTGACTTTCCTATGATTCTTCCAGTGCCGTATACAATGGATTTACCATATCAACCAATTCTATTTAGATCTAAAATTAGAAAAATATTTTCTGAAAATAAGACCCTGGCCTCATAATAAAGGCAGCATGATGAAGGTCTATATAGCATAATAGACTGGAGACTTTAAGAGTTGACTAACACAAAGAAGGAAATGTAATCAAGAAAGGGAAGGACAGTGATAAACTATGAACAGTAGGCATCACAAAGTCCGAAAATAGAAAACATATTAAATGTTAATGGGAGATCTATAACCTTCAGTTCTTACTCTTCATGTTTGCCATTTCTAATCTCCTATGTTGACTATGGTGACAATTCTAAGTCATTGAAGTCAGGTTGACAGTCATCTTGATTCAGGTACAGAGATGCACGGAAAGTTACTCAGGTCCTACTTCTTGATTGATAAAAGATGCTCAGCCTCAGTGTGTAGTGATTATTAACAGAGTCAAATGAAAGGCAGTAAAAAGTAACAAATTAGCAGTAAGAAACCAAAAAGAGAAGATGTTAGATTTTTATTTCTATCCCAGTGTCTATCATTTCTGGGACTCTGAAATGCTGTCTCATTTTCCCAAATAATTCTATTTAGGAATATAGTTAGAATGGCAATAAAAATATCTACCTATTTAATGATGTGGGAGACCTGGGTTCAATCCCTGGATCAGGAAGATCTCTTAGAGAAGGAAATGGCAACCCACTCCAGTACTCTTGCCTGGAAAATCCCATGGATGGAGGAGCCTGGTAGGCTACAGTCCATGGGGTTGCAAAGAGTCAGACACGACTGAGTGACTTCACCTGTATAATGAAGAATTAACTTACCCAGATCTGGCTTTTGTTCATGCTTTGTGGGATAAGCTGTAGATCCTTAGGTTTTTTTGAGGGATAGGAGTGTCTTTGTTATTCTTGGTGGGCCTTTTGTATCACAATTGGTAGTTTAATGCTAACAAAGATGAGACAAGGTGGGATCTGGCCATGAAAGGAAAACCTGCCATATGTTGAGGGTTGAGACTGGAGCATGGGGAATCAGCTTGACCTTCCTAGAAAAGGAAGGAAGATTGGGTTAATCGTGCCAACATAATGAAGTTTTTATGAAAACAGGACACTGAAACTCGGATGAGTGTCTGGTTGACAATATTGGGTTGACCAAAGTGTCTGCATATTGCCACAGATTGATGCCTGGAGGATGACCCTTCCTAGAGGTCATAGACGCTTAAGATTTGGAACTCTTCCAGTTCTAGATTCTTCCCTATGCCTCTCTTCCTTTGGTGGGTTCAGATCTGTATTCTTCTGTTGTAGTAAACTAAGATCATGGCATCTGGTTCCATCACTTCATGGGAAATAGATGGGGAAACAGTGTCAGACTTTATTTTTGGGGGCTCCAAAATCACTGCAGATGGTGATTGCAGTCATGAAATTAAAAAACGCTTACTCCTTGGAAGGAAAGTTATGACCAACCTGGATAGTGTACTTAAAAGCAGAGACATTACTTTGCCAACAAAGGTCCGTCTAGTCAAGGCTATGGTTTTTCCAGTGGTCATGTACGGATGTGAGAGTTGGACGGTGAAGAAAGCTGAACACCTAAGAATTGATGCTTTTGAACTATGGTGTTGGAGAAGACTCTTGAGAGTCCCTTGGACTGCAAGGAGATCCAACCAGTCCATCCTGAAGGAGATCAGTCCTGGGTGTTCATTGGAAGGACTGATGTTGAAGCTGAAACTCCAATACTTTGGCCACCTGATGTGAAGAGTTGACTCATTGGAAAAGACCCTGATGCTGGGAAGGATTGGGGGGCAGGAGGAGAAGGGGACGACAGAGGATGAGATGGCTGGATGGCATCACCGACTTGATGGACATGGGTTGGAGTAAGCTCTGGGAGTTGATGATGGACAGGGAGGCCTGGCGTGCTGCGGTTCATGGGTTCACAAAGAGTAGGACACGACTGAGCAACTGAACTGAACTAAACTGTTGTAGTAAAACTATAACCATTAGTATAATACTTTTCTGAGTTCTACAAGCCTTTCTAGCAAAGTTCAAACCTACGTATGGTCCTGGGAACCCACAAATTTGTAGTCAGTTGGTTGGAAGTGAGGCTGGCCCTGGGCATTCTTGACCTTGCAGCTGATATCTGGAATCTTGTTAGAGAACTGGTTTGAAGAATTGTACCCTTTACCTCAAGTTTGGTTGATTCTGAGCATTACCACTTACTGAATGTCTGCTATGTCCTAGGAAACATATTTAATAATACAGAAAATATATTACAGTGGTAGCCAGTCGCCAGTATGGCTCCCAATAATCCTTATGTCTGAGTACTTCCTCACTCTGTAGCCCCCTCCCATATCACATTAGGACTGATTTTTATGTCCAGTAAAGGATGACAGAAGTGAAGATGTATAACTTCTGAGACTTCTGCTTCTTTCTTGGTCTCTCAAATTGCTTATTCTGAGCACAGCCTTCTGTCACATCATGGAGACACTGAAGCAGCCTCATGGAGAAGCCCACAAGAAAGGAAGTATATTTGTTGCTCAGTTGCCAAACCCACTTCCTAAAATGTGACTGAGCCATCATGGCATTGAATCCCCCAGCCTCATCATGCTTTTAGCTGACCCCAGTCTGAATGAATTCTCTGTGGAACCAGGTAAGAAACCCCACACAGGCATTGCCCACCTAAGCCTTTCCTGAATTTCTGACCCACAGGCTCCATGAGCATAGTGATTGTTTTATGCCATTAATCTCAAGGGTTATTTGCTATGTAGCATTAGATAAACAGTGTAATCATTTCTCTGTATTTCAGCTCATTTAATCCAAACATAAGTTTCCTAGATTGTTACTGTTGCCCACAATTTGTGGATATCACCAACAATGTCTCGACATAGAGTCAATTTCCTGTCCCCATTTTACTTAAATTGTCAGTAGTGTTTTCAACAGCTGTCCATTCTCTGCCTCTACAGTCTTCCATAACACTGCATTTCTCTAGTTATTTTCACATTTTCAGGTCTCTGTCTTTTGATTTCCTTTGAGTATTTTTTCTCTTCTATGTATATATTTGTATGGGCTGGTGCTCAAATATTGATCTCCTCTCTGTCTTCATTATTTTCCTAGTTATTTCACACAGTAGGGCCTGGCATGCTGCAGTCCATGGGGTCACGAAGAATCAGACCCAACTGGACAACTGAACAATATTTCACACTTCCATGACTGTAAATATGATAATGCTTGCTAATTATTTGTCTCATGCTCTTTCCATCCCTCTATTGTCACATGTTCTCATATCTTCTCACATCTCAATCTGAATATCTAAGAAATTTTTCAAAAATAATTTGGCCAAAATTATTTGTTAATGTCGCTACACTCCATTCCAACAGAAACCATATTTCTCTTGCAGTCTCCCTCCTTCTGGTTTATGCCCTACTAATCTTCACGACCCAGATAATCACGATGGTGTGATCACTCACCTAGAGCCAGTCATCCTGGAATGTGAAGTCAAGTGGGCTTTAGAAAGCATCACTACGAACAAAGCTAGTGGAGGTGATGGAATTCCAGTTGAGCTATTTAAAATCCTGAAAGATGATGCTATGAAAGTGCTGCACGCAGTATGCCAGCAAATTTGGAAAACTCAGCAGTGGCCACAGGACTGGAAAAGGTCAGTTTTCCTTCCAATCCCAAAGAAAGGCAATGCCAAAGAATGCTCAAGCTACCACACAATTGCACTCATCTCACACACTAGTAGAGTAATGCTCAAAATTCTCCAAGCCAGGTTTCAGCAATACGTGAACCATGAACTTCTAGATGTTCAAGCTGGATTTAGAAAAGGCAGAGGAACAATAGATCAAATTGGCAACATCTGTTAGATCATCAGAAAGTAAGAGAGTTCCAGAAAAACATCTATTTTTGCTTTATTGACTATGACAAAGTCTTTGACTGTGTGGATCACAATAAACTGTGGGAAATTCTGAAAGAGATGGGAATACCAGGCCACCTGACCTGCGTCTTGAGAAACCTGTATGCAGGTCAGGAAGCAACAGTTAGAACTGGACATGGAACAACAGACTGGTTCCAAGTAGGAAAAAGAGTATGTCAAGGCTGTATATTGTCACCCTGCTTATTTAACTTATATGCAGAGTACGTCATGAGAAATGCTGGGTTGGAAGAAGCACAAGCTGGAATAAAGATTGCCGGGAGAAATATCAATAACCACAGATAGGCAGATGATATCAACCTTATGGCAGAAAGTAAAGAAGATCTAAAGAGCCTCTTGATGAAAGTGAAAGAGAAGAGTGAAAAAGTTGGCTTAAAGCTCAATATTCAGAAAACAAAGATCATGGCATCCGGTCCCATCACTTCATGGCAAATAGATGGGGAGACAGTAGGAACAATGGCTGACTTTATTTTTCTGGGCTCCAAAATCACTGCAGATGGTGATTACAGCCATTGCTTACTCCTTGGAAGGAAAGTTATGACCAACCTAAGCAGCATATTAAAAAGCAAAGATGTTACTTTGCCAACAAAGTTCTGTCTAGTCAAGGCTATGGTTTTTCCAGTGGTCATGTATGGATATGAGAGTTGGACTGTGAAGAAAGCTGAACACTCAAGAATTGATGCTTTTGAACTGTGGTGTTGGAGAAGACTCTTGAGAGTCCATTGGACTGCAAGGAGATCCAACCAGTCCATCCTAAAGGAGATTAGTCCTGGGTGTTCTTTGGAAGGACTGATGTTGAAGCTGAAATTTCAATACTTTGGCCACCTCATGTGAAGAGCTGACTCATTGGAAAAGACCCTGATGCTGGGAGGGATTGGGGGCAGGAGGAGAAGGGGACGACAGAGGATGAGATAGCTGGATGGTATCACCGACTCGATGGACATGAATTTAAGTAAACTCCGGGATTTGGTGATGGACAGGGAGCCCTGGCGTGCTGCGATTATTGGGGTCGCAAGCAGTCGGACACGACTGAGCGACTGAACTGAACTGAACTGAATCATACAGTTATTCTGACTTAAAGAATCCTACAAAATGGGAGTTCCTTGGTGATCCAGAGGTTAAGACTTCACCTTCCAATGCAAAGGGTACTGGTCGTTTTCCTGGTTGAGGAGCCAAGAATCCACATGCCCTGTGGCCAAAAATCCAAAATATAAAACAGGAGAAATATTGTTAACAAATTCAATATTGTCCACATTAAAAATATATATATATAAAAGAATCCTGTAAATAATCCATAATTCATTTTTTCCTTTCAACCTACATTCAGTCTATCACCAAATCTTTGTTGGGTCTGCCCCCAGATATACCTTAAACCCTACCATCACAGTTCACTAACTTCTGGAAGCAAGATACCATCATCTCTCATAAAGAAGAGTGCAGTAGACTTCTTGTTGCTTTTCTTACTTTTATGCTTTCCTGATTTAGTCCCTGCTTTAAACACCAGTCAGAGGATATCAGTGTAAAGAAATAAATTAGGTCAAATCATTATTATCTTAACATATTCTTATGCTTTGTCATAGCACTCCTAGGAAGTTCCGAATTTCATATCATGACGTTTAAGGCTGTGTGATTTGGCCTCAAATATCCTTTCTGACTTCATCTCAGTCCCACTATACTCTGATTAGCATTGACTTTGTAACATTTCTCAAACATACCAAGGTTATTCCCACCATAAGACATTTATTATTATTTCTGTATAACCATCTTCTTAAGATTATCATTTGACCAGCTTATTATTCAGATCTCAACCAAATATCACTGCTTTTGCAAGGCATTTCCTGAATACTCTATTTCAAGTGGATATGTTCCTCTCTTTCTAGTTATCTATTTACATAATATTTAGTAGTACAATGATCATTTTTTTTTTTTAGCATTTAACACAGTTTGAAGTTGACTAATTAATTTATCTCCCCCTCCCCACCCCAGTCAGTGTGTTGGCTTCTTAATACCAGGACACATGTGTCTTGATTACCACAGTATTTTCTGTGCTTGAGGATAATGCATGTCTTAATAAACATTAGTGTTTTTGTATTACTTAATATTTTCAGGATACATCCATGAGTTCAAGGTCTTAGGAAGCTTGTCCAAAATCACATATATAATAAACATAATTCCAAGTATGCCCATTGGACTGCAACAGAAGTCCCAGCCTTTCAAATATCACTACATTAACAGGACAAACATTTCCAGTGTTGTTGGCAGTTTCATTGTTAATCCAGAAAGGTCTTTTGCTGAATTTGTTCATTGACAGCCACTATCCATTTCACTCCTTTTTATTCTCTCTCCTAAATCAGGGAAGAGCAAAGTTTTCAGTAAAGTAGAGCAAGGTTCAAGGGATAGGTTTCCTCTTAATAGTTGTGTGTCTGTGTGTGTGTGTGCTCAGTCATGTCCAACCCTTTGAGACCCCATGAACTGTAACCCACCAGGCTCCTCTGTCCATGAGATTTCCCAATCAAGAATAGTGGACTGCATTGCCATTTCCTCCTCCAGAATAGTTGTGTAACCTCAGGCAAATTCTTCAACTACAACCTCATTTTTCTCAGTAATAAAATTGATTTTAATAATCTCTCTCTCAAAGTATAGGGAGAATGAAATGTAAAAATGTCATTTGTCTCCTACAGTGCCAGCTACACAATAAACATTGACATGCCTGATGTCTTCCTCATCATGGTTGATGTAAATCTCTTTTTATTATTTAAACCACTTCTTTGCACTCTTTCTGGTCTTAACTGTGATAGAAAAAAAAAAAAAAAACATTGTAAGTTATTTAATGCTATAAATTCTGGCAGAAGCGAAGACCTAGAGCTTTCCCTCATTTTTTGGACACATCTCTCTCTAGCCAGCAGCACATGGCTTGTACTTCCAACATTGTTTCCATTACCACAGGCTGCAAGAGTATCAAGAGCTGAGGTTGTTCGTCATTTACTAATATGCAGCCTCTGGAAATAGTGAAAACATGGTCCTTCATGGTAGTCAATGTGCTAATAATTGATGTATGAATAGATGGATCAATTAATACCCTGTGTTGCTGTGCAGGATTACTCAGTCGTGTCTGACTGTTTGCGACCCCATGGACTGCAGCCCACCAGTTCATGGAGATTGTCCAGGCAAGAATGCTGGAGTGGATTGCCATGCCCTCTTCCGAGGATTATCCCAACCCAGGTATTGAACCCAGGTCTCCTGAATTGCAGTTAATACCCTATAACTTGGTAATATTAATAAAATATTATTTTCTAGTGAGACATCTCTAGTCAAAGAATTATACCCCTCAACCTCTTCACAACCTCCCTTCTACTCTCAACAAACACACATTTTTCTGTCACAAGCCTCAGTACTGTCCCTCTATTTTCTGGCAAAGCCATTGATTTCTTCCCCCCCCCCCCCCCCCCAATTCCAGTCAAGTTCTACAAGTGTCAGGATTAAATTCAAAGTGCATTTTTCTTACAATTTGTTTGTTTGGTTTTTACAAACTGTAAATTGTTGTTTGATCATCAAGGTGACTGACAGTCCACCTTGCACTGAAATGTTACATACAGGTTTTTCTTTTTTTAACTGAAAATATATTACTTTTTTGTATCACCAAGTCCCAATTGATTTTAGGTGTAAATTAAATGCCCTGATTGTTGTAATATGGTGATTCATCAGCAGAGCCAGCAGTGATTTGGCTCTGAACTGGATTTAAACAAAAAGTGGAGAGACAATTCCACCTCCTTAAGTGGAGAGTTGACAGTCTCAAGCTGGCAGACAGCAAGTGTGAACATTTCATAAAGGTTCTAGTGAAGAGAACAACCAGGTTTGACTGCCAGGGGCATCATGGGAAAAACTGAGTTATTGAAAACTAAAGACACAACTGTGTGTGATTAAGTCAAGATCTGTACTGCTACCTTGCACATTCCCTTCGTCACTCTGGACTTTTCCTGTGATGGTGGTGAGAGAGATGCACACTCAGAGTGTTTCCTGCTCAGGTCATGGAATATGTTGTAATGCATTTTGTACATTCCTAAGCAAGAAAATCTAGACAGTTGTAGACAATTGAGGGGACAAAGTGATTCAAAAGTACTATATTCAGAACTTGTGTATCTTGATCAAAACATTTTTGTGGTGGTTGTTCATTGACAGAAAGTCCTGTCTCAAATACCTTGATGTAAACACAATTGGCAGTCATTCTGAAGAACATACATGTAAATACAGCATATGAAAGAAGGAGGGGACTTTTTTTTTTTTTAGTTTATTCCATCATTGTTAAAGTGATAAGAATTTTGCTCTCTCTAGTGGTGATGGAAGCATATATAATTTGTTTATATTTATTTTTGATTCCTCTATATAAAAACATGGCATGCTTAATTTGAGGGTGTAACACCTGCAGATGACAGATTTTTGTCTTTTCCTTCATATTCTAGGGTTGTTGTAGCAAAACACCACAAACTGTGAGGCTTCAACAAGGGACTGTATGGTCTCACAGTTCTGGAGGTAGAAATCCAAAATCAAGGGGTCGGTGAGCTTGTTTCCGCTCGAGGACTGTGAGGAAAGTGCCTGCCCCAGGCCTCTCTCTGTCCGCTTCCCTCTCCTGTGTGTGTTTCTGCATGCAGTCCAGTTGTAGAGCACTTGGGATCACCCTGACCATCTCATCCTAGCTCAAGTACCTCTGCAAGGGTCTTGCTACAAAAAAGATCATCTTCTGAGTTACCATGGCTTAGGACTTCAATATGAATTTGGGTGGGGGCACATTCAACTCATAACACTCTTACAGTCTCAGCAACAAGGCAAGAATGATAATCTTGAGACACTTGGGGCTTCCGGCCTCAAAAACAGCTTGATCTAGGAACGCCTTGATTTAGGAACCCCAATGGTAACAACAGGGTCTCTCTGCTCTCTTTTCTGTCAATTGACTCCATGCTCCTCTTCAACATCCGGCTTACAAGAACGTTAGGCCTTCCATAAATCTGATAATGGTTTGATAGCCAAATATAAAAAATGCCTGTTTTCTCTGAGGCAGGTGGTAGGTCAGGGTTGGGAATGGAGCTGAAACTAATAAACTTGACTAGCAAACAAAGTTTCCAGCATTGGTGTGGTTTGTCCTGACTTGTGGATTTGGTGATTTTTCTAAACATATCACTTTAGCAAAAGGTGTGTGTGGAATTCTATTGTTGGTCTTTTGCTATGCTAGGTCAGTGGTCCCCAACATTTCTGGCACCAGGAAAAGTTTCATGGAAGTCTATTTTTCCATGGACTAGCTAGTGGAGGTGATGAAATTCCAGCTAAGCTCTTTCAAATTCTAAAAGATGATGCTGTGAAAGTGCTGCACTCAATATGCCAGCAAATTTGCAAAACTCAGCAGTGGCCACAGGACTGGAAAAGCTCAGTTTTCATTCCAATCCCAGAGAAAGGCAATGCCAGAGAATATTCAAACTATCACACAATTGCACTCATCACACATGCTAGGAAAGTAATGCTCAAAATTCTCCCAGCTAGGCTTCAATAGTACATGAATTGAGAACTTCCCGATGTTGAAGCTGAATTTAGAAAAGACAGAGGAACCAGAGATCAAATTGCCAATGTCCGTTGGATCATTGAAAAAGCAAGAGAATTCCAGAAAAACATCTACTTCTGTTTCATTGACTATACTAAAGACTTTGACTGTGTCAATCTCAGGATATTCCACCTTGGCTTTAGGGTTAGGGGTCACACTTCTCTGAGAATCTAATGCCACTGCTGATCTGATAGGAGGCAGAGCTCAGGCAGTAATGTGAGCAGTGGGGAGTGGCTATAAATACAGATGAAGCTTACCTCACCCACCATTAACCTCCTACGGTGCAGACCTGTTCCTAACAGACCAAGCACTGTACTGGTCTGGGGCCCAGGGGTTAGGGACTCCTGGCCTAGGTCATTTGTTGCTAAACTTCTGTATCCTGATAGTAAAATCAGTATTACTAACAAGCCATGTGTAATATGTGGAGAAGAGTTCCTTCCTCAGAGAGAACCTAGGAACTGTTATGAAAAACAGGATTAATGGTTTAATTGAGAGAAAAGAAAGAAACTAAATGAAGGATGAAAATTATTAGTACTCAACAGGGGCAAGAGCATATCCATTTTACCTAATTTAAAGTCTTGGGATACTTTTCACAATTCAGATCTGGTGACCAAAAAAAAAAAAAAAAAAATGGAGAAAAAGAAATTTAGGGATTTTGATAAATTTTTATCTCAAATATGTGTTCTCTTTGAAGTATCTACTTTTAGATTCTGTAAGACTTAGTCAAATGTGATTATGTTTAGTACATTTAAAAGCCTTTTCTCTACTAGTGTTTCAGTATAATTTCATTTCCTCTTTGAAGAGTTCTTATTTTCTTAAGATATGTCATGAGAAAAGACTAGATAAAATACAGGCTGCTGTAGGAATGCTTAAAAATACACCCACAGTCACAGAAATTTGGGGGAAAACATGGAACATTTATTTTCTGAAGTTAATAAGTTACATCATAATCTTGAATATTTGCCTATATGTTGGTGGTGATAGGTAAACTGACTTGTAAAGTTTTATTATTTTATTAATTTGTTTAGCTCTGATCTCTCAGATTAGACTCACTGGTGTATTTTCTTTAAGGGTTAGAAACATAAAAATGACAGATTTTTATAGTCTTTCTTTTCATTGCCTCATCCTCAGATAAGAGTTATGATATCAGAGAGAGGCTGAAACCACTAGAATGCAGGATGGTAAAAGGCAAGATATATTTGTCACAGTGATCATCCATTTAAAAAAATTAAACATTACAAAATGTGAAATTCCAAGACCACTTTGAAGACATTCACATGGAAAGACCAAGATTTGGTTTTAATAATGCTAAATGGCATGCAAGTCAGATAAAAAGTATAATTCTACTGTTAAGTCAATTAAGATGAGACTTCCCTGATCTCATGATTTAAGCTATGATCTTTATGTTACTATGATTTGTATTAATCCATTGTAGTTACTATTTTTATTGATATTCAGTTATCACATCTGTAGGAAACTGTCTTCTGCATGGTACCTTCTACAAGTCTACCTGAAACATCCTAATTTGACCCTTATTATCTTTGAAAAAGTCTTTGTTATCTGGTATTACAAGGCTCATCTTGTGTATATCCTATTCTATCTCACAGCCAAACTGATCTATTTCTTCTAGAAGCCCTTTAGCTTTAATGGGAAATGCTATTTAGAGGCCATGATCTGTCTTCAAGGAGTATGCTTTGCTTTTATGGGCTAAAATATTTTATTGTAATTATCAGTTCATGTAACGGATACTCTTTTGCTTAGTAGAGATTTTGTCATACTAAGAGAAGATGTATTTCCAGCTTGGTGATAATTACAAGTCTGATTTATCAAAATAAAGTTTGTTAACAAGGAGGATCAATTATTTTAGAACTTTGCTAAAGCATCAGAATTTTCTCAATGTTCATTTACTGGAGAAGCCTGAACACTAGGAAAGAATTAGATCTTGTAATTTTGGCTTATGTCTGGGGAAAAAATACTCTTTTCCTCCCTGTGAAACAGTAATCAGAAACAGCCTTCATCTGCATCTGCAGCACCTATAATGTAAGAATATCCTTTTCTTTGAGATCCCTATTGTTTATCAATTTTCTGGGTTGCCATAAAGTGACATCCAATACTACCTACAATTTGGGACTCCCTGAGTCATAGACCATGCCTTTTCATTCATAGCAGCAGGGTCAGAGTGTCAATTTTGTTTTCTCTGTGGCCAAGAATCTGCCCCTTGCATGAATTTGACCAAATACATTTGTTTAGAGTTTTTCCTGAGAAAGAATTTTTAATTTAATGGAGTTTTTGGACCAGCTGTACTTACACATACATGAAGGCATTTTAAATTTGAAGTTATGTAGCTATCTCCATTTATATCATCTGCAAGCATGCCAATATAGGATTGATTTGTTGACAGATATTGTGCAAAATATATTTGATATAAAAAGATATACAAAAGTTCTGGGTATAGGACTTTGTTCAGAGACATAATTGTCTCCCTGTCTAATCTAAAATATTAATATATATGCATTCATACTAATGACAATTTTAATATATTATCAGTCAAGGAACATTGAGCTGCCCTTTTAGGGACAAAATAATCTCTCACAATATGTGCTTGATAAACAGAGTAGCTTTCATCATACTGTTGAGCTAATTATTAATCTGAAAAGTGCCTGATACCACCAAATCATATTAGGCATCCCTCTTTTTATAAGATGACGGAACAAATATTCAGTGTGACCTGGTGACTTTCTCACAAAACCCACAGAGTTCAAGTGCAAAAAGATATTTTGACATTTTAATGGTTATGAATCTAGGTCCTGAATGTAAAATGACTAATAGAAAAAAACTTATCAGCATAGAAAAAGTATGAACATCAGAGAAAAATGACTAAGGATAAGAATGGCTCTAAGCACTGTTTATGATAAATACAATGATACGCAGCACTTACTGTTAGAGATTTCTAGCTTATCACTTTTAAAATCAGAGTCTTTTATTAAAACGTAATTTCTAGGTCATAGGAAAATATAAACAGTACAATGAAATTTGGTAGTGTAAGAAAGTTGTGTATCTCAGCAAAATATATAATCATTTTTATTAATATATTATTATATATTAACAGATTGATATTTCTTCTTATAATTAAGTGAAGTGAAGTGAAAGTCACTCAGTCATGTCCGACTCTTTGCGACCCCATGGACCATACAGTCCATGGAATTCTCCAGGCCAGAATACTGGAGTGGGTAGCCTTTCCCTTCTCCAGGGGATCTTCCCAACCCAGGGATTGAACCTAGGTCTCCCGCATTGCAGGCGAACCCTTTACCAGTTGAGTCACAAGGAAAGCCCTCTTGTAATCAAAAAAGTCCTCAATTATTATTGCATTATTTTTCTTTACTAGCAGAGACTAATACAAGGACTGGGTACAGATAGTTTTTCTGAGAGAACATCTCAGAAAACAGGAGCAAGCAATTGGGGAGCAAGAGAGAGAGAAGCAAGGAAATAAAACAGGGGCCCAACATCAAGGTTACTGCCACAGGCAGTTAAGGACTCAGTGTCATCAGAGCCTCTGGGAAACATGCAGAATGCTTGTTGACAGAAGGAGGGATAGGAATGTATAGCCACTAGACCTTTTCCGTTGCTGTTGGATTGTCCTTAGGTGACACCACTGATTTTTCAGTACCCAGGTGCATCAGGAGCTCATAGCTTCTGCTTCTATTGAGAATGTGATGTGGAGCTTCCAGAGGCATCTGCTATGACTACTATTCTTATAATTATTTGAAATAGAGGAATCACCAGCCCCTGTCCCTTTTATGAATAACCCTATACTATGGTACCAATCTTGCTGAAAAGGTTCAACACACTTTGTTTATTCTTTCCCACTCATTTTTTTTCAGATAGTTCACGCCAAAAGAAGTTCAAAAAAATCTTTCAGACATCTACTTTTACTATCCTAAAATTTCTGTTTCATTATATTTTTTTACATTCTGTTATCAGGTAATTTTACTTTACAAGATTGTTCTCTTTTTTCCCTGATAAACAATAGCAACAAAACATACACATTAACTTATTAGTCATCTTGCATCATTATATACAACCTCTTCAGTTTTTTTTAAAAGAAGCATGTGTAATAATTCAACTTAAATATATGCAAATGTAGGTTGTTTCTTTTAAACCCATTGACTGATGATCATATTCTATATATAGATCACCATTTGTTATGTTCCAGAGTTTTACAATTTCTATCTTAACCAGACATTAGCAGGAATCCTGTTCTGATTTATTAGTTAGCTCAATTTAACATTAATCAAAGATTTTAAAGGTAACAAAAGATACTCAAATTATAATTTAAGCTGGTGCATTTCAGAGAGACCAAAGATGGTTTTAAAAATTTATCTGAAAGATAACTTTTAATTAAAAAAAAAATGAAGATTGTTTAAGAAGAAAAACTAACCATATAAATTTTGCATGATAAGTTTAGAAGAATAAACCTTTTTGGAAACATATCAATGATTATAATTTAATTTTGTTGAATATATAATTTTACTTGCTAATATATTTAAATATTTTGCACAGTAATTATTCATTTAATAAATAAAAGTGATTTAAATTTTGGAAAGTCCAAATTATATATGTTTTTCTATTTGAAAAAAGCTTCATAGAATCTAGTAAACTAAGTGGCATATAATATATAAACTATATATCAAGTGATTTCAATAAACACATGACTCCCTGAGACACAAAATAATGCCTATTACTGTGCTGGGTACTTTAGAGCCTATCTATTGTCTGCCCCTGCCCACATTCTCCTTCCTAAGTGCTATAAAACCTCTACTGTTGGAAATCCATCTGCTCAATATGGAGGCAGCTGGCCATGCCCCTTGCTGAAAACAGATTTCCTTGCTTAAACATATGATAAGGACTAGATACTTTTAAAATTGATAAACCAATAGGATATAGATGTAGATTTGGTTGGGGTCATCTAAAGCCATCTGGCCTACTCTGTAGAGAAAGGTATTCTTAGTAAGGAGATCGTGAGAAAGAGAAATCCAAAAGCATCACAGAAGGCCTAGATACTTTAGAAACGGCAAATCTGAAATTTTCCATATCTTCATTCAAACAGTTTGTGAATAAGATACAAAGACAATTGCTCAATTTCAAAATGCAAGGAAACATGAAAACAAGATCAGTATACTTGCTCATGGTTCTAGTTACTGTTTTTTAATTTTTGGCTGGTATACTGTTGAGGGGCCATTTAATTTGTGCCCTGAAATGCTAAAGTAGTCAACTCTCTTTAGGCTTTTCAAAACCTCCAATAAACATATATGTTAAGTGCTTTGCCAGTAAAAGTTGTTATCTGCTTCTGCTTTAGGAAAAATGGTGATTGAATAAGTACATGATGAAGGTAAATAATACTCAAAAATATTTCTCTGAGGAGAACTAAATGCTACAACAAAGAAAACATGATTATTCAGACATATTTTTACCTTTACAGTCAACTTTAAAAACTTTAATAAAGACATGCAAAACAAATCAAACGGAGAAACAAGGAATCTGTGAGTGGGCTAGGGAGGGAAATGTGTAAAATATCTGTGTAAAACAGCACAATCTGCTAATTATTTTCGTAAATCTAGCATCAAACAGTATGTTAACTTCAGTGAATAATGGGACATCTGTGTAAGCCATGCATGTGTGTGTACATATGTAGGTAATATGTGTTTATACACATTTATGTATATATATGCATATTTAATTGATAATATAGTTTACTTTCCTTCTATTAAATTATCTCTTTCTTACCAGTTTCTCATTTATCTATTTCATTATCCATTAGCAGTAATTATGTATGTTTTTATTCTTCAGTAAGAGAAGGCATGTATCACAGAGCCAAATTTTGAAATAATGAGGAGAGAACAGATATAACATAGAAGAATTTATATTATTTTTTGAATGTAGGTTTTTATAACTCACATATGCACATATATCCCATATTGTATTGTAGGCTACTGAAATGAATGAGGAATAGAAATGATATCCAGTCTCTCCTCTAACATTAATGAGTCTATTATTTTGGGTAGATCAACCATTCCTAGCTTCACATTTATGATCTGTTGCATGGTGGGGAAAACAGGTGGGAGGAGGCTATGGTTCAGACAGATTAAAGGCTGCAGTTTTTTCAAGCCACATATCCTCTTCATTAGTGTGCTTATGATTTAAAAGATATAACTGCTATATTACATTGATTAGAAGACTGTTTTCATATTTTCATTTTAATTACTTACAATTGTCATTTACTAATTCTTGACACATTCAGAACTTTGATAAGAAAGGAATAACCAGTCATAACATCCCCCAAAGACATTTATGATTATATTTATCCTGTTAGGCCTTTTGATTATGGTAATTTATGACCTCCATTAGGTTCCCTGAAATATTGAGAATAATTCTTGAATCACAGTCACAGCCTTTTGGACTCACAGCAGTTCAGTGAACCAAGGTTAAAAGTAAATAATTTCTAAGGTTCCTTCTAGCTCTAATAGTCCATATTTTCTTGCCTTTAGGTTTCTAATGTGTTCTGATGCTCAGTGGTGTCTGACTCTTTGTGACTCCAAGGACTGTAGCCTGCCAGGCTCCTTTGTCCATGGGATTTTCCAGGCAAGGATACTGGAATGGGGTGCCATTTCCTCCGTCAGGGAATCTTGCCAACCTAGGGATCAAACCCACATTTCTTGCATTGGCAGGCAGTTTCTTTATTACCAGCACCACCTGGGAAGCCATAAATTTTGAATTACATGTTCCTAATTATATATTCTAATATATAAATTTTGCTTTACATATGCTAATATAGCATAATATAGTCCATATATAGGTATGGTTAGCTGAGGGCATCTGTAAAAAATAACAGCTGATTTGCAGTCTGAGTAGACACAGTGTTCAGTGATAGTTCTACGGTGAATTACTCAGCAAGCCTTCATACTTTTACGCTTTTCTTCATTCAGCAAAGCACATGAAGTACCTCAGTTGTCCTCATTTCATTCTAGCCTTGACTAGGGGTCAGAATTCAACTTTGGCTGCCTCAATGTTGAATATTACAAATTGTCTTTCCATAGAGCACTGAAAAATAAAATAAGAAAAACTGTAAAGACAATAATTTCAAAAGGATTCCACAGCTATAGACAAATCACCTCTCTACCCCCAAGCACATACATACATGCTTTTATTCTTAGGGCAACAGCCCACAGGATGACTGTGCCCTAGAAAAGAGAAAGCATTTTCTTTTCTTACTCCAGTCTAAGACATGTCTACCAGGCTTCAAGTTTTTAACCTTGTAAGTAACCTTATTTACTGAGTATCGACATCCTTGTAAGGAAACATTGCATCTTTTCAGAATTATGATCTAGCAGTATAGTTCTAAGGAAAACTATGCAGTATCCATCATCAGTATGTAACCAAACGGATATGACTTTGGGTGATACTATATACCACCGTCTGTTGAGCTCAAGTTAAGGTTTGCCAAGATCACTCCATTTCCCGGTTAATTCTTCACTAATATAAACTGAGGAGAGATCAGGGCCCACCTACAAATGTGGTCACCTTTTCATGTGATCTTTACATGTTTTTCTGTGATGTTCTTGTTAATTTCACATCAATAAACATTGAAATGGTTCAGACTGGGCTAGAATTGCTTAGAACACCCTACTATAATTTGAAAACAATTTTAAATTAATCTTGCTCTTAAGATTAATAAAAAGAGAAGACGTATCAAAACATATTTTATACAGTGACTTCCTCTATACTCAGTGATATATCTTAAGCTGTTATTCAGTTTTTATTCTTGATCTTTCCTTCGTGATAGCTGTGTATTTCCATATTTCCTGGGAGCTCTGGTTTTGTTACTTAGAAGAAAATGGATTACTTTTTCTTTGTAACTCAGACATCAATCGTGATTACTTCAATAGCTATAGATAGTATGTTTTTCTTCAAGAAGAATTTACTTTAAATGGGGAAAGCAAAAGCTAGTGGTCATCACTCATTCTCCTGGGCTCATTACTGAAGTAGCCATTTATTTTAAGAGGAAAATAGCATTTTCCAAATGTTATTTACACATTCAACAATGATCTGACTTGCATTTTGTTAAACTTTGGGAAAGTACCAGCTGCTTGTCATTATTAAACTTTCCAGGAACTGGAGTGACATTCTATTGATTATAAGTCACAGACTCCTGGCATTTTAGCTCCTTTAACCCTGATGGCTCCTTTAGAGGGTATTAAATACACTTAAGCAGAATGAACTGCAATTTCCCACACTGAAGCCCTTGATATGAGAGACTGATGTGACAGGAGACATGATAACGTGTGTACCTCTCATACCTTGATTCCCTCCGATCTGGAGAGACTGCCACAAATAAGAAAAGCACAGTTGTTGTCCTCTGGAGGTCCTTTTGTATCTTTAATGATGGCTGAATGAGTGTCAGTGAATTTTCTCCTCCATTTCCCTCATGGAGAAAGACTTTGTGTTTGACATGGCATGAAGGGATGCACAAGAAAGTGGAAAGTTATCATTTGTATTTCCTAGAGATAAGGGTCCATTTAGTCCTTAGGGTCCCTGATTGTCATATCAACAACAATAGAAGTACTCTGAGAATAGAGAAAAATACAAAATCATAAAGAGCATGCCCAATCAGCTTATGCAAAAAATAACTGTTCAATGTGTGTAATTATTTGCATATTGTCCACATTGATACAGAGTATACCAATTGGTGCTACCTGTGGGTAAAAAGAACTTTCTATATATAAGATGAGTGAAGACCAAAGAGCATCAGAACCATATTACAGTACCATTACTAGAGGTCAGGTTTATTATAATTAACTTTATTATAAGCGTTTTTTTTCATTGTCAAGATACTATAAAATGATTCATTAATTCAATGACTTTTATTAAACACGAAGTATGAGATGTTATTCTAGGTTCCTGTGATTTCCATTGGTGAATAATGAGAGATGAAATTTCCTATCCACATGGAACTTACTTTCTAGTGTGTAGAGATGAATGATAAGGAAATTGATGTTTATATATATGGAGTATATCAGATCTATCATGTTCTCTGAAATAGTACACAAAATATTTGTAAACTTCCATGCTTCTAGCCTATTTCTAAATTTAGTTTTTGGAATGGATGCAAGCTCAAATGTCAGTTAATATATCTGTGTCAGGACTTCTGATAGTCAGATGTCAGTTAATATATCTGTGAGGACTTCTATGCCTTGGCAAACATCTACTCTCAAAGTATACTGCATGATTGAGTAATTATGGTAATTGATTACTTATCATAATTGATTACTTGTCAGTACCCATGGATATCCTATAAGTGTATATTTCTGTACTGTTCCTGATTGACTTCCTACTCCACAGTTATGTGGGTTATATCCAATAATACTAGTCTGTACAGTGTGGAAAATATATGGTAGCAGGAAGATATATGTGTAATGAGAAATTATAACCAAGTGGAAGAGACTCACAGATTGATACACAATCACCTTAAGGAAGCTACACAGTCAATCATTTACTCAAGTGCAATAAGAACTTAAAGTAAGTAGTCTCATTTCATTTATAAGAAAATTCTACAAATTCAGCCTCAAAGGGGATCAGTCTAAAATAATGAAAATAAATATAGATTATCTTTCTAAAAAGGTTTTCTTTCTTTAAGATATACTTATTTCATGTTAATGACTGCCAAAAATTATAATTTTCAAAATATTTGTCATGTTTTTAAATTGGCCAAAATTGTTTAATTTGAACACATTTCATTTAAAAGTAATGTATTAGGATGAAGAAAATAAAAATTAAAAGCACTGTCTCAGTTAGTAGTGGATAGATTAAAAAGTACTCTGTGCCATAGCATGGGACAGAATAATGCTAAGTAAGTGACTAATGGGAGGAGTCATTTCTGGTTGCCTGTTAAAAGTGGAGTTTGAGATTCAGTATATAATATTGATGGGAGTTACCTCTAAAAACTGTTCTAATTTTCTGTTGTCTTATAAAAACATATCCCAAATATAGTAACTTAAAACCACACACTCTTTAATGGGTCAGGAGCTTGGGCAAGGTGCATCAGGACACTTTTCTTATTGTCTCATGTGCATAGTCAGGATGTTGGCTGGTTGAAGTCTCATCTTGAGGGTCAACTGGGAAAGGATCTACTTCCAATCTCACTTAGGATGTTGGTATTAATAGAATTCATTCCCTTGTGGTTGAATGCCTGAGTCCAAGTTTTTGCTGGCTGTTGGCTGGTGACTGCTCTCAGATTTTAAACTCTGTCTAAAGATCCTGGAGACTACCTGCAGTTCCTTGTAGATGAGGAGTTCTCCATCAACGTTGCTCACGGTAAATCTCTGGACCCCTCGGCTAAGGCACAATTTATATAACATAACATAATCACAGCGATGATATCATATCTCTTTTTGCCATATTTTGTTTATTAGAAGCAAGTCACTGGTTCCATCCTCCATTGAAGGTAGGTGATTGCACAGAAGTTTTGGAATCAGGAAGTGGGAAACCATTGTGGGTCACATTAGTATCTATTTCCCATAGTAACAGACATCCCCCTCCTCCCACCGCCTAATTTCCCTAATTTGCTTGTATTACATGTTTGTGGGTGCCACAGCTGTTCTGATGCTATTGCAATGACTTGTCATCCCAGGACCCAGGTTAATGGGCAATCCTTCTTTGGAAGATATCTTTTGGATAGTAGTAGAAGAAGAGCCAGATACCTGATAGAGACGGTTGACTCCTCTTTGAAACAACTGCCCAGATGTTGTGTGTAAGCCCACTCACATATCACTGATCAAAAAAATCACATAATTAATAAGAAGGGGCATACAGTACTCTTGACAGTAGAGGGAGGAAAAATTATTTGAAATCATAGGACAATCCCCTAAATTTTTAAATGAAGATATTGGGGGAAGTTTCAGAACAGTCATAGATAATCCATGGGGCATAGATCTGAATGAAGATCTGAATGTTTCTATTTGAAAGAAATCTGTAAGTATACATTTTGATTTGTTATTTTGAGTCTTTACATTTTTACCATTTTTACATTTTTACCTTGTAACTGACTGTCCATATCCCCCTTTCAAAGTAAAAAAAAGAAAAAAAAAAAAAAGAAAACACCTACTGATGAGGATACTTTCAATTTTGTGGATGAAAGTGCTGCCTACTAAACCAATAGCAAATTTTAGGTGACATTGCCTTCTTTGTTTAATAGCATTTGTCTAAACAATTATTTTAATATTTGTTATTTTTAGAGTTTTATATAAGATTAATATAAAAAGATCAATGCAATTTTTGTAAATTTTGCACAATCAAAGCAAAAATTGATTTAATTGGAAATGCTAAATAAAATTAACCTTGGATTTATGCTGAGCTATGTGAGTATTCAATTGAGATAGGCAATAATAAAATTTTTAATATAAAGAGTAGATTTAAAACAAAGTTAATCAGTGATTTCATTTGCACTTTTTAAGGTCATGAGGACCTTCACACATTCACAATTTATAATCTACTTTATAAATTTTTATAGCTTAAAGTTTAATGGTAAATGACAATATGTCCCCCAAAAATGTCAGATAATGCTGGCAAAAGAAAATAAACAATAAAGAGAGATAGAGAAGGTTGGAGGTAGTTGAAATTTATATAAGAATAGACAGAGAAGGACTTAGTGAAATATCTGACATTTGAGTAAAGACCTGAATGAAGTGATGGAGGCAGCTATTTAGATAGCTAGGGAAAGAGAATGCAATGCAGAGGGTTCAGTGAATGCAAAATTAATTATGCTCTACAGTGAGAAGAAAGTAGAAAATCAACAGGTACTTGGAGACCCAAATGGTATAAAATGTATTGAAGCTCTTTGAGATGGAATAAATAAAACTATTCATTTGGAAAAATGTATCTTTCAGAAGCATAGGGAATGTTTCGAAAGTAGAAAATGTATAATTAAAAAAAAACCAAACAAACAGTAATAGGACCTTATGGAAACCTAGACAATAGATGATGAATTGTAGTAGACACTGTGGTTGAGTCCAAGGAGCTCTATTTCCATTTTTCCTCCTGGGATAACTAGCTTTATAGAGTATTTCCCTTTCTCCATCCCATAGTTGAGGAAAAGATGCCTATCCCTAACTTAAAGCTTAAACTTTAATTGGGTAAGCCTTGTAACCAGTTTAGTAGTAGAAATGTGGACTGGTTCTGGCAAATGGGATTAAGAAAAATTTCCTGAGGATTTCTAGTTCATGTTTCTGCCTTGATCAAAGATACAGAAAGAAATGCCCTTGTCTCTAACCTTTTTCTGAATAGTCTTGTGTCCTGGAATACCAGACCATTTTTCATTTATGATGTCACCAAACGTTAGGGTCAGCATCCTAATACATGTTGAATTGTGAAGATAAAAGCTATAAGAAACTGCACATTTGTTGATGTTGCTGAGATGTTGAATTCAACAACCTTGGAATTTCCACAGTTTAGGATTTCGTTTAGATGACATTATAATACTTTTATATTGTTAAAATTGACGGGAGATCTTTGCCTTATCACACACAATCTAACTGAAACATAGAAGGGAAGCAATAAGACCATAGAGTGGAGTAGGAATGGGGTCAGGGTGGGGTGTAGAAATAGGTAGTAAGATAACCTAACTTGATTGGAAAGTTTCATCTACCAGACGTTATTTTGAGCATTTGGCAGGTATTAATCCATTTAATCCTCACAACTACCCTGAGAAATAGGCTGAATTTCCTCCAGAAAAACATGCTTTATTTCCCTTTCCATTAAGCTACTGCTGGAAGATGGCTGACCTTAGAGGTGCTACATTTCCCAGGCTCCCTAGCAGGCAGGGCTTGTGATATGACTGCATTTTAATCAACTTTTCAGTGTGAGTGGGATGGATATGGAACCTTTCCAGGTTTGATCTGTTCAGATCTTCTCCATGACACTGCCTTAGGACCTTTTCCATTTCTGGGTGACTGACCTTAGAGATGAATTTTGGAAATGCAAAGCCACCAATATCCTGTATTTTTGGATGGCTTCATGGGGGATGTATCCTTGGTAACCTGCTAACACACTCTTATCTGCTCAGTAAAATACTGCCATGAAAATAAGAGATGTACTTTTATTGAGCTAGGGATACTGTTCCATTGTGATAGAGCTTTCTGTATTTTTGTTCCATATGATATAACCGTTCTCTAAATGGAAACTGGAAGCTGAAATAGGTGTGTCTGTGTGTTGTGTGAATGTTTATGTGTGAGGATACACAATCCTGGTGGGATTTTGGTCCTGAAGTAGCATCA
This sequence comes from Muntiacus reevesi, assembly GCF_963930625.1. Classification (NCBI taxonomy): domain Eukaryota; kingdom Metazoa; phylum Chordata; class Mammalia; order Artiodactyla; family Cervidae; genus Muntiacus; species Muntiacus reevesi. The sequence goes on along the minus strand of NC_089257.1, from coordinate 23,493,180 downwards.
GAACAAAATAACTGGAAACATCTGTTCTTTCTGCTTGCTATGGATCCCTTTAAGTAACTTTCAAACTTTTATTATTTTTAAAATATTTGTTTATTAATTTGGCTATATCAGGTCTTAGTTGCAGTACCAGGGATTGTTAGTTACAACATGCAAAGTCTTAGTTTCAGTTTGGGGGATTTAGTTCCCCGTTCGGTGATAGAACTCAGGCCCTCTGTATTGAGAGCGAGGAGTCAGCTACTGGACCATGAAATTATTTTCTTAATAGTTAGTTAAAAACTGCCTATGAAATCTTTTTGAAAGCATTATTTGTCTTTAACTATTATACTGTATAAATTTTATATTTCCAAGTTTATATTTGAAGATTCATTGTGTTGCTTTAATTTGTCATAGTGATTAGTTATTGCATTAATTGATTGTTTGGATCTGAGCATAACAGAGTCATACAATATCTTCCTCTCTGTCTATGGTTGGTTTACCCATTGTCTTGAAAGTGTGTGTGTATTTTTTTCCTCCTATTTTTTTCATGTCAGTTATCTGTCTAATGATTTAGTTGTTTTATTTTCCTTTTTGATGAACAAATATTTGTTTATTTTTAATTTTATTGCTTTTTGTTTCTCTATTCACAAATGCTCACTTTTAGATTTTTAAAATCAGATTGTTCTACTTCTGTAAGAGATTTGCATTCCATTTCTAATATCTTGAATTTATATTCATTACTTTAATGATGTAAAATATGAAATTCATAATTTCTTTAAAAAATTTTATCCCTATATAATTTGTTTTGATGTATAGTTTTTCATTATCCTTAGGTTAGTTTAGATTTCCTTTCTGATATGATAATTGTTTAAGATATTCAAAGTGCTTAAAATAAAGTTCTGTTTGTTTCCTGTTGACAATATGTTGTTGTTATTTTGAATAAGCCTCTAGTTTTATTATGTCATCCTCTATACTGTGTTTCATCAGAATGAGAATCATTGAGGTTCTCTTTAAAACTCAAAGCCAAATGAGCTTGAGGGTTATTCTTTCAATACTTGAAAAGAAGGTATATCCTCTATGTTCAAAATAGAATTTAATGTATGCTAATCATGTTTAGTATAATATAAAGCTCTACATTAAGGTTGTTATTTATGTAAATAAGTATGATCTTTATATGATGTGAAATAGTTCCCTGAAATAGGTATTTTTATCCTTACTTACAAATAGAGATCAAGGTTCAAAATTCAGTTACTCAAGGAAGAGATAAATCTGTCAAATTTCATGTTTTCTATTCCTATTCTCTACCACCTTCCTCAAATTGCAGATTTCTACACCCAAGTCTCCTGCTTCTTTCTCAAGGGGTTTTACTGTAGCTGTTAGTCTGTGAAATACTTTTGCTTGTTATGGTTGCTTGTGCTTTCTAATCATCACGCTCAAATTCTAATTCAATTTGATTAGCTTAAAGGAGGGTTATAATCAACAGTTTGTAGCACAGGTTACCCTTTATCTAAAGTAAGGGAGGGACATGCCTATTACTTAAATTATCATGAGAAATGATGCTTTAATACCAGTTATTAAATTTCATACATTGGATGAATTCTGCTACTCAACATAGACTGGAATAAATTTTTATTGCAAGTAGTGACTTCTTTTCATCCTAGTGCTTGGTTATTAAAAATATTAATTTTTATCTACTGAGACCCAAGCAATTGTTTATGATTCCAACTATCAGTTCATGGGTCCCTCATCTTAAAAATCTTAATGCATGCTAAAGTAGTTTGTTCCCTTTGGAAATGTTAACAGCATGTTATATGTTTTATTTTCTATTTAAATTTTGCCTCTCTAATTCTACCTTATTACTCAATATAGGATGATGTGGTATTGGAAAGAGACCTGTTAACTGAAAGAGTAGAAAAATGTGTCACATATGTAGGTAAGATACTCGCTTCTTTGAAACTTATTAATAGTTTTTCCATCTTATAAAATCATAATAATAATACCACTTGCTAGGTTTGGGAGCTACATTGTATACATTAAACACTCAATAAAATTCAGACACTATCTCCTTTATAAATCAAGCCATCTCTGTCAGATAGCCCATTCTAACTGAATAGCCCAAGCTGTTCTCTACTGCATTCCAGTCCTGACTTCAGTCTGAGTTAGAAACAACCATCTTCTGTATTTAACCGCAGTGCTAAGCAGGGTATACCAAGTCTTCCAGGGGATGGAAGCTATTTTCTCTCATCCAGGAGTAGAGCTTCACATTTTGTGCCAAATGGCTATGATTAGATGATCCGTATCTTGATGCAATATGAAGAATGCCTTGATTAAAATCCCCAGATGCAAATTACCCCAGAAATGAAAGATCCAGTGTTCAGAAATATATACATATATGATTTCAATACTTACAGGTGATCTGACCAAATCTCATCTGATTTGCTGGTAGAGCCAGAAGTTTTGCTAGCATCTTTCTGCAAGATGGTCCTTCAAAAGGAACTTAGTTGTGCATTAAATGACCTAAGGTATTATTTTAAAAATGGGCTTCCCAGGTGGTGCTAGTGGTAAAGAACATGGCTGCAATGAAGTAGATGATAATTTGATCCGTAGGGTGGGAAAATCCCTGGAGGAGGAAATAGCACTTGCCTGGAAAAGCCCAAGGACAGAGGAGCCTGCTGGGCTACAGTCCATAGGGTTGCCAAGAGTTGAACATGGCTGAAGCGACTTAGCACACACACTAGGTGTTATAAAAGTACCAGTATCCCATTACTGGAATATGCTCCTAAATTTGAAAACCACTGACATACAACATACCAGTTATTCTCAGCAAAATTCAGTGAGGATATGCTTTCTTTATTTTTTATTCTGTTTTTAATTTTTATTGGAGTATAGTTGATTTATAATGTGGTATTCTCAGGTGTAAAGCAAAGTGAATCTGTTATACAAATATCCACCTTTCTTAGATTCTTTTCCCATGTATGCCATTGCAGAGTATTGTGTAGAGTTCCCTGTGCTGTACTGTAGGTCCTTCAGTTCAGTTCAGTTCAGTTCAGTTCAGTTCAGTCACTCAGTCGTGTTCCACTCCTTGCAACCCCATGAATCGCAGCACTCCAGGCCTCCTGTCCATCACCAACTCCCAGAGTTTACTCAAGCCCATGTCCATCGAGTCAGTGATGCCATCCAGCCACTCATCCTCTGTCATCCCCTTCTCCTCCTGCCTCCAATCCCTCCCAGCATCAGGGTCTTTTTCAATGAATAAACTCTTCGCATGAGGTGGCCAAAGTATTGGAGTTTCAGCTTCAGCATCAGTTCTTCCAATGAACACCCAGAACTGATCTCCTTTAGGATGGACTGGTTGGATCTCCATGCAGTCCAAGGGACTCTCAAGAGTCTTCTCCAACACCACAGTTCAAAAGCATCAATTTTTTGGTGCTCAGCTTTCTTCACCGTCCAACTCTCACATCCATACACGACCATTGAAAAAACCATAGCCTTGATCAGACGGACTTTTGTTGGCAAAATAATGTCTCTGCTTTTTAATATGCTATCTAGGTTGGTCATCTTTCCTTCCAATGAGTAAGCGTCTTTTAATTTCATGGCTGCAATCACCATCTGCAGTGATTTTGGAGCCCAAAAAATAAAGTCTGACATTGTTTCCACTGTTTCCCCATCTATTTCCCATGAAGTGATGAGACCAGATGCCATGATCTTAGTTTTCTGAATGTTGAGCTTTAAGCCAACTTTTTCACTCTCCTCTTTCACTTTCATCAAGAGGCTATTTAGTTCTTCTCCATTTTCTTCCTTAAGGGTGGTGTCATCTGCATATCTGAGGTTATTGATATTTCTCCCGGCAATCTTGATTCCAGCTTGTACTTCATCCAGCCCAGCATTTCTCATGATGTACTCTGCATATAAGTTAAATAAACAGGGTGGCAATATATAGCCTTGGCATACTCCTTTTCCTATTTGGAACCAGTCTGTTGTTCCATGTCCAGTTCTAACTGTTGTTTTCTAACCTGCATATAGGTTTCTCAAGAGACAGGTCAGATGGTCTGGTATTCCATCTCTTTCAGAATTTTCCACAGTTTATTGTGATCCACACAGTCAAAGGCTTTGGCATAGTCACTAAGGCAAAAATAGGTGTTTTTCTGGAACTCTCTTGCTTTTTCGATGATCCAGCGGATGTTGGCAGTTTGATCTCTGGTTCCTCTGCCTTTTCTAAAACCAGCTTGAACATCTGGAAATTCACGATTCATGTATTGCTGAAGCCTGGCTTGGAGAATTGTGCGCATTCGTTTACTAGCGTGTGAGATGAGTGCAATTGTGCGGTAGTTCAAGCGTTCTTTGGCATTGCCTTTCTTTGGAATTGGAATAAGGACTGTAGGTCCATATTAGTTATATTTTATATATAGTAGTTTCTATGTGTCAGTCCCAATGTTCCAGTTTATCCCTCCCCTTCCCCCTTAATAACCTTAAGAGGGCATTCTTACTATATCCACTTTTCAGATAAGGAAAACAAAGGTCAGAAGAAAGAGGCTGCCTCAAGGTCACATAAATCTAGTGCTTTGAGAGAATTGAGACCTAACAGTTTTCCTACTCCAGAACCTTTCAAGTGGAGACTGTTTTCCATATATTAGGCCAAAACGAAGAAACCCTGTCTTTGAAGTAATATAAAAAGCATATTACTATCTGAAAATTAAATACAAAATAAGTCAATGGACAAATACACCTTTAAAAGAAAAGCCAAAAGGAAAAAAAAAAATGGCTTCAAAGCCAAAAATAGCTTTCCTGTTGGCTCAGACAGTAAATAATATGCCTGCAATGCAGGAGGCCTGGGTTCAATCCCTGGAGTAAGAAGATCCCCTGGAGAAGGGAGTTGCTACCCACTCCAGTATTCTTGTCTGGAGAATTCCATGGACAGAGGAGCCTGGCAGATTAGAGTTCATGGGGTCTCAAAGAGCTGGACACAACTGAGCCACTAATTAACAGAATAGTAGTATAAAAATAAAGAAATAATAATGGGGATTTTTTAAGCAGATTTTTTTTTAAAAGAAACTGCTGTATATTAATATGTATTTTTCCAAAATATTGTTTAATTCTAGTGTAAATTGTGATAGAATTTGTAGGGGTGGGAGAGAAGGGCTGGTGGATAGGGAAAAAATGCACAACATGAAAGTTGAGAATTATGTTTTATTTGGCCGACAAGCCCAAGACACAGCCTCTCAGATAACCCTGAGGTACCACTCTGAAGAGGTAAGGGAGGGGCTAGGATATATAGGAGATTTTGCAGCAAAGATCAGGTAGTCAGAACATCAAAATATTACTGTTAGTTAAAGAAAACCAGACATCTCAAGTTAATACATTTAACATTTTTCTGTGTATGGGAAGATGCCAAAATCTGGGTTCATTGAAGTCATTCCTCTGATATTCCTCTGATATGCACTTCAGCTTTCTGGGGCCAGTATCTTATGGTTCCTCTTCCTGAATCTCCTCAGAGTGCATTTTTTAGGAGGGACTGCAGTGTCTGACGACTTGAGGACAGCAGGCATTTCCATTCCATCTATGTTCCCTCAGGGCTCACTGTTGGGGTGGTTGCAATGTGATGGTTTGATGGCTGCATCGTCCTGTGTTTACTGATATGTAGGCAACATTTTTTCATTGATAGGCTTGGGTTATGGGTTATGAGGGTGGAACCTTTGTGAATGAGACTAGTGCCTTAGTAAAAGAGGCTCAAAGAATTACCCCTTCTGCCTTGCAAGGACACAGAAAGTGGATGGACATCTATGAAGCAGGAAGTGAGCCTTCACCATACACCAGATTGGCAGATGCCTTGATCTTGGTATTTTTCAGCCTGCAGAACTATAAGAAATAAATTCTGTTGTTTATAAACTACGCAATCTATAGTATTCTGTTGGAGCAGCCCAAGAAGATGAAGTCAGAAACACAGAATAAAAAGTCACAAAGATAAACTTTGTGACTATTTCAAAACATTTAGGGAGAAAGTCCACTAGCCTTCCGAATCCAAATAAAGGAAAATATTCATATGAGATATAGGAATAGATTACTAGCTCTTTTTTTCTTTTTGGACTTTTCAGTGATATAACTAACACAAGAAAACTATAATCTTCTGATTATAACGTTTTTCTTTATATACAAAATATAATGTATATCAAATGGTGTTTTTTCTCCAATGTGATGAGTCATTTAAGGTAGACTATAATACATTCCATTTGGCATTTATATTGTTTATCAGTGTATGCATTAGCTTTCTGGCATATGTATCAGGATTTTTTACTTTTTTTTTTATCTGAGTTTGGCATATCTGATTTATTGAATCCCTTATGATTACTAAAGTCTCATTTTGATAATCTCTGTTAAAATATTTTGAAATCTCCTCTTACTTTTAGGTACTAAAATTAATATTAGTATAGCAGAGTACCATATTTCACATCTTTTGTCATAAGTGCATTGCATAAGTCTGAATAGACTGAATAATGATTCAGTTCTCATTAGCCTAATATAATTATTCTCTTTTAAACCTACCAAAATGACAAAGATTTTAATTAAAGCAAAGACACTGCTAATGAGGATGCAGTGAAATGAACGTTCAAAAGCTTTTGGTGGAAGTGTAAACTGACAGCCTCTTGAAATGAGTTTTGTTCAGGTGTCACAAAACTTTAGTCTAACCCCATAATCCTTCTAAGATACAATATTACTTTTTACTACTTGAGTTTAAACACTGTAATCAAAGAGCAGGATGAGATAACCATAGCTGTGAATAAAGTTAGATACAGATACAAATGATACAGACATAGATACAGATATAAATAGATACAACTGTAGATATACCTGGATCTAATGTTAGATATATCACACTCACTCATCTCTAGGTCACCTTTTTTGGTGCCTAAGGGAATTCATTTGAGCAAAATTGGTCTAGAAACCAAATGAAAGAAGTAAGAAATAAAATATATCTAAGTGAAGGTCGCTCAGTCATGTCCCACTCTTTGAGACCTATGGACTGACTGCACAGTCCATGGAATTCTCCAGGCCAGAATCCTGGAGTGGGTAGCCTTTCCCTTCTTCAGGGGATTTTCCCAACCCAAGGATCGAACCCAGGTCTTCTGCATTGCAGGTGACTTCTTTACCAGCTGAGCTACAAGGGAAGCCCAAATGTATCTAAACTGTTATATAATCACACCATGCTGTGATTATCCCAAATAAAGAGTAGAATTAGAGAGAAGCAATCAGAAAACAAATAGAGGACAGTGAAATCCAACTTTCAACTGGAGGCTACTTTTCTTTGTTGTTGTTGTTCAGTTGCAAAGTTGTCTCTAATTCTTTGTGATGCCATGTACTGCAGCATGTCAGGATTCCCTGTCCTTCAGTATCTCCCGGAGTCCAATCAAATTTATATTCATAGAGTCAGTGATGCTATACAGAGAATGATTACTTATGCAATGAGAAAGAACTAAGTTATATTCAGCTTCTTCTGTTAATTCCTTTTTTTCCCTACTCTGCCTCCTGAAATTTGCAGATAAAGAAATGATTATCAGTGATCAGTATGTTCCCATGAAGTTATTTACACAAGGTTCTATAACTGATCACCAACTCAGTGGACATGCGTTTGAACAAACTCCATGAGATAGTGAAGGACGGGGAAGCCTGGCATGCTGCAGTCTATGGAGTTGCAGAGTCAGAAATAACTGAGCGACTAAACCAACTATAGCTGATGGGTTGAAGAGGCAGGACTAGAATGCTGAGGTCCTGATTATTCTCTGGTGGAAATTTTTGAAATCCAAACATTCTGTTTTCCTATATATATTACTTAGTACAACTTTTTTTTTTTATACTGTGTGAGTTGCAAAACAAATTACATTTCTTACAGAATTGAGCTCACAGGGGACATTTATGTACAATGATTCAGTAATATGGCATTGTACTATAGATCATGTTATAGTTTTCATGTCTCTAGCAACAGACCTCATGGCTGAAAAGCTAATCATTTTGTATAATTAGTCAACTCCGGGGCAATCTCTGCCAAAATCATTTAAAGTAACTGATTAACTACAGGGATACCTGAAGACTGAAATTGAATGAAAATACCAGGGGATGGGGCAAACTTTGCTGATGGGGCATAAGTATTTAATACTAGGGCCAGTGTGAGTTTTGCCAAGGAACCTGCAGGGAAGATTTAATTCCAGTTATAAACTGATGATTAAAAGCAGAAATGACAAATAACTTCAAATGACCTTTCTATAACAGAAGAGTAACGTTCTTGATGGAAGCAAAACTCTTTAGGGTTGTCACACACAAAAATATAGTTTTACTCTTTTACTAGCCATGCCAATAATATTCAAGGTTTAATTATCAAAACATCTGCTGCATATATATAATAGTGCTAATTTTAACCCCTTGACTTGAGCAATTTAAACTTCCATATAGGGAGAAATCTTTCATGCACACAGTTAGGAAGCTGGAGAAGTACTAATATTTCAGTTTCTATTTAATGGATATTTTTATAAATTTTCCGTTCAATGTTTCTTAGTTATGAGGCATGGAATTTGAAGTCCAAACTATCTCAGAGGCTTCCTATTGTTTTGTACTTGTAATCTCGCGGGCTTTATCCACCTGCAATGCAGGAGATGCAGGAGAATCCAGTTCGATCCCTGGTCAGGAAGATCCCCTGGAGAAGGAAATAACAACCACTCCAGATTAGCCAGACTGGGAGTCTTGCACAGACAAGGGAGTCTAGTGGGCTAAATTGCATGGGATCACAGAGTTGGGCCCGACTGAGCACGCAGGGCCTTATCAGGGTGATACTCTGAAAATAATTAATCTTACATATGTGATTCTAATCTCCTTGTTCATTTCCATTTTTTCCACTAAATCATTTTTTAAATTACCCTTTGATTGTGTATGAGCAGTCTATGGAGTACACTTGCATAAAACTTATAGGTACTAGCTTTATCATATGTTCTCTTCCCAAGTTCAAAAAAATACAGTGACTTAAAAGATATCTTGAGGGTATTTCATACAGTTCACAATGAAATATTAGAGTTATTATCTGAAAACAATCCCTCAAAATATTTCTATTAGTTTTTTTTTTTACTATGGATATGTTAGTTGCATCTGTTATTAACTATATACATTCCAAATTGTGTGAGAATGAAAAGCTCTTTATAATTTTATTTATTTCATTCCACTCATTTGAGACCAAAGGGACATTGGTTTTTCTCAACAGTAATTTATAGTAGAACCATAATTAAGAACTCAAGACCGCATTTCCCCCACCCCAAACTCGCGTGTTTCACAGGTACACTACTATAGGAACCAACAGTGAACAATATGCAATACTTCAGAGGGACAAAAAGTGAAAATGTGCCCACTTTTGTACAGTTTGGAGAAGACAGTCTAGAATCTTCTGAAGACCAATAACTCTAATTTTTAAAACCTCAAGAGAAGCCAAAAAATCAGATTAATATTAATTTATTCTTTATAAGACAATGTAATAATTGAAAATAGTTCATCCAAGCCAGCATAGGGTGTTTAACAGAATTTTAGAAATGAGGGTTCTAGAGCTGTCTAAAGGTTTATCATATGTTTGGTTGACTTCTTTTCCACCTGTCTATAAAACCTTATAGACAAGGGCGATATCCTATCCATATTTATTTTTAAACATCTACTATAATACCTCAGATGGAGCAGGTACAGAATATTTGATAAGAATCATTTTTGTAAATATAAAAGTAAACTAATCAAGAAGACAGAGTGTATTGCTGTGAATACAGCTTCATGGTTCCACTGAACGTCATTTATAGATTTCTTCAACTTGTGTTTATAGAGGACACGCTGTAGCAGGCACTGTTTTTTATACTGAGGATACAGTGGAGTGGTGATCAATGCAAACTCAAACCCTTGCTTTCATTGATTTACATTGTATTGGAGGGGAAATAAAAATCAAAGACTCAGGAAATAACTGAAAGCTCAGATAAGGATAAACACTGGAAGGAATTTAACACACAGTAATAGGTTAGAGTGTGACTTAAACTCACTTACTGTCTATCATGTGGAATCACATGTTCTGTGTCTTGGGTCCTTTGATGTTTAGGGAAATTGATTAAAGATACCTTTTCCTTGTCTTCTCAGTAGTAAAAAATTTACAAATAATATATAATATATTAATGTTACATGCAAAATATGCTAAAATTGCAAAAATACAATTTGAGATTTAATAAGGTAAAGTGATACATCCTTCCCCAACTCTATCATCCAAATGTCAATAAACAAAACTAGACCCCCAAATTAATTAGGGAAAGTTATGCCAATTTCCAAATGGAAGCCGCAGAGGGAAACAAACCTTTCTCCTGATTGCATTATCATTATCGATATGGGCTGTCCTTTCCCTGGTATATATTTCCTGCCTAAGGTCTTTAGTAATAGTTCCTTTCCCCCATATTTATGAGGTTAAATCAGCATCCTTCATGTTTCTTTTCTTGACATATTAATCTGTTATTACACCCCTTACACACGCACCCCTCCCCCACGAGCCTGTTTTGCTTCACCTAGGGTTTATTAGTCAGAAATGGAGCAGAGGGTACAAATGAGGTCTTGCAAGTTTCCAGCTGTCAGAAAAATCAACCAACTGTGATTGATTAATAGAAGAATGCATATGATTTTGCAGTGCAGAACCCGGCTGCAGTTGTTTAATACGATTCTGTCAGCAAAACCTTCTCAGCTGACAATCTTTATAGAACAGCCATCTGTTTTTGAGGATTACAAATACTTTATCAAAATATTTATGACATGTTTCCTCTGAAAGATGCTATCTTATCCCTTTCAATAGATTAATGCCTAAAGGGTAACTGCAAAGCTAAGTAGAGAAAAAACTTCACTTTAAAATTCATCTCAGTCAAAAACAAACCCATGCTCATTTTTCCCTACTGTCACTAGGTTATTAAACTAATATCAACTGAAGTTGGTTTCACTTTTATTCACAGATTTTAAAATTGACTGAATGAAGAAATAGCTTACATTTAAATGGCTAATTTGATGTTCAGATACATCTCTCTTTTATCAATTATGTGTGCCTATATAAAAATTAATGATCAATTCTAAATGAGTATTTGGAAATTAGAAGTTATGTTTTCTTAATTTCCTGGAAGATGTATTTGTAGATTTACAAACAGAATGATTTTTCCTTTCTAATGAAAATTAGATAAAATACATTTATTATTATTATTTTTTAAGTTTGCAATGTGGTTTAGAGGAAAGAGATTTTTCTGGCTTATCCAAAGTTTTCTAAAGTTTCTAAAGAAGCCAGTTTAAAGTTTTATTTCACTTTTGTTTGTTTTTGCTATGACAAAAATTGTTTCTGAGATGAATGCAGTAAAGAAAGAATATTTTGAAAGAATTATACTCTTATTAATCTTCATCTAACTTTATGAAAAGTGGACTTCTAAATACATCAATATAAGTAACTGGAATTTGTCTCAGTAAATCACTTTTCCATAACTTGCATTGAGGTTTGACTTTTTCTTTGTATGTAGTATCTGTTTTTTTTTTTTTTTTTTTTAATTTGTTTTGGTTGATTTTTCCTAATATATATTGTTATTTTACTTGAGAACAAAAGAATAGACTAAGAAGCAGTGTTTGTTGTAAGATTTCTGCCCAAGAAATTGGAAGTGGTTTTAGTTTAGATGTGTTGTTTTGGTGGCTTCTCTCATAGCTCAGTTGGTAAAGAATCCACCTGCAATGCAGGAGACCCTGGTTTGATTCCTCGGTCAGGAAGATCCCCTGAAGAAGGGATAGGTTACACCCTGCAGTATTCTTGGGCTACCCTTGCGACTCAGACAGTAAAGAATCTTGTCGCAGTGCGGGAGACCTGGGTTTGATCCCTGAGTTGGGAAGATCCCCTGGAGAAGGAAAAGGCTACCCACTCTGGTATTCTGGCCTGGAGAATTTCGTGGACTGTATAGTCCATGGGGTAGCAAAGAGTCAGACATGAGTGAGTGACCTTCACTTTTACTTTGCTGTTTTTATTTATTGATTCATTATTTGCCTCACATGTTAGCCCTGAAAGTAAAATGATTTTTCCCCTTCTATGAAAATCACTTTGGGGAGCAACATATTTTTTTTTAATTACAAATGTGGAATATTATTTAAATCTATGTATCATTTATATACATTTTAATAGAGGTAATATACAGTCTGATTTATTTTTTAAATTCTACATCAGAGTTTGGGAGAAGGCTATGACACCCCACTTCACTACTCTTGCCTGGAAAATCCCATGGACAGAGGAGCCTGGTAGGCTGCAGTCGGTGGGGTTGCTAAGAGTCGGACACAACTGAGTGACTTCACTTTCACTTTTCACTTTCATGCATTGGAGAAGGAAATGGCAACCCACTCCAGTGTTCTTGCCTGGAGAATGCCAGCGACGGGGGAGCCTGGTGGGCTGCCGTCTATGGGGTCGCATAGAGTCAAACACGACTGAAGCGACTTAGCAGCAGCAGCAACATATCAGAGTTTACAATTTGCTAAGACAATACTGTGTTCAGCAAAAACAAGCTATGCTGTTGAGATTAAAGAGTTTACAGTCTAGTGAGAAGGCCTGATGTGGATAATTATGGATCCTGTAAATTGAATTTTGGATTTAGATAGATCTGGTTTGAAGGTCAACCCTCCTACACATTGGGCTGTGATTTAGAAACAACTTCCCTAACTTCTCTGATACTTAGTATAACCTGGAGATGATTAGCATCAACCCTAAATTTTTCCTGTTTTAGTTCAAAGGGAAAATGGAGACCACCTGTGAAAAGAAAGGAGCATGGTGACTCGTACATAGAAACTTAATCAACATGATTTCTCTATTTTCATAGAGCAAGAAATAGGTCATCTTATCAAGCAGTTGCATAGAAATATAGAAACACAGAGTGATGAGAGGTATTAACATCTCATCTCATTATAAAAATCTGAGATGCTTTAATTTGAACTAACTAGATATTAAATGCACATGTGCTAAAAACGAGAGGAGGTGGATTTATATGCAATTTCTGTCCAATTTTCTTTGACCTTAATAAATATCTTATTCCTTTCAGCTTTATTCAAAAGTGAGCTACTGTATCCTTAATAGAGTCCTAATTTCAGACAAAAGAGAAAGGGCTACTAAGTAAATGAAATTTAAACCCAATAGGAATAAGTGCAATTGAGATGAAATGAGAATTGCACTGAATATCATCCCATGTGATTGAAGTTAAATTCAATATACTGCATTGTGGACTATGTTTTCCTCTGACATTACAAAAGCTGGATAATTTACTCAAAAACGTTAGGGAGGAATAAAGGAAAAATCAAGTTGATGTCATTTTTCTTCATATAACGTAAGGGAGAGTTTATTAAAATGTGTTTTTAAATCAATATGGCATAATATATGCTGATAGGAAAAGAGTGGGTAAAAGAATTTGCCAACTGAAAGCTGAAACAAAAACAAAAACAAAAACTTGATCTTAATACAGCTCTATATAACCAAACTATCAGATTCCCCTTTACACCATGTTTAATTCCGTGTCTTGGTTCACTCATCAAGTCTTCCCATGTTATTCATTGTAACCTGACTTTTTCCAGGTAAAAATGTTGGTGATGACCAAAAGGAACACCCAGTGCCTAGCCTTAAATGTTATGAGAAATACTATCTATGTTCATTCTTATTCTTTATGCACATGTTCTCTACATTACTCTCTCTTCACTGAATTTCCTTGTATCTTCAGTATTTAGAAACTTTATCACTGCATATTCAGCTGACTTTTTCCTTTAGTGTCAATTCTTGGTTGTGCCATATGTAGTTACTGGGAAAACGAACAATCGTTCAAAAATAGATTTGTTATTAATAAATGAGAAAAGAGAATCAATAACTCCACAGAGAGCAAAGATAATGCGCCAGTATCTTGTGTTATGATAAAATTTATGGCATGTTTTATGCTGATTGGGGGAAGATAAGGAGACCTACATCTTAGCTGGGCTTCCCAGGTGGCTCAGTGGTAAAGAATTTGCTTGCAATGCAGGAGCCACAGGAGAAACGGGTTAGATCTCTGGGTCAGGAAGATGCCCTGGAGGAGGAGATGGCAACCCAGTCCAGTATTCTTGCCTGGAGAATTCCATGGACAGAGGAAACTGATGGGCTACAATCCGTGGGGTTGTAAAGAGTCGGACGTGACTGAGCAACTGAGCGCACACTCATGTCATAGCTATCATAAGAAAGTGATTTACATTTCCATGTACTGACTTCAGCAATTTCAGAAAATTATAGGTACAAGTTAAGAAATATTCTATGAAAAAAAAGTTTAAAAAAAAGAAAAAATATTCTATGAATATTAGAGAGATTATCAATGTTTCTGGAAAGTGTTGCTATTTTATTACTTAAAATAATGTTTATTGCTTTAGCCATTAAATTAACATAATTGTGAACAATTAAAATGCAAAACAATTTAAAAGGACATTAAAATCACCCACTGACTCACCATCTAAAGGAAGAAAAATATTTTAATTGTTTTTCCATTTTTTATATACATACACATATATGCACATACATCTCATCAAGCACATATATACAAGTATAAATTTATTTCTGCATACATACAAATATCATTTGTATCATATAGATCATTCAGTATCTAGTTTTTTATTATATCTTTCACTTAGCATACCGTGACTGTTTTTAAAAAGCATATTTGAAAATAACAATGTCAACTAATTATTTCAACAAGTATTTTTTCAGTAACCATTATGTACCAGGCGCATATGTAAATGGCTGGACTTCATCAGGGAAACAGAAGGCTCACACCTGGCGGTAATACCCACAAAAGAAAATTAGAAGCTCTGCTCTTATAGAGCTTGTTTTTTAGAAGCAGAAGATAGGCAATAAACACTTTTTAAAAAAATAAAGAAGTTGATTATTTAGTGTAGTAAAAAGATAATTAGGACTGTGAAAACCAAGAAGAAAAAAAGCAAGGAAGAGAGGCTTATGTGTTAAACTTTTTAAGCACCCTTGATGTTTAAACTTTTTAAACACCTTGGCATTTTTAAAAAGCTTAAACTTTCTAAACACCTCATTGAGAAAGTGAGATTTGAGAGACTTGGTGGAGGTGAGAAAGTGAGCCCAGGGAAAAATGGAAGAGAATTTTGGGGAGAGGATGACCCGTGTGTGAGCCCTAAGCAGTGAGTGTGCCAGATGTGTTCCAGGAGTCGCGTGGGGACTCCTGTGGCTGGAGAGGAGTGAGAGAAGAGTGTATCAGTAAGTGCTGGAAGTGCAATACTCTGTATTGTCTTGTGAAGATGCTGCTTTTACTTCGAGTAACATCTTAAGATTTTAAGCAGGAATGGCTTCATGAATGCATGACCAGTATAGTCCTGCAAGTCCCCACGCTCAGAAGGGTTCTGTGATTAGGTTTAATATAGTCATTCTTTTGCACTTATAATTATTTTATTTTTGAATCTGGATTCTGTAAGTGGGCTTCCCCAGTGGCTAAGCAGTAAAGAATCTGCCTGCATTGCAGGAGACACAGGTTTGATCCCTGGGTTGGGAAGATCCCCTGGAGGAGGAAATGGCAACTGACTCCAGTATCCTTGCCTGGAAAATCCCATGGATGTAGGAGCTGGTGGCTACAGTCCATGGGGTCACAAAGAGAAGGACATGAATGAGCCCACATGCATACAGGGAGCATCCTATAGGACCGTGGAGGATGCTCTGGGGATGGAGTGCTTAGAGTTTCAGTTCACTCAGAATCCCACCTCTTGTCTCCTCCCCAGCTCCTTGGGATGGGTTTTCAGCTCTCTGGCCCCTGGCACTCCAGGGCTCACCCAGCCTCCCCTGTGCTGCCACCAGCAGAGAACTGACGCTGACCTCTTCTGGTGACCTGGTAGGATTGGTGGGAGGAAGCCCCCGTTCTGCTGTCATCCTCTGTGCCTGTGGAGACCTGGCCGTGGTGAGGGAAGGTGGGGTCAGGCGCAAACCCCACGGTGTGTCTGGTGGGGTAAGGCTGCAGCTTTTCCTATTCTGGGGTGGCAGAGAACTAGTGAGGTGCTACAGCCATCTCCCCCACCTCTACCCGATCAGGTACCCAGCATGTCTAGATGGAAAAGGAAACATCTAGGGGTCCATCCACACCTAGGCTGATCTGTTATGTGTTGGGATGGAGGGTGTTAAAAGTGTTATAAAATATAAAGATCTATCTCTTAAATCCTGGATTAAAGAAGGTATTTTTAATAAATGCAAAATCAAGAATTCACAAATAACAAATGAAATTGGTGAATTTATAGCAAAACATAAAATTCTAATATCAATGTGAGAAATAGATAAATAGATAAAAACTAAATAATGGTAATGTATTAAATAAATCATTATCAAAATCTTCTCAACTAGATTCAGTACAAAATAATAAGATTTGTAGATCATAATATATATGTATATTATAAAAAACAGAGTGTTAAATGAGACAATTAAGAAATAGGATTAGGTATATAGCATAATAGCCTTTACATAAAATTAAAATCTAACTGTTTTTAATGCTGTTGTATAGATTTTGCAATAAAAATAGAAAGATGCACTAAACACATTGAATGACTCCCTGTGTTCAGAAAAAGTAATGGTAGTAGCAATCTGAATTAAAGGGAAGAGTAAATTAGTAGATAAACTAATAGAAAGGGCTTAGATAGGTCAAACATTATAACATAGCGTGGACTGGGAGAATTGTTACCTCAATCCTCTGTACCTGGGCTGCAGTTTTTAAAATTACACTTGAATAATCAGCACATTAAAATTCCTGATCTAATTAGTAGGTGGGTAAACACAAATTCAATTAATTATAAGATATATTTTTACTGAGCAAATTGGTCATTCATGTACACATGAAAATATAATGTTTACAGATTGCAAATGTTGTGCAAATAATTCATGTAATATCCATGGGAATATAAATGAGTTCAAATATGTGAAGAGCTTATACTAAAATACATATCTGTTTCATCCTTTCAATTCCACTTTACGTGGATTATCTAAGTTAATAGACATTTCTTGGTAGAAGACTATTATTTTCTGTTCAAAAAGCTAATTGATATGAAGTCATATATATCAGCTTTATTCAAAATTGCCCAAAAAGTGGATTGAAAACAGTCAAGATGTGTTTTAATGTGTGAATGGATTAAAAAAAGAGTTTGACATTTTTTAAAAGCAGTTCAATAGGAGGAAAAATTAGATTTCAGACTCACAAACTCATAAAGATTCACATAATGGAATAGTATTCAGCACTGAAAAGAAATGAGCTATCAAGAAATGAAAAAAAGCATGCAGGAAGCTTTAATTCACATTACTAAATGAAAGAAGCCAGTCTTAGAAGTCTGTGTACCAAATGATTCCAACTACATGACAGTCTGTAAAAGGCAAAATTTTGGATACAGTGAAAAGATCACTGATTTCCAGTAGCTAGAGGACAGAGGATGAACAAAGTATAAAGGATGCTTAGGGCAGTGAAACTATTTTGTTTAATACTGTAATGGTGCATATATGATATTGTACAATTATCAAAAGCAGTAGAATTGTACAACACTAAGAGTGAACCTTAATGTAAACTAGACTTTAGTAATCATGTGCCAGTAATGATATTAAAATAAGTGTGAAATTGAGGAAAAATACGTGTAATATGAGCAATTAAAAGTATTTAATATGTATGGTACAAGCAAAATGGAAAAAATACAGAATGGTAGATATAGAATATGAGTAGGAAAGATATTATAATGGAACAGAGGAAAATTTTGACTGAATAGTTGGCCATGTAATTAATGAACAAATAAAGAAACATATAATAAATGAGCTGAAAAAAATAAATAAATAAATGAACTGGAAAAAAGGACAAGCTCAAAGAGGAGATAAAGGAATTTTTTAAAAAAGCAAAGATGAAATCAATATAAAGAGATGAAACATGAACTGTCAAAGCACAAAAAATACTTGGGAGAAAAAACTAATGGAAATAGGTTGAAATTGGAACATGCACAAGGCAGAAGAAGTATAAGACAAACAAAGGTAGTGTCTTATGTAAGTGAGACTTATGGGGGAGAAACAGGTATGGATGTGAGAGCTGGACCATAAAGAAGGCTTAACACTGAAGAATTGATGCATTTGAATTGTGGTAATGGAGAAGACTCTTGAGAGTCCCTTGGACAGCAAGGAGATCAAGTCAGTCAATCCTAAAGGAAACCAACCCAATGAATATTAGAAGAACTGATGTTGAAGCTCCAATACTTTGGTCACCTGATGCAAAGCGCCAACTCATTGGAAAAGACCCTGATGTTGGGAAAAATTGAAGGCAAAAGGAGAAGGAAGAAATAGAGAATGAGATGGTTGGATGGCATCACTGACTCAATGGACCTGAGTTTGAGCAAATTCCAGGAGATAGTGAAGGACAGGGAAGTCTGGTGTACTGCAGTCCATTGGGTTGCAAAGAGTCAGACATGTCTTAGCAATGGAGCAACAACAAAAGGGGGGAAAAAATAGAACAAATGTTTTAAGAAACATCACAAGGGAAAGAAAAATAAAACACAAACTGAAAGAGGACTTTAATACATAAATTCAAAAGGTGGTATTTGTCTGAGGAAATATTGATGGATGACACTGAGGTATATCCCCAATTTCAAAAATATTAAAGAAGAATACAAAATTAGTGGTCTCAGACTTATATGCAATGTTATACAATGTATAAGATAGTAACACAATACTTATACAATTTTTTCAGTGAGACAGATAAGATAAATAAAAGAACAATAAAGTTGGTATTTAAGAACTCAGGGAAAATTGTTCACATTAGTGCTATCTTAGGAACTTTCTAAATTTCTCCAATCCAAATGTAATATGAAAGTAAAAGCAAAGGTTTTGCCTGTCAGTAGTGAATCCATTTGTCTTAGATAAAAGCATTAAATGTTAATGTTAAAATGTAAAAATTTTTAAATAAATGTAATTAAATGTGGCAGAAAAGAATGTGAATATTTTTATGTGGCAATCTTGAAATTATGTAACTAAAAGAGAGTTAAGAGGTATAATACAAAGAAAGTTTTCTGATTTTTTTTTTTTTACTTTTCTAGATTAATATCAAAGGAGACAATATAAAGCTAGCAAAAATAATTGAGGTATTTTCATTTATAAAAGTTAAAAAAAAATGTAAAATTTGTTTTTTGTTGTTTTATATTGGGTAAAATACAAGAAATAGAAAGTACATTAATTAATCATTGTAGTATTAGAGGATCAATAGGTACTGCTGATAGAAATAAAATATTGGACTTTTTAAACTTATTTATACAAGTAATATCAGAAGTTGAAGTGCATATTTTGAAAGGAAACAATCTTTTAGTTTTCTAAAATTTTTGCTAACGTTCATAATAACAGAAAGACCATAATCTTCTGCCATCTATAGACATCTCTATAATTATCCTTGTACCTGCTAATTAAGCCTAAAGCAGACATCTCCCTCTTCAAATGACAGATATAGATGGTGCATGTTAGTGTGAGTTGCTCAGTCATGTCTGACTCTTTGTGAACCCACGGACTATACCCTGCCAGGCTCCTCTGTTCATGGAATTCTCCAGCCGAGAATAATGGAGTGGGTTGCCATTTCCTTCTCCAGGGAATCTTCCCGACCCAGGGATCGACCCTGGGATCTTTTATGTCTCCTGCATTGACAGGCATGTTCTTTATCACTAGCACCACCTAAGAAGCCCAGGTGCACGTTAGGTCACTGTTTAATTATATCCTATGTAATTTCTTTGCATGTCCACTGAGATCATGGCAGATCCAGATTCCTTCAGGCTACAGTGTTTATTTGTTGGCGGATAATCCTACTCCCAGATGGGCTGAGAGTTCCTTGAATCTTCCTCCTATATATTCAAAACTTACGATTTTATTATTTCCACATAAGAATTAATTTGTGCCAAGTTCACAATGGTAGAATCCTACTCCAGATTTCCTTTTTAAGAAAAATTTTGAAAGAAGTCCTTAAATAACTGCATGAAGATGTTACTAAGCACAAACTTTATTCATTCTATTTCTTCTAGGACCATGGGGCCTGCTCAACCTACATTTCTCCCCTAAGTGATTAAAGAACAACCACAAAAAAATCTACCTCACAGTTGTTTTGAACCTACTTGTGAAATTTGTGAGGCTTTTTTTAACAAAAATATTTTGAAATTAAAACATTTGAATGTCTCATCATCAAATACCTATTTATTAAGCATTTGTTTATGTCAGGGTCTCGTGGCAAGGAGATTTAGAAAGATCAGCAAGATCCAGGAGTTATCAGACATCAGTCAAAAGACCAGGGAAGAAATGAAGGTTCTGTCATAGAAGTGACTGTGAAAAAAAAAACAAACAAAACAGATCCAAAGGCATTTTGCAAATAGGTTTTTGAACTAAATAATAGGATCCTAGAGTCAGTATATGGATTCAAGGAGGTCTGTGAACTTTCTGAAGGAATAAACCATAATACTGGTATAACATAAATGTCAATATATAGACCTCATATTAAAAATACAGAAGGCATCAGACACAGAAATACAGATTATCAAATTTTCACTTATCCTATGGAAAACAGGTCTTAAAACTTCTTATAGACATCTTGTTTGGGAAAAGAAATTAAAAATCTTTAATGCAAGAGGAATCCAGGGAATCTGTAGAAGCTGAGAAGAAGAGTACCTTAGAGTTTATTTAGTATACTTTCTTACCAAACCCTGTAAATTCTTTCTTGGCTATGGCCTAATATAAATGCATACTTGCTATCATGTAGAAATGAAAGGAAATGTTAGCCCTATATTTGTTACCGTAATATCATTGCTAAATTCCTTACCCTTATTTAACCTCAATTCCTTCACCTAACAAAATGAGGGTGACATTCCCCTTCTTGTCTTGCTAGGAGTCTTACGCGGTCAGGGAATGCAAAATATCCTAAGCACTGTACTTGGCGATAATAGAGACATAAGTATTGTTGTTTCTGTACCAGATATTAATATATCTGAGAGCTTTTGCTGTAGAGGTGGCCTGGGTAGCCATGTTGGTACTGATTCCCTAATTCCAGAGGCACCCCCCAGCATTAATGATGGAATGAGTTGGCAAGTGACTGATGGATAACTCAGTTTCTCTCTGCCCACCCCCACTCCCACCCCGGCTCTGTATTTTCAACAGAGATATAGTTGATCTTTTGTTTATTTGGAGTTTCATTTTTGTTTTAGAATTGAAATAAACCCAAGTAACATGTAAAGCTAAGTTATAGTTGAGTCAAAACTCAGAGTATAAACAATTTACCCTAAATCTGATATTCAGAGGGAAAAAGAAAAGAAAGAGAAACTGGGAAAACTAACCCCTGAACCCCTCCAAAACAAAAACAAAGAACCAACAAAAATGGCCCTGGAATATAGAAACAGAAGATAATAATAGTCTACCTGCCTTAATGCCTGATGACTGAGATTTTCCTAGTTCACTCTGTCACTTCTTGTTATCACGTTCATCAGTTCCATATGGTTATGATCCTCAGATTACCCTTTTTCTTGAGCTAGTTTCTATTTTATGGATTTAAATAATCTCTCACTTCATGAATTATTTTCTTTATTTACTTCCCTAAAAATTACCCAAAAGTGTTAGCTTCCATCACTCCCCACACTGCCAATTAGCTTACATCTTTATGGGGATACGAAGTTAATACTTTTTTGAGCCAGTTAATTCAACCTGGTGTTTCTATGATCAAATTTTACTTGTTTTCATATTTACCCCAAATTCTAGGATCTCAGCTACTCTGGCATTAGGCAGAGAAAAGTGTAAGGGTACATGTTTGTGTATGCTGGAAAAGATTGAAGGCAAGAGGAGAAAGGGGTAACAGAAGATGAGATGGTTGGATGGCATCATCGACTCAATGGACATGAGTTTGAACAAACTCCGGGAAATCGTGAAGGACAAGGAAGCCTGGCGTGCTGCAGTCCATGGGATCACACAGAGTTGGATACAACTGAGTGACTGTGTTGTAGCCACGTGTTTCGGGAGACAAACTCACTCGGAAGGACAATGCAGATAGTGGAGTGCAGTTTATTACACCGGCGAGCCCAAGGCAGAGTCTCCTCTTAGCCAAGGACCCCGACCAGCATTTGTGAAAATCTTTTATACCCCATGTGTACATGTCCAAACCCACCACCCCAAATTCCTTGAGACTTACATAAACTAAGGAAAGGTAAATACAATCCCATAACCCCATCACTCATGTGCCATGTGCTCAGACAGTTAAACAATTAGCCAATAATCAATAAGCACGAGGTTACACTCCAACAGGTATAGAAACATTTATGGCCTGTCTGGAGGAAGGGATGATTAGTGTATGTGTTCTCTTAGGCAATGAGTAACCTGGATATGATCTTCAAGATTTCCCTGTACGGAGGGGGTCTTATCCTTCTGTTGTCGTTTCCATAACACAGAGTTCAGAGTCCATTGGAGAGGTGGCCGAGCGTGATCAGCATGAACAAGCCTAAGGTGGAGTCCAGGCCCTATGAATTCCTCCTTCAACTGAACAACAAAATATGCATGGAGGAAGAAAGTGCAGAGATCCTCAAAGCAAACTCATTAACATTTAAAAAATATTTTTTAAACTGATGAAATGAAAAATCTAAATAAACACCATGGATATTGCCAAATAAATGTAATTTTAATGATTCTTGCTGTTTTACTGATCCCAGGCTTCCTCATTAGCACATCTGAAAATATCTTGAAAAGTATATGATTATCATCTTGATGATAGGACTTTATTAAAAATATCTAGAACTTAAGAAGTAAAGGAAAATGTTGAAATGAAAATAGGGTCCTGGTCAGGAATGAAATTATTAGTCATTCATTTGCAATGCAAATAGTTACCCTGTGTGTGTAAACCCAGCAGATAGATGGCACATTTACCACTGATTGTCTCTGCCTTTCACTTTTACTAAGCACTGATAATTTAAGGAAAGGAAGAAAGCCAAAATAGCTTCCTCTTAAGGCAAGATAAGAAAATCTTGCATGACTTTGTGTTTTAAGTAGTTTTCTAACTTTTCAAGAGTCTCCAGCAGTTTTAAGAAGACGATTTTTTTTCTTTTTTCTTTCCCCTTTTCTTAATCCTTCTTCCATTCTTTCAAGGCATTTTATTCAATAGTGTAATAAGACCTTATATTAAAAATTCAATTGCTTTTCCTTTTCTGCTTGGTAGAGACAGCCATAAATGGCCCTAAGCTGAAAATATTCTTGGAGACTTGATTCTATTTAGTGATGTTTTTGCTGTGATGTGCCTGACCAATAACAGGAGTCAATCTTAAGAGAGCAAAAGGTCTTAGTCTTATAAACCTCCTTATAAGTCATCCCTTATTTTGCACCGGGGTTTGCACTTAAAAATGAATTAGACAAGGCAATTTTTTTTTCACGCTTACTTCAAGTAAATTTACTCAGAGCTGGAAGAGATGATCCATAGGTCAAAGCCAATCTACCCAAGCTTGTCTTTAAACTCCTGGAGTTCATAAACCTCAAGCTGTTTATTTTTATATTTCTGAAGGAATATTTTGATCATGGTTCTAGTTTAGACACTTTTTTTTCTTGAGAAAAGTATAGAAATATTGCAAGAGTCCCATTTTTCCACTTTCCTGAAACTACTTAATTTATAATTTTCCTTTAAAGGAAAGTTAACTTTTTTTTTAATTAAAACTATTTTTCAAGGTGTAGGTTGCAGCTCAGAATTGTATCATGAAATCGATATTTTCAGTGGAATAAGTATCCAAAATAGCAATAATAAATTAAAATATAGTGATGTATGCAATATAATAAAACACTATTAAAGTATCTATTACATACAGTGATTGTAAGTGTTGTGACACTAGTTTTGCTTTCTTCGTGTCTGTGTGTGTGTGTGTGTGTGTGTGTGTGTATGTGTTGGGTCATGATGCAAAATATATTTCTTAAATCCTTTTATTTATTTATTTTTTTCTTACAATCCTTTTAATACACTACCCAGACTAAGTGGCTTAGAGCAACAGTAATCTTTTATTCTCTCTCAGAATTACTATGGTCAGAGATTCAGATAGAATATAAATGATCTCTGCCCTACAATGTCTGCGACCTCAGCTGGAAGACATGAAGGCTAAAGTTGGCTCTCACCTAAAGACTCATTCGCTCTCGTGTCTTGCACTGGATGCTTGGACGTCTTGACAGTCTAGTTTGGGCTGTCAGTAAGAACACCTGCATGTGACCTCTCCATGTGACAGAGGTTTCCTCACAAGCTGGTGGCTGACTTCCAAGGGCAACCAAGGGAGTATAGCAGCGCTGCTTTCAATAGCCCAGCCTCCAAAATCACAAAGTAATGTAGTGTCACTTCTATTACAGTCTAATTGTCAAAAACAAAAATTATAAAGTTCCACTGAGATCCGAGGGGCCTAAACATGGACTCCATCTCTCCATTGAAGAATGTCAGTGTCACTCCATAAAAAGAGCATCGGGATCACAATATATATTTGTATGGCCATGGTTGGAAAGTAAATATGCTCCCACAGTGTTACAGTCAAAAAATTGAAAACACCTTGGTCCTTGGTCACAGCCTTTGGGATAACAGATGTTTAATATTTTATGAGACATAAAGAGACTTACATTGAAGGAAACTCCATCAAAATCCATAGCCATTAGTCTAGAAGACACAGAAGAAAACAGCTTAACCTTAGGGAAAAGGAGGAAGAATATGATAAGCATCATAGAATCTCAAGTCCTAGGAGATGTACGGTGGTCAAAATAAATCTGGAATCTTTATTTTTCTTCTTTTTTCAATCACTTCACATAACTGGGTAATGGAGAGAGTTCCAAAATTTAAATTAATTTTTGTGCCACTTCCACTAATTGACTAGTTATTCATCTCCAGACATTATTCTAGGCACTTGATGTCATCCCTTCATGGAGATATCAGTGCCTCATGACTAGCAGAAAGCCTTTCGTAACTTATGTACTTGATTGCACAAACTCCCCCTTCACTGGGGCTGCCCTGGTGGCTGAAACGGTAAAGAATCTGCCCACAATGCAGGAGACCTGGATTCAATCTCTGACTTAGGAAGATCCCCTGGAGAAGGGAATGGCAACCCACCCCAGTATTCTTGCCTGGAAAATTCCATGGGCAGAGGAGCCTGGCCGACTACAGTCCATGGGGTACAAAAAGTCGACATGACTGAGCAACTATCGCTTTTCCTCCTTCACCAAAATCATATTGACTTCCCCCACTACCTCTTTGGAGCGCTAGTTCCTCAGCACTATCTGAGCTGATGTCTCCCAGAGCTGCAGTCCTCACTTTGCCCCAAATAAAACTTAACTCACAACTCTCACATATTGCATCTTTTTAAATCAACAGCAGAAACTCAAAAATATTTGTTAAATGAATAAATACTCAACTGTCATGCTATATGACATCCTATAAGCCTTTCAGAGGTCTTTGAAACAAAGCCTATAAACAAATGCAAATCAGAAAGTATTTCTAGGTTGAATTGAAATTGGGGACCCTGTGGGGCTCCTGGCCATGGAGGTATTTTTGTCCCTCATTTCTTGTAGACAAGATTCCAGCACCCATGACCTTCCCTGATTTCCAAGGGACAGATTCGAACAGTTGTTAATCAATAGAGGAGCGACCTAGGAACCACCCAATACAAAATTAAAGGGACCAGAGAAGCTCCTGAAGGTTAGGAGACCTGAAAACCTAAGACCCTACACATACTTTAGTCTTGTCAGCAACCCCACCCTTTTGAAACTTTTTGAAATGGTGCCTAAGAAAGTGTTGGGCATGACAGTGACTAAACAACAAATAAGAAAGACAAATGCAAGACTGGTACTGCCTTGATCCTTATCACGCACCCCTGCCTGACTAGATGTGTGTGTGAGTGTGTGTGTGTGTGTGTGTGTGTGTGTGTGTGTGTGTGTGTGTGTGTGCTCAGTTGTTCACCAGGCTCTTCTGTCCATGGGACTTTCCAAGCAAAAAAACTGGAGTGGGTTGTCATTTCCTACTTCAGGAGATCTTCCTGACCCAAGGATCAAACCTGTGTCTTTTGCATCTCCCGCATTGGCAGGCGGATTCTTTAACACAGCGCCACCTTGCGCCCTGGCGGGGGTGGGAGAGAGGCACAGTTCTTGAGGTGCTAGCCTACTGTGTCCCCCCCCTCTGCCTGGCAAAGAAATACAGCCACTCTTTCCTTGTCCTCCATAACTCTGTCTCCATATTTCTGTTCAAAATCAGTGCACAGAGAATCAAGATTTTGGCAGAAAAATGATAGTTTTACAAAGTTTCTTTAAAAAAAAAAAAAGTCCTGTTAACAGTATGGAATACTCATTAATGATGAGAGATGACCTCCACGAGAACCACTGAGAGGATGTTATATTTATACAGTTGAAAGAAAAGGGATCCAGAAACTAGGCAACAGAACAAATGAGAAAATAGGACATATTTCATGGAATTCTAAACAAGATGGTAATTTGTTTGATATGGAAAAACATAAGAGTCTTTAGTCAATAAACATTGCTTGTAAAAAGAGAGTCATGGACTAGGAGTATATAAGTTACACTTTCTTTAAGTGAAAGGACAAATGAAATAATTCTCCAGTTTCAACACCTTAAGGAAGTGCAATGTTGGACAGAAATAGAATACACATATTACTTAGTGACTCACTTATAAACAAATGTGTAGTTTTAGTGTCAAATGTAGGAGTGCAATTAATAGGAAACTCATCAATGTACATGCTGGTAGCTTATCTTATGAGTATGGATGTCAGAAAAATGAAAGTGAAAATTGCTCAGTCGTGTCTGACTTTTTGCGACCCCATGGACTGTAGCCCGTTCGGCTCCTCTGTTCATGGAATTCTCCAGGCCAGAATACTGGGTAGCTGTTGCCTTCTCCAGAGGATCTTCCCAACCTGGGGATTGAACTAGGGTCTCCTGCATTGTAGGTGGATTCTTTATCATCTGAGCCACCAGGGAGAAGCCCATGGATGTCAGAACTTGGCATAGTCACACTGATAAATTTTCACTCTGTTATGGTATTGTAGGAACTTCTAAAAATATTGAGATGTTATTGTTATTTCCATGTTGTTCTCTTCTGATGGTTTCTTAATTGGTACAGCTGTTGGTTCTAAATAATTTAGTTAATAATTAACTGCACTGGTGTCCTGGGATCGTTAAAGCTAAAAACATGCAGTTAAAAACAATCAGAACAATAAAAAAATAATTACTAGACTCAAAGAATGTGATGATGTGCTTTAATAACATTCCATTTTTTTTTAGGATTCTTTGGTGCTTTTCTATATCAACTTTTTTCTTCATTAGTAACCAGTATGTCAGTTTCTTTAAGAATCAGGGGATAAAAATATACATTATGTGAAAGCATGTTATGTATACATGGATATACTTCAGCTATATTGTCTTGATACACCAATGTTCTTTCTAAATTACTAAAGCAAAAAGTCTGTTAATTCCATCATATACAGACGTCACACAAAAGAAGCAATTCATAAGTAATCTTTGTTAGGTAGTTAGAACAGGAAAAAGAGTCCAGAATGGCGGTGGCTAAAAGATAAGGAAGGAAAAAGCCCAAGAAAACAGAACAAAGGAAGTAGTGAGTGAGGCCCTCAGGTAAAACAAACAGCACTCCTGGCTAGCCCAGTTTACATAGGACAGGCCCAGGGGAGGAGATAAAGCACATAAAAAGTGAAGCCAAAACTGGGCTGGGTGCCTCTCTTCGCGTCTTTTGGGTCATCATTCCCTCACGCCTCAAGGATGTATTTTCCTTTACTTTCTAAATAAAACGGAGCTGTAACATGGAGCCCATCCAAGAGCTGTAACCCTGGTCTGTCCGAGGGCTGTATCGCTGGTCATGCTATACTACTTTAAAATACATATTTTGCAGTGCATTATTTTGTAGGATGCCCTATCTGTGATAAATAAGGCCATCAAATAAGGGTCAATAAAGTTTTATAGATTTCTTTTTATTATAAGACTTCTCATAGTCTATAATATACCAATGTACACCTGAATTCTCAGAGTAAAGGAAATAGTATGGAAAATTTACCAACTTTATTTGATTAAATTGCCTTTGTATATTTTTATATTCTGAATAGTTGTGGAGTAAGCAAGATTATCCCCAAAAGATTGCCTTTTCATTCAAAATGGCTTACTAAACATATCTTTATTGTTCCTCCCTCTTATTGAAATGTTCTAATTTGAAATGATCTAATAAAACTAATATTTATCAGTTACTGTGCTGCAAATTTTTGGGAGGACATCATCAACAGAAGAGAATGATAGGAATTTCCTAGATAATCTATGTTAAGTTCACATTAAAGAAAAATTCCAAAAGAAATAGAAAGAGATATCTTATGTAGTCAAATAAAGAAACTTTTTAAGGAAAAAAACATTGTATATGTATACTTTCTTAACTTCCCAGTAGGTAGTCAAAATAGTTGAAAGATCAGGTTTATGTGTACATGGCATGGTATGGACATTAAGGTAATCAATTAAGAATTAATTAAAAGTCTCCTGTTTCTAAAGAAGCAATTGAAAAAATAAAAAATTTACCTTCATGCTAATACTGTGATTGAATTTATCAAGGTATAATCAGGAAAACAGACACCACTCTATGTTTGAAGCCACCGCTATGCATGTAAAGGCTTTAAAATAGAGGAGGGAGCTTACAAGATTTTGAAAGAGCTAGGGACATGAAGGTCATGGAAGGTACTTCCAAAAGTCAGTATTTGATACTGAAGATCTCAGCTTGCATCTTCACAGTGAATGATTCTTAAAAAGCTTGCTGAGGACATACAGCAAATCTCAAGAATCTCTGAGAAGCTCCCAGGTCTTACTCTGCCGTGTGATTGTTACTCTGGGGCTTATTGTAATGCTGCTGGGCCTGTCTTCCAGGTGTCTGACTGCCACCACCTCTAGAGAATAATGAAATCTGTGTCCTTCCAGCTGCCTTTTCAGTCTTGAGCAAGTTCCTCTCATTGGCAGATTCTGACTGGAAAGCACATAGGAATGGAAGTTCTGTGAAATGTTGTTTTAAAGCAGAGAAGTTAGCAATGGCCTGCCAGATTAGCACAGGCGACCAAGTGAAGTGATTGTCCAAATAAAATTTGGAATATTGATGTCTTGATGTGGGAGATTCCATAGACTGTATGCCTGGAATTAAGTTGCACAAAATAGTCCAAAGATCCACGTCACCCCACCCTACCTCACCCTACCCCCCAAAAAAAGAACAAGAGAAAACCATATTAAAGCATAGGCAACTACATTTCAGTAAAAGCCCATTTCCATGTTTTTCTTTTTCACCTCAAATCCCTGCCACCACCTCTAGTGCCAGACTCCTTGAATCAGAACCTGAGATGGCTATAAGAAAGTGAAAATGTTAGTCACTCAGTCGTGTCCAGCTCTTTGGGACCCTGTGAACTCTGGCTCACTCGGCTCCTCTGTCCATAGGATTCCCCAGGCAGCAATACTGGAGTGGGTAGCCATGCCCTTCCCCAGGAGATTTTCCCCACCTAGGCATCAAACCCGAGTCTTCCACATTGCAGGCAGATTCTTTACCATCTGAGCCACCAGGGAAGCTATAAGAAGGTTAGTAGTCAATTTCTGAACTAGAATCCCCAGTGGAATATGTGGGTGTATGGTTGAGCCTTGAGCAACACAGGTTTGAGCTCCGCAGGTACACTTAGATGAGGATTTGTTTTAATAGTAAATTCTGCAGTACTGCATGATTCACAGTTGGTTAGGATGCAGAGCCACGGATATGGAGGAACCCTAGATACAGAGGAAATGTGTATATGGAGGACCAACTATAAATTATATGAGAATTTTCCACTGTGCAGAGGCTTAGGACTCCTAATCTCCCCATTGTTAAAGGGTCAACTGGTACGTGTGTGTGTGTGTGTGTGTGTGTGTGTGTGTGTGTGTGTTTGTATTTATTAATCATGAGGAACTGGCTCATTCAGCTGTGGACATTGAGAAATCCCATGATCTGTCTTCTACAAGCTGGAGACCCAGAAAAGCCAGGGGCGTAATATAGGCCCCGAGTCCAAAGTCCTGAGAACCAGTGTGTGTGTGTGTGTGTGTGTGTGTGTGTGTGTGTGTGTGTGTGTGTGTGTGTGTGTGTGTGTGTGTGTGTGTGTGTGTGTGTGTGTGTGTGTGTGTGTGTGTGTGTGTGTGGTAATTGAATAAATCTCAGTCCAGGAGCAGAAGAAAAAGAAATGAGATATCACCACTCAAACGGTGAGGTAGAAAAAGGGTCCAGTTCTTCCTTCCATTGCCTTTTGCTCTATTCAGGCCCTCAACAGATTGGTTGATGCCCATCCACATTAGAGAGGGAAATTTATTTTACTGAGTCTAGTGATTCAAATGGTAATCCCATCCAGAGACACCCTCACAGACACATCAAGAAATAATGTTTAATCTGGGTACCCTGTGGCCAACAAGCTGACAGATAGAATTAACCATCACAAATACTAATGAATTAGAAGCAAGAATGAAAAAATATTTTAGGAAAAAGGACTATGAGAGAAATACCTTCAAAAAGAGAAATAGCATGCCTTGAGGAAACAGGTAATACCTGTAAAGAAAGCATAAAATGCTTTAATATAAACTGCAAATGGTATTTTTATACACATTAGTGAGACTATTAAACATATAAAAGCAAATTTCACATAAGAAAAATTAATTGCTATATAATAATAGTACAAAATAAAATTATCAACAAATAATTTTAGAACTAAAAAAAGAAAAGTGAGTTGCATGTATATATATGTAAAAAATCACATACTGGCATAGCACACTTCAATTGTATGCTAAAAAGCAGTGAAACGAACTTTAAAATGTTACAAGAAAAATAAGTGATTTTCCCCAATTCACCCAGTTACTTAATGGTGTCAAAAACAAGTGGTCTGCTCCTAGAATTCATGATCCATAGAGTGCTTCATCAGCTTAATTTTTAAAGAAGATAATAAATTGGGAAAAAAATTAGGAAGACTAGTGACAAAAATCTGCTGTCACATCATGAAAAGTGAAAGTTGCTCAGGCGTGTCAGACTCTTTGCAACCCCATGGACTATATAGTCCATGGAATCCTCCAGGCCAGAATACTGGAGTGGGTAGCCTTTCCCTTCTCCAGGGGATCTTCCCAACCCAGGGATTGAATCCAGGTCTCCCACATTGCAGGCAGATTCTTTAACATCTGAGCCACAAGGGAAGTCTGTCACATCACAATAATAACTAT
Source organism: Muntiacus reevesi (assembly GCF_963930625.1). Classification (NCBI taxonomy): domain Eukaryota; kingdom Metazoa; phylum Chordata; class Mammalia; order Artiodactyla; family Cervidae; genus Muntiacus; species Muntiacus reevesi. Next base: position 23,461,889 of record NC_089257.1, on the reverse strand, counting down.
TAATGGCAAGAGAGGTGACAGGAGAAGTACTGCATGATCAGATAGTACAATATATTATAATACTGTTATTTTTCAAACATATCGAGAAAGAGTAAATATATTTTGCATCTATCATCTCTCTATCTCATCTATCTGAAAGTTTTTTGTCAATGAAGATCAGATTCTTAAAAATTTGCAAATTCAAAGTGATTAATTTTAGCAAACTAGTGATTGCAATTGATAAATGTCATACTTAACAAATTTTATTTTTCAATAAAACAGGTAAAATGATATAGCAAGTTTGTAAACTCTTTGTCTGGAATTGACAAAATAGAAAAGTTTCAGATTCAGCATCGGTTTTACTATATAAAATAAGACAATAACCCAGAAGGACAATTTTTATTATCTTATTTGATTTCTTATTGCTAGAATAAGAAATTCTATTTTATTCTAATAATTCTGTTTTATTTTGCTAGAAGCCATGCTATTAACAAAATACAGAGGCACAACTCCTACATGGAAAGAGTTTTGGCAATTCATAAATAATACAGCTAGAGGTAGGAGATAAGAAAGTGGTATTAGTTAGTCCTTCAGTTCAGTTAGTACTGATTTCCTGTCAAAGAATGACCAAAAAAAGCAATGCTTCTGAAACAATAGTTCAGAAACCAAGGTGGTATGAATGACAACGATTCTGAACAATCCTTGAAGGAAAAAAAATAGCATTAGCTAATATTATAAATGTCAAAAATTTTCTCCAAAGGAGTGCATTTTTTACTGATCTGAGGGGAAAAGTATTCTGTCATTTCTTTTCCATTTTTTAAAAAAATGTAAATTTGACCTTCATGCAAGATCCACAGATAACAAAAGGCTTTCCGTTCTTTCTCCATAGTCACATTTGCTTGTCACCATGATGCATAGGGGCTTGTTTGCAGGCTAGATGGTGGCTGTCGTCTTATTTGCATTCTTTTTGTGACCAGTGGCAATGCAGCCTCTTGTTTCTAAAGGCCACTTTTGGAGAGGGTAATGTTTCCTTCAGACAGAACTGTCACCGGCTGCCCAGCTAAACCTTTCCTCTGGCCTGAGCTAAACAAATACATGCTATGGAGGGCCCTCCATAGTCATGTCTGACTCTGCAGCCCCACGGTCTGTAGCCTGCCAGGCTCCTCTGTCCATGGGATTCTCCAGGCAAGAATACTGGAGTGGGTTAGCATGCCCTCCTCCCAGGGATCTTCCCAAACCGGGAATTGAATCCAGGTCTCTGGCATTATAGGTGGATTTTTCACCAACTGAGCCACCAGGGAAGCTGAAGAATACTGGAGTGGGAAGCCTATCCCTTCTCCAGCGGATCTTCACTACCCAGGAATTGAACTGTGGTCTCCTGCATTGCAGAGATTCTTTGCAAGCAGAGCTACCAGGGAAGTCCTTACATGAGCGTAGGGATCATGTATATGTTTAGTAATGACATAAAAATAAGGGCTCTTGTTGTCAAGGTCATTTACAGATTTTTGTTCTCTACTTTCACATTTGGATCTACTTCCTCTGCCATGCCATGAGTGTCCCTGTAAATGCTTATTTACCTGATTTTTGAGCTGGAATATAAATTCTCTTGGTAGCAATCATAGATATGGTCTATATCATACAACACTGTGTTCTCGGCTTCTAGCATGTCATTCATTTAGCAAAAATATATTAAGAATAAAAGCCAGAAACTGGTAAAGAGAAGCCAAGTGACAAAATAGACAATTTCTCCCCACAAATGTTGATAAGACCCTCCAGAAAGGCTGCTCCATGTGACCCTGGGCTTAAAGGCCAACAGGGTAGTGGCACTGAGTTCAAATCCCTGGGGAGAAAAACTACAGGGAAAACTTACAGCGGTCCAACACTATCACCTATCCTGGGGCTGGCTTTTCACTAAGATGGGGAAAAAAATCGTTTGAGGAGAAAGTGTGGTTGATTACAATATCCTCCCCCCCCCCCCCATTCCACAGGGAATAAATTCCAAGACTTCCAGATGACGCCTGAAATTGTGCCTATTTCTGAACCCTGTATATATTTTTCCCTATAAATACATACCAATGTTAAAGTTTAATTGATAAATTAGGCACAGTGAGAGTTTAACAACAATTAAAATAAAATATAGCAATTATAGCAATTACTGTAACAAAAGTTATGTGAATGTGAGCTCACTCTCAAAATATCTTACTGTACAAATGTAACATTTCTTCCATCTTAGCTAAGTGCTTATCATGCTCAATGGCCATACTTTTGCAGTTTGAGGGATGACAGCGAAACTATCACAAATTTATTTTTCTTTCTTCTCAATTTTATGAACAGATTTGTTCTTGCCATAAAGCTTAGTTCTTGACATACTCAACATACAGTATTTTGTTTTGTTTTTTCTCTTTCCTTATTGAGAATTTTTAACTTTTCACTTATAGGTAGCACTTTATGGCTTCCCTTTGACATCAGTGTTGCAAATATCACTACCTTTGTGCTTTGGGGTCATTATTAAGCAAGAAAGTGTGACATGAACACAAGAATGCCAATACTGAGACAGCCAATCTGATAACTGAGACAGCTAATAAGTCACTAACAGGAGTAACCCTGGAGAAAGAGTTGATCCACATGCTGGGCAGAATGGAACAGAATGCGGAGAGATTTCATCATGCAACTCAGAAGGGACTAATATAAAATTTATGAGTTGTTTGTTTCTGGAGTTTTCTGTTTAATATTTTCAGACTGCAGATGACCATGGGTAACTGCAGTGTGGGGATGGATGATGGTACAATAAGGCAAAAGTCTTAAAGCTAGACTTAAAGCTAAATATTCGCAGAATGTTAGACTTGATTTGTAAGACTTTTAGTTGATTCATACTTTAATTTTCCAGAAGTAAGTATTTTCTTGAGCACTAGGTCAACTATTTCTGCTAACTGTTCTCAGTATTATTTAACATAAGTATGCAAAAATATGCCTGAATCTTCCTGTCAATGCAGGAGATGCAGAAGACTTGGGTTTGATCTCTGGGTTGGAAAAATCCCCTGGAGGAGGAAATGGCAACCCACTCCAGTATTCTTGCCTGGACAATCCCATGGACAGAGGCGCCTATGGGCTCAGATGATTATGCACACACACATTATTATTTATCTTGGAGTTTCAAAATATATTGATTTTATTTCTTCCCAGGAAATAATGATATTATATAAAGATCAAAGAATGGACAGATGCTTTTTTCCCCATCACAAGCACCCAGTGCTTGCATTGTATTCACATATTTAGGCAAAAACTTATTTACCAGCAGCGAGCATTAGGCTGTAGATGTCACACTGCTTCTAATTGTACCCAAGGACTGCAAGTTTTTAATTAATAATTTTTTAATTCACAGAATCAAATGAAAAAGGACTGCGAAACAATGGAGCTTGCAGAGAGAGGTATAATTTTGAAAACGGTTTAAAGGCAAGGACAATCGATTTGTCCACTTCCAGGTTTATTGACTGTAAGATTTACAAACAGGAGAATAAAAAGCTTCACAACACACTGAGAACAAAGGTAGTTGGTTGGTCTACTGTGAATCTCTGCAAAATAATGTACTACCCATTTTAATTTACTTTAAGTAGAGTTTTCTGAAGTTGAATTTGAGTTTTGAAGGAAAAGGCCAAAATGGAGTTTTTGTTTGTTTGTTTGTTTGTTTGTTTCTGGGTTTGTTTCTGTCCTCAGAGATGTAAGTGAACCATCAAAAGTCATTCCCTTTATTTATCTTACAAGATTGCTTTTTAAAAGAATTTATTAGTGAAACCCACATTTAATTAAGCAAAAAATAATTCCTATGAATTTACTCTTCATAGGGAAAGTGACTAAAATTTATGTTGTGTGTATAAGAAAACTCAGACTATTACTTATTATGAGTTTGACGTTCGATAGATAGTTGCTTTAAAAAATACACTAATGATGCTTTGGAAAAAAAAAACAAACTATTAAACAGATCCACCAGAAAGCATCTAAATTATAGCGACTTCAAGCAAAAGCCCTTGGTGTCTGTAAAGTGAAGTGCTTTGTTTGTTTGTTTATCAGTGCTTTATTAAAATTAAAATTTATTGGAGTCCAGTTGCTTTACAATGTTGTGGTAGCTTCTGCTCTACAGCGAAGTGATCCAGTTACATGTATATATATAACATACATAACCACACCCCCTCTTTTCTAGATTTCCTTTTCATCAGGTCACTGCAGAGCACTGTGTAGGGTTCTCTGAGTTTTACACTAGGTTCTCAGTTCAGGTCAGTTCAGTCGCTCAGTCATGTCCGGCTTTTTGCGACCCCATGAACTGCAGCACGCCAGGCCTCCCTGTCCATCACCAACTCCCGAAGTTTACTCAAACTCATGTCCATCGAGTCGGTGATGCCATCTAGCCATCTCATCCTCTGTCGTCCCCTTCTCCTCCTACTCCCAATCCCTCCCAACATCAGGGTCTTTTCCAATGAGTCAACTCTTCACATGAGGTGGCCAAAGTATTGGAGTTTCACCTTCAGCATCAGTCCTTCCAATGAACACCCAGGACTGATTTCCTTTAGGATGGACCCGTTGGATCTCCCTGCAGTCCAAGGGACTCTCAAGAGTCTTCTCCAACACCACAGTTCAAAAGCATCAATTCTTCAGTGCTCAGCTTTCTTCACAGTCCAACTCTCACATCCATACATGACTGCTGGAAACTCATTACTTATCTATTTTATGCATAGTAGTATTTACATATATGTCAACCCCAATCTTCAAATTCATCCCAACTCCTCTTCCTCCCTTGGTATCCTTAAGTTTGTTTTCTACATCTGTGTCTTAATTTTTACTTTGTGAATAACTTCAGCTGTACTATTTTTCTAGATTCCACATATAAGCAATAGTTTATGATATTTGTTTTTCCCTTTCTGACTGACTTAGTTTTTATGACAATCTCTAGGCCCACCCACATCTCTGCATATAGTACTATTTTGTTCCTTTTTATGGCTGAATAATGTTTTACTGAATATATGTACCACATCTTCTTTATACATTCTTCTCTTGATGGACATTTAGATTTATTTGATGTCCTGGCTTTTGTAAACAATGCTGCAATAAATACTTGAGTGCATGTATCTTTTTGAATTATGGTTTTTTCAGGGTATATGCTGGAAAAGGAAATGGCAACTCACTCCAGTATTCTTGCCTGGACAATCCCGTGGACAGAGGAGCCTGGTGGGCTGCGGTCTATGGGGTTGCACAGAGTCGGACATGACCGAAGTGATTTAGCAGCAGCAGTTGCAGCAGCAGGGTATATACCCAGGAGTGGGATTACTGTGTCATATGGTAGTTTAGGAACCACGAACTATGGCAGTTCTGAAACATGCCAAAGAATGTTCAAACTACCGCACAATTGCACTAATTTTACATGCTAGCAAAGTAATGCTCAAAATTCTCCAAGCTAGGCTTCAACAGTACATGAACCTAGAACTTCCAGATGTTCAAACTGGATTTAGAAAAGGCAGAGGAACCAGAGACCAAATTACCAACATATGTTGGATCATATAAAAAGAATTCCAGAAAAAACATCTGCTTCATTGACTACACTAAAGCTTCTAACTATGTGGATCACAACAAACTGTGGAAAATTCTTAAAGAGATGGGAATACTGGACCATCTTACCTGCCTCCTGAGAAACCTGTATGCAGGTCAAGAAACAGCAGTTAGGACCAGACATGAAACAATGGATGATTCTAAATTGGGAAAGGAGTACGTTAAGGTTGTATATTGTCACCTTGCTTATTTAATTTGTATGCAGAGTACAACATGCAAAATGCCAGACTGGATGAAGCACAAGCTGGAATCAAGATTGCCAGGAGAAATATCAATAACCTCAGATATGCAGATGACACCACCCTATGGTGGAAGTAAAGAGGAACGAGAGAAGAAGTTGGCTTAAAAGTCAACATTCAGAAAACTAAGATCATGACATCTGGTCCCATCACTTCATGGCAAATAGACAGTGAAACAATGGAAACAGTGAGAGACTTTATTTTCTTAGACTCCAAAATCACTGCAGACTGTGACTGCAGCCATGAAATTAAGTCTCTTGCTTCTAAGAAGAAAAGCTATGACAAACCTAGGCAGCATATTAAAAAGCAGAGACATTATTTTGCTAACAAATGTCCATATATAGTCAAAGCAATGGTTTTTCCAGTAGTCATGTATGGATGGGAGAGTTGGACCATAAAGAAGGCTGCGAGTCAAAGAATTGATGCTTTTGAACTGTGGTGTTGGATAAGACTCTTGAGAGTCCCTTGGACTGCAAGGCGGTCAAACCAGTCAATCCTAAAAAAAAGACAAAAGCAAAAAAAAAAAAAACAACTCAATCCTGAATATTCATCAGAGGAAGTGGTACTAAAGCTGAAGCTCTATTACTTTGTCCACCTGATGCGAAGAGTTGGGTCATTGGGAAAGACCCTGATGCTGGGAAAGACTGAAGGCAGGAGAAGGGGATGACAGAAGATGAGATGATTTGATGGCATCACCAACTCAATAGACATGAGTTTAGGCAAGCTCCAGGAGATGGTAAAGGACAGGGAAGCCTGGTATGCTGAGGCCCGGGGGTCGCAAAGAGTCAGACATGACTGAGAAACTGAACAACAAATGCTAGTTCTATTTTTAGTTTTTTACAGTACCTCCATATTATTCTCAATAGTGGCCGTACCAACTTACTTTCCTACCAACAGGTCCAAGCATTCCCTTTGCTCTACATCCTCCAGCATTTATTGTTTGTAGATTTTTTGATGATTGTCATCAAGACTGGTGTGAGGTGATAGCTCAGTGTAGTTTTGATTTGCATTTCTCTAATAATTAGTGATATTGAGCATCTTTTCATGTGTTTGTTGGCCATCTGTATGTCTTCTTTAGAGAAATGTCTGTTTAGGTCTTCTGCTCATTTGTCGATTGGGTTGTTCATTTTAAATTGAACTGCATGAACTATTTGTATATTTTGGAGGTTACTCCCTTATTAGTTGCTTTGTTTTCAATTTTTTCCTCTATTCTAAGGACTGACTATTACTTTTGCTTTTAGTTTCATTTGCTATGCAAAGCTTTTAAGTTTATGTAGGTTACATTTTTAAATTTTTATTTTCATTACCTTAGGAGGTGAGTCAGAAAAGATTTTGCTTCTATTTTTATCAAGGAGTGTTCTACCTATGTTTTTCTCTAAGAGTTTTGTAGTCTCCATCTTTACATTTTGGTCTTTAATCCATTTTGAGTTCATTTTTATGTATAGTGTTAGGGTGTGTTCTTATTTCATTTTTTCACATGTAGCTGTCCAGTTTTCCCGACACCACTTACTGGAGACACTGCCTTTTCTTCATTGAGTATTCTTGCCTCCATTGTCATAGCTTAGGTGACCAAAAAAGGATCGTACACCATGATCAAATGGGATTTATCCCAGAGATGCAGGATTCTTCAACATCAGTTCAGTTCAGTCACTCAGTTGTGTCTGATTCTTTGCGACCCCATGGACTGCAGCACACCAAGCTTCCCTGTGCATCACCAACTCCTGGAGCTTACTCAAACTCATGTCCATCATGTCAGTGATGCCATACAACCATCTCATCCTCTGTCGTCCCCTTCTCCTCCCGCCTTCAACCTTTCCCAGCATCAGGGTCTTTTCAAATGAGTCGTATCTTTGCATCAGGTTATGGAAGTATTGTAGTTTCAGCTTCAGCATTAGTCCCTCCAATGAATATTCAGGACTGATTTTGTTTAGGATTGACTGGTTGGATCTCCTTGTGGTCCAAGGGACTCTCAAGGGTCTTCTCCAATACCACAGTTCAAAAGCATTAATTCTTTGGCACTCAGCTTTCTTTACAGTTCAACTCTCACATCCATACATGACTACTGGACAAACCATAGCCTTTACTAGATGGACCTTTGTTGGTAAAGTAATGTTTCTGCTTTTTAATATTCTGTTTAGGTTGGTCATAACTTTCCTTCCAAGGGGCATCTTTTAATTTCATGGCTGCAGTCACCATCTTCAGTGATTTTGGAGCTCCCCCCCCCCCCAAAAAAAAAGCCTGTCACTGTTTCCATTGTTTCCTCATCTATTTTCCATGAAGTGATGGGACCAGATGCCATGATCTTAGTTTTCTGAATGTTGAGTTTTAAGCCAACTTTTTCACTCTCCTCTTTCAGTTTCATCAAGATGCTCTTTAGTTCTTCTTCACTTTCTGCCATAAAAGTGGTGTCACCTGTTTATCTGTGATTATTTATATTTCTCCTGGCAATCTTGATTCCAGCTTGTGCTTCATCCAGCCCAGCATTTCTCATGATGTACTCTGAATGTAAGTAAAATAAGCAGGGTGACAATATACAGCCTTGACATACTCCTTTGCTGGTTTGAAACCAGTCTGTTGTTCCATGTCCAGTTCTAACTGTTGTTTCTTGATCTGCATGCAGATTTCTCAGGAGGCAGGTCAAGTGGTCTGATATTCCCATCTCTAAGAATTGTCCACAGTTTGTTGTGATCCACACAGTCAAAGGCTTTGGTGTAGTCATTAAAGGAAAAGTATATTTTCTTCAATATAGGTGAATTGATATGATATACCATGTTAACAAACTGAAGAATAAAAGCCATATGATCATCTCAATAAATGCAGGAAAAAACTGTTGACAAAATTCAACACCCATTTGCAATAAAACCTCTCCAGAAAGTGGGCATAGAGGGAATCACCCTCAACATAATAATGGCAATATATGACACACCCACAGCAAACATCATTCTCAATGGTGAAAACCTGAAAGCATTTCCTATAAGGTGAAGTTCTGAAAAACTTTTAACGTATACAAATAGAAACTTGATTTGGGCAGTTTTTCCATGTGTAAGTTTTTCCATAGGTGTAAGGTAGAAGAAAGTGTAATCTTGCCTGTTAGATAAGTGTTTTTGAAGGCTTCTGATTATTCGTCAAGTAAAATATCCATTTTCAGCACAGTAATCTTCAGATTTGGAATTTTTTGGCATTCATTTTTATGACCTCTGGTTATTCCTGTGATTTACTTATTATACTGCATTTACCTCTTTAAAATCCAGCCAAGCTTCTGTCTCACACTTTTTTCGTCTAGGCTGTTTATCCCTCTGGCTATGAAGCTCACAAATGGTAAGTAAAGCCATGCTTTTCTTAGAGATAACATTGATGCTGTGATAGAAAACAAAGATTTAGAGCACTCACAGCTTGTAAGACTATTATCTGGAGTTGTTTATAACTTGTAAGCCCTGTTCCAGAGCCAGTAGAGTCATAGATTTTCTCTAGCATCACTTGCTATTCAACCATATAATTCTACCCACTAATCTGTAAGCATTTCCCAATCATGCAAATCAAATTCGAATGATATCCTGTTAGGAAAACCCGGGAGTTAGATCAAGTGGTAATAAGATTTACATAGAGGTTTCTGCAACTAGGGATCATATTTTAACAACGTCAGAGTGTAATAAATCTTCATTTCAAGTCATACTGATATTTAAACTAGATGTTGGGTCATTAAAAAAAATTAAAGCATTATAAATGTGTCACACATTCATAAAAGTGATCTTCTGAGAAAGAAACCGGTGATTCATTTTAGGTATGTCTTTTAGAATTTATTTTCTGACAGTAGTATTGCTATAACTATGGTGGAGTAGTTAAATGTAATTGTTCACTTGTGCTGACATTTTTTTTTCCCTGAGGGATGGTCATCATTAATTTTACTGATAAGAGAGGGGGAAGCATGGAATAATGGGAAGAGCAAAGACATAGAAGCCAAATGGCCTGGCTTATTTGAGGCCTACTTGCTGCTCCATAAAGTGGGGTGATTCAGTTAAATTCTCATGTCCTCAGTTACTGCCTCTGTAAAATGAGGATAATATAAATCACAGAAATTGTATACACTTTTGTGTACACAATTGTATATACATTGTTTAGTGAGACTATAGGGAAGAAAACAGATAGAAACTGTGAGGTGTCATATTGTTGTTCAGTTGCTAAGTTGTATCTGACTCTGAGATACCATGGACTGCAGCATGCTAGGTTTTCCTGTCCTTCACTATCTCCTGGAGTTTGCTCAAATTCGTGTCCATTGAGTCAGTGATGCCATCCAACCATCTCATCCTCTGTCCTCTGTCGTCCCCTTCTCCTCCTGCTCTCAATCTTTCCCAGCATCAGGGTCTTTTCCAATGGGTCAACTCTTCGCATGAGGTGGCCAAAGTATTGGAGTTTCAGCTTCAGCATCAGTCCTTCCAATGAACACCCAGGACGCATCTCCTTTAGGATGGACTGGTTGGATCTCCTTGCATCTTTCAAGAGTCTTCTCCAATACCACAGTTCAAAAGCATCAATTCTTCGGTGCTCAGCTTTCTTTATAGTCCGACTCTCACATCCATACATGGCCACTGGAAAAACTATAGTCTTGACTAGATGGGCCTTTGTTGACAAATTAATGTCTCTGCTTTTTAATATGCTATCTAGGTTGGTCATAACTTTCCTTCCAAGGAGTAAGCGTCTTTTAATTTCATGCCTTTTAGATCCATACTAACTGGGTTAGGAATTGAATGCTGGTGTTATTGTTATTTTTGATTAAAAGATATGGAAGCTAATATTCAAAGTAGTGAAATAGTTTCAGGCCCATATGTTTCACACAGGATACAAACCAAATGATTGTCTATGAACTTCCATATAATTTCCTATATGGAGAAAAATGAGCATGAAAATGTTAGTTTCTCATTCATGTCCAATTCATTGCCACCCCATGGATTAGAGCCCACCAGGCTCCTCTGTCCATGGAATTCTCAAGGCAGGAACTGTGGAGTGGGTTGCCGTTCCCTTCTCCAGAGGATTTTCACAACCCAGGATGTGCCAGGTACCCTGCATTGTGGGCACATTCTTTACCATCTGAGCTGACAGGGAAGCCTGAATTTCCTATATACATTTCAGATAATGATGAAGGTGAAAGAGAAGAGTTAAAAAGCTGGCTTAAAACTCAGCATTCAGAAAACTAAGATCATGGCATCTGGTCCCATCACTTCAAGGCAAATAGATGAGGAAACAATTAAAACAGTGACAGACTTTATTTTTTGGGACTCCAAAATCACTGCAGATGGTGACTGCAGCCATGAAGTTAAAGGACGCTTGCTCCTTTGAAGAAAAGTTATGACCAACCTAGACAGCATATTAAAAAGCAGAGACATTACTTTGCCGACAAAGGTCCATATATAGTCAAAACTGTGGATTTTCCAGCAGTCATGTATGTATGGAGAGTTGGACCCTAAAGAAGACTAGGTGCTGAAAAATTGATGCCTTTGAGCAGTGGTGTCAGAGAAGACTCTTGAGAGTACCTAGAACTGCAAGGAGATCCAACCAGTCAATCCTAAAGAAAATCAGCCTGAATATTCATTGGAAGGACTGATGCTGAGCCTGAAGCTCCAATATTTTGGCCACCTGATGCGAAGAACTGACTAATTGGCAAAGACCCTTATGCTGGGAAAGATTGAAGGAAGGAGAAGGGGGTGACACAGGAGAAATGGTTGTATGGCATCACCAACTCAACAGACATGAGTTTGAGCAAGCTCCACAAGGTGGTGAAGGGCAGGGAAGCCTGGTGTGCTGCAGTCTATGAGGTTGTGAAGAGTCTGAAATGACTGAGTGATGGAACAACAAAATTCCACACAATATCGTGTTTCACCACATTTTAAATATATTTTTCTTCATAAAGTTGTTTCCTTTCATACATAATGTTAGCAAGAAACAAACAAAAATAAGATTGCTTGAAGTGTTCTTAGTCATAGGGAAATGAAAAATGGGACAGCCTAACCCCTGACCATGAGAAACTCAGTATGCTGTATGCAGTCATTCCATGAAACATGTTTCTTTGAGATCAAATGAATAGAAACATAATACATTATTTAAATAATAATTTCCGTCTACCTAATACCTAATGAGTATACATTGGTGAAAAATACTGTGCAGATACTCCTAGGAATATAGTGATTAAGAGGAAACATTCTTTGGTCTTAGGGGGATTTGCAGTCTACTGACTTGACATTTTAATATTTTTCTCCAGTGTTTTTGTGATTACTGTTCTTGTCATTCGGGTCATTCAACCCTTACTTGGATAGCTAAAATAAGTTTCAAATAGTTTCCTTGTCTTAAAGCCATCTTCTGCAATATATTTGACACTGGCATCACGTTCTAAATTACAAATGCCAAATAAATAAATAAATTACAAATGCCATACAATATAAACAAGGGTTCATTAATATTGAATACAAATTGATATGGAAAAAGATAAGCATAGAAAACATATTATGTTCCTGAAATTAGGAAAAGAAACATAGACGCAGGAGGGAGCAGGCGACTCAGCTGTGTCTGACTCTTTGCAGCCCCATGGACTGTAGCCCTCCAGGCTCCTCTGTCCATGGAATTTTTCAGGCAAGAATACTGGAGTGGGTTGCCATTTTCTCCTCCAGGGGATCCCTGACCCAGGGATCGGACCACATCTCCTGCATTGGCAAACTAATTCTTTACCACAGAGCCACCTGGGAAGCCCATAGACAGAGGTAACATTGCAAATAAGTTTGTAGGCAGAGTAGGGGTTTGCCAGGGAGAGAATCCAGGAAGAAGCATTTCTGATATTACATTTAAGGAATGGAGTTGTTATACATTGTGGCCATACGGTGTGCCACTCAGAATTCTCTTTAGTAGAGAACTGGTAACAAGTAGAGTTGTTGGTAGAGCTTCTACATGCCACTACCACATGGTCTCTGCTGTAATGTTTGAGCCGAGGACCTGCTCTTCCAAGACAGCCGAAGCCAATGATTGCTCATGGGCAAGGTACTAGGAGCTAGTCAGTTTCACTCAACATAGGTCTCTTCCTCAGGCCATTTTTGAACTAGCTGAGGCTTTCTCTCTTTCTCTGAGTTGTATAAAATTCTGGGGTGTTCCTCCTCAATCCTTCCTTCTCTTCTTTCATGAATTGTAGTTTGAAGACTTTCCCTTCCTATTCCTGCTCCCTCGAATCTGTCATAACCACGAACCCCAATAAACCTCCTGCTCTTCTCACTCTGGTTTGCTGTGTGCTTCTCAGCTGACATGGTGTATTAAAGTAAAGAACTGTGAACAAATCACGTATTGCAAGTGCTTTTCTCTAATTGGAGTGAAAGCATATATCGTGGTTCTAAGAAATTACTTGGACATGGTATTTGTTTCAACACTTTTGTCTCTCAAATATCTTCTCTGAGACAGAACAAATTTTAAGCCAAGGGGATACAAAGATAAGGACAGTAATTTTTGTACGCATGATCAAGTCCTGTTCTGAGAGTGCAATCATAGCTCCAATTTGTTGGAGTCCAACAAAGTTAGCCTAGGTACCCAACTAATACAACCAGCTATAACAGTACTGTTCTGCAATAGGTTTGTAATAATTCTTGCATGAATGATACATATACACATACATAAAAACAAACACAAAAAGTAAAACATTTTTAATCTTACAGTACAGTACCTTGAAAAGTATACTGAGTTCAGTTCAATCTCTCAGTTGTGTCCCACTCTTTGTGACCCCATGGACTGCAGCACGCCAGGCTTCCCTGTCCATCACCAACTCTGGGAGCCTACTCAAACTCACGTCCATCATGTCGGTGAGGCCATCCAACCATCTCATCCTCTGTTGTCCCCCTCTCCTCCTGCCTTCAATCTTTCCCAGCATTAGGGTCTTTTCAAATAAGTCAATTCTTTGCATCATGTGGTCAAAGTTTTGGAGTTTCAGCTTCAGCATCAACTGTTCCAATAAAAATTCAGGACTGATTTCCTCAGGTTTGACTGATTGGATCTGCTTGCAGTTCAAGGGACTCTCAAGGGTCTTCTCCAACACCACAGTTCAAAAGCATCAATTCTTTGGTGCTCAGCTTTCTTTATAGTTCAAGTCTCACATCTATATATGACTCCTGGAAAAACCATAGCTTTGACTAGATGGACCTTTTCTGATAAAGTAATGTCTCTGTTTTTTTAATATGCTGTCTAGGTTGGTCATAACTTTCCTTCCAAGGAGTAAGCGTCTTTTAATTTCATGGCTGCAATCACCATCTGCAGTGATTTTAGAGCCCAAGAAAATAGTCTCTCACTGTTTCCATTGTTTCCCCATCTATTTGCCATGAAGTGATGGGACCAGATGCCATGATCTTACTTTTCTGAATGGTGACTTTTAAGCCAGCGTTTTTACTCTCCTCTTTCAGTTTCATCAAGAGACTCTTTAGTTCTTCTTCCCTTTCTGCCATAAAGGTGATGTCACCTACCTATCTGAGGTTATTTATATTTCTCCCAGCAATCTTGATTCCAGCTTGTGCTTCATCCAGCCCAGCATTTCTCATGATATACTCTGCATATAAGTCAAATAAGCAGGGTGAAAATATACAGCTTTGACATACTCCTTTGCTGATTTGGAACCAGTCTGCTGTTCCATGTCCAGTTGGAAAATGTCTAACTGTTGCTTCTTGTCTTGCATATAGATTTCTCAGGAGGCAGATCAGGTGGTCTGGTATTCCCAACTCTTTAAGAATTGTCCACAGTTTGTTGTGATCCACAAAGTCAAAGGCTTTGGCGTAGCCAATAAAGCAAAGTAGATGTTTTTCTGGAACTCTCTTGCTTTTTTGGTGATCCAGCAGATGTTGGCAATTTGATTTTTTGTTCCTCTGCCTTTCGAAATCCAGCTTGAACATCTGGAAGTTCATAGTTCATGTAATGTTGAAGCCTGGCTTGGCATGCATGTTCCAGGGGCTGGCATGCATGCTCACATCTTTGAAATTTCACAACTTGAAGTTTTATATATAGAGGCCTTATCGTTTGACACCTGCACTAGTGGAGTGCACAGTGTATGGATGGGAAATAGGAGATACCATTGTTTATACTTTAGAAGTTGTTCCTGCCCTTGAAAAGTCTCCTGGGAATGGGTATGGTAGTCCCCCAAATCATGTCACTGAGGCAAGAGAAATGTGTTGTTTGCACCGAGGCCCCATCTCATCAGGAGTCAATCCTATCTGCAAAATAGAACATTATTATTAGCAGTTATTCGTCTGCTCATCACCAAGGATACTAATATGGGATATTGTTATCCATAAAAGTAAAATGAGTGGAAGGTTCAGGAACCTTAGAATACAGAGAAAAGGTTAAAATAGTACACAAACACAATAATTTTAAACAATTCTTGCTTTTGGCGTTGGAAGCAGTTCACCTCATCTAATTTTTTTATTAAGTCATCAACACATTATTTTATCAAACTAAGATTAAGCACTGAGATTTAAGCAAAAATATGATTAATTTTTCAGTGTTAAAGTTTAGAGTGAGTTTTTGAGTATATCAAAAACTTCTGATGAATGTATTAACATTGGATGAATTTGTAAATAAAACCACATAGATTCTTATAATACCAATGTTAGGCCTGTAATAGAAAGCCAAAAATAATTACTAGAGAACATCTTTGAAAAACAGATGCAATGTTGTATGTGTTTCTAATAAATTACTTACAGTCCATTATGGGATGTTATGCCTTTGAACAGTATTTAATCCATCAGCAGACGATTAGGTAGTGAAACTATTTGAAGCAAACTTTGAAAGCTGTCCTTACATTTTCCTCCATACTCCAAGATGCTTTATATCTATGGACTGAAAAAAAAAACAAGCTATTCATACAAAATCATTTTTACCTTCAGTATAAAATGATTATTCTAAAGAAACATAATGTAATTAAATTGTCATCTGAAGCTTCTGTCCTTCTTTCTGCAAATGGTAAAATGATCCATTTGATAATAATAAAAGCCAATTATGTGGGACATAGATTTCAGTAAATCTATTAAAGATTTTTTGTGTTTATGCCTGCAGATCCAGAAAACCATTATATATAAATTAAATTAATCTATTCAGCTTTTGGACTCAAAACCTCTGCCTAGATTTTTACCACCAGAGGATCTTAAAGCTATTTGAGTTATTAAACTTGGAAATAAATAATATCACATTTTTATTGTGCCATGTTCCCCAAATAATTTTGCTTAATTTCCATAGATACCAAGCACAAGTAAATTTAAAGACAAATTGGGCATATGTAAAAAGTATCTGTTTAGATTCCATATATATTGCAATCATTGTTAAATGGTGGTTTCTCTTTCCTAAGAAATTGACTTCCACAAGAAGCTGCTGCAATGGCCACATACAATGTAGGAACATGATTTCATTTGGGGGGTCTGCTCAGAAAGCCAAATATTGAAACAAAGAGTAACAAAAAATATGTAAGACAATGCCTAGTGGACTTAAGGATAAATATTGTCTTTGAGCTGTTTAAAAGTAGATGTAAAGAAACATAAAAGTAAAGTTGCTCAGTCATGTCTGACTTTTTGCGACCCCATGAACTGTATCTGCCAGGCTCCTCCATCCATGGCATTTCCCAGGCAAGAATACAGGAGTGGGTTGCTATTTCCTTCTCTAGGGCATCTTCCTGACCCAGGGATGGAACCTGGTCTCCCACATTACAGGGAGACTCTTTTCCGTCTGAGCCACTAGAAAATATGGTATACTGCTTATTATAATAAATATAGAAATGTTCTTGTGACTCCAAATACCTAAGATAGTACAGCTGATGCATATACAAAGAGGGTATATGATCAGTAATCCAATTTGACACTGACAGACCTACTCTTTACCTTTAAAAAGAAATTCAGGTATTTATTGATGCAGAAGTAATACAATACACACATATGTAATTTAAAGAATAAAAATCTCATCCCCCCTCCACAGAATGTGCTCTGCATATGTTTGGGATGTATTTTTATAGATTTTGTCTTCTCTATCTCTGTGTCTCTCTCTTTCTCTCTCTCCTTCCCCCACATATTTGTAGTATTTAATCTCTATTTTTCCTTTTGTTTTTTAACTTCAGTTCAGTTCAGTTCAGCCACTCAGTCATGTCCGACTCTTTGCAACCCCATGAATCACAGCACGCTAGGCTTTCCTGTCCATCACCAACTCTCAGAGTCCACCCAAACCCATGTCCATCGAGTCGATGATACCATCCAGCCATCTCGTCATCTGTTGTCCCCTTCTCCTCCTGCCCCCCAATCCTTCCCAGCATCAGCGTCTTTTCCAGTGAGTCAACTCTTCACATGAGGTGACCAAAGTATTGGAGTTTCAGCTTCAGCATCAGTCCTTCCAATGAACACCCAGGACTTATCTCCTTCAGGATGGACTGGTTGGATCTCCTTGCAGTCCAAGGGACTCTCAAGAGTCTTCTCCAACACCACAGTTCAAAACCATCAATTTTTCGGTGCTCAAATTTCTTCACAGTCCAACTCCCACATCCATTCATGACCACTGGAAAAACCATAGCCTTGACCAGATGGACCTTTGTTGGCAAAGTAATGTCTCTGCTTTTTAATACGCTGTCTAGGTTGGTCATAACTTTCCTTCCAAGGAGTAAGCGTCTTTTAATTTCATGGCTGCAGTCACCATCTGCAGTGATTTTGGAGCCCAAAAAAATAACGTCTGACACTGTTTCCACTGTCTCCCCATCTATTTCCCATGAGGTGATGGGACCAGATGCCATGATCTTAGTTTTCTGAATGTTGATCTTTAAGCCAACTTTTTCACTCTCCTCTTTCATTTTCATCAAGAGGCTTTTTAGTTCCTCTTCACTTTCTGCCATAAGGGTGGTGTCATCTGCATATCTGAGGTTATTGCTATTTCTCCCGGTAATCTTGATTCCAGCTTGTGCTTCATCCAGCCAAGCGTTTCTCATAATGTACTCTGCATATAAGTTAAATAAGCAGGATGACAATATACAGCCTTGACGTACTTCTTTTCCTATTTGGAACCAGTCTGTTTTTCCATGTCCAGTTCTAACTGTTGCTTCCTGACCTGCATACAGGTTTCTCAGGAGGCAGGTCAAGTGTTCTGGTATTCCCATCTCTTTCAGAATTTTCCACAGTTTATTGTGATCCACACAGTCGGAGGCTTTGGCTTAGTCAATAGAGCAGAAATAGATGTTTTGAACTCTCTTGCTTTTTCAATGATCCAGCAGATATTGGCAATTTGATCTCTGGTTCCTCTGCTTTTTCTAAAGCCAGCTTGAACATCTGGAAGTTCTCGGTTCACATATTGCTGAAGCCTGGCTTGGAGAATTTTGAGCATTAAAGGGTGGGACAAATTGAGAAAGTAACACTGAGATATATACACTGTCATGTATAAAATAGTTAGTGGGAAGTTGCTAAATACCACAGGCAACCCAACTTGGCTCTGTGATCACCTAGAGGAGTGGGATGGTGGAATAGTAGGGAGATTTTAGAGGGAGGGTATATATAATTATGACTGATTCACTTTGTTGTATGGCAGAAACCAACATAACACTGAAAAGCAAGTTTCAACCGATTAAAAGGTTAAAGATTAAAATTAACAGTAATTTGCAAAAATTACTGCAAGTTATCCATTACTACATTTTACAGATAAGCGAACTAAGACTCAGATAATTTAAATCAGATTTGCAAAGTTATACAGCTTGTGAGTTACAAGGTTACATCATGCCACATAAATATAAAAGTCTATTCCCCTTTGAATAGACTAAAATAGTGGTTATCAATCCAGACAGCCCATTAAAATCACTTTGAAAAAGAGTAATAATAGGCACCTCACCAAACCAATTAAGTTATATCACTGAGGGTGGGGCTGAGGCTTTAGCAATTTTATCTCTCTAGAAGAGTCTAATGTACTAAAAGCTATTCTTTTAGAGAAACTCAAGATCTGACCCTCTATGGGGTCGCACAGATTCGGACATGACTGAAGCGACTTGGCAGCAGCAGCAACAGCAAGATCTGACAATTCTATTGAGACTTTCAGAATATGCATGTTTTAACATGCCCTTGATTTCTATGATAGAAATTATAACATATTCAACATAAACCAGCATGAAACATATCACTAATAAATACCTTAGTGATGGAAGGGGACTCGACAGATCATTTGTCTCTCCTTGAGGTTTTTATGCTGAAAAGAAACTTTCCTAGAAAAATAAGAAAACTTTCCTATGACTATACAATTCATTTCTTATTGTGGGCCACAATAGTATTAATCCTTAAATTCCTTTATTTGTATAGTCATTGCAGTATATGAAAACTCTCACGAATCATGTATTAGCTTATTCAGTGTTCATTAGGAAAAGGAAGAAGACTGTGTTTAACTGAATAGTTTGATTTCTTTTGTTAATTATTGACATTAAGTTTATATATAATCAATTTCAGAAGCTATGTATTAGAAGGATCAAAAGAAGATTTTGATAAGGCATAAAGTTTTAATTGATATAGATGTTTAAAATGCCTTAAATGTAAAGAATGAACGTTAATATGATTTTTAACTGTATGCATTATGTATGTATAATATATTACATAATAAACTTGAAATATACGGGTAACAGATTGGGCATCTTTAAGCACCATAAGGGAGAGTGGCCATGATCATCATGCCATGCCTGGAAAAAGAAGCCATTGAATAAGTATTTACTGACTGAATCTATGACTTTGTACATGTTTGTATCTGCATGACTATGTATCCTTAATCCAATTATAAATTTCTTAAGAGCAGAGAATTTCCTTTTATCTTTTTATATCTGCTACAACAATTAGCATAGATCTAGGTACATCATAAGTTTTCTGATAAATATATACAGTTTTCTTTCTAAATGCAATCTAAAATATCATTTGATATTTTACTGACTTATTAAATGAAGCATAATTGGTAAACTATAATATTAAATCAAATTTATTCTCTTTCAGGAAAAATATTGTTTAATTTTTTTTAAAATTCTTATTACTCTCCTCTTTTTTCTCATAAAAATAAATGGAAGGTTTCTCCAAAATTCAGAAATATATTTTAAGTAATTTGAAAAGGACCATGAGAGCAAAATGTCTATTTTTGTGTCTCCTTGAAATACATACAAAGTCATTTCTTGACCAATAATCTTGCTATTCAAATTGTGCTCTGCACATCATCATCAGCAGTATCTGCTGAGTGTTTGTTATAACTGCAGAAACTCAGAGTCCACTGTTGTTTAGTTGCTAAGTTGCACCTGACTCTCACAAACCCATGGACTGTAACCCCACCAAACTCTTCTGTCCATGAGATTTTCCAGGCAAAATTACTGGAGTGAGTAGCCATTTCCTTCTCCAGGGAGTTTTCCCAACCCAGAGATTGAGCCTGTATCTCCTGCATTGGCAGGCAGCTTCTTTACCTCTGAGTCTCCAGGGAAGCCCAATTCAATTATACATATCTATTTATATGTACTATATACATGTAATTTTTATATTGTTTGCATTATGGTTTGTAAAATGATGTTGTGTATAGTTCTCTGTGCAATATTCCTTCTATGTTTTAATGTACAATAATTTTTCAAGCATCTGTGTGTGTTTTTTGGTATATTGAATGATCTTTCAACTATAAGTAGTTAAGCAACACAGGTCCTAATGCCAACCTTTGTAATTGTTGGACATATGACCCTAAGCAAGTGATCAGTGTCCCTAGGCTCAGATTTCTCTTCTTAGAAATGACAGTGTTGACATAGACAGTCTCTGGAACCTCCACTTCCATCATTCCATGACATTGACCTCATAGCAGCGTCATTTTCGTAAAGTTGCCAATACATCCAATTTAAATCCTCTTGCTTATGATACTAATCAGAAAAAAAGAGCCTTATTTTACACAGTCTGCAACCATGAAAAAATAAGTAAAATATTCAGAAGAATTAAGATGTCTATTCAGTTTGCTGAGATGGTTTGATGTGTATCAATAAACATTTGCAGGGGAATAGTAGCTAATGCTCAGATGCAATACTTCCATAACTTATTCATCCCTGCCTTTTCACAGCAGCAGACTGTTCAGAGCCTTGTTAAGCCCCCAGCTAGTTCCTACTCACAGACTCTATTTCTGAGAGTGCAATTGATTTTTGAAGTTAACATTCCCAATCTCAAGGCATCTAGTAGAGCAAGAGGTTATGAGTGTAATAGAGAGATTTTATTTTCCTCAAAGCCTGCTCTGAATTCAGAATTTTACTAAAGGTGAAGAGAGCAGTGAGGCAAATTCACATCCAACCCAGTGGGGAGGAAGGGAATGAACACAAGGCAAATGAGAATTCAAGGAGAGCCATAAACAAATATGTCCCACTTACATTAAATATGAAGAATCACATTTAACATCTCCAGACTTCTTCACTGATCTTGATATCTCAGCTTATTATTGCCCTCAATTCTAGAGTTGAACATCTACTTATAAGTTATGAGCTGTATTTGGTAATGAGGATACAAATGTGAAAGAGAAAATCTGATCCTCTGTCCCCTCTCTTTCTCTGGCTCCAGCATTGGGGCTGAGTCCTCAGTTTCCTGAAACACAAATCACCTGCACTGAACTTTTTGTCATCAACTCTCATTCCTGGCAACAGAAGTCCAGACATAGAAGGCCCTTCACAGTTTGCCTACTGCTTACTTTTCTTACCCCATCTTCGTCTTCACATATTCTTATACTCTCGGTTCTACTGAAATCTCTGCATCCCACTCAGTTTGACTTCAGTAGATGGACCAAGCTATTAAATTGCATTGCTTTTACATATTATCCCATCTTGCCAGAGTGACTTTACTGATTTTCTTTGCTTTGTTATATCCCACTAGGCCTTCAAGTATCGGCTTAGCTTTCCAGGATTTAGGAGACCCATTCTAGTGCCTAGGACTGGTGATTCGTTATTGTATCCACATAGGAAATAGCTCTTTTATCTACTGTAGAATGCTACCATCTATTTACCACTCTAGATCAAACAGTTCTTTCAGTCAACCAGACTATTGTCTGACCAGTATATGCACAAGTAAATTTTCATAAAAAATAAAGTGTTAAATAAATTACCCTAAGAGGTAGGTGGTCATATAACTCTCTTCAATTTATAGTTGAAGAAGTGTTAAAGATCTTATAACAAACTCAGATCAGTAGGTAAAGCATATTTACTTTTCTGAATAAATTGCATGCTTTTCTCCAATGGAGTGTCACTTTATCTCATGTTGAACAAAATCAGTGATGGGGAGAAATATCAAAACTACAAAAGCACCAACAGGAGAGAAAGGTGAATTCTGTGATTCTTGATGGTCTGTTGACACACAGCACGTTCTCAGGAGAAATGCAGAAGGGGTTTGGGAAGTGAGATGACCCTATAAATGAATTTTTAATAAATGAAATGACAAGTCATTTTCTCAAAGAAATGAGTGGCAATACCTATTTTTAATCAACTTTCACCATTTTGTTGTTGCTGCTGCTTCCAAAAACATGAGATTGGCCCTGAACACTTTGCAGATTAGACAATAAGTTTGCCTACTGTAATCTTTTCCACAAAGTCCTTTAAAGTTTTTCTTTTTTTATCTTAAAAAAAAAGTAGGTTTAATCACAACTGACTTTGGATAGGGCCATTTGCCATCTATCTGACTTTCTACCTTTCTACCTTTTTCATATTTTTCACTATGTATTTATTTTTAATGTCTAGAGTTTATGATTTGAGGGTGAGAGCTTTCTCCCCAACTCAAGTTTATAAATTTTCAATTGGCTTGTGAGGCCATTAGGGGTACTTCTTCTTGTCTAATTTGGGTTCTGGGAAGACTTCATTCAAGTCTTCAGTGGTCATCTGGATCAAATGTAATTACGTCCCTCACCTCCAGCTCTTTCTCATATTCCTGAATCCTGCTCTTCCAGAGAGACAAAAACTCAGCACAACTTTTCATATCTTCTGTTTCTTCAGCATCCACCTGGGCACTATATTTATGCTCTGGCATAGGAAACTTCAGGGCAATAAATTTCTTTTCAAAGTCATCCACCAAGTCAGCCTTAGCCATGTTGACCTTGTAGTAAATCCAGTCAGTGGCAGGTGGCTTCTGAGGCAGAGTAGCCAACCTGGGGTGCTAGTCTCATTCTAGGATTTTAAGGAGTTCGCCAAGGCCTTCTGGTTTCCAGAAGTGATCTCTCCAAACCAACCCAGTCCATAGCTTTTAGAGCAAGTTTCCAGCCTGCGATCTTGAGATCCTTCACCAACCCCTGGCACAGCCCACAGTCCAAAGCAGCCAATGTATTTATTTTTAATTGGAGGATAGTTACCTTACAATGGGCTTCCCTGATATCTCAGTTGGTAAAGAATCTGCCTGCAATGCAGGAGGCCCCAATTCAATTCCTGGGTTGGAAAGATCCACTGGAGAAGGAATAGGCTACCCACTCCAGTATTTTTGGGCTTCCCTTGTGGCTCAGCTGGTAAAGAAGCCACCTGCAATGTGGGAGACCTGGGTTCAATCCTTGGGTTGGGAATATCCCCTGGAGAAGGGAAAGGCTACTCACTCCAGGTTTCTGGCCTGGAGAATTCCATGGATTGTCTAGTCCATGGGGTCACAAAGAGTCGGACATGACTGACCGACTTTCACTTTCTTTACATGACAATATTTTCTTGGTTTCTGCCATACATCAAGGTGAATCAGCTATTGGTATACACATGTCTCCCCTCTCTTGAACCTCCCTCCCATGTCCCTTCCCTCTAGATTGTCACAGAACACCAGATTTGAATTCCCTGCGTCATATAGCAAATTCCCACTGGTGTTCTATTTTACATATGGTAATGTATTTGTTTCCATGTGCTCTGCTCTGCTTCGTTGCTCAGTCGTGTCTGACTCTTCGCCACCCCACGAACTGTAGGCACCTCTGTCCATGGGGATTCTCCAGGCAAGAATACTGGAGAGGGTTGCCATGCCCTCTTCCAAGGGATCTTCCCAACCCAGGGATCACACCCAGGTCTCCCACGTTGCAGGCAGATTCTTTAGTGTCTGAGCCACCAGGGAAGCGTTTGTTTCCATGCTGCTCTCAATTCCTCGCACACTCTCCTTCCCCTACTGTGTCCACAGTTTGTTCTTTATGTCTGCACCTCCTTTGTTGTGTTACAAGTAGGCTCATCAGGACCAGCTTTCTAGATTCCATATATACGTGTTAATACATGATATTTGTTTTTCTCTTTCTGACTTACTTTACTCTGTATAATAGGCCCTAAGATAATCCACCTAAGTTTTATTGGAGCTGTTTTCTTCTCCTTTTAAAAGCAATTCTACTTAAATTTTGACAAATTTTAAGGGCCCTTAACTGCTAAGAGCTTAGGCAATATATCATTGGCATACACATACTACCAAATATTTTTTCCGGTTCTTCATTTTTAAATTGTCAAACATGCATAAAGGTTAAAAGAATGAACCACGAAGATTCAACATAAATTTGGCACTTGTTAATATTTTCCTTATGTGGCTCATGGTATTTCACTCCTAAATACTCCAGCATTGTCTCCTAAAAACAAAAGTATCCTCTTATGTAACTGCATCCTCTTATATAACATCCTCTTATATATTATCTGACCTATGAAAACTAACCATAATACCTCAGCTTCATCTAATATTCTGTTTATGTTTCAATTTCGTGAGTTGCCTGCAATAAGTATGTTACTATTGCTTTTTTAGGACTTGGATTTTTTTAAGTTTATTAATTGCTCTTGGTTCTCATCTCTTTTTAGCCTATTTTCATCTATAGCAGTTCCACTTTCTTTTATTTGTTTATTTTTTCATGACAATGGTATAATTAATGTTTTAATGTTTTAAGACTCTGGGTCAGTTATTTTATAGAATGTTCCCAATATTTGCATTATCTTAGTGTTTTCTTGCAGTGTCATTTAATTGTTCCTCTATTCCCCTGTTTGTTTATAAACTAGGATTTGGGAGCAATGCCTGAATTAGATGCAGGTAAAATATTTTGGCAGGTGCACTTCACATTTCAGCATAAAAGAAAGTACATAATATAAATCGGTGTCCTTAGCAATAGTGCCAGATTTGGCTACTTGGTTAATATTTGACCAATAGATATCTTTGTTATAAAGATTAGTTTCCTCTTTGATTTTAGCAAATCATATATATTATATATATATAATATATATATTATATATATATATCTATATCTATATCTATAGATATAATAGATCCACTGACTCTAAAATTGGCTGGAAAACATTGGATTCTATTCTAATTTACGTCTACATCTTCTACGTTTTCTTACTTTTAAATCAAGAAAATTGCTTAAACTTTTTCAGCCTCATTATTCATTTATCTATATATTTTCATGGACATCTATTAAATGCTAATATGTGAATCAGTTCTTTTTTATGGCCAGAATTCTATTTGGTTCAGTTCACTTCAATAGCTCAGTCCTGTCCGACTCTTTGCGACCCTATGGGCTGCAACATGCCAGGCTTCCCTGTCCATCACCAACTCCCCAGGCTTACTCAAACTCATGGCCATCGATTCGGTGATGCCATCCAACCATTTCATCCTCTATCGTCCCCTTCTCCTCCTGCCTTCAATTTTTCCCAGCATCGTGGTCTTTTCCAATGAGTCAGTTCTTCATATCAGGTGGCCAAAGTACTGAAGTTTCAGCTTCAGTATCAGTCCTTTCAATGAAAATTCAGGACTGATATTCTTTAGGATTGATGGGTTGGATCTCCTTGAAGTCCAAGGGACTCTCAAGAATCTTCTCCAACACCACAGTTCAAAAGCATCAATTCTCCGGTGCTCAGCTTTCTTTATAGTCCAACTCTCACATCCATACACGACTGCTGGAAAAACTGTAGCTTTGATTAGATGGACCTTTGTTGGCAAAGTAGTCTCTGCTTTTTAATATGCTATCTACGTTGGAGCCTCACAGAATTTTTAGGTTTCAATGCATTCTAGGTTTTATTTCTTATTGCTGTTTTTATTTAAAAATATCAATAAAACTTCCACGATGACTTCAGTGGAGACTGAGTAATATTTATATTAAAAATTAAATTGTGAGTTTTTATTTCCTATTCCTTTAGAAATGCCATAAATACTGATGGATAATTTTTTTAAGGGAATTCTTTCCTGTTTCAGCTACCATGGAAAAACAGCCTTTTTCCTTGCAAATTGCATTGTAATCTTTCTGATAGACATTTATCAACTGTTGGAAAATTAACACATGATTGATATTTCTTAAAAACAGCAGTCATAGGAAAGAATACATGTGACTTACTGAAGAAATATTTTTTTGAAGTAATTTAGAGAAAAACTGTTTGCTTAATCAAGTCACCTATACTTAAAGCTAAATATAAAGAGATCCCCATGTAGAGATTGAGGAGTTTGCCCTTCAAAAAAATCAACATTCATTTAAATTATGTCATGGAATTTTTGCTGAAATTCCATAATACAAGGAGGCCACAGTTTACCTTATGTCGATGAAATACGAACATCTGTTTAGCTATTAACATTAACTAATCTGGAGTAATCTAGAATGACCTCATTAATGCTTTTAATTATATCTCCACATTTCCCAGGAAAAGAAGATCACTAACCTTGTTTTGAAAAATATATTAAAAATATCACAATTTTGGTATCAGTTATCCACATAAAGTGCACTTGGTGCTTATTAATTAAATTTTTCCAGTTAACTTTTTGGAAAAAAAATAATCAAACTACCCTCTTCTTGCCAAAATCTTAATTAATTAATTTGTTCTTTTATAATGTCATGTGTGAAATGGTCAAACTGCCAGGAATTCAGTCAATGCGGATTTATAAAGTTCTAATTATGATAATATTAATTAGCAATTTTACTTTCTCTGACTTCTTAGCAGTCTTCTTGTATGATTTCCTTCTTTATTATTTTTTTCAAAAGTATATACATCTATCTTAGAAATAAGGATGAGAAAGATTCAACTGCAGTAGAACTTTGTGAATATAATTTGGTCATTTTTTCCCCCACTGAATTAGGTGAGAAAGTCTCACTTTTTTATGTCTAGGAGACCAACTGAATTATTCCCAAGTGACAAACATGCACATTATTATGACATTTAGTTTTTAAATGTTTAAGATATCCCATGCTTTAGTTTCCTACCCTTGTTTCAACAAATAACTGATGTTTGGAGTATATAGTCTAAACCATGCAATATCATGAGCTCTTAATGACATAATTTCAAATCATCTCTTCCCTCATGAGAGAAGGATCATCATTTTAAAAAATAGTCAAGAACTTCTACCATCTTTATTTTTTCTGAGATAATATTATGCAGAATTTTCAGGCACAAGATTATAACATGTTTGAATCCCATACATTTTGGCCAAATTCTACATGTGAGATTTGAGGGCACACGTTTCTTCTTTTGCTTTGGTTTGTAATGTGCAGTGGTATCCAGATGCATCAGCTAAGATCTGGTCACAGTCACAGTGCCAGTTGGGTTCAGGTGGAGATACAAAGGGTTAGGTTCAATTCTAGTCAATCTGAAAATACATGAGGCTGGAGTTCAAATGTTATGTCAGTGTAACTACAAACAGCAATCTTGGCCAAAAAGTCTATTTGATTTAAGAATTACCAGGTCAACAGAGAAACTATTGCTCTCAGGTCTGACTACAGCTGGTGGTCATATTAGGTATTCAGACTTCTCAACTTAGGAATTCAGTTCTGTTCAGTTCAGTAGCTCAGTTCAGTTCAGTTGCTCAGTCGTGTCCAACTCGTTGTGACTCCATGAACCACAGCTCGCCAGGCCTCCCTGTCCATCACCAATTCCCGGAGTTTACTCAAACTCATGTCCATCAAGTCGGTGATGCCATCCAACCATCCCATCCTCTGTTGTCCTCTTTTCCTCCTGCCTTCAAACTTTCACAGCATCAAGATCTTTTCAAATAAGTCAGTTCTTTACATCAGGTGGCCAAAGTATTGGAGCTTCAACTTCAGCATCAGTCTTTCTAAAGAATATTCAGGATTGATTCATTTAGGATGGACTGGTTGGATCTCCTTGCAGTCCAAGGAACTCTCAAGAGTCTTCTCCAACACCACAGTTCAAAAGCTTCGATTCTTTGGCACTTAGCTTTCCTTATAGTCCAAATCTCACATCCATACGTGGCTGCTGGAAAAACCATAGCTTTGACTAGATGGACCTTTGTTGGCAAAGTAATGTCTCTGCTTCTTAATATGCTGTCTAAGTTGGCCATAACTTTTCTTCCAAGGAGCAAGCATCTTTTAATTTCATGGCTACAGTCACCATTGCAGTGATTTTGGAGCCCCCCCAAATAAAGTCTGTCACTGTTTCCATTGTTTCCCCAACTATTTGACATGAAGTAATGGGACCAGATGCCATGATCTTAGTTTTCTGAATGTTGAGTTTTAAGTCAACTTTTTTACTTTCCTCTCTCACTTTCATCAAGAGGCTTTTTAGTTCATAAGGATGCTGTCATCTGCCTATCTGAGGTTATTTATATTTCTTCTGGCAATTTTGATTCCAGCTTGTGCTTCATCCAGCCCAGAGATTCTCATGATGTACTCTACATATAAGTTAAATAAGCATGGTAACAATATACAGCCTTGACGTACTCCTTTCCTGATTTGGAGCCAGTCTGTTGTTCCATATCCAGTTCTAACTGTTACTTCTTGACTGGCATACAGATTTATCAAGAGACAGGTCAGGTGACCTGGTATTCCCATCTCTTTCAGAATTTTCCACAGTTTATTGTGATCCACACAGTCAAACACTTTGGCATATTCAATAAAGCAGAAGTAGATATTTTTCTGGAACTCTTTGCTTTTTCCATGATCCAACAGATGTTGGCAATTTGATCTCTGGCTCCTCTTCCTTTACTAAATCCAGCTTGAACATCTGGAAGTTCATGGTTCACATAGTGTTGAAGCTTGGCTTGGAGAATTTTGATCATTACTTTGATAGCATGTGAGATGATTGCAATTGTGTGGTAGTTTGAACCTTCTTTCACATTGCCTTTCTTTGGGATTTGAATGAAAACTGACCTTTTCCAGTCCTGTAACCACTGCTGAGTTTTCCTAATTTGCTGGCATATTGAGTGCAGTACTTTCACAGCATCATCTTTCAGGATTTGAAATAGCTCAACTGGAATTCCATCATCTCCAATAGCTTTGTTCATAGTGATGCTTCCTAAGGCCCACTTGACTTCACATTCCAGGATGGCTGGTTCTAGGTGAATGATCATACCATCATGGTTACCTGGGTCATGAAGATCTTTTTTGTATAGTTCTTCTGTGTATTCTTGCCACCTCTTCTTAATATAAAGTACCAGTAGAGCATAATGATGTGAGGTATTAATTGTGGAGAAAGACTACTAGTTGCATCATTTCTTCATCACGTGAACTTTGCGAAAACTGATTAACTTCTCTGTATGTTAATTTCCTCATCTGTACCATGGTGGTAATACCAGTACTCCCTTAAAAAAGCACTTCTTATGAGGATTAAATGGGATAATATTATGCAGGTAATTACCATATGGGCATGTTCAGTGAATACTAGCTCTTGCTGTTGCTATTGTTCTAAAGTCTAACAAAAGGAAAACCTACCTAGCTATAAAGGCTACAGTTTGCTATTTCTGAGAATGATCGTAAGTTGTCCTAAGATCGCAAGGTGTCATTTTACTATGACAATCACTGCACTGTTTTCTGTAAATAATCTCATAACTCTAGGTGAGCTTCTCTTTTGGGGAAGATACAGACCTGTTTACAACCTTTCTGCTCCTCCCTCTCTGCCCACTGGCTGGATAACCATTTAATTTTGTCTTTTTTTGTGTGGGATGCCACAATTCCATTCAGAAAGAGTTTTGTCAGAATCTGCTGATTCAGGGTAATATAGCTTTCAGTTGATCGATCAGTGAAGATCCCTACCAATTTTGTAAAGATCTCTTGGTTCCTGTGCCTGGAAAGGAATACAAAGTTATCATAGAAATTCTTTCCTAGTATACTCCCAGCACAGTGTTAAAGTTATTCCGCTATTTGAATTAAAAAAAAAATATATTTCTTCTGATGTTTGCCTGAATTTCTTTTGTCTTCTCTTTTTGTACTGCCCAATTAAAATAAACCTTGAATTTTCCCTAGACCATAGTCAATATTCAGATAAAATTATGTTTTTCTCTCTACATTCACTTCTGAACAGTATTTATATATCTTTTCAAAGTGTTTCAGTGAAAGTGAAGTCGCTCAGTCATGTCCAACTCTTCGCGATCCCATGGACTATAGCCTACCAGGCTTCTCTGTCCATGGGATTTTTCAGGCAAGAGTACTGGAGTGTGTTGCCATTTCCTTCTCCAAGTAGTCTCCAAGTGAAAATGATTGTGGAGATTGAGTAATTTCAAACTTTTCAACAGGAGGGAAAAAAAATGGAGTTACTGACCAAGTGTGCTGACAATTTATCATCTTACAAGAGAGAAATGGGCATCTCAAAAAAAGCTGATTTCTTCAGATCTCGTCTGCATAACAAAACCAAGTTACTCTCCTGGTATTTATATTCAAGAGAGAACTGGAGGAGAATTGCCAAGAGGTAAATGAGAAGAAGTTGTGAAATTAGAGTATTATATATACTTACATGGATATTTTTAAAGGCCAAGATTATTATGTAACATATAAACATTTAATATAAAGAGGCAAAATGTAGATGTGTGCTAGTCAGTGAATAGTTTCAATGAATAGTTTCTTTTTACCAGTAAAGCATTAGGCTATAGTATTCTCTTTCACACACACACACATACACCCAATTTAAGTACATGAACTTTTGAATAGGTAATGCCTTTAAATGTTACATCTTTTAAAAAAATCTAACCTGCGCTGGGTCTTCATGGTGGCGTGCGGGCTGCTCTCTGCTTGTGTCCTGTGGGTCCAGGCCGTGTGGTTGTGGCCTGAAGGCTTTCTAGCTGTAGCATGCAGACCTAGTTGCCCGGTGGCGTGTGAGAACTGAGTTTGTTGACCAGGGATCGAATCTGTGTCCCTTGAAGTGGAAGATGGATTTTCAACCACTAGACCACCAGGGGAGTGTTAGTTGCTCAGTCGTGTTCAACTCTTTGTGACCCCATGGGCTGTAGCCAACCAGGCTCCTCTGTCCACGGAATTCTCCAGGCAAGAAGACTGGAGTGGGTTGCCATTTCCTTCTTCAAGGGATCTTGTTGACCCAGGTATTGAACCTGGGTCTCCTGCATTGGAGGCAGATTCTTTACCATGCCAGCCACCAGGGAAGCCCTGATCCCCAGGGAAGACCCCACAAAATGAAAATAAGTAAAATAAAATAAAAGGTAGAAAAGTGGAAAACAAAACAAAAGAAGACTTTCTCTCTCTTTTTTATTCTCAGACCCTAGGTTCTCTGCAAAAACTATTATTAAATCTTTTGTGTAGTCTTCTAGACTATTTGTGCATGAACATAAGCTCACATATTACATGTGTTTCCATTGTTGATATCTGATGTGAGTCCACTATTAAAATTCCCCTTGTATGTCATAACTATCTATTCATGTCAATGAATATAAATTTCCATTTAAATCAGCAAATGCTGTACACGGGGAGACTAAGATGGAGGAAGAAGCCTCTTGCAGGAATTTCTCCAGATGTCCTCTTCAAACAATAGGATGATCAGAGCAATGTCAGCTCTTGTGAGAAAACGCACACACATGATTTACATAACTGTAAGGTCTCCCTAACCCCGAAGGCTTGGATTAGTTTGGCCTCAAATAAAGCCTAGTTTCCCTCTTCTAGTATAGATTTATAATTTCTGGAAAATAGTATCTATTACTCTTGCTTCCAGTGAATAGCACATTAAATACATCTTGTATATTTTATTGCTTTACCCAAAACTGCTATATGCATAGCCCATTATTATTTTTTTTCTTTCCTTGTCCTTGCACCACTGTAAAATGAGATTCCAATGAATTTAATTACATCAATAGCAAAATCTGATCTTTAGAAATTACAAAGCTTTCTGAAGCAGACTTCATGTTTATTTCTTGCTGGCATTACTACCTAAAGCCAAAATGTCTCACATAAACTTCTGAGATAAATTATTAATAGTGCTAAAAGCAAGACATTTATTTTACAAGCTGTACTGAGGTATAATAGTGGCAAATTGCTGCCATTATTTCATTTATTGAATAATGCATTTATCTAAGATATTTATAGGTACATAAAAGGTATATATTATAATAAATATTATTATTTTAGTGATTAAGTTGTCCTGTCATTTATAAAAATATGAATATTAAATAATTTTTGATACTCAAGTAAATAATATACTCAGTGATTGTGTGTGTGTATGTGATGATATTCTCTAGTACTGAAAACCACCTCATTTGCACAGAGATATTGACAGACATTCCTATACAACAGTAAATTACATTTCCTAGAGTGAGTGCATCCTAACTTAAATTAGTGTATCTGGATCAGATGACTCATTTAGCAATACCAGTAAGTTCACTTTAAATGCAATATGACAAGGAGTCAGTTCTTTGCATCAAGTAGCCAAAGCTTCAGCATCAGTCCTTCCAATGAATGCTCCGGACTGATTTCTTTAGGATTGACTGGTTGGATCTCCTTGCAGTCCAAGGGACTCTCAAGAGTCTTCTCCAACACCACAGTTCAGAGGCATCAATTCTTTAGTGCTCAGCTTTTTTATAATAAACCTAAAAATGCTCTAAAAAATAAAAAAAAAAATGCAATATGACAGGGAGAGGAAAAAATGAGAGAAAGGCAGAAGCATTTGTGAATATATTAGGAAGCATCTAGTCATAGTTTTTTTATACCAGTAACAGACAAACACCAATGAAGTCACTATAGTATGTATATTTATATTTATAAACTACATTGTGAAAGGTAAAATTAAAAAAAATTATTTGGTCATTCTGAATATTATGCAGATAAATGTAAATCAGGAAAAAAAATATCTTGTCAAGCATTTACTTCTGCTTAATTTAATTCCTCACCAGTCAATAAGAATTATTTACCAGACATTAAGGTAAATGCTAGATATCAAAAGAGAAACCAGGAAGACCTAGGTAGTTAAAGAATCCGAGAAATAATTGTAATGCAATATAATGAGTGATGGGATATAGGGTTGGGGTCGTTTACGTACACAAGGGATGAAAATCTGATTGAATAGTCAAAGATTTTATGAAAGAGACAATACATTAGTTGAACAGACTCTACAGTATTAACGATAGAAGACAGTGCAAAGAAAGCAAAACATTCTTTGGAAATAAGTTATCAAGTAATGTTTGCTATCAAGAGAACATTAAAGACAAACAAATGGATGTTAGGGCCATGAAAAATTAAAACACTTACCATGTAGAAGATGCTGCTAGATTGCAGGGCGGCAGAAGTAGATGGAATAGTTCCCAGAAGCTGGCAGTTCTGAGCTTTTCAAAAATATAAAGAACAAGAAAGCCATGCAGACACGTGCATGTAAATACCCACTACAAATAGAAGAGACACAACGCTACTGGGCAATTTCATTTCTGCTAAATGGAAAATCTGAAATCAATGGTAACACTTGTTGGAAAACTTTTTTTTTTTAATGTGAAGTCAATTTAATTTGTTTTAAAAGCTTCAACTTTAAAGTACTCAGAGTTGGATAAGAAATAAATTACTGAGCTCAAGACCAAGTCCATCAAAGAATTCTATCATCTATGAATGTCTAAGGAACCTGAGAAAGAAGTTTCTAAACAACCTGACTCTTCTGGAAGTTCCAGACCCAAAGCCAAGGAGGGGAACAGTGGTAATCTGAGTTGCTAGATTACTAACATCTGAAAAACTTAAGAATGATGAAAAACTAAGAATGATACCAAAACAACTTCTATAATGATTCATTTATCTCTAATATAATTTCTTATGTAAAATAGTTCCACTCCTTTTTATAACAGTTTGCTCTTTTAACTAAACTATGAGAATATTCAATACAAATTTTGCAGATAAAGTAACACTTTTAGTAAAGGTTCCTCCCCAAGCATAAAAAATTGATAATTGGTTCACTTTCCCCTTTTTGGTTACATAGACTTTAATAACTTAAATGTATTGGTATTAAGAGTAGTGTCTAAAGTGTGTCTATATATGTGTGTGTTTAGTCACTCAGCCATGTCTGACTCTTTGTGACCCTGTGGAGAGGGGCTTGCCAGGCTCCTCTGTTCATGGGATTCTCCAAACAAGAATACTGGAGTGGCTCACTTTTCCTTCTCCAGGGGATCTTCCCCACCCAAGAATCGAAACTATGTCTCTTTTTGTCTCCTGCATTGGCAGGTGGATTCCTTACCACTGTGTCACCTGGGAAGCCCCTTAAAATAGAATATCTGATCTCTTTCCAGAGTATTTTATGTTAGTTACTCTACTAACCTCTGTTTATCATTCATGTTGCAAAATTCAGTTCATTATCTGTAAAGAATGTTGCATTCAACTGCCTAGGCAGTTCTTTGATGAGAATATATGGGAAACTGAATATGTACCATATGGATAGATGGTAAGGACGGTTTTATTGTTCTCTTCAGTGAAAATGTCTTCAAATTGAATTTAGTATTATATTTATATGCAAGAACTCTCTTCTTTGCCCATGTATTAGAATGAATAATTTTGATATATGTTTCAAATATTGCAATATATACTTTCTATAACCATTTTACTGAGTTTAGAGAAAAATGCATCTCAGTCAAGCAGACCACATATTTAAAATTCACAGTCATTTTGGACAGGATTATAACTACCTGTTTTAAAGGGAAGAATGAATTGGAAAAGGGCCATGATATGGGCAAATGAAATAAATATACGAAAGTGGAAACAGTGGCAGATTTTACTTTCTTGGGCTCTAAAATCACTGCGGATGGTGACTGCAGCCACGAAATAAAAAGACACTTGCTCCTTGCAAGAAAAGCTATGACAAACCTGAACAGCATATTACAAAGCTGAGATGTAACTGCCGACCAAAGTCCATATAGTCAAAGCTATGGTTTTTCCAGAGATCATGTATGGATGTGCAAGTTGGACCATAAAGAATGCTGTCAGTCAATTCAGTTGCTCAGTCGTGTCCAAGTCTTTGTGACCCCATGGACTGCAGCATGCCAGGTTCCGGAGTTTACTCAAACTCATGTCCATTGAGTTCGTGATGCCATCCAACCATCTCATCCTCTGTCGTCCCCTTCTCCTCCCACCTTCAATCTTTCCCAGTGTCAGGATATTTTCCAAGAGTCAGTTCTTTGAATCAGGTAGCCAAAGTATTGGAGTTTCAGCTTCAGTATCAATCCTTCCAATGAATATTCAGAACTGATTTCCTTTAGGATGGACTGATTGGATCTCCTTGCAATCCAAGGAACTCTCAAGAATCTTCTCCAATACCACAGTTCAAAAGCATCAATTCTTTGGTGCTCAGCTTTCTGTATAGTCTAACTCTCACATCCATACATGACTACTGGAAAAAACTATGACTAGATGGACCTTTGTCAGCAAAGTAATCTCTTTGCTTTTTAATATGCTGTCTAAGTTGGTCATAACTTTTCTTCCAAGGACCAAGCATCTTTTAATTTCATGGCTAAAGTCACCATCTACAGTGATTTTGGAGCCTGAAAAAATAAAGTCTGTCACTGTTTCCATTGTTCACCTATCTATTTGCCATGAAGTGATGGGATCGGATGCCATGAGTTGGACATGACTGAGTGACTAAACAACAACATTCTCTTTATTAGTGTTGATATTCTTTATGGCATTCATATCTTTGCTAAAGTTCACTTTTGCCTTCAGGTAAATAATTAATGGTTCTTTTACACTTAGGATTTGTTATTGCTTTTGTTGGTAACATATGCCTTTTAATATAAGGAATGAACCTGTGTGTTTTCCATCTTTTTGAAGCAAATTGACATGCTTAAATATGTGCCTTTAATACACTGTAAATATTGTGCTAGTGGTATTGTACTCATTCATTTAGTGTTTTTACCTGTTATGGCATCTGGTTCCATCACTTCATGACTAATAGATAGGGAAACAATGGAAACAGTGACAGACTTTATTTTGGGGGGCTCCCGAATCACTGAAGATGGTGACTGCAGCCATGAAATTAAAAGACACTTGCTCCTTGGAAGAAAAGCTATGACCAACCTAGACAGCATATTAAAAAGCAGAGACATTATTGTGCCAACAAAGGTCCATCTAGTCAAAATAATAGTTTTTCCAGTAGCCATGTATGGATGTGAGAGGTGGATCATAAAGAAAGATGAGCACTGAAAAATTGATGCTTTTGAACTGTGGTGTTGGAGAAGACTCTTGAGAGTCCCTTGGACTGCAAGGAGATCCAACCAGTCCATCCTAAAGGAGATCAACCTGAATATTCATTGGAAGGACTGATGCTGAAGCTGAAACTCCAATACTTTGACCACATGATACGAAGAGCTGACTCGTTTGAAAAGACCCTGATTCTGGGAAAGATTGAAGTCTGGAGGAAAAGGGGATGACAGAGAATGAGATGGTTGGATAGCATCACCGAGTCGATGGACATGAATTTGAGCAAGCTCTGGGAGTTGGTGATGGACAGGGAAACCTGGCATGCTGCAGTCCATGGGGTCACAAAGAGTCAGACATGACTGAGTGACTGATCTGAACTAAACTGAATATGTTATGTGTATATATTTTTGTATATACAAACTTTTAAAATATTTGACTTCCCAGCTATTCAGATGTTGTGCAATGTCGACTCACAGTGAAGGAAAGATATTGTTTATTTAGTTTTTTCTTATTTGTTTACATTGTTATTGACTAAGGTACATAGTTTTTTAGTGAAAGACAGGGAAGCCTCGCATGCTGCAGTCCATGGGGTCCCAAAGAGTCAGACATGACTTAGCAACTGAATAGAACCAAGAGTTTATTTAAAATTTTTTTGTTTCTCCCAAATTTTCTTTTTGTGTGTGTTAGTACACCATATTATATTTGGTTATCACATCTCTTTAGGCTCCTCCTGACTGGCGGTCTCTTATACTTTGATAACCTTGATGGTTTTGAGGCATATGGGCCAGACACTTTGTAGGATGGCACCAAATTAGAATTTGTCTGGCATTTCCCCTGGTGGCTCAATTGGTAAAGAATCTCCCTGCAATGCAAGAGATCTGGGTTTGATCCCTGGGTTGGGAGGATCCTGTGGAGAAGCGAACGGCTACCCACGCCAGTATTCTGGCCTGGAAAATTCCTTGGACGGTATAGCCCATGGGATCACAAAGTCAGTCACTACTGAGTGGCTTTCATTTTCACTTTCTCATGACATGACCTGGTATGAGTCATTGAGAAGACCACAGGTGTAAAGTGCCATTTTCATGACATTATATCCACAGTACAGGGTGGAGAGGGAGGTGGGAGGGGGGATCGGGATGGGGAACACATGTAAATCCATGGCTGATTCATGTCAATGTATGGCAAAAACCACTACAATATCGT
This sequence comes from Muntiacus reevesi, assembly GCF_963930625.1. Lineage (NCBI taxonomy): Eukaryota > Metazoa > Chordata > Mammalia > Artiodactyla > Cervidae > Muntiacus > Muntiacus reevesi. The sequence continues at coordinate 23,424,570 of NC_089257.1, read as the reverse complement.
AAAGTAATTAGCCTCCAACTAATAAAAATAAATGGAAAAAAGAAAGAGTGGGGGTTCATGTTCCCCCTCCTTAAGGGAGAAGATTCCACCTAAATTATTTAGAAACCTTCTGCATGGAGGATTATTGGGTTATTTTCTTCCCCCAGTTTATAAATTAGTAAATGTTTTATTTATATCAATATGGAATAATGGATAGTTCATAGTTTGAGCTATAATCCTGTACTCTTTTTACTTTATTTTTTTGCTGAAATTAATCCAGCTTTGTCCCTTAGAAAGTTTTTCAGTTGGCTCTAATATATAGGTGTTGTTGTTGAGGACTCCCTTATTCCCTGACCCTACAAAAGATATGTCTTGTATATTTCTTGCTTCAGCCCTAGAATCAGCCATTTTTCTAAAGAGCCTGAGTTCCTTTTTGGAGGATGGTACTATAAACCAAGATCTGGTTTCAAAAATGTGTTTCTTGCTACTGGGATATCATTTCTTTGTGGCCCTCCCTTTATGGATTTGTATTAGCCAGGTGGCTCAGTGATAAAGAATCCATCTGCCAGTGCAAGAGATGTGGGTTCAGTTCCTGGGTCGGGAAGATCCTCTGAGCAGGAATCGGCAATCCACTCCAGTATTCTTGCCTGAAAAATCTCATGGACAGAGGAGCCTGGTGGGCTATAGACCATGAGGTCATAAACAGTCAGACATGACTTAGCAACTAAACAACAATGAGATACAGATATATATGCATGTTTCCATTTTAAATTATTTATTTCTGTATTAAACTAAACATGAGCTAATACTTACTCTTACCATATGGATCAGTTTTAGCTGCCTTTCTTTGCTTATCTGTAAACACCCACCTCAACAGTGGGGGACCTAGCTCCCACAATCTGCCATGCATTTATTTAATTTTTTGGTCCTAGGCTCATGAATAGAAGTATCAGAGTTGTTAACTTGTGCTCTGTGACTGCAGCTTTATCAATTAAAAATCAGTGCATATCTGTACTTCCTTTTCCTTTTTGTTTTATAGCATCTGAATCTACTGAGATGAGTACCTTTTCTGCATTCACATCAGTGAGGTTGTTCCATACATCTGTAACATAGTTGGAATCTTCTGTCAGTCTCAGCATTCCTTCTGGGATATTCCACCATCCTAAATGATTTTATTTTTACTTCACATACATTAAACTCCACTTTTTCTGCCATGAATTTCTAAGGATATAGACAAAATCATAAAGTCTCACAGCATTGAATAGAATAATTTGACTGCTCTAAAACTCTCCTATGATTCACTTGTTCATCGTTTCACCTTTTCCTTTAACATCATGGAAAGCACTGATCATTATCTTTAGAGTTTTGTTTTTTCTCGACTATCATATAATTTGAATTTTACAATATGGAGTTTTTTGAAAATGACTTTTTAAACTTATTGACATATGTTTAATGGGCCTCTATATCTTCTTTTGTCTTGATGGCTCATTTTTTAAAATTGACGAATGATATTCCACTGCATGGACCAGAACACAACTGTTTATCTATTCACCTGTTGGAGGACATCTTTTCTGTTTCCAGTTTTTGGTGATTATGAATAAAGCCACTATAAAGGCTCATGGGCAGATTTTGTGTGAATATACTTTTTCAAATAAACTGGGTAAATAAGTAGGAGCATGGTTGCTGAATCATATGAAAAGAATGCATTTTAAGATACTGCCAAACTGTCTTTTAGAATAGCTGTCCCACTTTGTATTTTCTCAGAGATGAATGAGAGTTCCTATGGTTCCTTATCATTGGCAGCATTTGGTATTGTCATGTTTTGGATTTTGGTCACCTTAATAAGTGTGGTATTATCTACTATTTATTAGTATCAGGTGGTTATTTTAAATGCTTCCTGACAAGAGATGATAATGGGCATCATTTCATAACATATTTGCCATCTGTAGTATATCTTCTTTGGTGAGATTTCTGTTCAGATCTTTTGTTCATTTATTTATTATAGGGATGTTTCTTATTGTTTTAAGCTCTTTGTATGTTTGAATATATCATCACATATGTGTTTTGCAAATATTTTCTCCTGTTCTTATTCTATTGGCATTGTCTTTTACAGAGCAAATGTTTTCTTAATTTTAAGAAATTTACAGTTTATCAATTTTTTTCATGGATTGTGCTCTTAAGGTTTTATCTAAAATTGTATTGCCAAACCCAGGGTTATGGGATTTTCTTATTTTTTTCCTACAGATTTCATAGTTTTGTATTTCATTTGTAGATCTAAGATACATTTTCATTTAAATTTTGTGCAAGCTAGTTGGTCTGTGTCCAAATTTTTTTTTTATAACATAAACATCCAATTGTTGTGGTATAATTTATTGAAAAGACTCCTGTCAATATTGAATTCCCTTTGCTCCTTTGTCAAAAAATCAGCTTAGTATATTTGTATGTATATATTTCTGCACAGTTTATTTATTCCATTGATATGTGTGTCTGTTCCTTTACCAATAACATGTAAAGTAATAGTGAGTCTTGATGGCAGGTAATGTCTGTACTTCAGTTTTCTTCTTCAGTATTATTTTGGCTATTCTGGATCTTTTTCCCGTTTCCCAGTTTGTTAACATCCAGAATATAGTTCTCTAGAAATCAGATGAGGATTAAGTTGGATACATAGATCATATTGGAAATAGTTGAGATTTTAATGAATGTTGAATTTTCCAACCCATAAACGGAATGTGTATGTGTGTGTGTGAAGTTGCTTCAGTCTTTCCAACTATTTGTGACCCTGTGGACTGCAACTAGCCAGGCTCCTCTGACCATGGGATTCTTCAGGCAATAATACTGGAGTAGGTTACTGTCGTGGTCCTTTAATGGGCCAGAACCTGGTGATCCAGAGTCGATGATAAGAAAGTAAAAAACTCTATGGCTGATTCATATCAATGTATGACAAAACCCACTGAAATGTTGTGAAGTAATTAGCCCCCAACTAATTAAAAAAAAAAAAAAAAGAGAGAGAGAGAGAGGCTGATAGTCCCTGGTTTATGTGGAGAACCAATAAAGCTCTTGGAACAGAGCTTGCTCTGCTGCACGTAGGCACCAGGCGCCCTCTCGAGGGGGTAAAGGCATAGTGTGCTTTCTCGAGGGGGTCTTAGAAACCTGGGCAAGAAAGTGAGCTCAGCGGGCCTCCGCGCTCCAAAGATTTAGCCTGAAAGAGAGAGAAAGACACGGGGACCCAAAAGATACAAAATTCAGTTTAGTTCAGATCAATATCTTTTTGTCTTTGTTATCCTAACTATAGATTGATTCATTTTATTTATTTAAATTTTTTTATATAATCGATTTCTTCTACTGTTTTTATTGATTTACTGTTTTCAGCTTCTTTATTATCCTGTGTAATTTTGACGTTTTTTTTTATCTTCTACTACTTTCGCTTAAATTACTGTTCTTTCCCTTTTTTGTTTTTTTTGTAAAATAGAAGTTTAAATTTTGAGTTTAGATTTTTCTATGTTTCTAGCTTATGTATTTAATGTTGTAAATTTTTCTTTTAGTACTGCTTTCACTGTATTTCACAGGTTTTGATAAATTGCATCTTTTTTTCATTTAGTTCAAAATATTTTTAAAATTATTGTGAATCATCTTTGATCAGTATGTTACAAGAAATGAATATATTGGTTACTTTCCAAATATTGGGGGATCTTTCAGTTGTCTTTCTGTTAGTTGGTTTTATTCTAATTCCATTGTGATCTGAAGAAATAATTTTTATGATTTTTAATCTTTTAAAAATTGTTCAGTTGTGTCTTTTGGCGCAGAATGTGGTTTTTCTTGGTTAATGTTCCAGGTAAGCTTGAGAAAAATGTGTATTTTGCAAGTTGCTGAATGAAATATTCTGTCATGTCAATTAGATAAAATCCATTGATAGCTTTATGCAGCTCAACTGTATTCTTACTGATTTTCTGCCTGCTTGATTTATCAGTTACTAGTAAGGATATTGACATCTCCAACTATATTATAGATTTGTGTCTTCTCTCTAAAGTTCTACCAGGTTTTGTCTACAGATTTGGACACCCTTCCTTTAGATGTATAAATGTTAAAGATGTTATGTCTTCTTGGAAAACTGATCTCTTTATCATTATGAAATGTTTCTCCTTATCCCTGATAATTTACCTTGCTTTGAAGTCTGCCTTATCTTAAATCAATGTCATTACTCAGCTGTCTTTTTATTATTGCTATCATGTTATATCTTCTCCATTTCTTTACTTTTAATGTATCTTCCCTTATATATTTAAAGTGGGTTCCTAGGAGACAAGTGTGACCTTGTGGATTCTAAAATTTTTGTGATTCATTCTGGCAATCTCTGTCTTTATGTTGATATGTTTAGACCATTCACACTAAAGTGATAACTGACATATTTGATTTAATAACCATCATGTTAGCACCTGTTTTCTCTTAGTTGCGCTTTTATTTTTTTTTAATTATTCTCTCATTTTCTACCTTCTCTGGCTCTACTGACTGTTTTGCATTACTCTATTTTCTCTTCTCTTTCAGTATATTAATTATTCTTATTTAAAAAAATTGATAGTTGCTCTCCAGTTCAGTTCAATCACTGAGTCATGTCTGACTCTAGAAACCCCATGGACTGCAGCATGCCAGGCTTCCATGTCCATCATCAACTCCCAGAGCTTTCTCAAACTTGTGTTCATTGAGTTGGTGATGCCATCCAACCGTCTCATCCTCTGTCGTCTCCTTCTCCCACCTTCAAACTTTCCCAACATCAGAGTCTTTTAAAATGAGTCAGTTCTTTGCATCAGGTGGCCAAAATATTGGAGTTTCAGCTTCAACATTAGTCCTTCCATGAATATTCAGGACGGATTTCCTTAAGGATTGATGGGTTGGATCTCCTTGCAGTCGAAGGGACTCTCAAGAGTCTTCTCCAATACCACAGTTCAAAAGCATCAATTCTTCGACGCTCAGCTTTGTTTATAGTCCAACTCTCACATCCATACATGACTACTGGAAAAATTATAGCTTTGATTAGATGGACATTTGTTGGCAAGTAATGTCTCTGCCTTTTAATATGCTCTCTAGCTTGGTCATAGCTTTTCTTCCAAGGAGCAAACATCTTTTAATTTCATGTCTACAATCACCATCTGCAGTGATTTTGAAGTCCCAAAATAAAATCTGTCACTGTTTCCATTGTTTCCCCATCTATTTGCCATGGAGTGATGAGAGTGGATGCCATGATCTTAGTTTACTGAATGTTGAGGTTTTTGAGCCAGCTTTTTCACTCTCCTCTTTCACTTTCAACAAGAGGCTCTTTAGTTCTTCTTCACCTTCTTCCATAAGGGTGATGTCATCTGCATGTTTGAGGTTATTGATACATCTTCTGGGAATCTTGACTCCAACTTGTGCTTCATCCAGCCCGGCATTTTGCATGATGTACTCCGTGTATAAGTAAAATAAGACTTCAGTTCAGTTTGGTTCAGTTCAATCACTCAGTCATGTCCGACTCTTTGCAACCCTATGGACTGTAGCATGCCTGTCCATCACTAACTCCTGGATTTTACACAAACTCATTTCCATTGAGTTGGTCATGCCATCCAACCATCTCAACCTCTGTCATTCACTTCTCCTCCCACCTTCAGTCTTTCCCAGCATCAGGGTCTTTTCAAATGGGGCAGTTCTTTGCATCAGGTAGCCAAAGGATTGGAATTTCAGCTTTAGCATCAGTCCTTCCAATGAATATTCAGGACTGATTTCCTTTAGGATGAACTTGCTGGATCTCCTAGATGTACTCCTTTCCTGACTTGGAGCCAGTCTGTTGTTCTATGTCTAGTTCTAACGGTTGCTTCTTGGCCTGCGTACAGATTTCTCAGGAGGCAGGTCTGGTGGTCTGGTATTCCCATCTTTTGAAGAATTTTCCACAGTTTGTTGTGATTCACACAGTCAAAGCCTTTGGCATAGTCAATAAAGCAGAAATAGATGTTTTTTCTGGAACTCTTGCTTTTTTGATGATCTAACAGAGTGGCGATTTGGTTCCTCTGCCTTTTCTAAATCTAGCTTGAACACCTGGAAGTTCGCAGTTCACACACTACTGATGCCTGGCTTGCAGAATTTTCAGCATTACTGTTCTAAGGTGTGAGATGAGTGCAATTGCATGGAAGTTTGAACCTTCTCTTGCATTGCTTTTCTTTGAGATTGGAATGAAAACTGACCTTTTCCAGTCCTGTGGCCACTGCTGAGTTTTTCTAATTTGTTGACATATTGAGTGCAGCACTTTCACAACATCACATTTTAGGATTTGAAATAGCTCAACTGGAATTCCAGCACCTCCACTAGCTTTGTTCATAGTGATGCTTCCTAAGGCCCACTTGACTTCGCATTCTAGGATGTCTGGCTCTAGGTGAGTGATCACACCATTGTGATTATCTGGATCATGAAGATCTTTTTTGTACAGTTCTGTTTATTCTTGCCACTTCTTCTTAATGTCTTCTGCTTCTGTTAGGTCCATACCAGTTCTGTCCTTTTTTATGCCCATCTTTGTATGACATGTTCCCTGGTATCTCTGATTTTCTTGAAAAAATCTCTAGTCTTTCCCAATCTCTTGTTTTCCTCTATTTCTTTTCATTGATCACTGAGGAAGACGTTCTTATCTCTCCTTTCTATTCTTTGCAACTCTGCATTCAAATGGGTATATCTTTCCTTTTCTTCTTTGCCTTTAGCTTCTCTTCTTTCTTCAGCTATTTGTAAGCCCTCCTCAGACAATCATTTTGCCTTTTCGCATTTCTTTTCTTGGGCATGGTTTTGATCACGGTCTCCTGTACAATGTTATAAACCTCCATCCATAGTTCTTCAAGCACTCTGTCTATCAGATCTAATCCCTTGAATCTATTTGTCACTTCCACGTATAATCATAAGGGATTTGATTTAGGTCATACATGACTATTCTTGTGGTTTTCCTTACTTTCTTTGATTTAAGTCTGAATTTGGCAATAAGGAGTTTGTGATCTGTGCCACAGTCAGCTCCCAGTCTTGTTTTTGCTGACTGTATAAAGCTTCTTCGTCTTTGGCTGCAAAGAATATAATCAATCTGATTTTGGTATTGACCATCTGGTGATGTCCATGTGTAGAATCTTCTCTTGTGCTGCTGTAAGAGGGTGTTTGCTATGACTAGTGCATTCTCTTAGCAAAATCTGTTAGCCTTTGACCCTGCTTCATTTTGTACTCCACAGCCATATTTGCCTATTACTCCAGGTATCTCATGACTTCCTACTTTTGCATTCCAGTCCTCCATAATGAAAAGGACATTTTTTGGGGTGTTAGTTCTAGAAGATCTTGTACGTCTTTATAGAACTGTTCGACTTCAGCTTCCTCAGCATTACTGGTTGAGGCATAGACATAGATTACTGTGATACTGAATGGTTTGCCTTGGAAATGAACAGAGATCATTCTGTCGTTTTTGAGATTGCATCCAAGCACAGCATTTTGGACTCTTTTGTTGACTTTGATGGCTACTCCATTTCTTCTAAGAGACTCTTGCCCACAGTAGTAGATATAATGGTCATCTGAGTTAAATTCACTCATTCCAGTCCATTTCAGTTCAGTCATTCTTAAAATGTTGATGCTCACTCTTTCCATCTCCTGGAAAGAGTGAACACCACTTCCAATTTGCCTTGATTCATGGACCCAACATGGTTAGTTGCTCTAAACTTTATTATATGTGTTCACTACTAATCTAAATCCGCTATCAATAATATTGTGTTTCACTGTTTGTGCAAGTCCCTTATAACAGAGTAGCCTCAATTCTTCTCTCCCATTACTTATAGCATTGCTGTTATTCATTTTACTTACCCATATGTTATAATCACCCAATACACTGTTACTGTTATTACTTTGATGAGTTAGATTGATGAATTTGTTACCGATTTGATCAGCTAATAAGAAAAATGATTTTAATCTATCTCCATTCAGTTTTTCTCAGATGTCCTTACTTTATGTAGGTCTGAATTTCTGAACTATATAATTTTCTGCTCCCTAAGGAACTTTTAACATTTCCTCAGAGCAGGTCTACTAGCAATAAATCCCCTTAGTCTTTCCTTTGTCTAAGAAAGTCTCCATTTCTCTTTCACTTTTGAAGGATAATTTCAATGGATATGGACTTGTAGGTCAGTGGCTTTTCTTTTCAACACTATATTATATTTTTGGCATTATGCCACATCTTCAAATAATAGAATCTTAAACTTAGCCTATGAATATATTTTAATGTACCTCATTTACTTGGCAGATTCTCTATCTCAGAGTCACTCTTTTCTCAGATTCATGAATGAGTAAGTCAAGTATAGCGCCAGGATAAGGACCCAGGTCACTTGACTTCCAGTCCAATATTCATAGTCATTCTCACTTTGCTACCAGGTTATTAAACTATTATTTAGTCTTTTCTCATAGTGTTAATTCTGATATCTTGCTATAAATACAATCACATTTATAGCAACTGTACTTTCAATTCACATTAATTAACTATACAAATAGAACAGGCACAATTTTCTCTATTTAGGTTCTTTGCTGTGTTAATTGAAGGGCATGAAGTACAATATAAATTTACTTTTTGGAAAAAAAACATATATTTAAAAATATATTTCTTTTCATCTATATGTTTATTTCCATCAAGAATAAATATACCTAGTGTACTTTCTTTGCAAACAGTAGCCCCATTTTTTTCTTAATATATATATTTTATTGAAGTAATTGACCAGCAATGTTTCAGGTGCACAACAAGGTGATTCAGTTATGTGTATATATATATGTATATATACATATAATATACATATATTGTTTTTCATATTTTTTCCATTATAGGTTATTATAAGACATTTACTATAAGTCCCTGTGCTATACAATAAATATTCATTGCATGTTACATATCTGTTTTTTAAATTAGAAGTCTAGCATTCTATTCATACTAAGTCAAACAAGTGGAATCAAAATATCATAATTTTTTTAGACTAAAAATTCATAAGTTTTCTAAAATATATATAATACATGCTATTTATATATGTATACAAGAAGTTTTCTACTGCACTTGATAAAAAGAGTAGCCCCATTTTGATGGCTAAAGTATACCCTTTACAGTACACCAAATGCTTTACCATTTTGGGGCCATTCAGTTTACAAATGGTTGCCCTTTCCTTCTTTTGTTAAAATGATCCCTCTATCAAATCATTTTAATCCCATGTCAAAAATGTAAAACACAGAACATGTATTCAAGAACTTTAGCTTTCAAGCACTATATTATCAAATGCTGTGCAAACAAGCATTGCTATTTTTAAAAAGTGCCTGTATCTTTCAAATAAGACCTTGAGTTACAGAGAGGTTCACTTGTTTTATAATATACCATCTCATCTAGAAGTAGCCAATGCTTAGAGGATTGTGGAACAATCTGTTAATATTTCAGTTATAGCATCAACATCTGAAATACTCTTCTTCAAAATACCATCTATGAGTGGTTCTCCAAACCTGGCTACACACTGGAATCATCAAGGGAGCCCTAAAAGCCCTGTTGCCTGGGTTCCAGTCCCAGTGATTCTGACTTAATTGGACTGGACATTGATTTCTGGGCATTGCAAATATTAAAAGCTCTCCAGGTGATTTTAATGTGCATTCACGATTAAGGACCATTCCTTTCATGACCTTAATTAGCAATTTTAAATGTGCAGTTTTCCCCTATACTAATGTATTAGTTTTTTAATTACCTCTATAACAAATTGTTACAGAATTAGTGAATTTAAACAACATAGATGCCTAAATGTGTCATCCTACACTTCTGTTTATCAGAAGTTTAACACACATCTCACTGGACTAAAATCAAAGGTATTATGTGGTCTGCATTTCTTTCTGGAGGCTCAAGGGGAGACTCCATTCCTTATTTTCCTTGCTTGTATAGATAACTGACAGGGCTTACCTGGTGGCTTAGATGGTAAAGAATCCACCTGCAACGTAGGAGACCTGGGTTTGATCCCTGCAACAGGAAGATCCTCTGGAGAAGGACATGGCAACTCATTCCAGAATTCTTGCCTGGAGAATTCCATGAACAGAGGAGCCTGGTGGGCTACCGTCCATGTGGTCACAAAGAGTCAGACACAACTGGGTGACAAAGCATGCACACACACACACACATAACTGACCCTCATTCTCATGTGGGTCCTTCCTCTATCTTCCAGATCAGCAACAGGGAGGAAAGGCAAGGTGATTCCTTTTCTGATTGCCATCTCTCTGGTGCTCTGGGCCTGGATGTGTTCTTCATGTTTAGGGATTTATGTGACTAGATTGGGCCCACCTGGATAATACAGCATGTGCTAAGTCCCTTCAGTTGTGTCCAATTCTTTACAACCCTATGAACCTTAGCTCACCATGGGATTCTCCAGACAAGAATACTGGAATGGGTTGCCATGCCCTTCTCCAGGGTATCTTCCTGATTCAGGGATTGAACACTCATCTCCTGCATTGCAGGCAGATTCTTTACTGCTGAACCACCAGGGAAGCCCTCATACACATACTTCTTGCCTAAAACAAGAGCTATCATCGTGCCATACACTGCAAAGTAATCTCGCACTGAAGAAGGGTTTAGAGAGACTGCATTTCTGATGAAGTCATTTGTCAGCTTCTCCAACTACAGACTGTCTCCAGGGTTCTTGTCATGTAAGTGAATTCAGTTCTTATTAGAGCCACTTTTTGGGTAAGATTTTTCTGTTACTTGCAGCTAACTGTGACATTAACTGGTACAGCAATCTTGCAAGTTTCTTTTCACAGTTTGTAATTTCTGATACTCCTTTATCCTCCTAGTCCAGAATAACAGACTGTTTTTCACTTTTCCGAGAATCCAAGGACTGTATCTTCCAAAGAATGATACCCTTAATAAAAGTGTCACTGTGTTCTTTTTAGAAAGATGAATAGAAAATTTTAGAGCCCTATATTTCCACGTTTAGTCAAAAGGATTAGCTTTGCCTTGTATTCCTTAACAAGGAAATGCTAGGCAAATGCTGAGGAATAAATGCTAGAAAACATTCAATTAATACCGGGGTAATTCCCACTTGCTACTCTATGGTCCTTTGATAATGGATCTCAGAGGTAGTATGCTTTGTTTGGAGCTGGAAAGGACACAGAGATGTGGAGCTCTGTCCATAGGCATGCCTTTGGGAAACAAATCAAGTAGTGACTTGGTATAACATGCTTGAGGAACAGTGGTTCCTATTGGGAGACAGCAAGGCAGAAGTTTCAGTGTCCATGGAGTGGAATGTGATTAAAGGTATCTATAATACAATCCTTTCATGACCATGACCTTGACCTCTTTCAGTTCCCCACTTTCAGTTTCCACTGTAAACTGCATTTTGGTCTCATCAAGCATTTTGGTGATATTTTGTTTTTGTTTCAAGAAGATTCTACCTACCTTTGAACCTATGTGATAAATGATTTTGTCTATGCCCTGCAGGCTCCTGAGATGAACTTCTGTCTTAGCTCCTCTCTCTAAACAAATACAGTCCGGATATATAGCTCTTGCCACTTGGTGAAGTGGAGAGAAAAGTGAAGAAATATATAGGTGAAAATGATTTCTAATCCTTCTGTTTCCAGTTGATGTCACATTGTGTTTTTTTTTAATCATCATATTTCAATCTGGGTGTCAAAGAATACTTTCATTCAGCTAAAACATAAAAGGCTAGGTTATAGATGAAGTTTTAACAGCAAATTATTCAGCTCGAAGTTATTTCTCCCCCAAAACACATCCTCTGATATCTGGAAGTTTAAAATGATTTTAAGATGAATGGCACCATGCATGAGTGGGAACTTTAACCTTCACATTTCTTGAAGGGTATGTCAGCTTCTACTGTGTGCAAAGTCAGCATCTCCTAATCCTTTCCCCATCACCTTGGAAATGGGCACTCCATAAAGAAATGTATCTTTTTTATATTAGGAAAAATTAAATGGCAGCCACTCTTTGATGTATAACCATGCTCTGCCTTAGTTTTATAGATGTACACTGAAAACAGGATTGGCCATCCCATCGGCCTTGTAGTTTGGGGCCTAATACTCATAAAGTGAAAGTGAAAGTCTTAGTCACTCAGGCATGTCCCACTCTTTGTGACCCCATGGACTGCAGCCTGCCAGGTCCCTCTGTTCATGGGATTTTCCAAGCTAGAATACTGGAGTGGGTTGCCATTTCCTTCTCCAGAGGATTTTCCCAACAGGGATCAGTCCAGGTCTCCTGCTTTGCAGGCAGATTCTTTACTGTCTGAGCCACTGGGGAAGTCCAGCACTCATAAGTTTCATTCCAAATCCCTATACACTCCCTAAAGAGTATGTATGCATGTTTGATTATTTTATATTTTTAGAAATTAATGTTTATTATTTTATGTTGGTAAGTCTTCATAGTTGTTGGTTAAATAGTAAAAGCTAAAACAACATCAAATGTACATACTAGATAACTTTAATAAGAAGGTTTTCTGTGGAATCTCTCTCTACTTGAAGTCCCCCAGTGCTCCACTCAGCCAATAGGGTTCCTGTTAGGACCCTTGGAATGTGTATTCAGCATCACCTCTTCTAGCCTTCATTTTGCCAACCCCTTCAAAAATATCTCTCCTCATCTGACTTAAGAATATAGTTTCAGAATGGGTTTAATACGTTTTTTGAGAGAATGTCAATTATCACACACATATTTCTGTTTTAGATGTGCAGAGTGTTTCATTGTATGTACTGAGCTTATAAAATTGTATAATATATGAGATGTCAGAGTCCTTTGAGATGAGCTAGTCCACTCTCCTCCATACCCAAATTAGAATATTGAGACATCACAGCCACATAACCAAGTATGGTGTCATGATGCCCTCTATCATATGGAAAACAATGTCAAACACCATCCCTCCTCACCATACATACCATAAATCACTGATTTCGGAGCAAATGTGGCAAAGGCCTCTGAATTACTGAGTTAGAGTATGTAGCAACCTCCTTTGATTTTTAAAGTCATGCAAATGTAAATCCTCTTTATAAAAACAGCCAAATATATTGAGACTATATTAAAAATATTTCAAAACTCAAATCCTAAAATTACATATTTACAATAAGTGAAACACCTGAAAATAACATATAGCATGTGGTGTACAGTGCGTTAAATTTGCATTTATTATTATTATTGAACATCAGCTACTTAGGTATAACATATATGTATATGTATATAATTTGTTTTCATTACAGGTTTTCTTTCTTAATTACCGGTAGCTTAGTATATTATCCATACATAATGAATTATCTATCCTGGCATGTATTCATACTATTTGAAAATACAGCAATCAAGGGTTTGGACATATGATCTGAGGTTAAAATGCTTAGCACATGGAAAAAGTAAAATTCTTTTTTTTTTTAAGGCTTTATGTCTTAAAAAAAAAAAAACCGAATTGTGTTTTACAGTATAAGAGCTAAAAAGTCCTATTAGTGACACTTGAAATTTTATAGTAGCTGCTGCTTGCCAGTGATCATTAAGTGAATAAAGCATCCATCAGTGGTATGGAAATCAACCCTGTTCATAAATCATTCTGCTCAATCTGTTAGCAGAGGTGAGCTAAATGAACATTTTAGGAACATCTATAAAAATTTAAGACCAGTAGCAGAACTTATTTTCTTAGTCTATCTAGTAGTCCGTACGATAGAACTTTTACAGGATGTATGCATGTGTGCGTGCCGTTGCTTCAGCAGTGTCCCTCTCTTTGCGACCCTGCGGACTATAACCCACCAGGCTCCTCTGTCCATGGAATCCTCCAGGCAAGAATACAGGAGTGGGTTGCTGTGCCTTCCTGCAGGGGATCTTCCAACCTGGGGATCGACCTACAACTCATGTTTCCCGCATTGGCAGTCGTGTTCTTTACCACCAGTGCCACCTGGGAAGCCTGTCTTACAGGATAAATTTTGTCAATTTCTTACTTCATCTCAAAGAGTGTTTGATCTAAACAAGTATACTTCCCCTTGCATATGCCATGACTTCTACTCAGAGTAAATTTTCTTTTTGTTCAACAGGTTACATTTATGCATAAGAAAATTGTTCACTTGGGAGAAAAGTGGCACAAGCCTGTCTCTGTCCTTGGGTTACTTTTCTTCTCTTTATTCATAACATTTCCCCCTCTATCCACACCGCCATGCTCAGCACCCAGTGCCCTCATGCACTTTTAGTTTGCTTACAAGGGCTTTCTCTGGGCCCTGGAAATTCCTGTTTACCTCTGCCTTGGATCATATATATATATATATATATATATATATATATATATTTTTAATGTTTATTTATTTATTTATTTGTCTGTTTGGGGTCTTAGTTGCAGCACGCAGGGTCTTCCTTGCATCATGCCGGATCCCCCTTTGCAGCGTTGTGTGAACTCTCTAGCTGTGGTGGCAGGCTCCATAGTAGAGAACAGGCTCAGTATCTGGGGCACGTGGATTTAGTTGCCCTGTAGCATGTGGGATCTTAGTTCTCCCACCAGGGATCATTTCCATATCCTCTGCATCGCAGGGTGAATTCTTAACTGCTGGGCCACCAGGGAAGTCCCTGGATCATATTTTCTATAATTTTGAATTAAGCTCTTCATGCTTGCCTGGTCTGGATGACACAGCCTATCTAACTCTGTGGGATAAAAAATTCTGCTGAGAAATATTTTTTATCCCGTTTCCTTAAAAATACTCTGTCCCTCATTTATAAGCTGAAATGTAAAATAAGTCCATTTCAAACGCTGCAACCAAGAAAAGAGAATGTGGCTACTTTAATTGAAAAATTCCATTCAGCACTTTAAATGATTCACGATTTTCTGCTCTACAAATGGTGATTTTTCTCAACAATATCAACTACTAATTAATTATAATTTTATGAAGCAAAAATATCTAGTATTTTTATTACAATGATATGGTGAATGTGTTGATTCTCCTGGAAGAAGCGTTCATGGGATTTAGAAATGAGGCCAATTTAAATGCTATAGGTTAACTGGTTTCAGTTCAAATTAATAAAGAATTTGCAACAAATCTTTCCAAAATTGGAAAGTCTTGCTCTGGGATATAATAAATCTCAATCACCAAAGATATCCCAGCTAGACTAGATATCTACTTGCAAGGAACTTTTGTCCTGAGGATTCATGGAGCTTATGGACCTTAGAAATTTATGACTATATTAACAGCTTGAGTAATCATCCAATTAGCTGGCATATGAAGATGCTTTGCATTTATGCTACGATTCTAAAGTTTACCACAGAGGCATCAAAGGTAATTTTCAGTCTTCTGAACCCAAATCCTCAACTTGTCTGATTGTAAAACCTCTGTACCCCCAACTAGGTCTGAAAGTGTTAAAAGCTTAATTAGTATTCAAATTGCTGATATTGTCGTACTACTCAGTTCCAATTCCTTGTCAGTTTTACTAGCGGAAAGGTCATTAAAATACTTTTGTTTCATAACTAGTTTTTCTGTTCTTGTCTAAGAATATAAGTAGGAGTGATTCTTCAGAGAAATCAATCTCAGGCAGCCACTGAAGCCGGGTTGCCTGCAATTGATTTCAGGCTTTATCACTTATTCCTGTGGGGCCGCAGGAAATTAAATGTACTTGCTCCATCCGTGCTTTTGTTTCTTTTTCTAGAAAATGGTGGAGGTGGAGGTGTGGGGGATATTTGTAATCTACTTCATAGAGTTTTGATTTAAGTTAATATTTCCAAGGTGCTTAGACCAGTGACTGACATTGCATTCAGTAAGTGTTAACTATTATTTTCTGACCAAATATTTTGCAACCAGAAATTAGATGCCTCCTTTATTCCCTACTTTATTCCTACTGATAAGTTACAAGTCCACTTCTTCTTTTTTTTTTTTTTTGCCTCACTTTTCTGTGACAAAACTTTTGGGTTTCCTTCTTAACTATCTTAAAGAAATGTTAAATGGAAATTGAATTAATCCAAACCATTCTCAGATTATTTCTGTGGTGATGTAATTTGTTTTCACTTCTCTTTACCAAACAAAAATTTCCTTTTACATTTCTCTTCTCCTATTTCCTATATTCTGTATCACTTTCCTCCGCAGTCAGATCCCCTATGATTCTCATCGTTTCTCTCCACCAACTTCAGAAGGAAGGATGAGACATCTTGTCACCAGTTCTTAGCAGAAATCCCAGGGTCAGCTCGGTTCTTTCCAATTAACACTCCAAATTACATTTGTGAGGTGTGAGCTTCAGTGGTGTGTTCTCTGCTGTCAGACCAAGCAAAAAAAAATTCCATCAAAGGTAGCCTGCAGAGATTCACATGACCTTGGGTATCATTGAAGATGTAAATATTTTTTAAGGTACTTAGAAAGAAATGATGAAATGCTTCAGGGACTGAAGCTGAAACTGGTAAATCATGATTTTATTTTTTCATTTCTAGGTTGTGATTTTTTTTGTTTTTAACTTAGGGAAGGATGGAGGAAATAGCCCACTCCTAGGACAAGTAAAATGTGACAACTGTGACTATCATTGATAAATAAATAAACAAAATTCAAGCATGAAGCACCTTTATTTTATGAGAGCAGTTTGGAATCTCAATTGAAAGTGAAATGTCTTCCTCACAAATAGGCAAAATGTTTTATGGAGTAATGAAAGGGAGTAGAGTCTCCTGGAACTGTTGGATTGAATTACATTGCTCTGTTGCTTTATTGCTTTGAGGAAGTAGAAGCCAGGTTTCTTATGTATGTCCTTGAAAATTTAGCATTTTTTTCTTTACAATTATTGGAGGGAAAATAGAGACGAATATATACCAAACATGGAGAGAAAAAAAACATGCATGCATTTATATAAATCTCAGGAATATTTGTGTATATCTGTGAACAGGCAATCCTATCAGCCTGCAGGTGGTTTTCCAAACGGTCTCCTTCTCGGGCCCCTCCATGCCTTTGCACTGCTACTCTTACCTGATGTTATCTCTTTTTGTTGTGTACCCCGTGTGTTCCTTCTTTTTTTTGGAGACTGCATTCATGTATTTTAATACCTGTGAAGTCCTCTTTGCTTCCCTTCAATAAATATCCTGCCACACTTCTTTTCCTGACTCCCGTAGATTGTTACATAAATCTCTATCAAACTTGTTTACTACACATTCTCTTGCTTTTGAATGTGTTCAGTTCCCCATACTGAGACCAAGTACTATGAAACCAGACTATATTTCATTTTCCTTAATGTCTTCATATGATGACTAATACATATTATCCATTCAATGAATACTTATGTATATTCAAATATTGTATGAGCATCTCAAGTGGCACAGTGGTAATGAAACCACCTGCCAATCCAGGAGATGCAAGAGATGCAGGTTCCATCCCTGAGTCAGAAGATCCCCACTCGCTGGGTTGCAAAAAGTTGAACAAAACTGAGCACCTGAGCATATACACACATTTATTTAAGTACAGTATATTTAAGTACAGTATATGTATATAAAAACAGACACACTTACAGATGCACATAAAAAGAAGATACTGAGATAGAGATATTAAGATACAAAAGATATGCTGTTGTTTTAGTCATTAAGTCCTGTCTGATTCTTTTGCAATCCCATGGACTGTAGCCCACCAGGCTCCTCTGTCCATGGGATTTCCCAGATAAGAATGCTAGAGTGGGTTGCCATTCCATTCCAACCCAGGGATCAAACCCACATCTCTTGTATCTCTTGGATTAGCAGGCAGATCCTTTACCACTGAGCACCAGGGAAGCCCTTAGATGTAAAAGGACAAAAGAAACATAGATGAATAATTTTAGGTACATGATACTTGCTCAACTGGACCTTGTAAAAAATTGTCACAACAGAGATCAGAATACTATAATTCAGAGACTTGGCAGCATCAGCTTTCTACTTTATTTCTTAGAAAATAAATTTTTCTACCTCAAATCAAGAAATTAAATACTTTTGTTTCCTACCTCAGACATTTATTACATCAAGTCCTGGAACTGCAGTTTGTTGCCACCCTCTTATTATTAACTTATCTGAGGTAAAAATACATGAATCTAACAGTCTCCTTGGTAATGAACTCAGTAGAGAGTAAGACAAGGAAAGAGTTAATTAATACTGATCAATCAATAAAAGCAATAATTTGTTTCCAAATTCCACTTATTCAATGAAAGTGAAAGTCACTCAGTTTTTTCTGACTGTTTGTGACCTCATGGGCTGTAGCCTCCAGACTCCTCTGTCCATGGAATTCTCCAGGCCGTAATACTGGAGTGGGCCGCCATTCCCTTCTCCATGGGATCTTCCCAACCCAGGGATAGAACCCAGGTCTCCTTCTTGGCAGGCAGGTTTTGTACAATCTGAGCCATCATGGAAGCCCCCTTCTATGGGGCACTGATTATTTTACACTCAGTTGTATGCTCTGCTCCTTTCAGATGTCTTTCTCTTATTTCCTTTTCCTTTAGTTGCAATCAGTGTTCTTCATCTTTCCCATACACTGTACGCCTTACATAAAATACATCCTATAAAATTAGTGGAATATGTCATGTTTCAGGGCTTCCCCAGTGGCTTAGACATAAAAAATCTGCCTGTGATGCAGAAGACACAGGAAACCTGGGGTTGATCAATGGGTTGGGAAGATTCCTTGGTGAAGGCAATACAGCCCACTCCAGTATTCCTGCCTGGAGGCTGTCATGGACAGAAGAGCCTCACAGGCTGCAATCCATAGGTCGCACAGAGTTGGACATGCCTGAAGCTACTTAGCATGCATGCACGCATGTCGTATTTTATTTTGATTTAGGAAAAATACCTTTGACCCTTACAGCTATGTAGTACCTAGTGCATTTACATTAATTTTAATACTTGATGTTTAATCTACCTTTGTTGAAATGATTGTGAGGCAGCATATTTCAATGTAGATATAAACTTATCAATTCTAATCATTATTCTCCTTTTGATTATAAGGCTAATTCTTTAGGAAAATTGTTTTCAGCTATTTGCTTATGTAGTCTTTTCCTGTTTATCAAAGGATATAGGTTGAGTACCGGGTCTGGCGTAGGCAGTATGCTAGGAAATAGAAACAGATATAGTAGCCCAGTTACCACACTCCAAAGAGCTTTCTCTCCTGAGGTCACAGGGCCAGAGGTGAGCAATTATATATTAAATAGTATCATGTCACCTCAAGAGAGTGTCAGTCAAGACTTCCTGGAAGGATTAATGTTTCATCACCATAGTGTTTTTATTTACAGAACATCTTGTATCTATTATAGGATATTCTTTCCCCTACTTACTGTTACACTTATATTTATCATGGAGGACAATAGAAAGCCAGTAGAGAAATGAAGAAAAGGTAAAATGCTGAGAATTATAACATATAAATCTGTGCTCTTTGATACATTTAGTATATGATGTTTTTGTTTAAATATCCTCCAGGTAACTCTAGGAGTATTAGATAAATT
Organism: Muntiacus reevesi; assembly: GCF_963930625.1. Classification (NCBI taxonomy): domain Eukaryota; kingdom Metazoa; phylum Chordata; class Mammalia; order Artiodactyla; family Cervidae; genus Muntiacus; species Muntiacus reevesi. Next base: position 23,405,168 of record NC_089257.1, on the reverse strand, counting down.
ATTATGAAACCACCTTTAGAAACTCTGATAAAACCATTATATCTATATCTATCTATCTAAATATCTATATACACATTTATATGCACATAAACTTATGTACAGATACATAAGTAAACCAAGTAGTATTGATTAAAAAATATGAAACTATATATTATCTATGATGAAACAGATCACCAGCCCAGGTGGGATGCATGAGACAAGTGCTCGGGCCTGGTGCACTGGGAGGACCCAGAGGGATCTGGTGGAGAGGGAGGTGGGAGGGGGGATCGGGATGGGGAATACGTGTAACTCTATGGCTGATTCATGTCAGTGTATGACAAAACCCACTGCAATGTTGTGAAGTAATTAGCCTCCAACTAATAAAAAAAATTAAAAAAAAAATTATGAAACGAAACCAACATGTACTTAGGTAAATGTGTTGCTATTGTTATGCATTTTTATTTTATTTCTTTGTTTTTGTTTTTTAATTTTTTTTAATTTTTATTTTTTCCATTTATTTTTATTAGTTGGAGGCTAATTACTTTACAATATTGTAGTGGTTTTTGCCATACATTGACATGAATCAGTCAGGGTGAAACAGATCACCAGCCCAGGTTGGATGCATGTTATGCATTTTTAAAATAAATATTAGCAGATAGAAGAAGAGACAAAGGATAGGAAGAGCACATGAGCACATACACACACACACGTATATACATACACATACATGCAGGGCAGTACTTGGGTTTGATTTATTTGTAGCCCTGGCCAGCATCACTTTTGTTACTAGTTTATAGAGATCATATTCCAACACTAAAATACTCTGCTCTCCCTTGGGCTACATCAGTTAATGCCTAATAATAACTTAATCATAGCGCATGTTAACAATACTATTTAATTTTGTGTCATATTGTTGGTTAAAATCAATGTTATAAAGATCCAAGGGCAAGGAAAGTCTCCTATTGATATTCTTTCTAATATTTAAGAGAAGTGAAAAGCAAACTAAAATAATATAGAGAGATTGCTGAAATATTATGCAAATTCATGTGGTCCTGGGAAAAGATTTTCAGGATACATTGAGTGTGTTCTATCTCGTGTTATATATGTAAATTGAATTAATGACCAATACTTAATAAGATGTACCAGTGTAACTTATACTATACAGAGTGTAAAATATTGCATTTGTAGTATTCTGAGCCACTGATGTTGGTTGGGACAGGTTTAATGAGGTTATAAAGGAAATGGTTTGACACAACTCACATACCTCTATTTCAGTTTTGGGCTCCTGTCAGGTAACATTCTTTTCCCAAAGTATTTTAACCTGTTAGCTCTGTGATACTTATTAAGAGAGCACAGGTGGCCTCACTGGAGAATAGAATTCACTGAAGAGAGGCCTTTACAGTGTCCACATTAGGAAGCAGATTTACACCATCAAATAGCCATTAAAAGCATCTTAAAGATTCAGTGATCAGAAGCTCTACTTTGTGTCAACATAAAAATGAAGTCTAAGTCACAGCAAGAAAGGACTGAACAAATATGCTTCCTTCTCAGTCAGGCCACATGAGGCAAAAATAATATTACCAAAAAAAATTTAGTATCCATAGAGGACCACAGTTATCACCAGATAGTTGAAAAATACAGCAGAAAGAAATAGCAGATTTGACAAGAAATTTGTATAGGTAATTATCAGTTCAGTTCAATTCAGTTCAATGGCTCAGTCATGTCTGAGTCTTTGGAACCCCATGAACTTCAGCACACCTGGTCTCCCAGTCCATCACCAACTCCCGCAGTTTACTCAAACTCATGTCCATTGAGTCGTTGATGCCATCCAACCATCTCATCCTCTGTAGTCCCCTTCTTCCACCTTCAATTTTCCCAGCATAAGGGTCTTTTCAAATGAGTCAGTTCTTTGCATCAGGTGGCCAAAGTATTGGAGTTTCAGCTTCAGCATCAGTCCTTCCAATGAATATTCAGGACTGATATCCTTTAGGATGGACTGTTTGGATTTCCTTGCAGTCCAAGGGACTCTCAAGAATCTTCTCCAACACCACAGTTCAAAAGCATCAATTCTTTGGCACTCAGCTTTCTTTATAGTCTAACTCTTACATCCATACATGACTACTGGAAAAACTATGGCTTTGACTAGACGGGTCTTTTTTGGCAAAGTAATGTCTCTGCTTTTTAATAAGCTGTCTAGGTTGATCATAACTTTTCTTCCAAGGAGCAAGCGTCTTTTAATTTCAAGGCTGCTGTCACCATCTGCAGTGATTTTAGAGCCCTTGAAAATAAAGTCTCTCACTCTTTCCCTTGTTCCTCATCTATTTGCCATGAAGTGATGGGACCAGATGCCATAATCTTAGTTTTCTGAACATTGAGTTTTAAGCCAGCTTTCACTCTCCTCTTTCACTTTCATCAAGAGGGTCTTTAGTTCTTCTTCCCTTTCTGCCATAAGGGTGGTGTCATCTGCATATCTGAGGTTATTAATATTTCTCCCGGCAATCTTGATGCCAGCCTGTGCTTCATCCAGTCCAGCATTTCTCATGATGTACTCTGCATATAAGTTAAATAAGCAGGGTGACAACATACAGTCTTGATTTACTCCTTTCCCAATTTAAAACCAGTCTGTTGTTCCATGTCCAGTGCTAACTGTTGCTCCTTGTCCTGCATAGAGATTTCTCAGGAGGCAGGTCAGGTGGTCTGGTATTCCCATCTCTTTCAGAACTTCCCACAGTTTGTTGTGATCCACACAGTCAACAGCTTTGGCATAGTCAATAAAGCAGAAGTAGATGTTTTTCTGGAACTCTCTTGCTTTTTCAGTGATCCAACAGATGTTGCAATTTGATCTCTGATTCCTCTGCCTTTTCTAAACCCAGCTTGAACATCTGGAAGTTCACTGTTCACGTATTGCTGAAGCCTGGCTTGGAGAATTTTGAGCATTGCTTTTCTAGCGTGTGAGCTGAGTGCAATTATGCAATAGTTTGAGCATTCTTTGGCATTGCCTTTCCTTGGGAGGGATAATCAAATGCATAATAAATTTATTGTTTATCAAATTTATGAAAGTTTAACCATGCATCCTATATATTATCTCACACATAAATATTTGGAGTAGATGGTCCCCACTTTCTTGTAAGAATTCAGATTCTGGTGCTCATGTAAACGGATAAGGGGAACCACTTCCAGAATCCTGGCCCTTCACCACATTATACCATTAGTTGGAAGTATTGAATGAGCATGGATTTGTGCTAAATGTGGGCATCTTTTCCACAACCCCTTGTAGTTAAGACTCTACAAGAGAGATAAAACTAACTAAAGGGTTTAAAATAACTAAGAAAGAGGAAAAAAGCCAACTAGTCTGTATAGAGATCCCAACCAGAACACTTTACTGCTCTATAAACTAAGACAGATAAGGTAATTAGCAAAACATACATAAAAATACAAGATTAGTGGTAAAAAAGCACATGTTTTCACTTATCACATGGTTTTATTTGACTGATAATTGATACTGCAATAATGGAAATACCAAATATTAGGTTAAGGACTAGCATTCAGAGTTCAGGTATGTTTTGTAACTGGGAATAATCCTTATGTTAATGGTGATCTTATACTTTTATGGTCCATATGATGTTGGAAAAAAATTGCTAAAGGTTTTGAAATGGGGTGAAAGATTACTAGGTGTTTCATCTAGTATTTCAGGTTATCTGCATATTTTACTATATTTGTGCTATTTTAAAACTCTCCAGACTTATAGAAAATTAATAGTAATATCAATGTTTATTTTTCATGGAAATGCAAATGAATGTGTCCAATTAAGGTATGATGGGTTCCCCGGAGCCAGTTTTATATCCATAACCAATTTTTTCGGCATTCCTGATTTCCCAAGTATTTGTGTTTACTCTGAATTCCGCTTTGAACTGATATCTAACTGGCTAATTAAAGATTTAAGTAAAATCTTTGACATATATTTGGTTGATATTGATGAGAGTCATGATTTACCCTTTTTAAAAAATATGTATCCATTAACAGATAGTTTTTACAGATGAAATATATGCATTCCCCCAACCTTCAACAAATTATGAGCAATCCCTCTCTGCCAAGAACTTTTAAAATTGTTTGCTCTTATGGAGATCGTTTTCTAAAGGAATGACAGACAATAAAAGTGTGAATGTATACCATACTGTATACCATATATACAATATTTTCAGGGAGTGATAAATTCAGTAAGAAAAAGTAAGGGAATATAGGAAGATGGTAAGTGTCAGTAAGCATTAACGACTTTGAAGTGGAAAAATAATTATTGAGTTTCCGGTCCAGTGTACTCTTCCAAGGAATCTCTTCCCTTCATTGCCTTTGAGCTGATTTACAACTCTAAAATGGAGAAAACTGGTAATAATTGCATTCATAAAATTTCAAATAGAATGTTGCCCTGTGGCTAGACTGATTTGGCATCTGTTTATAAATTCACTTCAGAATCCCTTATTGCCTATGTGTGTGTATGAGTCTTTGAATTCTCCTTTGAACTACTTGTAAAATGTTACTAGTTTTCCTCTTCGTTAATGAACTATATATAGCTTTTGACATGTTATTGTTGCAGAGGTTCTATTTCTATGAGAGTTGATTTTACCTTTTACAAAAGGTTATTAGAGGGAGGAAAGCATGTATTGAGGACAGAGCTGAGAGGATTTGAAAGACATGGGTGTGGACTCTGAATTTCCAGGGAAAGAATATTCAAGGAAAAGGGGAAAATTTGGAAAGACTTTAAAATAAGAAAAGTTAAGTAGATTTGAGGAAGCATCAAGAAAGGGAGTCAGTTTGAAGCGAAGTAAGTGGAAAAAAAACCCCCACACATTGTAGGAAGTGAGTTTGGAGCAGGAAGCAGCAGGTAGACCGAATCAGCCACGGTGTGCCAAGATGAAGAATTGACATTTTCCAAGTGTGATAGAGAGGATGAATCAAGGGAGGGATTAGATGCTGCTTACTTTTGAAAACAATTACTGAGGATGCTGTGCTGAAAATAGTTTTCTGATAAGAATAGTGGAGGAAGAAAGACCACTAAGGAGACTTTGTATTTCACAAACACTATGACTACTTCATAGTGTTGGGTAGTAACAGGTGGAAAGAAGTAGGCTGATGTATAGTATATTTTGAAATAAGATCAAACAATACAAACCTTGTATTGTATATCATAAAATAAATATACTTTATTACGCTTTCCTCTATTACTTTTTTTTTTTTTTTTTTATTTAACAAATTGAAGGTTGATGACAGCCCTGTATTGAGCAAGTATACTGGTATCATTTCACAACATTTGCTTACTTTCTGTCATATTTTGGTGATTCTCACAGTCTTTCTAATTTTCCTTGTTATCGTTTGCTACGATGTTCTGTGATCAATGATCTTTGATGTTATTATTATGACTCGATGAAGACCCAGATGATGGTGAGCTTTTTCCAGCTAGTCTTTTTTAAAGTATTCACATTGCTTTTCAGACATGATGCTGTTGAACACTTAATAAACTACAATATAGTATAAATATAACTTTTCTATGCATTGGAAAACAAAAAAAAATTGTGTGACTCACTTTATTATGATATTGTCTTTATTGTCATGGTCTGGAACCAAACCCACAATATCTCTAAAGTAAGCTCACTCTAATAAATTGGGTGTGACATGAGAAGGAAACCCAAACTACAACATTGATTCCTAAATAGTTAGACTGGGGAACTAGGTGAATGATGGTGATACTTATTGATTAATAGAAGACTGGTGAAAAACAAAAAAAGCTTGAAGGTGTCTACAAGAGTTTTTCTGGCTGTGTTCAACTTGGGATGTATATCAGGTCTTCCAAAAGTAGATTATCCAAGTCTGGAACCCTCAGCAATGTTATCCAGGTTAGAGGAAAATAGGTGTAATAATCAATAGCATATATGAGAAGCATAAAACCATGGGAATGAAAGAGATGACTCAGGCAGTGAATAGAGAGAGTGAAGAGGAAGGAATGCAGTAGTAGTCTTGCTGCAACTTAGTGTTGATAATTCAGAAAAGATACTGAAAAGCTGACAGTGAAGTAGGAAGATAGATAGGAGAATGCAGTGTCTAGAATGCCAAGTGAAGTAGTTATTTCTAGAAGAAGGGAAGAATTCATTCTGTCAGCACTCATGAGAAGTCCAAAAATATTGACAAGATGAAAACTTGGCTAGAATGTCAAGAGATCCTCCTCCTCCCACCTTAGTGAAGTTTTATGGGGATGAAGGCATAAAGTGATTGACTATAGAGGGCGGTTGGTCAGGGATTGTAGACAACGTTTACCAAGGGTTTTGCTATGCAGTGAACTAGATAGATAGGAGCTAGAGATGGGGTGTGGGAATTAACAGCATGTTCCTCCTTTAGATGAAAAATATTGCAGCAGTGTTTATATGGTAATAAGAATATTCCAGTAAAAATGGATGAATTGATGATGTGGGAGGAACTGGGAGAAAACTGAACAGTACTCTAGAGAAATAGGAGATGATGCTTTGAGAGTGAGTGCTTAAAACTGAGATTTTTCTGAGTAAGAGTGCTGTCTTCCATGTGAGTGGGTGGTTGATAAAATATGGAGATAAACATTGTTAAAAGTGATAAACCAAAGGAGCTGAACAACCAGTGTGTTTGGTGGGTGATACATTTGGAATCATTAGTCACTAAAGTCACAGTAAAAATAGTACTGGAGAGAGAGAAATAGTGAGCTGAATAATAAAATTACCAATAAAGGAGGGGGGAGGATTTGGAGGTCACTAGATAACCACAAAAGTCTTGGGTGTCTCAGTGGTATTATGTCAATTATGCCTTTTCTGAAAGAAGTGGTATTTTGAGCACATGCCACTTTGAAAAACAAGGAAGAGACTTATTTCAACCTCCATTTGCTTAGTAGGAAAAATGTGAGGACAATTCACATGGGAGGGGTTTCCTGCCGGGTTTCATATTGAAAAAGACGGTGAAGGGAACACCCAGAGAGAGTTTGGGATTATAATCCACTTCACTAGTGAGGGCCCGTGGGCACTGCAGAAGGGTTTGAAATGAGGAGAGTGGGGTTCCACATGTATTTAGTCTAGTGGCTAGGTTCTAGAAAGGCTTGGTTGATAAAGGGCAGTTATTGGGAGAGTGAATTGAATGCCTGCTTTCTTTCATGCTTGTTATTTCAGTGTGATTCCTAATAGTGCTTCCTTGCACTTTCCAAAGTATCCTGATTTGGAAGCTCAATTATAAGATCACTCTACTTACAAATGAGCGAAGTTATTAATAAATAGGTATAAAAAACAGATGGGATTTGTGCTATTTGGTTAGAAATGAGCTGGCAACCAGCTCTAATTATAGATTCCTTTTTTTATAATTAGCTTTATATGTGACTGATTTGTAATGGTTAAGCTGGCAGTGCCAACACCAAGGAAAGGGTAGTCCCAGCCAGAGTATATACAGTACTGGGGTGTCCTTTATGTGTTGCTGTAGGTAATGTGAATGTGTTTGGTTGTAGCGAGTGTGGTAGTATTGACTAGGATTTAATGAAAATTGGATGATTGAGTTAATCTTAGCTTTAAAAATGATTCATCTTTGAGAGTCATTTGTTTGAAGTGTTTTCTTGTAGAGCCAAATGATTTTGAGGTAAGAGGTAGATGGGCCTCCCCAGGCCCACCAAGGAAAGCATTCGAGTTCTCTCCTTGTGGATACTAACTCCAGAATATCAGTAGCAGGACAATCTATAGAAGAGGCTGAGCGCTGCCCAGATGCATTGCAGGCAGATTCTTTAACAAGTGAGCTACAGGGGATGCTCCAGATGAAAGATAAGAGACCACATATTTCTCATCCTTGAAGTCAAGGAAATCTTCCCAACTAGAAAGCTCATTGGTGGTAAAAAGTCTATCCATAGGCCTCTTGGGTGGAATCCATCTTTTTAAAGAGATGTACATAGACACATAGGAGGATCCTGAGATATCTCAAATATGGACTCAGAACCAGGCAAGTCAAAATGATTGGCCAAAGGAAATCAGGGAGAAATGCCCCATATAACTGATGTAAACTACCACGAGGGTGCAGCTTCTCTGAGTCCACCCCTGTGTCCTTTCATACATTCTATACAGCTTTTCCGCCTACTAATAAACACTTTACTTGTTTCACTACTTTCCATCTTTGTGGAAATTCATTTCTGCAAAACCCAAGGGCCAAGGCTTTGTCACAGACCACTGGTCTAGTGGCTAGGATTCAGCTTTCTCACTGCCATGACCTGACCTCAATCTCTGACCAGGAACCAAAGTCCTGCTTCAAACCACTGCAGACCGAGGCCACCTGAGGTCAATCTGAGTAATGCTTTCCAGATTTCGTGTCTACCTGTGTTGTGCATTCCAGGAAACAAACTCACTCAGAAGGACAATGCAGATAGTGGGGTGCAGTTTATTACACCGGCGGGCCCAAGACAGTCTCCTCTTAGCCAAGAACCCCGAGCAGTTTTTGTGAAAACCTTATATAACCTAAGTGTACATGCACAAATCTGCCTCCCCAAATTCCCTGAAACTAGTCTGAACAAAGAAAAAAGAAAGATACAATCAAAGTTAACCTGTGATTCATGTGCCTTAAGCCTAGGTAGTTAACAGTGGAAAATTATCAATAGACCTGTGGTCATACTCCAACAACCATAATAAAATGTATGATTCTATTTGGTTACACAGATAATGAGAGTATTCTTTTAGGTGATGGAGAGCCCTGGGTCTCTTCCTTCTGGGGACCTGGTTTTCCAGTTGTTATGTATTTTCAATAGATACTGGGCATATAGCACAAAGTTCACAGTCCGGCCCCAAATGGCGTCCTGCTTTCAAGATAGAGCCTCTTCTGTTTCCCCCTTCACCCAGCACCTCAGAATATGATTATATTTGAACCAAAGGTCTTTGCCTACTTGCCTAGTTAAGAAGAGTTTGTATTATTTTAGTGAACGTGAACATGTTAGTCACTCAGTTAGCTGTGTCTGATTCTTTGTGACCCCATGGACTGTAACCTGCCCATGGAATTCTCCAGGCAAAAATACTGGAATGGGTAGCCATTCCCTACTCCAGGGGATCTTCTCAACGCAGGGATCAAACCTGTATCTCCTCCATTGCAGACAGATCCTTTACCATCTGAGCCAGCAGGAAAACTCTTATTATGTTAGGGTGGACCTTAAATCCATGATCGTGTGTTTGTAAGAAAAAAGAGAGAGAGAATCAGAGGTGGAGACTTAGAGAGAAGACCTTGTGAAGAGGGAGGCAGAGGTTGATGTGATGCAGTTCTTGGAAGCTGCCAGAAGTTAGAAAGAAATTAGGCACGATTCTTCCTTAGAGCCTACAAAGGAGGCATGGCCTTGTAGAAACTTTGATTTTTCTACTTCTGGCCTCCAGATCTGGGAGAGAATAAATTTCTGCTGTTCTCAGCCACCTAGTCAGGGGTAATTTGCTATGGCAGACCTAGGAAGCTAGTACCTATACCATGAGCAACTTATTTTTTCATTGAAATGCTATGAATTCCTATTCATTTTAAAACATCTCTTTTATTGTGTCAGTGTATCAGGGAGGAAAAAAATAAAATTTCTAGGCCCTTTTCTAGGTTCTTATGACTGGTTTAAGAATTGCATTTATATGAGACAGGTTAATAGAAAATCAAACAAATGGGTAATAACTCATATACATGAGAGAGACCCAGGAAGGCTGAGTAAGCCACCAAAGAGGCCAAAGCCCTCACCTTAAATACCATCTTCAGCTGAAGACAAAAGAGGGCCTTTGGGTTGTGGTTTGGGAGTTAAAAGGGGAGGAAGGTAATTTACATGGAGATGGAAGAGTAAAAGTGTTGTAAACAAAAGGATTGCAGTGCCCTCTGGGCAAAATGAGACACAATGGGGACTCTTTCCTAGGCCCTGCTAAATTGCCTAATCATACTCATTCAGTATTCTTTGCAGATATCTCTGGTGATAGCTCTATTAAGGAAATAAACCCTCTATCTAAATTATTTTAGGCAGTTAAAGGGAAGGTCAAAATTTCTTCCTAAGAGTCTTTTTGGTCCTTGATTATCTTTAGCTCAAAATAATCCGCATACCAAAAAGTGAAAGTGAGGTCGCTCAGTCGTGTCCAACTCTTTGCGACCCCATGGACTGTAGCCTACCAGGCTCCTCCGTCCATGGGATTTTCCAGGCAAGTGTACTGGAGTGGGTTGCCATTTCCTTCTCCAGCATACCAAAAAAGAATTTGCAAATAGCATGTTTTGCTCCCCTACCAAGATGAAAGGCAACAGTCTTATTTTCACATATTTAAAGAAATTTTTAATGAAGTTTCCTTATCACTTTGCTATGTTCAGGAAAATGATTTATGGTGTAGGCTTGGAATGTGGCTAGGTGAAATCAGTATATTAATTAGATTTTTTTTTTTTTTCAGACACTCATTTAAAAATAAGACTTCAGGTCAGTAATTCTTATAGAGTAGACAATAAATACTATGGGATTTAACCTAAACTAAAAGCTAAATGCTAAAGAATTGGGAAATTTTGTTACTCCAAGCATCAAACTGAATTATAGTATTCATAAACCAATAAGTTTTAAGGCTCCAATCCTAAATTAAAAGCCATTGCTTGGCACTGCTAAGTAAGGATAACAGAGAGGCTTTCTTTAATTATGAGAATATTTGCTTCTGAAAATCAGAGCATATGCATGTATCAGGGGGTAGAGTTCTTGGGGCTATAATCAAGAAAATATATTCAAGAGCTAAGGCAATTTAGTATGTTGCGTGTCAATCAAATCAGGAAGAAACATGGAAATGTAAAATATACCAATGCTCGAGGTGACATAATGTAATTGTCAGGAAAAATTAGATTCCTGATGTGTTTCAGTCCCTTTGGCATACAACCATGTGTGTCTGAATTCAAAAGATCTAACAAATTACTGTGGGCGGTAAGATTAAGCAAAATAGAAAAAGAATTAATGATATATGAAATGTCAGAAAATTCACCTTGCTAAAGGAGCAGCAATTTGGGGATTATGGTCAGAAGCATAAAGGAGCAAAGTTGCCTCTATGGGGTGTCCCAGTGCTTCCTTAGGCAATGATTTATTGATAGACTATTCACTTATTAATAGGAAGTGCAGTGGAAATAATTCTCTTAAAGTTCTTTTAAAATGTAACTTTTTTTTTTTTTTTGCTTAAATTCACATTTTGAGCTTTTTAATGTGCAGCCATGAATATAAGACAAAAGGTGTGATAGTTAAGATTGTGATTTCTTTTTAGGTAGTACATTTCTATAGCTGAACAAGTTTATTTATGTGAAGATATATTTTATAAACTGATATTTCTTTAAGAGTTACAATTAAGTTTGTGACAATTAGAAATACAAATGAATAAACCCGATTTAATAATAAAAATGACTACACTTTATTTTGGATTTTTAACAAAACCAAAATAAATATTATCCAACACTTCTATTGAAAGTGTGTTGGATAGTAAACTATGGAGCACAATTAGAGGAAAAGTGATTTAAAGAAGGAGATGGAGAAATTGAAAACTGAAAAGACTTATTATGATGGAGAAGGAAATGGCAACCCACTCCAGTGCTCTTGCCTGGAAAATCCCTTGGACGGAGGAGCCTGGCAGGCTACATACAGTCCATGGGGTCGCGGAGAGTTGGACACGACTGAGTGACTTCACTTTCACTTTTCACTTTCATGCATTGGAGAAGGAAATGGCAACCCACTCCAGTGTTCTTGCCTGGAGAATCCCAGGGACGGGGGCGCCTGGTGGGCTGCCCTCAATGGGGGTCACACAGAGTCGGACACGACTGAAGTGACTTAGCAGCAGCAGCAGCAGCAAGACTTATCATATGTTCTATCTTCTCCAACTTTTCACATCCAACAATGAACTAGAATTTTAAGAAGTGTTCTCACATTAAGAAAACCACCGCCATGGTTACATGTCTAGGCATCATTTCACACTCAGTTAAAGATGCAAACTAGTTGTGTTCTAAATTAGAAGAAAGTCCCTCAGTGCTTCCTCTTAGTATGTGTTGACACATTAAACAAACCACCTATTATTTTACAAATATTAACCCCCTCAGTAGTACTCAAAACTACATTTGTTTTTGTATTTTCTATCTATAGTTTCCTTTACTTTTTATTCACTAGTTAATGTAACAAGTATTCACTGAGCGCTCACTGAGTGCTTGGCACTCTTGAAGGCTTGGGGAATACTTCAGTAGAAAGTGACGATCTCTCTCTTGTCTGTCCTGGTTCCTTGAGTCGCTGTGTGGAGAGGGATGTTTGGGCATGCAGCCTGACCTGCCTCAGCCTGTGACATGACCAACAAATAATCTTTACTGTGATATTGCAGGCTAGTTTATTGTAAAAACTCACTGTAGCCTGCTCTTATTCATGGATAGATGAAAAAGAGTTTTTAACCTGTAATTTTATAGCCAACAAAATTTTCATTTAAATGTGAGAATGTAATAAAAACAGAAATCCACTTTGCAAATACTCTTCAATGAAGTTTTTAAAGGAGATAATTAAATTCAGGAAGTGTGAAAAGATATAAGGGACTAAAAGGTGATCAAATAACATGAAATTTATTATTGTCCAAAAGGCTCTTATTTCAAAACAAAAAAAAATCCATAATGACTCTGAAAATAAAATGAACACTATTTCAGTATTATAGTTAGAAGTTAAATGAAAACGTGTTCTAGTAAATATATGGTTACACAATACAGACAGAATTCCCTGGTAACTAAGTGATAAAGAATCTCCCTGTCAATGCAGGAGACAAAGGTTGATTCCTGATCAAGGAAGATCCCATGGAGAAGAAAATGGCAACCCACTCCAGTGTTCTTGCCTGGAAATCACATAACAGAAGAGCCTGGTGGGCTGCAGGGCATGGAGTCACAAAAGTTGGACATAACTTAAGAGGCTAAATAATAGTAACAGTGCAGATATTCACAAGTATAAACAAATAAGTGGGTAAAATGACTGTAAATATTAATTTCAGAAAATAATAGATAATATATAATATGGATTTTAAAACAGAAAAAAAAAAAAAACCTAGGGTTAATCAATAGGCAAGGGGAAAAAGCATGAAAAGAAATGGAAAAAAAAAAAATAATGATCAAAAATAAGTCTCAATATACCTGTGCTTACAGTAAAGTTAGAAGAGGCAAGTTCATGAAATCAAAAGCAAGCACTCTCTAATTAATTTTAAAAGATTCAACAATATGTTGTCAAAATATGAAAAAATAAGTTCACAGAATAAAATTTGAGAAAAACTGAAAATTTGGAAACTGGATAAAGGTAGAACATCTGAGGGCTTCCCAGGTGGTGCTAGTGATAAAGAACCTGGCTGCCAATGCAGGTAGACATAAGAGATGTGGGTTCTATCCCTGGGTGGGGATGATTCCCTGGAGAAGGAAATGCTCCAGCATTCTTGACTTGGGAAAATATAAAACAAAATGCACTGGGGTTTCTAATTGTACCGTGTAATAATATTACATTTAGATAAAGGGGAAAATCAGTGAATGAAAGTGAAGCTAAATAAACAATTGAACAGGCATATAAAGTCATTATTAAAATAAATGCACATTACAGACAGAGAACAAGATGGCGGTGGAGTAGGTGAACATGGAGCACATCTCTCTCCATGGATAGATACATCAGGAAGACACCTTCAGACACAGAAGTGCGTGCAGACAGCTGAGAGAGGACAGGAGTACCTGACCGGTGGAAAATAATATGTAGAACCTCGCAAAACTCAGTAGAATGAAGGAACTAGGGGGATAAACAGGAGTGTTAGTAGGACTGGACTGCCCTCTGGAGTGGAGAAACTGAAGCAGGGGTCTGATTTCCACATCAGGACAATTGCCTGAGTCAGAAGAGAAGCATTTAAGGCTGAGAGTGAAACAGCTGATCTGTGGCAGCCTAAATGGAATGAGAATCAGACAATCCTTGCCACAGCCTTGCATACCCCGAATAGGAGTGCAGGTTCCCTGGAAGGTGCAGCCTCAGGGAGCTGGAGTTTAGGGATTGTGGAGCAATCCCAGGGAGAGGACTGCTGTTGACTGCAGAGAGATGGATGGAGGGGATGTGAGAGAGGAGACTGTGGTGGGAAATGCTTATGGAGGAAAGCTGGGCAGCCCTGGTAGCAAGGTGATACCCCCGAGTCACACACAGCGGGTGGAGCCATCACCATAGCCTCTCTCCCCACACACCGGCATCGGCAGCTGAACAATAGAGAGGCTGGCCCATCAGACGCCCGATACACTGAACTACAGAGTAGGAGCCCAGCCAGGGGGCCCCTTTAAGTGCTTGACGTGCTGACCTACAGCGTAGGACCCCAGTCAGGGGGCCCCTCTCTGTGCCTGATGCGCCAAGCAACAGAGATGGACCCCAGGCAAGGGAGCCCTCTAAGTGCCTGAGCCGGTTGAGCTCCAGAGAAAGACTGGCCAAAGAGGCCTTCTGATCACCAGCTACAAGATGCTCGGAAAAAAGACTCTGATGGGGCCGTAACTCCTGCAGCAGTGGCGGTACATGTCCCTGCACCCTTGGCGCCACCAGGGTCCCTTGGAGCCAAGCAGCTGCGCCACCTTCACGCTCAGATCTCACTGGGGCAGAGCTGCCGCAGGTGGAAAAAGTCTTGCATCTGTGCACATAGCGCCGCTTCGGTAGTGTCTGACTTTCCAACCCTGTAGACTGTGGCCTGCCAGACTTCTGTCAGGGAAGGGGAGTTCTCGAGGCAAGAATACTGGAGCATATTGGCCAATACTGGTTGCCATACCCTTCTAGAGCACTGTAGCTGCCAGCTCCCCTGAGTACCTGGTGCTGCCAGAACCCCTGCGACCCCAGCAGCTGCACCCCCTCCACACCTGGCCCTCACGGGGCAAACCCAAGTCCTCCAGGGCAGCCTCAGGAGCAAACCCCAGTGGACGACCCACATGCAGAGGTGGAAATAAAACCACAAGTGAAACCCAGGAGCAGTGTGGCTAAGGAAGAAGACCCAAAACCCTCCCACCAACTGTACAAGCTGCGGATTAAATCCATGCAATCAACTAGTCAGACTCTGTGTCTATGGAATATATAAAAGGTCATTGAGAGCGCCCACAAAAGAAAACACACTAGTTCTGATAGCATGGGCATTGGAGGCAAGAACACACAGGAGTAGGACCAGATTAGAATCTGAGCTGCCCCCACGGGAGATCCAGACAGGGCAAGGCATCCTAGGGAGGTGAGGTGGACTGTGACTCCCAGCGAGGGAAAGGACTCTGACAGCAATAACTCAAGAAAAACGTTTATTATTCTTATGTTTTGACTTGTTTTGTAGATTTTTCTTTTCTTTTTTTCCTTTTTTTCTCCTCTGTTGTACTGGCAATTTTATTGGTACTATGAAACCTAATTGGAGAAGGCAATGGCAACCCACTCCAGTACTCTTGCCTGGAAAATCCCATGGATGGAGGAGCCTGGTAGGCTACAGTCCATGGGGTCACTACGAGTCAGACGCAACTGAGCGACTTCACTTTCACTTTTCACTTTTACACATTGGAGAAGGAAATGGCAACCCACTCCAGTGTTCTTGTCTGGAGAATCCCAGAGACGGCAAAGCCTGGTGGGCTGCCATCTGCGGGGTCGCACAGAATCGGACACGACTGAAGCGACTTAGCAGCAGCAGCATGAAACGTAATTAAAGTTTTGAGGTTTTTTTTCCTCTCAGTCACATTTTTTATTGTTGTTATAAACCTCCGCCACTACGTTGGGCTTTTCCAGTTCTATAGTTTTCCTTTTTTTTTTTCTCTCTCTCTCTTTTCCTAATTCTGATTTTTAATTTTTAAAATCTATTATCATTTTTTGTACATTTATTCCTTGTTCGCTTTTTCTACTGTTCTTTTCCCCTTGCAATTAATCTTTAACGTATATAAAACTTCTTTATCTACATTTAACTTTGCATATCTATTCTTTTCTTTTTTTTTAATGCTTTCTTTTGTCTCAACATATTTGTTAGTTTTATTTTCAGTGTTTTATTCTGCAGTTGGCACCTTGCTTTTATTTTGTTTTCCAGTATGTGCTTTACTTAGTTTTGTTCTGGTAGATATACTTTTTTTTGTTTGTTTACTTGTTTGTTTGTTTGCTGGGTCAGTCTATTGTAATTTATTTTTGTTGAACTGTTTGATTTTGGTTATGGGTGTCCATGTGCATTTTTATATTCAGTCACACTTTCCATTATTGTTATAAGCCTCTACCTCTATGTTGGGCTTTTACAGTTCTGTGAAGTTTTCCTTTTTTTTTTCTTTTCTTTTTGCTTTCTTCTTCTGTTTGTTGTTGTTTTTTCTCCTCTTTTTTTATAATTTTAATTTTTTAAACCTATTATATTTTTTCCACATTTATTCCTTTGTTTACCTTTCCTACTGTTATCTTCCCCTTGTAGTTAATCTTTAATGTATATAAATCTTTGTCATCTACCCTATTTAACTTTACATATCTATCTCTTTTTTTCTTTTCTTTCTTTCCTTTCCTCTCAACATATTTGTTAGGTCTGATTACTTTGCTTTATTCCCCACTCTACTGTACTTTATTTTTGTTGGACTATTTTGACTTTGCTCATGGGTGTATATGTATATGTATGTATGTATATAATAAAAATTATTATTTGCCTGATTTTGTCATTGCCATTTGTCTGGGGTTCATCTTTGGTTTCTCATTTGTGGATATTCATTTTAATCTCATTTAATGCCATAACAAATTACTGTGGAATCTTCATTCCTGACCAGAGATCAAGCCCTGAGCCTTTGGAGTTGGAGCACTGACCCCAAGACCCTAGACTACCAGAGAACTAACCCTAAGGAGTATCAAATAGTGAGAACCCACACAAAGGAAACCACTTGAATACAAAACCTGGCATCACCCAACCACCATTTGCATACTGTGAAGGACACCTCATCCAAACAACAAACAAAACAAAAATACAAACCAAATCATCATCAGACAGGAGTATCCCCTCACTCAGTCTTGCCAATCAGAGGGAAAACAAACAAACAAACAAAAACTCAGCACAGATTCCACCCTATACGAAGCTTACACAAACCACTCGACCAATCTTAGGAGGGTGGAAACCAAAAGGCAGAAAGAATTCAACCCTGAAGCCTGGCAAAAGGAGACCTCAAACACAATAAGTTAAAAAAGAAAAGAAAAGAAAAGGCAGAAAATACCACACAAATGAAGGAACAAACTAGAAACACAGAGGTCCAAATAGGAAAACTACCTGAAAAAGAATTCAGAAAAATGATAGTAAAGATGATCAAAAACCTTGAAAACAGAATGAAGAAAATGCAAGAATCAATGAATCAAGACCTAGCAGAATTAAGTAATAAACATACAGAGACAAACAACACAATTATGGAAATTAAAAATATTCTAGAAGGAATCAATAGTAGAGTATCTGAAGCAGAAGAATGAGTCAGTGAGCTGGAAGATAAAATGGTAGAAATAACTGCTGAAGAGCAGAATAAAGTAAAAAGATTGAAAAGAACTGAAGATAGGCTCAGAGATGTCTAGGACCATATCAAAAGCACCAGTATTCAAATTATAGGGGTCCCAGAAGAAGAAGAGAAAAAGAGATGATATGAGAAAACTTTTGAAGAGATTATAGTTGAAAATTTCCCCAACATGGAAAAGGAAATAGTCAATCAAGTGCAAGAGGCACAAGGAGTCCCATACAGGATAATCCAAGGAGGAACACACCAAGACACATACTAATTAAACTAACAAAGATGAAACACGAAGGAAGAATGTTAAAAGCAGCAAGGGGCAAGCAACTAGTAAGATACAATGGCAATCCCATACACTTAACAGCTGATATTTCAAAAGAAACTCTGTAGGCCATAATGGAATGGCAGTATATATTCAAAGTACTGAAAGGGAAAAATCTACAACCAAAATTACTGTACCTGGCAAAGATCTCATTCAAAATTGATGAAGAAATCAAAAGTTTTTCAGACATGCTTAAGTTAAGACAATTCAGTACCACCAAACCAACTTTATAGCAAACGTTAAGCAGATTTATATAGTCAAGAAATACAGAGAAGAAAAAAGATCTACAAAATACACCCCAAACTATTAAGAACATGGCAATAGCAACATATATATCAATAATTATTTTAAATGTAAATGGATTAAATGCTCCAACCAAAAGACACAGACTGGCTGAATGGATACAAAAATAAGACCCATATATGTGCTGTCTACAAGAAACCCACTACAGACCTAAACACACATCTAGACTGAAAGTGAAAGGATGGAAAAATATACTCCATGCAAATAGGAAGCAAAAGAAAGTTGCAGTAGCAATCCTCATATCAGACAAAATAGACCTTAAAATAATGAATATTACAAGAGCTAAGGAAGGACACCACGTAATGATCAATGTATCAGTCCAAGAGGAAGACATAACAATTGTAAATATCTATGCACCAAACAGGAGCAGTGGCTGTGTTTTCCTGGAGCAGCTGTGAAGAGAGACCCCACGTCAAAGGTAAGAGAAACCCAAGTAAGACAATAGGCACCAAGAGAGGGGATCAGAGGGAAGACAGACTGAAACTACAATCACAGACAACTAGCCAATCTGATCACATGGACCACAGCCTTGTCTAACTCAATGAAACTAAGCCATGCTGTGTGGGGCCACCCAAGACAGCCGGGTCATGGTGGAGAGGTCTGATGGAATGTGGTCCACTGGAGAAGGGAATGGCAAACCACTTCAGTATTCTTGCCTTGAGAACCCCATGAACAGTATGAAAAGGCAAAAAGATAGGACACTGAAAGATGAACTCCCCAGGTCAGTAGGTGCCCAATATGCTACTGGAGATCAGTGGAGAAATAACTCCAGAAAGAATGAAGGGATGGAGCCAAAGCAAAAACAACACACAGTTGTGGATGGGACTGGTGATGGAAGCAGGGTCCGATGCTGTAAAGAGCAATATTGCATAGGAACCTGGAATGTTAGGTCCATGAATCAAGGCAAACTGGAAGTGGTCAAACAGGAGATGACAAGAGTGAACATCGACATTCTAGGAATCAGTGAACTAAGATGGACTGGAATGGGTGAATTTAACTCAGATCACCATTTTATCTACTACTGTGGCAGGAATCCCTTAGAAGAAATGGAATAGCCATCATAGTCAACAAAAGAGTCTGAAATGCAGTACTTGGATGCAATCTCAAAAACGACAGAATGATCTCTGTTCATTTCCAAGGCAAACCATTCAATATCACGGTAATCCAAGTCTATGCCCCGACCAGTAACCCTGAAGAAGCTGAAGTTGAACAGTTCTATGAAGACCTGCAGGACTCTCTAGAACTAACACCCAAAAAAGATGCCCTTTTCACTATAGGGGAAAGGAATGCAAAAGTAAAAAGTCAAGAAACACCTGGAGTAACGGGAAATTTGGCCTTAGAGTACAGAATGAAGTAGGGCAAAGGCTAATGGAGTTCTGCCAAGAGAACGCCATGGTCATAAAAAACACCCTCTTCCAACAACACAAGAGAAGACTCTACACATGGACATCACCAGATGGTCAGCACCGAAATCAGATTGATTATATTCTTTGCTGTCAAAGATGGAGAAGCATTATAAGTCAGAAAAAAAAAAAAAAAAAAAGAAAAAAAAGAAAGAAAGAAAGAAAAGAAAAAGAAAAAGACCAGGAGCTGACTGTGGCTCGGATTATGAACTCCTTATTGCCAAATTCAGACTGAAATTGAAGAAAATGGAGAAAATCACTAGACCATTCAGGTATGACCTAAATCAAATCCCACGTGACTATACAGTGGACTATACAGCAGAAGTGAGAAATAGATTTAAGGGACTAGTTCTGATAGACAGAGTGCCTGATGAACTATGGATGGAGGTTCATGACATTGTACAGGAGACAGGAATCAAGACCATCCCTAAGAAAAATAAATGCAAAAAAAGCAAAATGGCTATCTGAGGAGGCCTTACAAATAGCTGTGAAAGGAAGGGAAAAGAAAAGCAAAAGAGAAAAGGAAAGATATACCCATTTGAATGCAGAGTTCCAAAGAATAGCAAGGAGAGATAAGAAAGACTTCCTCAGTGATCAATGCAAAGAAATAGAGGAAAAGAACAGAATGGGAAAGACTAGAGATCTCGTCAAGAAAATTAGAGATACCAAGGGAATATTTCATGCAAAGATGGGCACAATAAAGGACAGAAATGGTAGAGACCTAACAGAAGCAGAAGATATTAAGAAGACGTGACAGGAATACACAGAAGAACTGTACAAAAAGGTCTTCATGACCCAGATAATCATGATGGTGTGATCAGTCAACTAGAGCCACACACCCTGGAATGTGAACTCAAGTGGGCCTTAGGAAGCATCACTATGAACAAAGCTAGTGGAGGTGATGGATTACCAGTTGAGCTATTTCAAATCCGGAAAGATGATGCTGTGAAAGTGCTGCCTTCAATATGCCAGCAAATTTGGAAAACTCAGCAGTGGCCACAGGACTGGAAAAGGTCAGTTTTCATTCCAATCCCAGCCAAAGGCAATGCCAAAGAATGCTCAAACTACTGCACAATTACACTCACAAGCTAGTAAAATAATGCTCAAAATTCTCCAAGCCAGACTTCAGCAATACATGAACTGTGAACTTTCAGATGTTCAAGCTGGTTTTAGAAAAAGCAGAGGAACAAGAGGTCAAACTCCAACATCTGCTGGATCAACAAAAAAGCAAGAGAGTTCCAGAAAAATATCTATTTCTGCTTTATTGACTATGTCAAAGCTTTTGACATTGTGGATCACCAGAAACTGTGGAAAATTCTGAAACAGATAGGAATACCAGACCACCTGACCTGCCTCTGAGAAACCTGTATGCAGGTCAGGAAGCAACAATTAGAACTGGCCATGGAACAACAGACTGGTTCCAAATAGGAAAAAGAGTACGTCAAGGCTATATATTTTCACCCTACTTATTTAGCTTAAATGCAGAATATATCATGAGAAATGCTGGGTTGGAAGAAGCAAAAGCTGGAATCAAGATTGCTGGGAGAAGTATCAATAACCTCAGATATGCAGTTGACACCACTCTTATGGGAGAAAGTGAAGAACTAAAGAGCCTCTTGATGAAAGTGAAAGAGGAGAGTGAAAAAGTTGGCTTAAAGCTCAACATTCAGAAAACTAAGATCATGGCATCCAGTCCCATCACTTCATTGCAAATAGGTGGGGAAACAGTGGATGACTTCATTTTTCTGGGCTCCAAAATCACTGCAGATGGTGATTGCAGCCATGAAATTAAAAGACGCTTACTCTTTGGAAGGAAAGTTATGACCAACCTGGATAGCATATTAAAATGCAGAGATATTACTTTGCCAACAAAGGTCCGTCTAGTCAAGGTTATGGTTTTTCCAGTAGTCATGTATGGATGTGAGAGTTGGACTATAAAGAAAGCTGAGTGCCAAAGAATTGATGCTTTTGAACTGTGGTGTTGGAGAAGACTCTTGAGAGTCCCTTGAACTGCAAAGAAATCCAACCATTCCTCCTACAGGATATCAGTCCTGGGTGTTCATTGGAAGGTCTGATGTTGAAGCTGAAACTCCAATACTTTGGCCACCTGATGCGAAGAGCTGACTTATTTGAAAAGACCCTGATGCTGGGAAAGATTGATGGCAGGAGAAGGGGACGACAGAGGATAAGGTTGGATGTCATCACTAACTCAATGGACATGGGTTTGGGTGAACTCCTGGAGTTGGTGATGGACAGGGAGGCCTGGCGTGCTGTGGTTCATGAGGTAGCAAAATGTCGGACCTGACTGAACGACTGAACTGAACTGAACTGATGCACCCAACATAGGAGCACCTCAATTCATAAGACAAACATTAGCAGACATAAAAGGAGGAATTGACAATAACACAATAATAGTTGGAGACTTTAACACCCCACTCACGCCAATGGACAGATTATCAAAACAGAAAGTTAATAAGGAAACACAAGTCTTAAATGATACGTTAGATCAGATGGATCTCATTGATATCTTAGGACATTCCATCTAAGTGCAGAAGAATACACCTTCTTCTCAAGTTCCCATGGAATATTCTCCAGGATAGACCACATCTTGTGTCACAAATCAAGCCTCAGTAAATTTAAGAAAATTGGAATGGTATTAAGCATCCTCTCTGACCACAATGCTATGAGACTAGATATCAGTTACAAGAAAAAAACTGTAAGAAACACAAACACATGGAGATTAAGCAACACGTTTCTAAATAACCAACAGGTTACTGGATCAGTTACAAGAAAAAAACTGTAAGAAACACAAACACATGGAGATTAAGCAACACGTTTCTAAATAACCAACAGGTTACTGAAGAAGTGAAAAAGGAAGTAAAAACATTTCTAGAAACAAATGACAATGAAAACACGACCACTCAAAACCAATGGGATTAGAAAAAGCAGTTCTAAAAGAGAAGTTTATAGTAATACAATCCTATCTCAAGAAACAAGAAAAACATCAAATAGATCACCTAACATTATGTCTAAAACAAGACATATGTCTGAAAAAGAAGAACAACGACAACAACAAAAAACCAAAATTAGGAGAAGGAAAGAGATCATAAAGATCTGAGCAGAGATAAATGAAAAAGAAATGATAGAAAAAAAACCAGTAGTAAAGATTAATAAAACTAAAAGCTGGTTCTTTGAGAAGATATACAAAATTGATAAAGCTTTAGCCATACTCATCAATAAAAAAAGAGAGAAGAATCAAATTAAAAAAAAAAATAGAAATGAAAAAGGAGAGGTTACAGACAATGAAGAAATACAAAGGATTATAAGAGACTATTATGAACAGTGATATGACAATTAAATGGATAACCTGGAAGAAATGGAGAGATTCTTAGAAAAGGTCAATCTTCCAAGACTGAACCAGGAAGAAATAGAAATTATGCACAACCCAATTACAAGCACTGAAATTGAAGCTGTGATAAAAAGAAAAAAAATCTCCCCAAACCCAGGACCAGATGGCTTCACAGAAGAATTCTATCAAACATTTAGAGAAGAGCTAATGCTCTTTCAAAAAATTGCAGATGAAGGAACACTTCTAAACTCATTCTCGAGACCACCATCATTCTGATACCAAAATGGGACAAAGACAATACAAAAAAAAAAAAAAAAAAAAGAAAGAAAACTACAGGGCAATATCACTGATGAACATAGATACAGAAGTCCTCCAAATTTTAGCAAACAGAATTCAGGAACATATCAAAAAGCTCATACACCATGATCAAGTTGGGTTTATTCCAGGAATGCAAGGATTCTTCAATATATGCAAATAAATAAATGTGGTACACCATATTAACAAATTGAAAGATAAAAGCCATGTGATCATCTCAATAGATACAGAACAAGCCTTTGACAAAATTCAGCACTCATTTATGGTTAAAACCCTTCAAAAAATGGGCACAGAAGGAACCTACCTCAACATAGTAAAGGCCATATATGATAAGCCTACAGCAAACATCATTTTCAGTAGTGAAAAAACTGAAAGCATTCTCCCTAAGATCAGAAACAAGACAAGGGTGTCCACTTTCACCACTTTTATTCAATATAGCTCTGGAAGTCCTAGCTATAGCAATCTGAGAAGAAAAAGAAATAAAAGGAATTCAGATGGGAAAAGAAGAAGTAAAGCTCTCACTGTTTGTAGATGGCATGATACTGCGCATAGAAAACCCTAAAGATAGTATCAGAAAATTTCTAGAGCTACTCAGTGAATTTAGCAAAGTTGCAGAATACAAAATCAGTACACAGAAAATACTGGCATTTCTATATACTAACAATGAAAATTCAGAAGGATAAATTAAGGAATCAATCCCATTCACCATTGCAACAAAAAGAATAAATATCTAGGAATAAACTTACCTAAGGAGACAAAAGAACTGTACACAGAAAATTATAAGACACTAATGAAAGAAATCAAAGATTTTTTAAACATATGGAGAGATATTCCATGTTCCTGGGTAGGAAGAATCAATATTGTGAAAGTGACTGTGCTACAAAATGCAATCTACAGATTCAATGCAATCCCTATCCAATTACCAATGGCAATTTTCACAGAACTAGAACAAAAAATTTCACAATTCATTTGGAAGCACAAAAGACCCCAAATAACCAATGCATTCTTGAGCAAGAAGAATGGAGCTGGAAGAATTAACCTTCCTGAGTTCAGATTATACTACAAAGCTACAGTCATCAAGACAGTATGGTACTGGCACAAAAACAGAAATATAGACCAAGGGAACAGTTTACAAAGCCCAGAAATAAATCAATGCACCTACGGGTATCTTATTTTTGACAAAGGAGGCAAGAATATACAATGGGGCAAAGACAGCCTCTTTAATAAATGGCGCTGGGAAAACTGGACAGCTACATATAAAAGAATGAAATTAGAACACTTTCTAACACCATACACAAAGATAAGCTCAAAATAGATTAAAGACATAAATTTAAGACCAGAAATTATAAAACACTTAGAGGAAAACATAGGCAGAACACTCTATGATATAAATCAAAGCAAGATCCTCTATGACCCACCTTCTAGAGTAATGGAAATAAAAACAAAAGTGAACAGCTGGGACCTGCCTGATTAAATTTAAAAGCTTTTGCATAGCAAAGGAAACTATAACTAAGGTGAAAAGACAACTCTCAGAATGGTAGAAAATAATAGCAAATCAAACAACTGGCAAAGAATTAAATTCCAAAATACACAAGCAGCTCATACAACTCAGTGCAAAAAAAAATAAAAAAATAAAAAAGTGGGAAAAAGACCTAACCAGACATTTCTCCAAAGAAGACATACAGAGGGCTAACAAACAAATGCTCAACATCGCTCATTATTAGAGAAACGCAAACCTAAACTACAATGAGATATCACCTCACACTGGTCAGAATGACCATCATCAAAAATCTACAAACAATAAATACTGGAGAGGGTGTGGAGAAAAGGGAACACTCTTGCCCTGTTGGTGGGAAAGTAAATGGATACAGCCACTATGGAAGACATTATGGAGATTCCTTGAAAAAAACTAGGAATAAAACCACCATATGACCCAGCAATCCCACTCCTAGGCATATAACCTGAGGAAACCAAAATTGAAAAAGGCACATGTATCCCATCATTCATTGCAGCACTGTTTAAATAGCTAGAACATGGAAGCAACCTAGATGTTCATCAACAGATGAATGGTTAAAGAAATTGTGGTACATATACACAGTGGGATAATTACTCAGCCATTAAAAGGAATGCATTTGAGTCAGTTCTGATAAGGTGGATGAACCTAGAACCTATTATACAGAGTGAAGTGAGTCAGAAAGAGAAAGATAAATCTTGTATTCTAACACATATATACCGAATCTAGAAAAATGGTATGAAGAATTTATTTACAGGGCACCAATGGTGAAGCAGACATAGAGAATAGACTTATAAACATGGGGAGAGGGGAGGAGAGGATGAAATGTATGGAAAGAGTAACATGGAAGCTTACATTATCATATGTAAAATAGATAGCCAGCAGGAATTTGTTGTATGGCTCAGGAAAGTTAAACAAGAGCTCTGTATCAGTGTAGAGGGGTGGGGTGGGGAGTGAGATGGGAGGGAGGTTCAAGGAAGGGTATATACATATATACACACCCATGACTGATTCATGTTGTGGTTTGATAGAAAACAGCAAAGTTCTGTAAAGCAATTATCTTTTAATAAATAAATAATATAGAAATAAATAAATGTACATTATAAAATTTCATTAACATAAAGCATCAATTGACAGAGCTCCAAGGAAATATAGATAAATCAAGAGTTTTGAAATACAGTTGAACTATGTGGAGATTGGGTGCCAACCTTCAAAACAGTTGAAAATCCACCTGTAACACTAGTTGTTGCCAGGCTTCTCTGTCCTTCACTATCTCCCTGAGTTTGCTCAAATTAATATCCACTAAGTCAATGATACCATCCATCCATTTCATCCTCTCCTGTCCCCTTCTCCTCCTGCCCTCAATCTTTCCCAGCATCAGAGTCTTTTCCAATGAGTCAGCTGTTTGCATCAAGTGGTCAAAGTATTGGAATTTCAGCATCAGTACTTCCAATGAATATTCAGGATTGACTTCCTTTAAGATTGAGTGGTTTTATGTTCTTGCAGTCCAAGGGACTCTCAAGAGTCTTCTAGTTTTGGAATAAATGTTTCTCAGTTTATGCTGCAGTTTTTCTGTCTTATATGCAGGAGTCGCACAGTTTCTTTCTTTTAGTTTTTCTTAAATGCCATTTTTAACATAACATTTAAAATTTTTAGAACTGTTTTAGATTTATAGAATTTTTATGAAGAAAGTATAAAGAATTCTCTCATACCTCACACACAATCTCTCCTATTATTTAACATCATCCATTAGTATGGTATATTTGTCACAATTAATGAACCGATGTTGATACATTATCATCAACAAAAATCTGTGTTTTTAGATTTCCCCTGTTTTCTTCTAATGCCATTCTTCTGTTTTCAGTATCCCATCCAAGATTTCATATTCCATCAACAGTTATGTCTGTCTATAGAATCCTCTTGGCTGAGAGAGTTTGTCAGACTTTCCTTGAAAGTTCTGAGGAGTACTAGTTAGATATTTTGTGGAATGTCAGTCTGGATTTGTTTTATGTTGTTTTGATTGTTAACCTGTGGCTCTGGGTGTTTTGGAGCAAAAGCATGAGGTAAGCGCCATTTTCTTCACATCATATCTAGTGTACATGCTATCAACATAGCTTATCCTTGCTGACGTTAAACTCATTCACCTGACTTGACATAGTGTGCGCCATGTCTATTTACTGAAGAAAGTTGGTCTCTAGTTTGATTTTCTTTTCTTTCCAATCTGTATCCTTAAAATCAATTTCTCTTGTTTTCACTTGGTTAAATTTGTTCAGTTACTTGCATCCAGAGAATCCTGGCTAACATAGACAACTATTTCCCCTTGATCTTGGCTGCATTTGTAGATTCTAGAGTCTTATAAATAACTTGGAGACATATTGGCTTGTGTTCAAAATTCTGCCTTCTGAATATTACTCTGTACTCTTGTCTGGTATTTTACGATTCATCCTGATTTTTGATCCAAGATGAAGAGCTTTTTCTGATTGTCTGTAGTTAAAGCCTCCAACTGACCCTGCCCTGTTCTTCACTGCACTCAGAGGCTCCCTTTCATAACAAACATTTGTACCTAAAACACACTTAGACAGAAAAAGATCCCATTTTCATGTGACTGGCAAAAACAAAGTTTTATGTAAATATAGTTGAGTTTTCATAATAAAAATTTGTTCTAAGAAAGAGGATTATCTTAAAGAAAAGATTAAAAAAAAAAACCATGGAGAAAAAAGTTGCATGACAAAATTCTTGAAAGAGAGATGTGGGAATTAGCCTTTCTTGCCAAAAGATTATATATCTTTGAATTTCATGATGTTTTTAATTTAATTTTTAAAAATTGAGTCTCTGCCATTGAGTTTAAAATTAAGAAGGCACTGATGAGATTGTCAATGAATAAACATATGGCAATGGAAATAGTAAGCATTTGTTTGGTAATTTAAAGTTCTTTTTGGTATGGTTTCATATTCCCAAAGAAGAATACAGCTATTTCTGATAATATTGAAATGTTAATAAAACATCAATTTAGTAACTGAGATGTCATTAGAAAGCAATCACCCATGTTTGTTTTAAAAGTTGCTTAGATATTTACATAATATTTTGTTTTGACTTCATAACAGAAATGATCAAATAAAACTGATGGATCAATTTGAATAAACGACAAGATTTCTTTTTCAAGTATATGGTTTCAGTTGCCCAAGGTTCTCAGCCAAGTTTGGAAGTTTCCAGTGTGAGTAGGACATGCTATTAAATTACCATGGAGGTAAAGACTAAATGATTTGTGATTTATTGGGAGTTTTCTAGCCAAATTGATCCTATGACATTTACCTTAAATCTTTTTCCTTTCCCTTCCAACTATAAGTGCTTGTTTAGGCATTTATCCACTGAATAGCTGTTTATTGAGCATTTCATACAAAGCACTGTGCTGGTCAATTTCAGGGGGGGAAAATATGTACTGAATCCACTATCTGAATGCACATTTATGAACACTTATAATGCAGAGTATTCTAAGGAATCTGAAGATGACTGGTTTTAAGAGGTCTGAAGACTGACACAGCTGAGGGGATATTGAGATAGGAAATGTATACTCTATTATTTGAGTTTCCCAGGTGGAGTTAGTGGTAAAGAACCTGCCTGTCAATGCAGGAAACATAAGACATGTGGGTCCCTGGGTCGGGAAGATTGTCTGGAGGGAAGATCCCCTGGAGGATGGCATGGCAATCCACTCTACTGTTCTGGCCTGGAGAATCCCATGGACAGAGGAGCCTGGCAAGCTACAGTCCATAGTGTCACGAAGAGTTGAGACAGGGCTATAGTGACTTAACACACACACATGTTCAAGTTATAGCATATTCATTGCACTACAGTGGTTTCATCTATCCCTCTACAAGTCTTACTTTTGCAGTGCCCAATGCAAAAATGATTTAGAAGAAGTATCATATACTTGTTTCCTAATATATTCTCAACCATAATTTGAGGGCTGGAAAAATGTCTTCTAAATGAAAGAATGTTGAAGTTTTGCTTTCTGGACTCCAGAAATAATAGAAATGCTAACTATAACAAACAGTTGTTTCCTGATTTTTACATTAATTTAAAAATATGTTAAAAAATACCTCCTGGAACTACTTTCTGTCTCTTCACTTACAGTTAGGTTAGGACTCTTTTTGAACTCTAGATCCTCTAAGGTATAATTTGCACTGCTCGCTTCTACTTACTTTGAAAACACATCCTTTCCCCAGTGCCATCAACTCTCTTTTATCAGCAATCCTCACACTTCTGAAAGCTTCCATTCTCACCATGTGGCACTGTGTCTTGTAAGTGTATCACACAGTTTGGGGGCAGCTGCAATAATGCCCTGGGGTTATTTTCTTTGTGATGGAGAGTTAAAACTCTTCCAGAGTCCATTCCAAGGTGAACTTGACTCCTGTGGTTATCCAACTGCCTCCTTTAGAAGTGTTTCTGAATCATACATGTGACTGCTTCTGAGTCCTTCTGAAGACTACTATGGGTTCTGCAAAGGGTCAGAAAACTAAAATAATGTTATAGGAAAATGAATTTTAGGAAACTTATAAATGCTCTATTTAGCAATAGACAAGAGCATTAAAAGACAAAACAAATCACAATCAAGTAAAAGTTGACTTGAGACTACAAATAAATCACTTTTAAAGCCAAATTTAACATATTAAAATGATCAAATCATTTCACAGGACTGATTATCAGTATTTTGAAAATTGCTACCTTGACATTCTATGGAGTGGAGGCAAAGGCTAATAGGCATTATATATTAGAGGCATATACATGTGAATGTATTTATTTATACATTTATATATATAATGTATAATAGTAATGTATTTGATATATACATTATATATATGCACACATACATGTATATATATAAATTCATTGGTATATTTATCTAATTTCATCTACTAAACTGTACATTTAAACAAGGAAACAATATTATTAGTTGCTAAAAATATCTATCATCAGTAGTTCTGGCATAGTTTGCATTTACTCTTTCTCTTTTCTCTCTCTCTTTCTATATATATAGTATTAAACTATTACATATAGTATTAAGCTGTTATAAATAGTATATTTTACATATGCCCTAAACTATCTTTTGAAGGATGTTTTCATAGCTAACAGCTTTGGAAGATGAGAGATAGTGTCTCCCTCTGAGGCAGAGAGCAGATTTGTTCCCTGAAGGTTATGATATTGTCTCCCTAAAGGGCAAAAAAGGAAAGAAAGTGAAGTTGCTTAGTCATATCCAACTCTTTGGGACCCCATGGACTACCAAGGTCCTCTGTCTATGAGATTTTCCAGGCAAGGGTACTGGAGTGGGTTGCCATTTCCTTCTCCAAGGTTGGGAAGATTTCGTAGAAGCTCCAAAACTTCCATATTCCAGAATCCCTGGGCTCCTGTCTACACACATCATTCTCTGCCTCACTACTTTGGAACATGGTGGAGCAAGAGACCCAGTGTGAATGTGAAACTCATTGCCTGCTGTGTCGGGCATGATAAGGTCCTTTGCTTCTGACACAAAATCCTGTCTTCCTATAGCATCTATGAAGCTGTGACAGACTAACAGTTTAATTGTACAAGTAAAGCAAAATCTTAGCTTTGACACTTTGTAGTTATTTATTTTTTTAGGTTTCTTTTTTTTAAATAATAAAAGCAATATTTTCTTAGTGCAAGGAGTTTACAAACACGAGGAAACGTGAGGAAAAAAATATATAATCTCTGAACACAAAGAGGGTAACATTTTTATTTTAGCACAAATTTTAATGTTGTCTACATGTATATTTACATGATATCATATACTCATGCTAACAGCATAAATTGCATTTTGCCTACTGCTTTTGTTTCCTAAAATTATATAATGAGTATTTTTGTGTCATTTTTTTAAAACATGATTTTGAATATCTGTTTAGTATTCCTTTTATTATAACTAAATCCTTTATTTACATAATTATTCTTCTATTATTGAACATTTAGGTAATTTAAAGCTTTTACTTATTAAAAATGATTCTACAATGAGCATTTTTTCATACTTTTATTGTGCTTCTCTTTTTGCAAGTGAAAAGGAATCCACAAGATATAATTGCTAGGTCTCAACAATTTTTCTTTCTTTTATGTGTGTTTTAGTTCTCTCATTGTTGAGGCAGTTCCACATAATCAGAATCTGCATAGGAGATTCTGTAATCCTTAACTTCATTAGACTCTTTATCTGGGTGAATGGGCTTTGTGTTTCAATTCTTCTTGATTGGTTAGTCCAGAAGTATTCATCTGTTTCACAGATTCCACTGAAGTTTCCCTTTTCACCCTTCCATTAGGGAATCACCATCAAATGTACATGAGGTAGTAGATTCACTTTGTTGTTGTACAGTCGCTAAGTCTCATCTGACTCTTTTGTGACCCCACAGACTATAGCTTGCCAGGCTCCTCTCTCCTTAGGATTTCCCAGGCAAGAATACTGGAGCGGGTTTCTATTTCCTTATCCAGGCTATCTTCTCGACCCAAGGATTGAACTCACATCTCCTGCTTGGCAGGTGGATTCGACACCTGACTTACTTTAAGTGGCTATCAAGATAGATTTTTCTATCAAAATCTATTATTGAATTCTTTGAGTCTTTCTTAACACTTTGAAATAGCTGGCATTAATAGGATGATTGTAGAATTTGTCTTAATTTGGTGTTGAATGAAAAAAAAAATGCACAGCTTAAAATTTGAGAGTGGTGTTTTATTTAGTGTACAATGTCAAGGATTTAGGATGTAGGATGTCAAGTTCAGGAGGCAGCATCTCAAGTAACCCTGAGAAAACTGCTCCAAAGAGCAATGGGGACACCATGATATATAGGAGTTTTTGCAGCAACAGCTGGTACCAGAAAAGGATTACTGTTAATAAAAAGTGAAAGTGAAACTTGCTCAGTTGTGTCTGACTCTTTGAGACCCCATGGTCTATACAGTTAATAAAAAGAAAACCAGATATCTCAAGTGAAGGAATTTAACACTGTTCTATGTATAGGAGGCTGCAGGAATCTGGGCTCACTGAAATTATGATATGCCAGCTGTCTGGGGCCATGATCCTGTGTTTTCACACCCAGGGTTTCCTCAAGCTGCACCTCAGGGAGTGGCTGCCATCTGCTGGCTGGCTGATGGCAGGTCGTCTTTGTCTCCTGAGTCCCCTCAGGGATCACCATTGTGGAAATGGAGGTGCAATTGCCGATGACTCTGACATCCTTTGTTTACGAATATGGAAGGCAATATTTTATTTCTAAATGGTTTTGGAATGGATTTGTTTATTACCCTAGAATTAATGTCATGGTGATTGCGCTTTACCAAATTAAATATTTATTTACTCTCCACCCCAAGCCTATCTGGGGAGTGCTCTCATTTTGCACACCTCTCTGATGCCTGCCACATCCTCTACAGCCATGACCATTACTTTTCTAGGAAAGTTTACCTGCCATTTTGACAACTGATGGTGTATTGTGATAGTTTAGGCTATAAACCCTAGAGGTAAGGTTTGGACTCTAATATACATATCTGAGATCAAATTTTCTGGTTGTATCCTAAGTATCAGTCACTTTGCCTCTTCCTCAATCAGTATGGATTGCCACAGGGTCAGGCAGCTGACATTGTGGGACTGCGCAGTACTGGTCCATTAACGACCTGTGAGGAGAAGACAGACGAGCTCCAGGCTGGGCTGTGCAGTGCGGTGGTTATTCACTCAGTCATGTCTGACCCTCTGTGACCTTGCGGACTGCAGCTCGCCAGTCCGTGGGATTCTCCAGGCAAGAATACTGGAGTGGGTTGCCATGCCCTCCTCCAGGGGCTCCAGGTTAGGCCTTTACTACTAGCCATTTGTTTGTGCTTCAAGATGGAAATAATAACAGGAATAGGGCAAAGCTAGTCTCTACTCCCTCTGCACACTTTAAGATAACAGTTATGACAGGGCAGAGAGGGACTAAGCCCTGTTTGAGTAGAAGATCAAGAGGTCACATATTTCCCATCCTTGCGGCAAGGGAGACACCGTATATATGCAGAAAGACTCCTTGGGGGTCAAAATGGAGGGGGCATCACCCCTAAATCACTGATGCCAAAGCCTCCCATAGGCCTCTGAGTTGGAATCCATCTTGGAAAAAAATTTGCACACTCAAGTCAGGAAGAGTCTTCTTTCTGGCAGGTTAGGTGTGGAAAAAGATAATTGGTCAAAACAAAGAACAACTTCCCAGGTACTCTGTGGTAAAGAATCCACCTGCCAAGCAGAGAGCGGGTTCCATTCCTGGGTCAGGGAGATGCCCTGAAGAAGGAACTGGCAACCTACTCCAGTATTTTTGCCTGGGAAATCCATGGTAGGCTAAGTCCATGGGGTCACAAAAGGGTCGACATGACTTAGTGACTAAACAACAACAAAACACAGAGCCGGAAGAACAGTCCTATGTAAATGACTTGACCGCCTCTTTGCCGGGCTCCTCCTCACTGGGGGGGCTCCCACACCCTTTTTGTCTAGATGTGTGTCTCAGCCTGCTTCTGTCTTAAATAAACTGTTTCCCTCTGTGCTCTCCCATTTGTTGTGCTGTGTCTCTAATAATAAATTTTGCACCTGTCTTTACAATTTTTGCCTCCTTGACACATTCCTGCTTTCAAATAGAGGCATGAACCAGGGAAAATTTGCCTCTGACATCTAGCTCTTGCTGGTGGCTAGAATTCCTAGTCTTCATACAGGCTGATGATGGTGGTTGTTTAGTTGCTAAGTCATATTTGCAACCCCATGGACTGCAACCTACCAGGCTCCTCTGTCCATGCGATTTCCCAAGCAAGAATGCTGGAGTGGGTTGCCTTTTCTTCTCCACTTAGTACAGTTTGCTACTGCTACTGCTAAGTCCCTTCAGTCGTGTCTGACTCTGTGTGACCCCATAGACAGCAGCCCACCAGGCTCCTCAGTCCCTGGGATTCTACAGGCAAGAACACTGGAGTGGGTTGCCATTTCCTTCTCCAATGCATGAAAGTCTAAAGTGAAAGGGAAGTCACTCAGTTGTGTCTGACTCTTAGTAACCGCATGGACTGCAGCCCACCAGGCTCCTCCATCCATGGGATTTTCCAGGCAAGAGTACTGGAGTGGGGAGCCATTGCCTTCTCCATGCTATCTACTGCTACAAGGATTAAATTAGGTGCTGTTGCAGATGCTAATTTTCAACACCCCCTGAAACAAGTTCAGAGGGAAGTGTAGAAATGAGACATTCTTTGTTCTGGGAAAAACTGGCAGAACAGGCCTTCAGATGGTTAGATATTTTCAGGAGCTGATTTTATGAGCCTGATTCCTGTGTCCCCTCAAATCTAGAAAGCACTAAAATCCATGGTGATGATTGCTCCCTGTGACTAGCAGAAAACTCCTGCAAAAATATATATGTGTATATATATAACATATATATATACATACACACACACACACACACACACATATATATGTATGTATGTATGTATGTATATAATCTTCCCCGCTACCTCATTGGATCAATTTTTCAGAGTTATCTGAAGTGCTGTCTCCCAGACTGCAGTCCCCGTTTTGCCCCAAATAAAACAACTCGCAACTCGCACATTGTGCTTTTTTTTGTTATTGTTAATTCGACACCAACTCTGGAGATTCTGCTCAACCATGACAATTTTTAAAGGGGAGACAATCTCAGTTGATCATTAAGGCAGGAGGTCAGATTCTTCATCATTTTTCCATTGCATCATGGGACGCTGTCTTGCTCTCATGGTTTGACTGTAACTGGATGTTCTCTTGCCCATGTGGTCTGCCTGAAAATTTACTAAGGGGTTGCTAGGGGTAGAGAGGGGCTTCCCAGGTGGTGCTAGTGGTAAAGAAGCTCCCTGCCAGTGCAGGAGACATAAGAGACTCAGATTTTATCCCTGGGTCTGGAAGATCCCCTGGAGGACGGCATGGCAACCCATCCCAGTATTCTTGCCTTGAGAATCCCTATGGACAGAGAAGCCTGGCAGGCTACAGTCCATGGGGTCACAAAGAGTTGGACACAACTGAAGTGACTGAACATGTACAGGGGTTGTGGTTCAGTCATCCTCTGACTACTCAATTCTTCATTCTTATTCCTTCTAATCCAGGCAAAGAATCAACAAGTTAGGTAAGGTTTTGTGTATACTTAGAAAAACAGAAATTAGGAGCTAAGTTACATGTTGCCTAAAGATCTCATCTTTATGATTAAGGTTTAAGGAAAAAACAAGCGACTCTTTTGCCCCTTTTCTTTCTTGTAGAAAAGGGGCAAAGGAGCTGCTTACACATGTGTCAAGGCAAACCTTGCACTGCATAAAGTTATAGGCAAAGAAAACTTAATTCAAGGATATTGCAATAGAGGAGAGAGCCCCAGAAATCTAAGGCCAACTCCACTGAAAGGAAAAGTGAGAGGTTTACACTTTGTCTGTTTTTCTTTTTCTGTTTTTCCTCTCTTGCTCTCTCTTCCTCCCTCTGCTGTTCTTTTTTATTTTTATTTTTTTAAGCAGGGGAGGGAGCTAGTAGAAAGCTTAGGGGGAGGTTGAGCAATAGGAATGTGGAGTACCCTGAGTTACTCCTGAGTTTGCAAATGGTTTTCTCTGTGATCAGGCTTTCTGTGTTTGCTAATTTGTACCCACTGAAATTAGATTCCTTAACAGAGACTAGGTGATACAGGTCATCTTTCTTGATGATTATCTTTCAAAGATTGCTTCTAGGTCCTTGAGAAAGACATTCCTGGTCATAAAACTGGCAAGAGGATTTTTTAAAAGATTTCCATATAGCTCAAAGAAACAAAAGCAAACATATCAAAGAGAGAGAGAAAGAATTTACAACTGTAAGTTTTCTAAAGTAAATGTTCTAAGAAAAGGGAAGCTGGGACCTGTAGTCAGGAAGATTATCTAAATTTTAGTCCAGCTAATGGGGAAAGTGATGGCATCCCACTCCAGTACTCTTGCCTGGAAAATCCCATGGATGGAGGAGCCTGATAGACTGCAGTCCATGGGGTCGCAAAGAGTTGGATATGACAGAGCAACTTCACTTTCACTTTTCACTTTCATGCATTGGAGAAGGAAATGGCAACCCACTCCAGTGTTCTTGCCTGGAATCCCAGGGACGGGGGAGCCTGGTGGGCTTCCGTCTATGGGGTTGCACAGAGTCGAACACGACTCAAGTGACTTAGCAGCAGCAGCAGCAGTCCAGCTAAAGAGAATGGTAAGGTCCTCTTTGTCACATGAATCTTTGTAATTTTATAGAATGAATTACAAAGTAAAACTACTTCTTCTCCCCCATGTATACAGAATTGATAACTATTTCTGTTGTATGAATATTCTCAGAAGTTCAAATAATATCATTGCACACATTTGGCAAGAATTAAAATATAACTATTAAATAACAAGTCACTTTTGTATTATTTAGTAAAATAGGGAAGCTTAGTACATGTAGTATTTCTCTGTCATTAATCAGCTGGTTTTAGGTAGTAATCCTTTGATCTTTGATTTACTTTATTCTGTTCCATCCTTCTGTTGGCCGATAGCCATTCTGGGTGGTAGCTCCTATAGATTCTTCATGTTACAGTCACTTTCATGATTTGGAGCCTGAGACATCAGACATTAGTGAGAAATGGACTGTCATTTTTGTCAAAACTCTTCATCTTTGTCACTGTTGTAGTTCACACTTTGGCAGTTCATGTCCCAGATTTTCTTGTCATGCTTCTTGCATGGCTGTTGTGCTTTTCTCTTTAATAGGAACTAACTTGTTCCTGTATCTTCATCTTGACCAGGAGCCTACATGCTTAAAAATATAGTGGCTGACTTAGACTTGTGAAATTTGCTCAGTCATGTCCAACTGTTTGTGACCCCATGGACTACTATACAGTCCATGGAATTCTCCAGGCCAGAATACTGGAGTGGGTAGCTTTTCCCTTCTCCAGCGGATCTTCCCAACCCAGGGATCGAACCAGGGTCTCCTGGGTTGCAGGTGGATTCTTTTTCAACTGAGCTATCAGGGAAGCCCGTAGTGGCTGAAGGTGAAACAAAAATCTGTGATTGTCCCAGGCTGATTCCACATTTTGCAGAATAGAAGAGTAAGTACTTGAAGATCAAATATACTCTCTAAGGTTATAATAGTTTATTATATGGATGAGATTTTCATTTCAGTTGAGTGGAATTTTCTTATGTATGTGAAGTTAACTTAATTAGCATATAATTGGTTTTAAAATTATAGTATAAAGTCATATTCATCATTTGAAATAGAATGAGGACACTTTTTAAATTTATGGGACAACAAATTATCAATGATAACATTTATTATTTTTAAAAAGAAAGACTCTAGAGCTTCAGTTTTTACTTCTGTATGCTAGGAATAATGTTTGATTATTAAATGTTGCTAAAAAAAGTAGTGTATGCCTGTGAGGAAAAATAAGAGCATCTTAGAAATAGACCTATAATGAATATTGGGAAAGATAAGTATTTTCACTTAAATCTAAGCTTTTTGCAGTAATATCTTAAAAACAATCATATTAAAGAATTAAAAAAATATAAAAAACAACTTAATCATCAGTCAGTGGCATGGTGTTTATTACATGGTTATGGATGTTTCATCAGAGAAAAAATAGCTTGCCTCCCTGAGATAAAAATACGTGCTCTCTTCATTCCATGGAGACAATTGCTTCTGGCTTTGTTATAAATAATCCTGCTACCAGTCTCTCATAGTTCAAAAACACAAGTAATTTTTCCTTTTACAAGGCAACAAGCATATAACACTGATGAAATTGACTTGCAGACATGGAGATAAACTTGGTTATATTATAGAAAGATTTTAAGAATAGTTCAATTTGGATAATGGAAGCTAATTGGCTGTATGCATTACTAGCTTTAACATAAAATGAAAATTTTGATAGAACCGTGGGTGCTAGAATATGGCCATAATTTCCCAGACACATATCCTTGAACTAGATTGGATAAAGTACATACCTCATGATATAGTCTAAAAGCAACATTTACCTGACAGAAATTTAAATAAGGACTAGACTATTGTATGGAATTCAAAATCAAATTTCTATCAAATCACTTGCAAACTGAGTTGAAGTTGCTTCATAATCTTCAATTACTTGCTATCTTTACTCTTTAATTTAGTATCATTGCTCTTATAGAAAAATTCATTAAATTACACTCATTCATTCATGTATTCAGTTGATAAATAGAACTAAGTTAGAGTTCAAATAGGATAATTAAGACATCATTGGATAATGATGATTAGAGAGTTCTAAGTTTGAATTCTAGCTCTTCCATCTGTAAATTATGCTAATGTTTCTATAATAATTAAATAATGCAATGCATTTTCCACTGATATCTGCTGATCTTATATTCCTGTTATGAAGATGTCAAGCCTAACATGTGGTCAAGTAATTTGAGGAAAGCAGCCTAATTTTCAGTATTTCTCATGTTCTTCTAGATAGCTGGGATCCATTTTACTGCCTTGACACCTAGTATTCTGATAGTCCTTCACCATTTCATGCTGCTTTTGAATACACAGAAACAATTCTACTTTTTCCACACCTTGCTGGGGCCATCGGGGAATCTCAGGGAGATCAAATCAGCCATGCAGCCATTCTCTCCGTGAGGTCGTCACTCCTTCCCGGACTTTACTGAGAGAGAAAGCAAATGTATCCTGTCCTTGGGTTTCAAAAGCAAGTGTTTCTATCCCTGGTTTCCTCCAAGCTTGAGTCAGGATGAAGATGAATGTGGGAGAGCAGAGCCACTTTGGAAACAGAGTCCCTTTTCAGGAACCTGTTAGCATTTATTCCTTCCAGGTTTCTTTTAACTTGTCTCCCACCTAGTCAAGGGATTCCCAGGTGGCCCCAGTGGTAAAGAATCCACCTGCCAGTGCAGGAGACCCAAGAAAATCATGTCTGATCCCTGGACCAGGAAGCTCCCTGGAGGAGGAAATGGCAGCCCACTCCATTATTCTTGCCTGGGAAATCCCATGGACAGAGGAGCCTGGTGGGCTAGAATCCTTGGGGTCACAAAGAGTCAGACATGACTGAGCATGCATACACACCTAGTCTAGGACCTCAATTACTTGGTTTTTTTTTTATTAGTCAGAATAATAATTTATAGATTCCCTTTTATGTTTTTCTCTAAATTTCATTTTACTCATGACCTCAAATTCAAAACCCTTCTGCTGTACTTCTGTTAAAACAGTTCTTTCATAAATCAGTGCATAGGAACTAGAAGCTTCCTCCAATGGGAAGAAATTCAAGAGCACCAACAAACATGAAAGGTTGCACAGGTATGTGTTTGTGTGTGTGTACATATATCTTTGCATGTATGAGTATTCACACATGTGTTTGTGAGTTTGTAAGCACAGTGTGTAAAATGCTGGTAGTTAAGAAAGAAGGATGTCATTAAATAGTTTTCAAAGAGTATTTCATCACATCAAATGGATGTACATACTCTTCCAATTCAAGGTTTCCAACTCTTCTCAACAGCTGCAACCTGTAAGGTGTAGTGTAGACAGTGAAAAACCAAAGAGCTCAAACCATTAATGTTTGTGTTTCTGACTGTATCACTCATAGCACTACATTAATTCAAGAATCATTCCAACTGTTCATTCATGAATTGTACTTGTGGTGGCAAAAATCATTGAAGATCAGGAGATATTGCTTAACCTTATTTCTGCACCTTGTGATTAATGATTACAAAGTGATTCTTAACAAAATAATTTAATTTCTGATTAAAGACAGTATTGAGCAGAATTAATTGCTACTATGAGAGATTACAATAACCAGACATAATATTCTTGGTTTCAATAAAATATCAATATATTTTTGTTTACCATAAAACATAGATTGCTTAACAATCATGTATATAAATGCTAAGAAGTGAGCAGTCATAGTGATTTTCTATAATTTAGAAAGTTTAGTTTCATTGACCATTATTCTGAATCTTATAGGACTTGACTTTTTGATATATGGCTAAATTATTTCTCAAAAATAGCAAGTAATCTTCCCCTGATGGTAGGCAGATACATAGGCGAGTATGTCAGAATAGTCAAAACAATAGGTAAGGTAGAACACAGTTGAAGAGGGTATGAGAAACTCTGGAGTAGAATTTGTATATGGAACTGTGTCATTCTGAAGGACCTTCCTTTAAATTCATTATACCACCAATTAGATACCCAAATGGAGGTAAAACAGTCACCAGTCCACCCCATGCCTATTTAATCTACTTTATCTGGTTACATGGCATCACCACTCACCCCTGCTTTCATCACTCACCCCTTTTTATTCATTAAGGGTCACCTCAGCTATTGCATCTTTGAACACAAGAGCACATATTATAAAATCTAGGGCCCTTGGGGTAGCTAATATGGCCAAGAGTTTGAAGTGGCATTATCTCAGTTCATGTCCAACCACCAAAAGAAGCTGACCATCTAGATATAAATTCTTAATAATACCAGACACAATTACTTGTAAAATATCCAAGAGTTTGAAATTTCTATTTTTAGAGTTAAAGGTCCTTTCTTCCAAAAATATCAATATGGACTGCTTTTTGCAGACTGAAGATGATATTCTGACTTGACTTTGAATCTTTAGCCTTCTTTCTTTTCATCTTCTCCTCATATTACCATTTTTATACTATATGATTTATTTCCTGGAGTTACATATACACTTTCACTAAAAAAAGGTCAGAGAAACAATAATCACATCCAAATCTTTTGAATCTTGGAGCATGTACTCAGCAATTTTCCAAAACCTTCAGGGCTTTATCATATTAGATTTTGAAAGACAATTTGTGAGATAAGAGAGTAATTATAGATGTACCTATGTATTTCTTCTTCCATTTATATAAGACCCTCAAGGCTATCTTTAAGTTTTAAGTAGTCTGAAGTATGATGAAAGACAGATAGGGAATGGTGTCTTTTTATCTGAAGGTATAGCCTTGTCATAAAGTTTTATGGACTTTGGAAAGTCAAGGTTAAAGCTAATTTAGTTAATATTAGGAAATGTAGCTTTCATCAAGTCTTGAATTTTCATTTATATGATCATTTTAAAAGTGGGACAGAAAACTCTGTGATAATTGTGCATGCAAAGTGTATGTGTTTATGAGTGAATTACTTATCAGCAGACACTAAACATTTGTTTTATGAGGTAAACATTACTTTGAAGCTAATGTTTAAAAAGAATAGATTTATAAGTGTCTCCTTTTTTCAACAATTATGTAAACAATGTCTAATTTCTTTCAACCAAGGGTCTGATTTATAAGCATTGTCCTCATTAGTTGTTTTTGTTGTTTTAGTAATTTATTTGGTACAGCTATTTTGCAGCATGTAGGCAGCTCTAACAAAGACAGTGTATCCAAAATAAGTCATTAGGGCATTTCTGCAGTCACAAAGCTTTTGTATATTTGCTGCTAAAAAAATTGATAATTATTCTGAATAGACTACAAGATTAATTTGCTAACCTGCCGTTAACTACAAAGTTTCAACTATGGTGAGTGTCAGCCCTGACAATTATTTTTCTTTTTTATAAAGCAAATATCTGGCTTCAGCTCTGATTGCTGAAACATCCATTTCAAAGAGGCATTCCTTCAAACTCCAGGGAACACCTTGCCAACCACAAACTAGATCCAGTGCCCTGCAGCCTCACCCACTGAAGCTCCTTTGTTTTAGAAATCTTGGTTGACTTACATAGCTGTCCATTTGGGCCACTTTTTTATCCTCCTCCCAGCTCTTTAAATTCCCCACTCTTGTGATTTAATTTCACTAACAAAGAGTGAGCCCTGACCCCTACCCTCAACCTCAATGAAAGCAAGATCCCCAGGGCTGGGTGCTCTCTCTCCTTCTCTCTCCCCCACCCTAGAAACCTCATTGTGTTGCCACAGGTGCCAGAAAACCATATGCAAATCCTTGTGTCCTGGTCTTTTGAAATAAAATGATGACTTAAGAGTTAATTGGAAAATGTGACGATGTAGAAACAAAGAATAGTTGTTGGACTAAGGAAATGGTAATGAGTTAGATTATAATTCTGCCACCTAGCAGAATCATCAAAGGCCCAACATATACAGATAAATAAAGATAGATATTTATTTATATATATTAGGCCCAACACACATCCCTAAGTTGTTTCTACAAGAAGCAGATTCCTTCCAGATAAAAACTGCTGACCATTAAAGAAACATAGAAGCTAGATTGGTTGAAACCAGAAAATTGATGATGCTTGAAACTTCACCTTGATGCCAACCTATCCAAGAACTGTCCATGAGCTGATCACACCCTGATCCTTGAACGGTATATAGCCCCTCACTACCCTTTCCTGGTGGCTCAGATGGTAGAGAATTGCCTGCAATGCAGGATTCCCAGGTTCAGTCCCTCGGTTGGAAAGATCCCCTGGAGAAAGGAATGGCTACCCACTCCAGTAGTCTTGACTACAGAATTACATGGACAGAGGAGCCTGGCAGGCTATAGTCCTTGAGGTCACAAACAGTTGGACATGACTGAGCAACTAACACACCCCCTCTGGTGTGGGTCACATGGTCTTGAAGGCACTAGCCCACTGCGGTTCTCTTTGTCTGGCAAAGGAATAAAAACTACTGTCTTTTCTATTTCACCCAAAACTCTGTCTCCACTTTCTATTCCACTTTTCTACTCAGTACTGGTGAATGAAGGCCAAGTTTTGGCAACATGCCCTGCGCGTTTCAGAACCTGAGAGTAATAAATGTTTGCTTTTCAAAATTTCCAGATGGTAACTGCTAAAGGACATCTTACAGTCTCAAGAAATCCAAGATCTGGTCCAGCCATAACACTGATTATGGACAGGCTGAGATTAACATGAAACAGTGGAACACAGATTGTGCTGTTCACATTCCTTGATTTCATCCACACTCTCCCCACAGAATGCCCCCAACTAAGTTTCAGAATAATTCTGAAAGAAAAGAGATTTTTTGTGGATGACAATATCCCCACGATATCCGTCCAGTTTAAAAAATTACACATATTTTTCATAATTCTATCATACTAAAGGAAATGAACTACAAATATCAAGTATTTGCTAGATCTGCTTTCCTATTTCAATGAAAAATTAATTAGTAGATCTAAGAAAGAAATGGAAAATTTTATTTGAGCCAAATTGAGGATTGTAACCTAGGAGAAGCATCATAGAAAGCTCAGAGAACTGTTCCACCAGTTGGAAGTCAAAGGACAGTTATATAATTTTTTTGAAACAGAAGGGTATGAATTAAATTGTGTATTAGTAAGAGTTTAAACAATCCAGATCTGCAAGTACAAAGTGGTAGGTCATCATGACCCCTTGCACGATTAAGAAGGAATGTTATCTTTGAAGGAGTTGTCTTGTGGTTGCTAGGAGAATGTTGCTTTTTATGGTTGAACAGGTGTTCCTGCTGATGCTGAGGCCTGGTTGATGTATAAAGCAGATACAATGCACAGAAGAGGGGAGAAGGAGGTCAAAGGGCAGAGAATTTTTACTTTTATATCTTTCTTACCTTACCATAAATTATGTATTTTATTTCACACCTGGATTGTGTGAATTATCAGCTTCCATTCTATTTATTAAGACACAACTGAAAAAATTATTCAAGGCCAAAAATTCTCCTCTAGAAAACCTATTTCTAGACACATTATATTTACTTCACTTTATATTTGTGGAAGGAATGGTATGAAACAAGTTTTCAAGGAAAAAAGTGCTTGAATAGAACTCTCTAGTATAAAAATTTACATGTGATCAAAGTTTCTTCAGGATGATATAAATTAATTTTTACTTGGAAGATATCTAGATAAAGAGATTTGCATTTTTTAAATTCTGAATTAAATCTGTCAGAAGACAGAAAGAATATCAATGTACAGCAGTTTTTTATGTTACATATGTTAACAGTTTTTTACATCGTGTGTTTATTTTTATTTTAAATAGCCTCCTGACTTATATTTGGATTTTGAATTAGTGGTTTCCCTTTATTCAGAAAATGTAATTTTTGTGCTTTAAAATCTGCCAATTTTCCCCAGTTACAGCTTGAAGTGTTTATGTCCCTTTATTCGTCAGTAGTATTTTGTTATTGTGGGCTGCATTACATTTTTCATTTACCACTCAGTCACTTTTAAAGTTGAAAATTATTATGTGTAGATGTAAGTATTTCATGAATATTGCATGGATATAGCACAAAAGCAGTATAAACTGAGACAGAGAAATGTTTTTGTTTTTTGGTTTAGTGATTTATATCTATTTAATGTGATCAAGTGAAATTCATGTGTGTTATTGCAAAGAAGTATACAGTCCAAAAATGTCATAAATGTTACATTTTCTTATATCTATTTAACGTTTGATACTCCCATGAAATACAAATAATCAAAATAAAGCATCCATCAATTCTGATCTCTCTGAAATATCCCTTACCCATTTACTCCTTGGAATTGGAATCTGGCAGTTTCTAATCATCAGTTTCCCTAAAAATAATCACGAAGGGTGTACATTGAAAATAATGCCAATCAGAGATAAATTTCAAGGAAGTGCTTCTGTACATTTGGTCAGTATTTTAGATCTAGAGTTTGTATTTTGACTGCTTTAAAAAAAACTAAGTAATATATTTATTTAAGGCAATGTCAGTGTATAGTAAGGTGGCCTCTTCATAGTTGAAGTAACCTAGATCTAATTCTTTAGAGAAAATTAGAATCATGAATTTAA
This sequence comes from Muntiacus reevesi, assembly GCF_963930625.1. Classification (NCBI taxonomy): domain Eukaryota; kingdom Metazoa; phylum Chordata; class Mammalia; order Artiodactyla; family Cervidae; genus Muntiacus; species Muntiacus reevesi. The sequence continues at coordinate 23,360,803 of NC_089257.1, read as the reverse complement.
ATTGGCCATAGGCCTTTAGCAGACATGATTCAAGGAGAAGATAAAAAATACTTGGGCATTGGGTCTTGCTCTCTTGCTGCTTTAGAGAACTCTTCACGAACAGGCCAGAACTAGTCTAAAGGGTAATAGGACATAAGTGGTCAAATCATCTCTTCATTTACCTGCCATGGAACAGCCATTCGACATTGTGTGAGCTAGTGTGAAAGACCCAGGCCCAGACAAGCTGGCCAAGATGAGAAGAATTTCCAGCCTAGTGAGCGATTATAAATGTTTCTGTTTGTTTGCTTGTTTTGTGTTCTTGGGGTGGGGTTGTTTGCATCAAAAACTGAAGCAGTGTTCTAACTAGGCAAATACCTGTGTCAGGTCCTAAGCAATGTGCATACAGCATCAGGTAATAGTTATACATGTTGGAGTTTTGCCTTATTGGAGAAATCTTTCCTTTGGGAAAAAAAAGGTGGGAGTTATTTTGCTCTACAAATAAGATTTTAGTTAACATTCAAAGCTATTACTTTTCTTCTTATACCCAGGATGTGAACTCACTTCATATTTCACGGATAAAATAGAAAATATCTCACTCAAACTTGTTTCAGTATACGTACTTAAAATGCTTTTGTACTTTTCATCTTTTTCTCACATCATTAAGTGGGAACCTCAGGTTGCATAGCATATATTGAATGATCACGTTTATGAGCGTAGATAACATTTTTAGAAAAAGTTAATTATGATTGTGTTCATGTATTAATTATTTCTGTGTTTTTTATGTTTTAATTTTTAAAGAAGATTTCTAATCCCACAAATAATGAACTCTTGGAATTTGGGGAATAATAGCCATGGATGAATTACAAGTAGCAATTTTAAATTATACATAACCCCACATAAAGTTACTCTAATATTTATAATGGAAATAATACTTTATCTTTGATTCTACCAATGACCCTTTGTTCTAAACCCTGGTTAGGTGCTTGGGGCAATGAGAAGACTCTATGTTCACAAACTTTCAAATAACTCAGTTATCACATGTTTTTTAATGAATAGTAAACTTCTACTTCTCTCTCAGTCACTTTAAAAAAATACATACAGAATGGACATATCAGGTAGTTTTATAATAAAAGTTAGAATGGCTTCCCCATCCCCTTTTCATGATCTTTTTCACCTTCACATTTCCTATGATTATCATTATCAACGACCACACTTTTCTGTCACTGTCATTGACTAACCTTATGGCATGCTGCTTATGGATTAATTTGCCAAGCCATCTGTTTGATTTTCATAGTCTAAGTACTTCTACATCATATGCCCTGGCAATAAACTGTATTCATTCAGTCAGGAGCATTAGTTTAATCTGTGAAAGATGGAGCAATTTGTCTGGAAATTCCAGCTGGCATAACGCACAGATCAGCATAGGGCAGATGATTTTTGATTCATATAGATGAATGTAATCCTCTTTTTATTATACTTATTTGTGCTTTTCCTCTATATTTTATTGCTTTATTACCATTGTAGTTTGTTCTCTTTCTTTTTGATAATAGCACAATATGACAAAACCTCTTATCTTGTGAAATTATTAGCTATGCCCCCTAGATAGAAACTCACTGTTTTGATGGACTAATAAAGGTATGTGTGGGGAAATCCTCTAGACAGCATCAGTGATATGAATGTTCTTTGGAAAACCCAGTGGTGAGTATGCCTCATACAAGATTGTCCCATTTCTCTGGACAGGTCTGATGCCAGATTTTTAGCTCTCTCCAATCCATCAGGTCTCCAAATACTTACTTTATTCATGGATGCCTCTGTTCATAACATATACAAGCTAAGTGTTTTGGAAAGTGCTATTCTAATTAAATTTTGAAATCAGCTTTCTGCTGCAGTAACATGCAAGTCTTCCTTCCTTCATTTATTTATGTACACATTCCCTCAGTCTCTCACTCATTCCAAACTTACTGCTAAGATCTTAATATATTTCAGACACTTTGCTAAACACTGTAAAGTATTTAGCAGAAGATGTAAGTAAACAAGCATCACTGTACAGGATGACATGCAAGCTAGTAACGGGGTATCAAGTGTCAGAGAAGGATCATTGAAGGCAGAAAAAAACATACTAGGGGAGGGAAGAAAACTTTTTTCCCTGTCCCTCTTCATATATATATATATCCTGAGAGTGAAACTTGCTCAGTCATGTCCAACTCTTTGCAACCCCATGGACTATACAGTCCATGGAATCCTCCAGGCCAGAATACTGGAGTGGGTAGCCTTTCCCTTCTCCAGGGGATCTTCCCAACCCAGCGATTAAACTCAGGTCTCTGGCTTTGCAGGCAGATTCTTTACCAGCTGAGCCACAAGGGAAGCCCAAGAATATTGGAATGGGTAACCTATCCTTTCTCCAGTGGATCTTCCTGACCCAGGAATCAAACTGGGGTCTCCTGCATTGCATGTGGATTCTTTATCAACTGAGCTATCAGGGAAGACTATACATATATCTTATATAACATACAAGATATATATACCTTACTCATAGTTATATATATTATATATATATATATATATATATAGATATATATCTATATATATCTATATATATATCTTATTTCAAAAGAAACATAGTATTATATATTATATATAGAGAGAGACATATTAAGTTATATAGATATCTTTGTATCTTGTTTCAAATGAAAATTGATGTCTTGAGCACTGAAGAATTGATACTTGTGAACTGTGGTGTTGGAGAAGACCCTTGAGAGTCCCTTGAACTGCAAGGAGATCCAACCAGTTCATCCTAAAGGAGATCAGTCCTGGGTGTTCATTGGAAGGACAGTTGTTGAAGCTGAAACTCCAATACTTTGGCCACCTGATGCAAAGAGCTGACTCATTGGAAAAGACCCTGATACAGGGAAAGATTGAGGGCAGGAGGAGAAGGGAATGATGGAGGATGAGATGGTTGGATGGCATCACCGACTCCATGGACATGGGTTTGGGTGGACTCCGGGAGTTGGTGATGGACAGGGAGGCCTGGCGTGCTGCGGTTCATGGGGTCGCAAAGAGTCGGACACGACTGAGCGACTGAACTGAACTGAAACTTGGAAAGAAGAAGAAACAGAGTGTAGCCGATAAAGAAACCACAGAACACCATTCTGTTTCCAAGGGATAGCATACCTGAATGCTTGAAATCTGTAAAGGCCATGACACATTTTCAAAAATGAAAGAAGTTCAGTAAGACTAGAACTTAAAATATATAAAAGAAAACTTAAGAAGAAGTGCATAGAAACAGTAATCTACCAAATTATGAACACTTTATATTTTCTGTTGGAGAACTTGTGTTTTTTCCTGGGGAGACCAGTGAGCTAGTTAACTGAAATGGCCAAGGGGCATTTTAGAACTGTAACTTCTGTGTGTGTGTGACAGCAGATTGTGGAGCATATAATGCAGAAGGCAGGAAAACCACTAAAAATCCTTTTACTATTTCTCATTATAGAGCAGTGTCAAAAGTCTTGCCTGGAGTTCCCATTTTTGCAACCTATAACATACTGACCAAGGTAAAACACAACTTATTTTCTACGGATTTTAGTCGTGTTTTGGATGTTCTCTTTGTGAAGGTCCTCATTTTAAGGGCATCACATTTGCAGGGGTGTGAGGTCTCTTTTCCGACGCCTGCTCTTTCCTCTCATCTATAGGAAGAGTCACCATATGTGACTCCTGGCCCCTTTCCTCCCTTATACGTTGTGCTCTGCTCCCTGCTATGAATACAAGGAGGTCATATTCTGGACTTCTGTACTGGAGAGCACATTTTCCTCAGTTTTAATCCAAATTATTAGCCACCAGTACAAATAGAGAGGGCATTTCCATCTCTCTTTTGCATTATTTATCTATGCTTTTAATCTTGCTCATTTATAGTACACTTGTTTCAAAATTCAGATGCCTCCCCACATAATACTTTCCAATAAAATATAAGGTAGACTCTTGTTAAATGTTAAGTATTCAAAAAATTGACTTTATCTTCATTCACACTCAAAAAATATCAATCTCTTTAAATTAATCATATGACAAAAGCTTCATTTATTTCAAACATTCTCCTGAATTCCAGGCTGCTCAACAGAAAAAAAAAAATCACCGTATTTACTTATCTTTATAATCTTGTAAATGTAAATGAAATTTAGTGTATTAGAAAATACTAAGCGCTCACGAATCATTAAAATATGCAGTGTTAGGAACTGCATTTTCCTTAATCATTTTAAAGGAAACTTTTATTTGAGTTTAATGTTCTATATGAAGAGTTCATTTTTTTTTAAGACAGAACAAAGTCACTTTTACTATCCAAATAAAACTGTATGACCCTCACATAAACGCACTTAATTCCGAAAATGTAATTATGAGAACTTAATGAGAAGAAAGCCAAATTAATTGCTTTACTGTTTCTTTTTTTTCCCCCAATGTCCTTGAGAGTCCATATTTTTATACTGATGACATTCCGTAGGAGAACAATTCCTAAATTTAAAGCTATTCATGTTTTTATTTTAAGCAAAAGCAGTGCTCTTTATTTTTTTTTTTAATTTTTTTTTTATTAGTTGGAGGTTACTTACTTCACAACATTTCAGTGGGTTTTGTCATACATTGACATGAATCAGCCATAGAGTTACACGTATTCCCCATCCCGATCCCCCCTCCCACCTCCCTCTCCACCCGATCCCTCTGGGTCCTCCCAGTGCACCAGGCACGAGCACTTGACTCATGCATCCCACCTGGGCTGGTGATCTGTTTCATCATAGATAATATACATGCTGTTCTTTCGAAACATCCCACCCTCACCTTCTCCCACAAATTCACTTTTTTTTTTCTGTTCAGGATAAAAGATCAACAGTCTAAACTTATTAGTATATGAGAATTAAAGCTTGATCCATACTTATTTGCTATATTACTTATTTATGGACTCATCTCTTCACATGCTGTGATTCTGCTGGAGAAGGTAGCTGGTGAGCAACACTAGAAAAAACTGTCTCCTTTAATGCTCACTGCTATAACCTCCTGCCTGTGATTACTTGTTCTGCGTAAGAACTAAGGTCCCATCAGGCCTCTCAAGCACTTTTTGCTATAACAATTAAATGTATTTAATATACATGCTGTAGTCAAATATAGACTTTCTATATCAGTGACTATCCCTAAGATTCATAGCAAAGAATTCATTGTTTTCCTATACTTTAACTGCTGTGCTTTCTTTTCCTTGCTTTGATATAAGTTGCCTACTATTAGATGCTAAGCAATCCTATATTCACATTAGATTTGTCATAAACTGTGAACCCAGCAGAAATTCCCAGTTTGACTGTTCATCATCTCATTCCAAGACAAAGAGAGCACACACAGAATGTTTGGGTCTCTTCTTTGCTCTGTCAGGGGTAACCTTCTTCAAATCACATGTTCCAGGCTTGTTTCTACTCACTTTTCATGTCTCAACATATACATTGACCCCTTTGTGAATTTGTCCTAGAGTTTTGGTCCTATACTTGTGACTTTTCCACTGTAGTTTCCATGTTGGTCTGTTAAGAATGCTTTCACAATACAGTGCAATACTTTCTTTGTAGGTCTGTCTTTTTTTGACATCTAACTTTGTGGAGTAGGGACGGTTCCCTATTAAGTTTTGAATTCAAATAGCTTGGTATGTAATATACATAGATGTTATTAGTTGAAATTGTAACATGTACCTGGCCTTCTTCTACTTCCAACCCAATACCTGGCATCAGGCATTGTGTGCCTCAGGATGAATATGCTTCCACTTTCAGGGGTGCTTACCTTTGAAACCGAAGCCTTAAACATAGTTATTGTTATAATCTAGGCCTAAAAATACTATTCTTAATGATTGTCTTAGAACCTGTGGGGCTTATTTTAAAGGTCAATATTAGAGGAAGTTTAAAATTGGTCCTCATAAACAAGTCTCACTGACAGCAGGTTATTTTTCTTTATATTTAATCTTTTATATTAAAGTTTTTAAAAAAATGTTATTTTATCCTTTAATGCTGAATAACAAGCATTCCCCAAATTGAATATTATCATTAAAGGCAACTCCTACTAAGCCTGTTTGTTTTGTTTTTTTCCCCCAGTGTTGTGTGTGTGTGTGTGTGTGTGTGTGTGTGTGTGTGTGTGTGTGTGTACAGGATTGCGTATATGTAATTCTTGATATATGATTCTTATATCTGTTAAAATTAGTAGCGATCAGCTGTTCTCAAATCCTGTACATTGTACACTGTGTGCAGTGTGCTAGAGTGTGTTCATTTTTGCTCTTAAAATTGCCGATATGCCAAAATCCATCTCATCACCCTCCTGTTGTGTAGAGATCATGGGTCTTCAGGTGAAGCTGCTTAAATTCCAATCCTGGTTCTGCAGCTTACAGGGGGTCTGAAAGCAGAAATAACTTAACTTCTTGTGCAGCCTTAATTTTCTGAATTATCAGATGGATGCAGAAATACTACTTTTCTCATATAAGTTTTGTAAGAAATTAAGCAAAGGAGTGAATGCAGTGTGTTTAAATAGTTGCTTATTATTAGCAAGCCTTTACCTCTGTTATGACCATAGTTTTGTACCAATATTTGATTATTGTCATTATCATTTCTAAAAATTATTTTTCCATTAACATTTACATAAAGACAGTGAAGCCAAAAATTTGGTTGGAAACCCCTGGACAAAATTATTATTTAATCTATTGTTTTATAGAGTAAATAATTCTACTTGAATATGTGCAATGAGAGATATGTTTTGGGTGATTAAATTTACATTTGTATATTTTGTTATTAATTTGTATATTTTGATTTGTATACTTTGTTATTCTCAAATTTTAATATGATATAATGTAAATCATACCTACTTTATCCTCTTTTATTCCAGCTTTATTTAGATTAATTGACAAATAAAAATTGTATATATTTAATGTGTGTGACAATGATTTGGTATATGTACACCTTGTGAACTGATCATCACAATCCATTTTATTCTTTAGTGTTTCTTCAAAAGTTCGTATTTGCCATTTAGGTGATCTTGTATTTAGACCAGAACTGCATTAAAATCATTTTTAAGTATGGCTGACATTTTGGAGCACTTCTTCACTCTGATCTCAGTTTTTTCTTTTAAATTTATCTTGGCTTGGCTTGTCTTTTGTTTGGACCTTGGGGAATACCATTAACTCTGTAAGAATCATCCTGTCTGCAAAAGTTGGACGTGAAGCTGGATCTCAACTGTTCCATTAACCTCTAACAGAATCTTTTATTAGTGGGTCATGTGTAGGTCATATTCTCTATGGAGTACAAAAATAAATCTTGGAAAGTTAATAAAATATGGAATCAGAAATAGTTAATGAAAGGCAAAGTGAATTATTCATAAAGTTTAACTCTGAAATGTACAGATATGTCACTCCCATATGAATGATCCCTTGTGACAGATTATTATTAACTTGAGCTTCTATGTAAGGAGAGGCTATATATTCACTCTTGAAAAAAACGTTTAACCATATTGGAAACTAAATCATATGAATATTAACATATATAAAGATAACTTAAGGAAATATTTTAACAGATACATAGGACATATTTAAGTAAAATATATTATTATTCTGGTTCACTAAGATTAAAATATTAATCTTTCTATTGTATGTTTATCTCTTATTTGAAATTTGGAATAAAAACAGTTGTTTAAGATGTATAATTGTTTTCATCTCTTACATCGAAGTGTATTTTCAGCATAGCTAGTATTCTGAATGAATTGCTTTTCTCTTTTATATGTGACAAGAAATTGTTTTCTCCACCATTAAATATGATTTTGATTTATTTTGACACAGAATTTTCACCAAAAGTTTATTTTTAGTGTTTTCTTTATCAGTTTTGCAAGAAAGATGAGAAGGGTAGAACAGAGATGGGGAGGAGGGGAGGGAAGGATGGAGTGAAGTGTAAGAGGAGGGAAGGAGAGAGAGAGGAAGGATGAAATACTGTTATGAAGAGTGTGTGCATGCGTGCATGTGTGTGTGCTAAGTCGCTTCAGCCAGTGTCCAGCTCTTTGCCACCGTTTGGACTGTAGGTCTCCAGGCAGGAATATTCTCCATGGCATGCATGCCATGCCCTCCCCCAGGGCATTCTTCCTGACCCGGGACTGAAGCTGGGTCTCTTGTGTCTCCTGCATTGCAGAGAGGGCTCTTTACACTAGACCCACCTGGGAAGCCATGGAACTAAGTCTTTGTCTCAATCAGAAGCTTCAGTAGCTAGAAACAGAGAAGTATATATACCGTTTCCAAAGATAAAGAATTTCACCCATCTCTTTTTATTGGGATATAATCGCTTTGCTGGGAGAAGGCAATGGCACCCCACTCCAGTACCCTTGCCCGGAAAATCCCATGGACGGAGGAGCCTGGTAGGCTGCAGTCCATGGAGTAGCGAAGAGTCGGACACGACTGAGGGACTTCGCTTTCACTCTTCACTTTCATGCACTGGAGAAGGAAATGGCAACCCACTCCAGTGTTCTTGCCTGGAGAATCCCAGGGATGGGGTTGCCTGGTGGGCTGCCGTCTATGGGGTCGCACAGAGTCGGACACGACTGAAGCGACGTAGCAGCAGCAGCAATCGCTTCGCACTGTTTTAGTTTCTGCTGATCAAGTGTATCAGCTATACGTACACATGCATCGTTTTCCTTTTCAACCTCCCTCCACCCACCCGGCAAGGTCATCACAAAGCACTGAGTTGAGCTCTCTGTGATACACAGCAGCTTCCCGCTAGCTACCGGTTTAAATGCAGATACTCATTGGCCTTTAGGTGGTCTTCTTTGAAAAGAAGTACAAAAGGTGACATGTAGGAGAATGTGGTAACCAAAGAAAAAGTTCTCTGTTCTTACATTTAGGATATAAATTAGGGAGGGGGCCTATGAATTTGGGGGAGAAAATTCAGATCAAATTGAAGTATCAGTCAGGCAGAATTTTCTTGCTAATTAGGAAATGAACTCTTCATCCTTCATCTATACTTTGGTTTTACAGGGTCCAAGTCTTTGCACTTTGCCCAATCCATAATAAGTATCTCATTAGTGAAGAAACAGATAATTCACTTCTGTGTATGCTCTTCTCTGACTTAAAGTCGATTGCTTACAATTTATTAAAAAAAATATTAAGCAAATAGAAGAAAACATGTTTTGGCTAATTGGTTAAGAAAATGTGTTTAATGTGCAAGTGAAGATTTTTCTTCTGAATCTGACAGTTTGTCTTTTTGTGCAAAACGACATTTGAAGTTGAGTTAATTACCTGTCTTATTAAAAATAAAGAGTTATACTTCAAGGTCATCAATATTCAGCAAATCCTGTGACTGCTGAGGTAAGAAACAAAAATAATTTGGTGTTTCCATGTGAGTTATTAAAACCTTTTAATCTCTATAAATACAGCACCTCCTTTTCTATGATGTGAATGAGAAATAATTGGTACTGCTTTCAAAAGTTATTTTCACAGTTTCTTTTATCCCTAACTTATCAACTAATATATACTTATTTAACTGTACTATAAAATGAATATAAAATAAGTTTTTCAAAGTATATATTCTATCAGGGAAAGCAATTAGTCTTCAGTTCAGCTGGGTTCAGTTACACAGTCTTGTCTGACTCTGCGATTCCATGGACTGCAACATGCCAGGCCTCCTTGTCCATCACCAACTCCCGGAGTCTACTCGAACTCATGTCCATTGAGTCGGTGACGACATCCAACCATCTCATCTTCTGTTGTCCCCTTCTTCTCCTGCCTTCAATCTTTCCCAGCATCAGGGTGTTTTCAAATGAGGCAGTTCTTCACATCAGGTGGCCAAAGTATTGGAGCTTCAGCTTCAGTATCAGTCCTTCAATGAACATTCAGGACTGATCTCCTTTAGGATTAACTAGTTGGATCTCCTTGCAGTCCAAGGGACTCTCAAGAGTCTTCTCCAAAACCACAGTTCAAAAACATCAATTCTTTGACACTCAGCTTTCTTTATAATGAGTCCTATAGGTGTATACAAAATGAAAATTCTCTGTAAATTGGAGTCAGGAAGATCCTCATGGAGGTAGCAATATTTGTTGCTGCATAGCAAATGAAACTCACAGGTTACACAAGAGAAATGATTGTAAAACAAAAACAGGAATAAATTTAGTATGTATGGTAGAGAGTACTGTGGAAGAACTAGCAGATGAAAGTCTCATTGTAAAAGTAGGAGACCCTCTTGAAAATTAGGGGAAAATAATTTTAAAATTTTCCTACAGTTATATAAAGTTCCTATCATATAAGCATGCACACACACACACACACACGTACACACAAAGGATAATAGATGTAACAAGTCTAACAAAGTACTTAAAAGTACTTCCTAACACCAAGGACATTAAGTTGGATCACATAACTCCTGCATCTGATGATAAAGGTGCATTGGTGATTCCAGGAGCTGCATTAGTGAGCATTTGATGTCCTGTATTGAAAAATATCATCATAGAAAAGGTGAATACCCCATAGCCTAGACCCTTGATTACAGTAGTCATTGCGATACCATACAGTTTCACCAGAAGTGTTTGTATATAAGATATAGCCTTATAAAAGAAGACAGAATCCCACATTTCTGCAATATTATTGCCACAGAAATATCTTGTGTATTTGTATGCAAAGAATCATTTAGAGAGAAAGGTATAATTAATTCTATCTTTAAGTTTTACTCCTTTTTCAGTTGTTAAAAAAGGAAATAGGGCCAAGTTAGAAGAGCAGATCTGAAAGGAGTCTGAAAGGAGATCTGAGAAGCAGATGTGAAAAGGAAAGAGATCTAAAGCAGGTAAATTCAACTAACCTAACATCACTAAGGGTTTTCCTGGTGGCTCAGTGGTAAAGAATCACCTGTCAAGCAGTAGCCAAGAGTTTGATCCCATGGTCAGAAAGAACCCCTGGAGAAGGAAATGGGAACCCACTTCAGTCTTCTGGGAAATCCTATGGACAGAGGAGCCTGGTGGCTATAGTCCATGGAGTCACAAAGAGTTCTTAGTGACTAAACAGCCATATATTTTAGTTTTAGTTTGCCAAAATAGTGTTTATAAAATGTAAGCAACATTCCTTTCAAAATGAAATCAGAAGAGATCCCAGTTTAAATGAGGTTTAAATATAATAATGTACACACATTTCTTGGCCTATACTCTCAATTGAGGTAGAAGTTTGTATTCCATGTGCTAAAATCATATCTTACTAAGTACAATAATCAAATTTCCTATACAAACCCAAATAACAGAAAGAAAGGCTATATGCATTTATAATAAACACTTTAAAATATTATTATCATACAGAATTTAAATGAGTTTTTAACTTCCATTATTGCAATGTGAGTACCAAAACACTCAAATTGCTAATTACATGAATTTTATCCAAATGATGGATTCAATTATTTACTCTCTGCTTTTCTCTGCATATTTTTAAAAATATAATACACATTTGTTGTCACATACATTTTTGAGATTAGAAATGCAGCAGAATTCATGAAACTGTAGTATATAAACAAGTCTGTATGTTCCTTTTCAGGATTTCATCCACGGAGAAAATCAAGGAAAAACCATGAAAATTATTTAGATTTTTACCTGGACTCTTAATAAAGACCCCAAAGAAAGATCAAAACCATAACTCATGATTTTACTTATTAAATTTTAGATGACACAGGTGATAATTAGAGGATCGGGACATTAAAGACAAATTGAATTAAAAGAAACAGATGGAGTAAGTGCGTACAGATATGCTGACAGTTAATACTTTTCACAAAGCATTAACAGGATGGCAGTTTTTTTCCTAACATCTCCTAAGGCAACAAATTTCAGGAGAAGTAAGAAATGATAGGGAGAACACTTTCTCTTTTCTGCTAACCTCTGTGTAGCAACAAGAAATGCTATTCCAAGGAGCAGCTGATTTATAACTACAGTGGATAGCTGTGCTGTGGCTCATCCTCAACCAAAGCATGCATATTCATAGATTTGACAGTGACAAATTCCTTTGCAGAGGCTTTGTAAATATACACGGAATAGGTGATCTTCTGTGCACCCATAAGCCGTGGTCTCAGTAATAATATTTTCTCTTCCAGGAATCTTGACCGGGCAACATAGCCAAGGCAGGGGAATGGGGTAGGAGGCATGAGTGGATATGTGTATTTTTCTCCAGGAATGACATTTGATCTGATTTAATTTTTGTGACATTTTTCTCCATCAAGTTATAATCAGTAGAAAGTTTGGTTATGTAAAATTTCATAATCATCAGGGTGAAATGAGGAAATGAGTTCCTAGTTTAATTCATAGAAAAATATGTTTCAGGTGGATGTGAATGCAAACTAAGTTGCATTACTCATTTTTTAAAAAATTTTTGGCAACAACTCAATACAGGTATCTAAAGCATCCTGTGTTTTAATCTTCTGAGGCATATGATGGGAAGACAAACTGTCTTTTCTATCCAAATATGCTGTTGAAATAAAGCAGCTTTAGGTGGCTGTCTTATGGGTGGGATATTAATAGAAAGCTATTTTGATTTTCTAAACAGAACTTAAAAAAAAAGCAGAGTAAAAATCAGAGGAAAATCCACTTGCTGCAGAGTAGATAATGATATGATTTTCCTATATGAAAGAGAATGATGCCAATGTAGAAAATAGATATTGTTAAAATGTTGAGCTTCTCCCAGTTAGTTTTATAAGTACTCATAAGAAAATGCAATAGGAGGAAAAAATTGGTGATATTCTCCAGTCTGTTCAACTCTAAAGCTTCATCAGTGGGTGACAGACTCTATTCAGAGATCTTTGCTTGTTGGTAAAGGTAATGCATAGCACAGAGTCTATCCAAATCAGTTAATTAATTGTTAATTAATCAGTTACCTTATTGGTTACTGTACTTAGGATATAAGAGTGTGAATTTGTTAGAATTAAGGTTCTATCTTATCACAGTGTAGCAATACATAGACATTTAAATAAAGATACTATTGGGAATGTATAAAAATGTGAACATTAGCAGTACACAAATACCTTTTATCTCTCAGGTTTCTCTTATAGAAGTTTAGGTTGATTTACTACTTGAAATACAATTAGAAGTTTTAGCACTTTTGATATTAAGGTAGGGTGTTACATAAAATTATGTTCCTAAACACATTTGGTATCTCATATATTCTGCAAACAAGGAAAATAGAAAAGTTTCATAAAGTGTAAGCTTAACTGTCATTGCTAATGAAGTTATGTGCCTTGAAGTTTCTGCTTATAAAGTTTTCTTGGGAAGATAAAGAAAAATAACAGGAACTGTGACTGATTATATATAGTGATTCTTCCAATATTAATTGAGTTTCTCAGATGTACTAGACTGGACAGGAAACGGAGCAGGCCATGCAGTCTTCCAAAAGAGGGACAGAAAAATGGAGAAGCCTTGAAAGTAAACATTCACAAGTCAACAGTATTGATTAGTCAATGAGAAAAAAAGAAAACAATCATTCAAATTGTTAAGCATCTAGTTTTACCTTAGTCATGTGTAGAGTTATCCATGTAATTTGTCCCATCCAGAGCTCTTAGCCATTCTGCTAGGTTGCATATCATCTATTGAATGCCTTCGATATTCTTGCCTCATATATTTGTGGAAATGTGAAGATGTTTCCAGTTTCTATTCTCAAAAGCTTGTGATACTTTACTCAAACAAATAGGTAAACATAATATGATAGATTTATTCATAGAAATCGCTACAGGAATATGGGAGTGAGTATGACTGACATTATCCCATGCAATCAAAAAGGCATGCTATAGCAGGTGAGTTCACCAGAATTAATTTTTGTCAAGGAGTTTCTTGTGGACCTATAATCTCACCAGTACTTCTCATTTTTTTTTTTTTTTTACGTTTAATTTATTTATTTTTTAAAACTTTTTTTGTATTTGGGTATAAAATTCTTTAAGAGATGGGAATACCAGACCACCTGAACTGCCTCTTGAGAAACCTGTATGAGGTTCAGGAAGCAACGGTTAGAACATGGAACAACAGACTGGTTCCAAATACGAAAAGGAGTACATCAAGGCTGTATATTGTCACCCTGCTTATTTAACTTATATGCAGAGTACGTCATGAGAAAAACTGGGCTGGAAGAAGCACAAGCTGGAATCAAGATTGCCAGGAGAAATATCAATAACCTCAGATATGCAGATGACACCACTCTTATGGGAGAAAGTGAAGAGGAACTAAAAAGCCTCTTGATGAAAGTGAAAGAGGAGAGTGAAAAAGTTGGCTTAAAGCTTAACATTCAGAAAACTTAAGATCATGGCATCTGGTCCCATTACCTCATGGGAAATAGATGGGGAGACAGTAGAAACAGTGTCAGACTTTATTTTGGGGGGCTCCAAAATCACTGCAGATGGTGATTACAGCCATGAAATTAAAAGATGCTTACTCCTTGAAGGAAAGTTATGACCAACCTGGATAGCATGTTAAAAAGCAGAGATATTACTTTGCCAACAAAGGTCTGTCTAATCAAGGTTATGGTTTTTCCAGTGGTCATGTATGGATGTCAGAGTTGGACTGTGAAGAAAGCTGAGCGTCAAAGAATTGATGCTTTTGAACTGTGGTGTTGGAGAAGACTCTTGAGAGTCCCTTGGACTGCAAGGAAATCCACCCAGTTCATCCTAAAGGAAATCAGTCCTGAATATTCCTTGGAAGGACTGATGCTGAAGCTGAAACTCCCACACTTTGGCCACCTGATGTGAAGAACTGACTCATTTGAAAAGATCATGATGCTGGGAAAGATTGAAGACTAGAGGAGAAGGGGACGACAGAGGATGAGATAGTTGGATGGCATCACCGACTCAATGGACATGAGTTTGAGTAAACTCCGGGAGTTGGAGATGGACAGGGAGGCCTGGTGTGCTGCAGTCCATGGGGTCACAAAGACTTGGACACGACTGAGTGACTGAACTGACCTGAACTGTGCTGACTGGACAAGATGTGTAGGTGGTCTGTTCTACATAATTCTTGAAAGTTAATGTTTTATCTTTTTTTTCCTTTCACTTCTTTTTTCCTGGAGCATTTTTTCTTATCTGCATGATTGAAGTAAATTTTCCACTATAAGATGATTCTAACTCATGAGAAAGGAGACAGTTACTTGAAAGGTGTATGCCCAATGTCTTAAGGCACACAGTATTTCTTCTTTTTGCATAAATCACATTGCTGTGCCTGGCTGCCAACCAGAATGAGAAACATAATTTCAGAATTATCATAAAACCAACTATAACATTCTTGTTATGAATATTTTTATCAGTGTCTTTATAAAATTTTACTTTTAAACTATAAATGATTGCTTTTTGAAATATCAAAACTCCTTATTAAACTATCTTATAACTTTAATAATCTATCTTTGCTATTTTGGTTCTAAATACATTGTATCTCAAAAATGATAACAGTTTGATCTGGTTAAAGATAGTTGCTTCTTATTCTATTTTGCCACTAATTTTATTTATTAATCTGTATACCTGTTATCCTTAATTGATGTTGAATGCTTTCAGAATTGTTCTGTAGCTGTTGAGATGTTATACGGTATATGTTGCTGTGAATTACTCATTTGACTTTGTAATGTTAAACTAATCTTATATTTCTGGGATGAACATAGCTTGTTCATGGTAGATTATAACCTTATATGGATGATGTCTTTCTAGTATTTAATTTAGAATATTGAATAGTTGTTCAGTTGTGAGATTCACATAAAATTATTTCCCATGTTTTTTGTTTGTTTATCGTCAGTGTTGTGTTAGTCTCATAAGTTGATTTGAAGAGTGTTTTCTCTTTTCTCTATTCTCCTGAAAAATTTGTGTAATATTAGAATTACTTATTCTTGAATTATTTAATGGAACTTAGTAGTGAAGATCTATGGCCATGCAGATGTTTTTAATTAAAGATTTTGCCCACTGATTCAGAATTTATAATAGTTTTACAATCATGAAGATTTTTGTTTCTTCCTAAATAAGTTCTGATAAGTTGTAATTTTCTAGGTACTGTCCTTATTTTTTTAATTTTTAAAATGTGTTGGCAGGGGGCTTTCTAAAGACCCTGGCAATAGACTAAATGTTTATGTCCCCCTAGAATTCATATGTTGAAACGCGGACCACCAATGTAATAATATTTGTAGGCTGGATCATAGGGAGATAATTAATTAAGGAGGGTGGGGCCCCCATAGTGGGATTAATGTCCCTATATGAAGAAAAAGGGACTAGGGCTCCTTCTCTGTACCATGTGAGGATAAAACAGGAAGACCATCATTGGTCATCCGCAAATCAGGAAGAGGGCCCTCGCCAGGAACCAAATCAACCAACACCTTGATCTTGGATTTCCCAGTCTCTAGATGTATGAGAAATAAATGGCTATTGTTTTAGCTGCCCATTCTATGGTAATTAGTTGCATAGCAGCCCAAGCTAACATAGCCTTCTTATTTCTCTAATAATGTGGAATCTATAGTTTTATCTTTTAAATATTCTCCATATTGTTCAGTATTGCTCCTCTTCCCTTCTTTTTCTCGTGACTCTATCCCATCAGAATGCTTCAAATTTTAAAGTTAAGAAAAAATCGGCCTTGATATCCCGTGTGCTAAATACATATGCTTATTTTAAATTTCTGATCTTATATTAATATTTATTTTCCCTATCTTTTACTCTCCCTAAATTTCTTTGCATACTTGTACTAACCTTCAGATATATTTAACTCTTTAATTTTTATCATTTTTATTTTCTATATAATATGTATAATAATTCAAAACAGTGGATTTACTTCTATTGCTTTATTTCTTTTCCATAGGATCTTTGTGCTTAACATTTTTATCCTTTGGTTTGAGAAAATTGCTTTCTGGTTTCCATTATAATTGCTTCTTTGACAAATGAGTTATTTTTTATTTACTAAACATGAGGACTTTCTACATATATTTCATATTTGCTTCTAAATAGTATTTTTGCATTGTAGTCAGAATGTGAATTATAATATTTCATCCTTTGAAACTTGTTATCATGTGTGTTAAATTCTATGGATCAACATATAAATTTTCTATGAGCATGAACTAAATCATTCAATCTGAAATTTTTGTTTTTCATATATCATAAACTTATGTTATATTCCATAAACTTCCATTTGTTAATTTTGTTAACCAGTTGTTCAAATTTTCTGTGTTTACTACTTATTTTATAGGCTTGTTCTATCAATTACTGAGTCATATAAAAACCTTCCATTATCATTTTGTTTGTTTCTATTTCTTGAAGCAATTCCATTAATTTTTATAGTACATACCCTGGAAATATTTATCAGGTGCACACAAACCTAAAATTATTGTTACATATTCTTGTTTAGTTAACTATGTGAAGTGCTGCTTGTTATAGTTGCTTTTATATGAAAGTCTATTTTGTCTGATGCTACATGTTTTTACTTCAGTTTTATTCTCCAGTTTAAAATCAATAGTTTTTATAAAATAAAATTCCTAAGTAGAATATCAAACAATTTTGCATTTATTGTGAAATACAAAGTTTGTTATAACAAAGTCAGGGATAATAAGTTTTCCTTTGATATAAACTGTCTGCCCCTTGAATTTAACCATCTTTTTAAATTGACTACGAACATGATTACACAGAGATAGGCTTAAAGACAGTAGTAACATTTTAAGAAAAGCTTAAATGTCTGTGTCTTTGTTAGCATCATGAAGCCACTGTGGCAGACATGGCACTATCTACCTAGAAATTCTTACTATGCAAGAAAATAAAACTCCCATTTATTCAGTAGAAAAATATGCAGCTGATACTACTTCTAACTGATATACAGATGGAGGTATTTCCATACTGAATCAGTGATACTAAAATTATAATTGTATGCATGCTGTCACGTCCGACTCTTCGTGACTCCATGGATTCTAGCCTCTACCATGGAATTTTCCAGACATGAATCATAAAGCAGGTTGTCATTTCCTTCTCTGAAATTATAATTATTTGATTTTATTTTCTATGGGTCTTTGTTTTATTTTTAAATGTTGTATTATAAAGCACTAGAGCTGGATGCAGAGAATTTATATTCAAACAATGCCATCACAAAATCTTGAATAAGCTCCAATATCTGTGATAGATTATATTAGTGTCTAAATAATTGTTCCTCCCTACTAAAACCTGCCTTTTGAACAGATTAAAAGCCCTCCAACACAGAGAGTAAGTTTGGTCATAAGATTGGATTTTGCCAGTGCAAATTGAGAGATAGTGGCAGGTACTGTTTCTCTAAAGACCTTAAGAACTATTTCATCCTTCTGTCGGTGCTTTTTTTTTTCCCCCTCTGCCAGCTATAAAAACAATGTCCTGGGTGTTCTTTCAACTAGTTTCTGAGAATAAAGAGTGAAAGTCATACCCTTGATTGACCCATAATCTGAGTGTAAAGTAAACCTGTCCCGGTATTGTCACTAAAGTGTGTATGCTGTTTGTTGTACAGCACGACTTTGTCTTAAGCAGATTGAGACAGCCTCTGAACCCTACGAGGGCAATACTGATGCCTGATTTTCTACTTCCCAGATCTGTGGCTAGGTCCTAATGAAATACAATATGCAGCAACACATTCGAAACTCTTAAAATACTATTAAAATGCTAGGCGACATCATTTCCCACATATCTCATTTTATTCTCAAGGAATCATTATGCAAATTTTCACAGCTAATTTAGAGATAAAGAGTCATGCAAGCAGATATTAGACTTCACTAACCTTTTGAGTTTTCACATTTATGCTTACATTGCCCATCTGTTGCTGTGCATCGTCTATGCTTTCCGTTGGGCCCTTAACATATTAATTATAGGCATTTAAAATTCCCTATCAGACCACGTTGACAACTGTGTCTTATCTCTGGGTATGGGTCTAAGTCATGCTTTATCTTGTCTATGTTTTTCTTACCATTTTGTGCCTCTTTATATTTTATTGGAAGCCAGACATATTGAAATGGAGCAGTACCCTACGGCCCTTGCCCTCCATGTCCTCATCCTGCCATTTGTCTGTGACAAAAACTTCAGGCAAAGAGTAAGTTTAACCAGAGAAGTGAGAAAATGCAGAAACAAAGGAAAATAGTTCAAGAAAACTAAATAGCGATAGTTTAGTCATAGGCATAGTTCAGGATATTTAGTTCCTTTTCATAAGCTATAGATAATATGCTGAGCCATATCCTGTGGGCTGTATCATAGGTACTGACAGACCCCAAAGTGGAAAAAGTTAACTACATAATGACCAGACTGTAGCTGTGACTTAAGTTCCTCGTGATTCTAAGAATTGACCTCAAGGAAATGGAAACAAACCACTCTTGGAAGTGAAGACTAACTGTACTTAATCAAGATGGTGGTCTGGTTAGACCATTGCATGATTGATTTCAAGATGACTGTCAGAGCTGACTCTGCTGTTTCTGCAGGTAGCTCCGTCCTTCTATCTATAAAAGCTCTTGACCACTGATTGTCTGTGAGGGGCAGTCAACTTTCGTATAGGAGTTCACCGCACCCCGCTCCTCTGCCATGCCTTGCTGCTGGCATCCAAAATAAAGTTAATTTTTCTTTCCATCAACCTTGCCTCTATAATGGCTTTTGAGTGGTCAGCAGCCAGACCCCACTTTTGGTTGCAATATCAGATAATAGGAAGTTAGGTAAATGGGCCTTTAGTGTGAAAGTTTATGTTAATCTGAATACTGGTTATGTTCAAATGTTTGTGGTAGCTGTAAGTCCCAGAGACTTCAAATTCCTCCAGTGTCTTTATTTTTCTTTCCAACCTTGACTTTGGGTTATCCTATAGACTCTTCCTGGGAGAGAGTCTGGGTCTTGCAGCTCTTTTATTTATAATCCATGTTATTTGTGTGGTGAGCACATATTGGAGAGAGGAAGCATTCTATAATATTGTGACTATTTCATTGTCTTTAGTGCGCCTTG
This sequence comes from Muntiacus reevesi, assembly GCF_963930625.1. Classification (NCBI taxonomy): domain Eukaryota; kingdom Metazoa; phylum Chordata; class Mammalia; order Artiodactyla; family Cervidae; genus Muntiacus; species Muntiacus reevesi. Next base: position 23,340,890 of record NC_089257.1, on the reverse strand, counting down.
GCCTGACTTGTGACTGCATAAGTGTTTCTTCAGTTGTAGAACTTTTATCTCTCCACTCGGGTGAGACAGGAAGGCTGGAGGCGGTTGAGGTGGCGCAATACCATCTTCCCAGCTGGCATAAGGCTCTAATAAAGACTTTTACCCTGGAGGGAAGGCCTTTGTCAGGAAGAAGACGTTAGACATAGTTCAAAAACATGACTCTTTCCTCCATCCTTCTGGGTCTACTTATCTGAGATCCTTACCTGACCTTCATTTTGAGACCCTCGTAAGATTCCTTGGAGGTAACGCCCATGCAAGGGGAGGGCCCTCTAATATTGTGGCCCCAGAAGTTTCTCTCTCTCAGAGTTGTGAGCAGTCAAGCCACCAGCAGTTTATTTAATTACTATAGAGGTGTTCTTACTAGCTTGTGACTCCCTCAATTTCTGCTCCCATTAAGCAAATCCTGGCTCTGATGCTGGATTTTCCTAAAACCCTAGATTTTATGCTGATAGTTTGTCTTGTAGCCCTAGTTTTTTGATGAGTTCAAGAAAAGTAATCATTTGTCAGTTTCTTCATCCTCTTACTGTAAGGTTAGAATGACAGTTTCTAAGTTCTTTACATGGTGTAGCTGAACCCAGAAGTCTGTACCTAACTTTTGAAGTTCTAAATTTTTCTCAAGCATTTTAAATGGCCATTTGGGACCAATGAAATTTTTTCTTCAATGTGATATTTTGCCTCATTATTGGATGAGAATGTTTGTTGTATTTTCTTGTTTGAGACTCTTACCAAATTTTCTATAGGTCACTGGATACCTATGGATAATAAACCTGCCCTGCATTCTTTTGTCTTGCAATTTATAAGGTTTGTATAGGAACACCAAGTTTTTGAGGTAAAATTGGTTTTATATTAATTGTGGAAACATGAAATGTAGTTTTCATTTAGAAATGTCAATTATGCTTATATGTTTTTAATCTCTGTTTAGAAATGGACCTTTTTGTACCACATATATGTTATAAAAATATAAAACAAAATAACTTTTTTAAAGTAGCATTCAATTTAGTTAACTTTCACGGCTTGGCTTTGGCTTAATACACATACTCTCTACTATTCCTCTACTTATGAAGGTAACTTATTGGTAAAGATCAGTTGAAGTTACTGTGAATGTTTTCAGACCCCTCCCCCTGACTCTTCTCCCAATGTTTTTTAGCTGACTCTCAGTTCAGTCCAGCAATAAAACATTGGTGTAATTTGTCAGTCCCTGAAGGACTACAATTTGTTCTTGTTCTTATATCATTCCAATTTTATTGTTTCTAGAGAAAATGTCCTAGCTTGTAGTTAATCAATAGATATTCTCAGCTATCAAATTTTTGAAAAAAACAAAAGTGAAAAGCCTTTTCAAGTCTCTGAATCACACTGTAGAGCTTTTTGTGAAAAAAAAAAAAATTGCCATTTTATTGAGAATTCATATTATGATATTTCATTAGGTTTAATGTCATTTGATCCTCTTGGGTGTCTTGACAATAATACATATTGAAAAATAATACTATTATAGAAGTATTATTATATTTTAGTATAATACTTTTAAATACTATTAAAATAGTATGCTATTATACTTCTACAGTACTATTATAGAAGCCACTAGCCTTACATGTATGTTTAAATTTAAAACTAATTAAATAACATAATACATGAATTCACATTTTTACTAAACACATCCTAAGTGTTGATATCACTAGTGGCAACCATATTGGACAGTCTAGGGAACGTTTCCATCATCACATAAGTTCTATTGAACAGCAGTGCTCTAGATGAGCCAGTTGATATATAGATGAAATAATATCAACTAAGCGAGGGTTTTGTAATTCACATGGTGAACTGAGACCCATTTTCTAGAAAATGAAGTATCAGAACTTCCATTTGAAAAGAGGGAGAGAATATGGACAAAATAAATCTTTTCTACTTGACAAATTCCAGCAAATGGAGCATAATATGTTATAACCATAAAGCAAACCTATCTTAAATAGTGTGTGAATCTCTAGCACTTTTTCTAGGAAATTTTAAGAAGCCCACAAAAAAATGAGAGCTAAGTTAAGTTTCCATGCAAATGCCTTAAGTTTTCAATTAATTTTTCTGGCATCAAAATTTAAGAGGTCATGCTTATTATTTTAATAATTATACAAACCTAACATTTGCCTATTTTTTTTAGCACATAATGACATTGAATAAATGGCTGTGAAAGTCAAGTAGGATTAAAACTTTCTGCTGTAAATAATAAAGTGAAAAACTATAATCTTACTTCCCTGATTCAAACTGAGAGAGTACAAACAGGATCTAAGATCAAATTACAATTTTGTTAAATTATATGAAAAGAAAATTTAGAATTAAATTGAAAATAGAATGATACCTTCACCAATGATTAGCTGTTGTAAAATTTAGCCAAATGTGCTAGTTCAAACTGAAGATAGAAAATAATAATATCAACCCAAAGATGTGAATGTAAAGAAAGTATATATATACAAATAACAGAATTTCTGACTAAAAAAAAAACATGAAATTAATTTAGCAAGGAAATTTCACTCAAATCCCTGTTAAAAAGATGAAGTTAAGAGGAAAGCTCTAAAAATATTGTTTCTAGAGGAAAGTATGTGTGTGTTTGTGAACATTTGTGTATATACTGAACAAACATAAATGAAAATCGAGTACATGAAAACAGGAAAACACTATATTGTGAAGTAATATTAGCAGAACCAGAGCCTTAGAAAATCAAATTGAAAATAATATAAATAGATGAGAAATGAACAAGGGTAATTGAATTCAAGATAATAGGAAATAAAAGAAAACAATTATATTTGGACACACAGTGACAAATACATGCTTCAAAATGTATGAATTGGCTTTCAGATGATAGAAATATAACACATAATGACCAAAATGAAGTGAAAGATAACTTAAAATGATATTGTAGTATCATGAGTGAATCAAAATAATACAAACTGAGACCAAAATACAGAAATGAAATAAATTGGGCAATAAACAAAAGCAGAAAGCTGTGTAAGAAAGGGTGAATAGGTTTAAACAGAAGGCAAAGGAAAGAATCCACAGTGAAATAAGAGAAATGGATGATACATTGTGAAAAATACACTTGTGGATAGAGTATTATATCTAAATAATGAGAAATGTCATGCTGAAAGTGTGTCTGATGGCAACAAAACTAGAATAAAATACTATTTTACACTGAAATAAACCATTACCACAGTTTATATTTTTAAATATAAAATCTAATTAACCAAACACAGGAATGAAGAGCATTCAACATAAAATTATTTGTACTGACACAAAACCTCACTTGGATTGAATATAGTAAATTTCCTTGGGAAATTATGAATTATTGTATTAACATATCAACATTGAGCAATTTTAGTAAAACAAGGAAAGTTGTGTTAAATCACAAAATTTAATTTACAGAATATGAATATAAATATATATTGAATAGAATACACATACAGGATGTTTCACTATTCTATAGTGATATTATTTGACTGCTAATAAAATTTTTTGTTCTGTTAACCGAAGAGGTATATGTGTTTTTGATCTATATTAGTTTTGAATTCACATTTCTACTTTCCCTGCACAGTATAAACCAAAACACAGAAAAGGAATGAGAATGGGAGGAGTGTGAAAAAGAGGCAGGGAAATGGGGTAGGAAGGAAGGAAGAAAGGAAGAAAAGACATTGTTTTCTTAGAGTAAAATGTATCTTCAGCTGTGTGAATCTTCTTTCCATGAGTTTTGTTAAATATATTTCAATTCAGTTTCCAAACTGTGAAATCTGCCAGAATATTTTGCATGTTCCTTCCCCAGCCCCCAACCCTGCCCAAGCTGTCTCTCTTGGATTCTTTGAACCCATTTCTAGGCTTCTTACCTGGTCACATTGAGCCTCTCCTTTGCATCTATCTCCAATACTGGGTGTCCTTGTTTGGGACCACACTAATTCATTTTACTTGTTCTTTCTCTCTCTCTCCTCTCTGTCCTTTCACTGGGGAAAATTCTTGTGTCTATACAGGAAATCATATATGACACCTGTAATGCTTACTTTTAGAAATATAAAATATTTTCACCGATAATTTTTGCTCTCCCAAACTAACTTGATGTTAAGTTTGCATATCAAGTAATGGAATTATTAGGTAGAAATTTAGGCATGAGCAACAAGGAGTAGCCTAGCTGAAAAAGATGCAAGCTGATCCCAGGAGCTCTCACAGATGTGCTACAAAAATAACCACAGAAACTTTCCCGACTCCTCACATGTGCCCTAGGCACACAGCACGGTAGGTAGAAACTAACCACAGGGCTTCCTCAAGTACCCTCAAGCAGCTCGGAGTCTATTAAGGTTTCATAAATATTCTGTGCATATATACATCTGATTATAGCAAACTGAATTCTGGGAAGACATACACAGCAGAGCCTGCTGGTCCATAACTTGCAATTGTTAACCGGCCTTGAGCGTATGCCCGTTTGCATTCCCTTCCGTTGACTATTGGTAGGTACAAGCCCACTTTTGCACAGGGCACAGCCAAAAGGAGGAGATGGGAAGTATAAAAAGCAGGAAGCCAAGAGGGATCAGGACCACTCCTTTGGGGTCAGCCTGCTCCTATGTTTTGGGAGTGTCTGTCTGATAAGAGATATGTCCACTTGAGCTGAGCTGAACTGAGCTGTAACTTTTCTGTTGTTTTAAGTACTTTAGTCTGGCATTCCAAATTTTTGTGTTTTTCCAAAATTCTTTCACAATAAAAAGAGAAAAAAATCGACCTGACAGAATATTGGTCATTTTTTTAACCTTCAATTTTGAATCTACTTTTAATCTCAGACTCTCCTGATTGAAAGAGCATTTAGAAAACTCATGACAATAGTCTCACAGATAAAAGAAAGAAAAAAAGATATGTTGTCATTTGACATTGTTTACTGTGATTTTAAAACATGTTTTTACATTCTTTGCCATTCTTCCCTTTGAGAGTTAGAGCCAAATTCCTCCCTTCTTGCATATAGTAGTCTAATTCTTCTCCTCTTGACCATCTACTACCTAGCTTCTAATAAATAGAGTATGCAGGGAGTGATGCTTTGTGATTTCCAGAGTAAAATGATATACAGTCATACATCTTCCACCTGACTCTTGGAACACTCATTTTTAGGACCCAGCTAATATCCATGACAAAACTTATTTCACCAGCAAAGTTTGAAGATAGATGTTTTGGCCAAAAGATCCAGCTGAGAGCTGGCATCATTGTGTATACACAAGGAAGCCTTTGAGATTACTCAGCCCCAGTTACTGTCTGATTGCAATTACCTGAACGACTCTGAAACAGAAACTGACTACCTGAGCCCAGCCCACCCTCAGAATCATGTGAGATAGTAATAAACAGCCACTGTTGTTGTATACCCTTAAGTTCAGAGTTGTGGTGATTTCTTTTAACTCATTAAAACCTGGTTACTGTTCAGTAGATATAAAATGCAAGGTGAATATCACATGCTAAGTGAAATAAAAATCTCAAAAAGACAAATGATGTGTGAATCTACTTATATGAGGTCTCTAGTCAAACTCAGACTCCCAAGTTCATTGCAGTATTAGTCACAATAGTCAAGATACAGAAACAACCTAAACATCCTTCAACAGGTGAATAGAGAAAATGGGTTATATGCATACAATGGGATATTATTCAGATTAAAAAAAGAAGGAAGTCATGTCATATACAACAACGTGGATGCACATGAAAATAAGTATATTAAGTGAAATAAGCCAATCACAGAAGGACACATATAGCAAGATTCCACTTATATGAAATATCTAAACTAGTCAAAATCAAAGAAACAGAGAATAGAATAGTGGTTGCCAGGGTCCAAGGGAGAGGGAAATCAGGAGTTGCTGGTCAAGAGATATAAAGTTTAAGTTATACAAGATGAGTAAGTTCTAGAGATCTGCTGCAATACTATGCCGGCAGTTGACAATGCTGTATTGTGTGCATAAAAATTTGTTAGGCAGGTAGATCTCATCTTAAGTGTTGTTGTAATGTGTTAGCCACTCAGTCATGTCCAACTCTTTGCAACTCCATAGACTGTAGCCCACCAGGCTCCACTGTTCATGGAATTTTTCAGACAAGTAAAAGATACTGGAGTGTTGTTGCTGTTTCCTTCTCCAGGGGTATCTTCAGGACCCAAGGATCGAACCCGTGTCTCCTCCATTACAGGTAGATTCTTTACTATCTGAGCCATCAGAGCGTCCCTTAAATTCTGTTACCATAATCATTAAGGTAGACAGTAGCTGCAAAGGTGGAAGGAGTAAGGAGCCATTGTTTAATGGACATAGAGTTTCATTTTGCAAGATGAAAATGTACAAGAGGTTGATTGCACATCAATGTGAATATATTTGACACTTTTGAACTGTACACTTAAAAATGGCTAAGATGTCCACAAGTCTGAACTTTTGTCCACAAATGGAGGACATTTGCAGACACAGCAGGGGAAGGAGAGGGAGGGGTGAATTGAGAAAGTAACATCACATCTATACACTAATACGTGTAAAACATATAGCTATTGGGAACCTGCTTTATAAAACAGGGAGCTCAGCCTGGTGCTCTGTGACAACCTAGATGGATGGAATGAAGAAGGTGGGAGGGAGGCTCATGAGTGAGGGGATATATATACATACATATAGCTGTTTCATGTTGTATAGCAGAAACCAACACAATGTTGCCAAACAATTATTCTCCAATTAAAAATAAATTTTAAAAAATGGTTAAGATGGTAAAGTTGATGCTATGTGTATTTTGCCACAATTTTTAAATTAATAAATTTAAAAGAGGGACTTGATTGATATTACTTGATCTGAGAGAATAAGGATGTAGAAATAAGAATGGCATCAAATTCTATTGTAGTCAATCATTGGAATTTGGTATTTGAGTAAAATGAAAACTATATACAGCCTTAGCCTACTAGAACGAGAAGGAATCTTAGAGACTGAGTTCCACTTTATATATTTAAGGAAAGTAAAGTTCAAATTGAATTAAGAACCTCCTGAACACTAAAGTCTGACCCCAATATCTATTTTTTCCAATAAATAGTGTCAGGGAACACAACTATGATAAATTTAGCAGAGAACTTTTACCTACAATTGCAAACAACTGATTGCTATTCAGAACAGTAAACAACCCAAAAGACAAATTTTTCTACTCTTTTCATCAATGTGACTATGAAACTGTTTGCTTTGAATCATGTTCTGCTGTTGCTTCTCCCCAAGTAATGGCAAAGCAGTCAGACCATATTTCAGCAGCACGACTGTGGAAGGAATGGAAAAGAAACCTTGATGAAATTGTTGACATGGATGTCTCTCTTTTCCCACTCTACTCGAATCACTCCACCTCCTGTGGACTCCAATAAATGAAACCTGCAGTTCCAGGCTTTACTGAGGCTTTTGGCAAAAAAGAAAAAAAAATGGTCAAAACGAAAAATGAAAACAATAATAAAATTATCTGACAATGCTGTCACAGCCTTATTTTATCATATGATGGGTGTGCTTAAATGTTTTTCTTATCTTTTCTGTGCTTACAAACAGAAGATTGAGGAGGTGGATATACAATGAAAGAAAATGAATTAAAGTGACTAGTCACTTCCTGCTATTTTAATAATCTCAAAAAATTTCCTAATACCAGAACACCTTACCTGCCTCTTGAGAAGTATGTATGCAGGTCAAGAAGCAACAGTTAGAACCTGACATGGAACGAAAGACTGGTTCCAAATCAGGAAAGGTGTACGTCAAGGCTATATATTGTCACCCTGCTTCTTTAACTTACATGCAGAGTACATCATGTGAAATGCCAGGCTGGATGAAGCACAAGCTGGAATCAAGATTGCCGGGAAAAATATCAATATCCTCAGATACGCAGATTACAGCACCCTTATGGCAGAAAGCAAAGAAGAACTAAAGAGCCTCTTGATGAAAGTGAAAGAGGAGAGTGAAAAAGTTGGCTTAAAACTCAACATTCAGAAAACTAAAATCATGGTATCTCGTCCCGTTACTTCATGGCAAATAGATGGGGAAACAATGGACACAGTGATAGACTTTATTTATTGGGTACCAAAATCAATACTGATGATGAATCATCCATGACGCTTGCTCCTTGGAAGAAAAGATGCTTGCTCCTTGGAAGAAAAGCTATGACCAACCTAGACAGCATATTAAAAAGTAAAGACATTACTTTGTCAACAAAGGTCCATCTAGTTAAAGTTATGGTTTTTCCAGTAGCCATGTATGGATATTAGAGTTGGACCATGAAGAAGGCTGAGTGCCAAAGAATTGATAACTGTGATGTTGGCAAACACTCTTGAGAGCCCCTTGAACTGCAAGGAGGTCAAACCAGTCAACCCCAAAGGAAATCAACCCTGAATATTCATTGGAAGGATTGATGTTGAAGCTGAAACTCCAATACTTTGGCCACCTGGTGCAAAGAACTGACTCATTTGAAAAGACCCTGATGCTGGGAAAGATTGAAGGCTAGAGGAGAAGGGGACGAAAGAGAATGAGATGGTTGGATGGTATCACCAACTCGATGGACATGAGTTTGAGCAAGTTCTGGAAGTTGGTGATGGACAGAAAAGCCTGGTATGTTGCAGTTCATGGACTCTCAAAGAATCTGACATGGCTAAGCTACTGAAATGTACTTCTTGTTATTTGAATAATCTCAAAGAATTTCCTAACTCTCATAAGTGAAAGTCGCTCAGTCGTGTCTGACTCTTTGCAATCCCATGGACTATACAGTCCATTGAATTCTCCAGGCCAGAATATTTGAGTGGACAGTCTTTCCCTTCTCCAGGGGATCATCCCAACCCAGGGATCAAACCCAGGTCTCCTGCGTTACAGGTGGATTCTTTACCAGCTGAGCCACAAGGAAAGCCCAAGAATACTGAAGTGGGTAGCCTATCCCTTCTCCAGTAGAACTTCCTGACCCAGGAGTCAAACTGGGGTCTCCTGCATTGCAGGCAGATTCTTTACCAGCTGAGCTACTAGAGAAGCCCAGCCTCTCATAAGATGTTAGTTACCCAGATCAGTTTATTTTCTCTTTTCCAACAAATAAAGTATTGGACTGCAAGGAGATCCAACCAGTCCATCATAAAGAAGATCAGTCCTGGGTGTTCATTGGAGGACTGATGCTGAAGCTGAAACTTCAGTACTTTGGCCACCTCATGCGAAGAGTTGACTCATTGGAAAAGACCCTGATGCTGGGAGGGGTTGGGGGCAGGAGGAGAAGGGGACGCAGAGGATGAGATGCCTGGATGGCATCACTGACTCGGTGCACATGGGTTTGAGTAGACTCCAGGAGTTGGTGATGGACAGGAGGCCTGGCGTGCTGCGATTCATGGGGTCGCAAAGAGTCGGACACGACTGAGCGACTGAACTGAACTGAAGTAATCCTCTAGTAACCATAGTTGGAGAGTACCATTTCAATATATAGTTAACCCTGTTGCTTTGCCCAATTTTTAATTAAATGTGGTCAGGTAAGAAGTAATTAATTTAATTTGAAATATGTTTATATACACACATACTACTTTGCCAAAATGTTCTTGGAAGTACCCTTTGGTTTAACAACTCTTGAATTTCAAACTTTGTCTTAGTCACATGTGCCAGCAATTACAGTATCTGCCAGCAGGTGGAATTCCAGGCTCCCTAGGTGGGCAGATCTTTTGGTATAGACATTGGTGGATAAAAGGACCAAGATAAACACTCAAATATAGCTCTTTGCTTATTGCTTTCAAATATGTATCATATACATATGTGTGTGTACATCTATATGTAATTAAGTGTGATCCAATAAATATGTGCTGTGTAGAAAAATCAAAATTAAATAAATCATTTCAAGCATATATTTACAATAGAATATTTCCTAATTATTTTGAAGTGGTTCTAAATTTACCTCTTTGTCAAAAATTAACTAGCATTTTTTGTTTGTTTGTTTGTTTTAGAATTGCTTTAGTGCCCTTCATGTTTATCAACAACACCTAAATATACATTCAAGGACAGGCTTGACTTGTGTAACCTGAATGATCAGAGATATATGATACTGACACCAAACACTTGTAAACTAGAAGAGAAAGTTCACAGAAGTGTAAAAACTGACAGTAATTAGAAGACTTATATATAAAATCCACCTCTCATACATAACTGGTACATTTTATTGACTAAGAATATAACGTTCTTTTAGCTTCCATAACCCTACTTGTGAAATGTTGTTAACTATTCTATCTGACAGGACTTTAACAGACAATGGTAAAGAATCTGCCTGCAATGCAGGAGACATAAGTTCAATCCTTGAGTCAGGAATATCCCCTGAATATATAGGTAATATATGAAGATTAATGAAATAAGTGTTTGAAAATGCAAGAATATCACTGTAATAAACCGTCATTATTTTCTATATCTTAAAAATAAACACTTTTTAAGGTATAGAAAAAAAAAATCCAAACTGAACTAAAAAAGTAGCTCTAAAAAAACAATATGGACAGAAGGATATGAAAACAAAGATCTCAGTATTAAAGTCATCAAGGTAAGAAGAGAGCTCTTGAATGTTTTATCCATATAAATGTAGACCTGAAATTAAACAACTGGGGATTAGGATTACAAAAACATATTCAGACAGGATACACTAATATAACTGACAGGAAATTGGTGGTTTATGAAGAGAGGAAGCAGATCAGTAGTACCTAAAATTTAAAAAGACAGTTTAAAATCCATGATGACAGCCATATCTTTAGTAAAATTTCTTAGAGTCTAAGATCTCATTCAAATTCATTATATTTTCTTCATCTTTGGTTAAATTCATGTGTAAATTCAATATTTTTTTCTAAAATACAATGTGTAATGTGATTGTACTTTTCTAACATTATTCCCCTAGTATAATTTATGTATGTAATCATCTATATACCACCTACGTCTTTATCTGTTTTTCACCCAGAGGGAGGTGAATACCAGGAAATATTAATTATCTTCATTTGTATGACTGGGTTTTCTTATAGTATAAAGTAGTATTTGCATAATACATAATCTGAGGATATATTCTATGCAGATATTTATGACTTTAAAGTAACACTACCTTTATGACATTTTTGAAACTTATACATAAAAAAGTATAGAATAGTTGAATCTTATTTTGGTAGTTTGCTATATGGGTATTAAAATAAGTAAATCAACATGGGGCTTAGGAAACTTTACTACAAAGCTATTGGAGATGATGGAATTCCAGCTGAGCTGTTTCAACTCCTAAAAGATGATGCTGTTCAATTGCTGCACTAATTATGTCAGTTAATTTTGAAACCTCAGCAGTGGCCACAGGACTGGAAAAGGTCAATTTTTATTCCAATCCCAAACAAGAGCAGTCCCAAAGAATCTTCAAGCTGCTGGACAATTGTGCTCATTTCACATGCTAGTAAGGTTATGCTCAAAATTCTTCAAGTTAGGCTTCAACAGAATGTGAACTGAGAAACTCCAGATGTACAAGCTGGGTTTAGAAAAGGCAAAGGAACCAGAGATAAATTGCCAACATTTGGTGGGTTATAGAGAAAGGAAATGAATTCCAGAAAAACATCTATGTCTGCTTCATTACTATGCAAAAGCATTTAACTATGTGGATCACAACAGATTGTGGAAAATTCTTAAAGAGATGGGAATACCAGACCACTCTATGTGTATTCTAAGAAACCTATACACATGCAGGTCAGAAAGCAACAGTTGGGACCTTACATGGAACAACTGACTGGTTCAAAATTAGGAAAGGAATATGACATAGATGTATATTGTTACCCTGTTTATTTTACTTATATGCAGGGTACATCATGAGAAACGCCAGGCTGGATGAATCACAAGCTGGAATCAAGATTGCCAGGTGATATATCAACAACTTCAGACATGCAGATGATACCACCCTAATGGCAGAAAATGAAGAGGACCGAAAGAGCCTCTTGATGAAGGTGAAAGAAAAAAGTGAAAAACCTGGCTTAAAATTCAACAGTCATAAAGCAAACATCATGGCATCTGGTCCCATCACTTCATGGCAAATAGGAGGGGAAAAAATAGAAGCAGTGACAGGCTTTATTTTCTTGGGCTCCAAAATCACCACAGATGTTGAATCCAGCCATGAAATTAAAAGACACTTGCTTCTAGAAAACAAAGCTATGATAAACTTAGACAGCATATTAAAAAACAAAGACATCACTTTGCTGACAAAAGCCCGTATAGTCAAAGCTCTGGTTTTTCCAGTAGACATGTATGGATTGAGAATAGGACCATAAAGAAGGCTGAGCTCCGAAGAACTGATGCTTTCAAATGGTGATGCTGCAGAAGATTCTTGAGAGTCCCTTGGACTTCAAGGAGATCAATCCAGTCAATCCTTAAGGTAATCAACCCTGAATATTCATTGGAAGGACTGATGCTGAAGCTCCAATTCTTTGGCTACCTTATGCAAAAACTCACTCATTGGAAAAGACCCTGATGCTGGGAAAGACTGAGGACAAAAGAAGAAGGGGGTAACAGAGGATGAGATGTTTAGATGGCATTGGTGACTCAATGGATGTGATTTTGTGCAAACTTCAGGAGATAGTGAAGGACATGAAAGCCCGGCATGCTGCAGTATACGGGGTCACAAAGAGTCTGACATGAGCTACTGACTGATCAACAGTAACAAAGTTGCCAAAGATCATAATGAGGTATATAGATCATGTGATCTTAGTTGAAAAAATGAGGAAGTTAAGAAAGATGATGAATAAGGGAATACAAGGAAAAATAGTCTTCCAAAAACTATGAATCTTATAAGTATGGATGAGCAGTCAGAATAGTGTAGAAAAAATTTCATTTGTGCGTCACCAAGTTACATGACTCAGTGATTATGCAGGTTAAAAAATATGCACATGCTGACAAGTTCCAGGATGAGGACAAAATGAAATGTGGCTGATTTTAGTGACAAAGAAGGAGATTACTGACTGATGATGGGAATGATGAGCAAGAATACAGATTGAAATTTCTATATCCAATGTGAAGTCACTGAGGATGATGGGAGTGCTTCTAGTGGAGAGAAAACTGAACAGGCACCGATATGTTCAATGAAGAACACTTTGAAGACATTAGAGTAGGTGTATTTAGCATCTCTAATTTGTAGATAAGCAAGTTGGGGATCAAAGAAGACATATAACTTATTCTGAGTAAGTTAGCTGGTAACTGGCTAACCCAGGATGAAAGACTTAATTTTCAAATTCCTACTATCTCACACATCCAGGAAGCTTAGAATCTCAGTATCTCCTTTATACTTGGACCGATTATAATGGGAAAGTTCTTTATATATTTTGAAAGTTAATTGTAGATGTAAATAAATGTTGGAGTCACTCACAGAGAGTGATTCAGGGTGTTGGATGGACTTTGAGAACAAATACAGCATGTTCTACTCTCACGTCCTTTGAGACTCTTCCCCCATAAAATATAATAATGAATTTGAATGTAACTTTTTAAAGCAAAGTGTTTTTAGTTTTATTGATTAAGTAAGAACTAAAGCTAATCTCTCTTTAGTTCAGAACAAACAGCAGGGCTCTGGAGGGTAGGAGGATAAAACAAGGTTCTTGAATAAATGTGCCTACCTTGGAGAGGAGTGGAGAGGGGCAGAGAAAAAGGTTTTGAAACATGGTCACAATGCATTAGAACTAAATCCACACATACAGACATTCTGGGGAAGTCACTGCTTTGGGATCTAGAAATCAATGTCAGAAAGATATCAGGGTATAGTGGATGAGTTCTGTATAATTGTTCCTTGTATTTTTTTTTCCATTTATTTTTATTAGTAGGAGGCTAATTACTTTACAATATTGTAGTGGTTTTTGCCATACATTGACATGAATCAGTCATGGATTTACATGTGTTCCCCATCCTGATCCCCCCTCCCGCCTCCCTCTCCATCCCATCCCTCTGGGTCTTCCCAGTTCACCAGCCCTGAGCACTTGTCTCATGCATCCAACCTGGGCTGGTGATCTGTTTCACCCTTGATAGTATACTTGTTTCAATGCTGTTCTCTCAGAACATCCCATTCACCAGGAGATGGATAGAGATTGAGTTAAAGAGAATTTAACTAATACTTATTGAGCCTTTTCTCAGGCACCATTCTAACCAGTTTACTAATTATCTCATTTAATTTTCAACCATGATAAGATGTAGTTATTATTCTACAGATGAGGAACCTGAAACTTGGAGAGTAAAGGAGCTTTTCCAGTCACACAGTTAGTAGAAGTCAGAATCAGGCCCTCAGACCCTACAGATGCATGACTGTACATCAAGTACTCCTCTCAACTACATGCTTTACACGAATATGACGTAGTTTCATCTTCTTCAACCCCGACATTAGATATTGCAGAAACAGATGCCCGGAAAACTAATAAGTCGTAATTCAAGATGGACAGCAAAACAGAGAACAAATGTACGGACAGCAGGGTGGAATGGAGCAGGACAAATCAGGAGATTGGGATTGACATATACACACTAATTGCGTGCTAAGTCGCTCAGTCGTGTCTGACTCTTTGCGACCCTATGAACTGTAGCCTGCCAGGCTCCTCTGTCCATGGGATTCTCCAGGAAAGAATACTGGAGTGGGTTGCCATGCCCTCCTCCAGGGGATCTTCCTGGCCCAGGGAATAGATAACTAATGAGAAACTCTTGTATAGCACAGGGGGGGAAAAATGATTAACAGTACATGTACTTGCTGCTGCCTTTTATGGACTAAAGCATATCATGATTCATTTAAATTTTAGCATCACTTACAGAAATTAGGTATGGTGTTAGATCAGGAGGTTGTTCTATCATATCCTTCTTGCATGCGGATGCAGTTTGCATTAGAAAATACAATTGTCAGTTCCAGTTAGGTCTCTGGACATCGTTTTAGCTGCTGGAGGCTTATACTGGGTTTGACAGTAGACGTGGAAGGTAATAGGAAGGTAAATAGCTGGAAGTGATTACTTTATTTTGGCGCATATAAAAGTAAAATGAATGTCAGGATAATCGGAATTATCAAACAGCAGGAATCTCACTCATGGCATCCAGAATTTAAAAAAAAAAAATGAGTGTAGAAAAAAATGAAATCGGGTTGTAATTATTGTTTAGGTTTATGTGGCGCATGCTTTAAAAAAAAAAAGGAAAAGAATAGGTGAGAAAGAATTCAGTAACTGCATTACCTGCCTACCTAGTGTATCACTCAGACAAAATAAGGGGTTGGGGTGAGAGCTAAAGCCAGACCTGGCTTTCAGAATTGATATCATTTTTTTTCCTTTAATTCTCTGATTTCAGTTGAGAGATTCCTCCAAAGCGAGGGAGATACATCTTCCTATATCTTCCCTTTTTTCTAATTTAAAAAGCTGCCGCCAGGCATTCTTTGGTCAAACAGGAAGCATGGGTGCATGGTATCTCTGCCTCCTTGGTCGACATTGCATCAAGTGCTACACATCTGATAGGAAGTTTCCTCATTTCCTGCCTTCTGACAACAATGTTCCTGAGTCTTTGAAGGCAATTGATCCAATCGCTATTGCGATTGTTTAGTGATAGACTTCCCTGGTGGCTCAGACGGTAAACCATATGCCTGCAACATGGGAGACCCGGGTTCGCTCCCTGGGTCGGGTAGATCCTCTGGAGAAGGAAATGGCAACCCACTCCAGTACCCTTGCCTGGAAAATCCCATGAACAGAGGAGACTGGTAGGCCCTAGTCCATGGGGTCGCAAAGAGTCAGACATGACTGAGCGACTTCACTTTTATTTAGTAGATATGCATGGAACTGGAGCTTGGAAACAGCCAACTCTTCTCCACCTCGTGTCCTTGCCAATTTCTCCTCTGTTCCTGTTTAGCCCTGGAGCGTGTGGGCCTGCTCGGCATCAGTTTCACTGCTGGGCATCCACATCAGCAGAGGTATAACTGATCAGCAGCTTCCTTCAGTATTTAGAAGGAAGGGTCAGACGCTCCATAACTGACCACACTGATCTTTTCCAAGGAAGTAAATATCACCTTCAGAAATGAACCACCAACTTTAATGGTAGGATTTGTTTGCCTTCCTTTTTGACACTCATCTGCCAGCTCCGTAGAATCTTTCCTAATCTTTTCCCACGGCAGTTCTGCCAAACATCTTTCTCTTTTCTTCATTTTTCTTGTCCCTTCTCTTCTTTTCTTCTTAGCAATAGGAACTCCAACAGAATACATTTCATTATAACCTGTGTAACAGGCAACACATACCTTTTAAATGATTTTTAAATGAACATTCCCAGATGATGGCTCAGAGAGGGTTTTGGTATGCTCTCTATGCTTCCCTAAGAACTGCTGAGAGAATAAGTAACATAAGCTTGGTGCTTAGGAGACAGGGCGGATTTTGCAGCTGAAGCATTTTCCCAAATATGATGGCTATGGACACATTTGTCAATGCAAAAGCAAACTAAGTCATCACATCTGCTCCCTATTTATCTTCAGGTCACATCTGCTGACTTTACCAACAAAACCAAGTTATGCTTTTCTCCCTTGCATTTGGCATGGCAGAGGTGTTCCAGATGGGGCTGCCTCTGGAGCTGTTGCCTTTTCTTTTTCTTCCCTCATCATCAGCAAGATCTTCACATAAATCCAGCTACAATCCTTCCTCATAAGACTGAGCAGCCAGGGAGGTAGTAGGGAAAGTTACATTTAAATTTGCATTCTGTTTTGCATTATTACCTTTTTTTTTTTAAAAAAAGGAAATTACCTTACTCCTGAAACTTCTGAAAAAATTCACAATAGCACATGTAGTTAAATAACTCTGGGATATGTCTTACCTTTTTTCTTGTCCAACATCTAAAATATCAAATTAAAAAGGGCATTAGTCTAGGGAGTGTGCTTAGATCGTTTCCTTGATATATATATATAAAAAAGGGGGGGGGTTGCTTTGTAAATCTTTTCCATAAGGGCATTGTTTTGTACATATTTTCTCCAAGAATTGATAAAAATACCACTACTTCAATGGGAGAAAATGATATTTTTTAAAAGAATTCCTGTTTTTGAAAATTTGTATTTCCATCACATAATTTTAATTATTAAGACATCTGTAGTATTTTATTTTTATAGTGTTTACCTTGTGAAAATTGCAGAAATGCACATATAATACTTTGAGTTTGAAAAACAATATGAAAAGCTTATTACTCTTTCTTCTATATTGTGGGAATTATTGGGATTAGCAAGATTAAATATGCAGACTCAGATTATAAACTAGGTGGTAAGGCTGGCCTTTTGCTTCAATTTTCTGAATCTAATAAGTCTACTTTTCTTTCTTTTTTTTTTTTGCAGTACTTGGGTTTGGTTGTGTACAGTCACCTTGATGTGAAACTGAGTCCATCCAAAAGTAAATCGCCTTTCAGAGTTTGTAATAAACTTCTCTACCCAAAACTTGCGTCCCTTTTTTGTCCCACTCCACCTTCCCTCAGGATGGAGGTGTATCCAAGAAAAGGGGCAACTGGGACTGAGCAGGACCCTGTAGGAACTCCCAGGTCCAGGCCCCTCCGTGCCCCCTACCTCTTGTTTGGCATTCCCCTAGTTCCAAACAGCAGACTCAAGTGGTTAATGATTAGAACAGTAGAGTCCCAGGATCTCAATCTGAGGTATATCTTTGAGTTGTTCTGCAAGAAAATGTCACCCCTATTCAGTGGAGGATGGTGACTGTTGCTAACCCCAAGCACATGGGCCCTAGACTGGTTGGAAACGGAAGACTGCTGAGTAAAATTCTAGAAACATCATCCTGTTACTTCCCAACCCACCAATCAGAGAAATGTCCAGGAATTGATCAAACACCCTATAACCCTCCCCTCTAATGTTGCCTTTAAAAATCTTTTCCTGAAAGCCTTTGGAGAATATAGGTCTTTGGAGCACCAGCTGCCCATTCTCTTTGCTTGTGTGTGTGCGTGTTAAGTCGCTTCAGTCCTATCCGACTCTGCGACCCTTTGGACTGTAGTCCACCAGGCTCTTCTGTCCTTGGGATTCTCTAGGTAAGAATACTGGAGTGGGTCACCATGCCCTTTTCCAGGGGATCTTCTCAACCCAGGGATTGAACCAGCATCTCTTCCATCTCCTGCATTTGCAGGCAGCTTCTTTACCACCAGTGTCATTTGGGAAGCCCTTTTCCTTGCTTGGTGCCCTGCAATAAATACTGTGTTTTCCCTCACCACAATCTGGTGTGGGTAGATTGGCTTTGCTGCTTGTCGGACAACTGGTCTCACATTAGTTCAGTAAATGATTGTGCCAGAAAATATAGGTGCATTTTGTTTGTTCTATTGATAAAGAAAATTCCAGGTCCTAAATTATTTAAAAGAAAGTTTTAAAGTATCTTGATATAATTAGATTCAACCTAAAATATTGCTTATTTGGGGAATTTCAGGATTACAGCACCTGAGAAGGGAAATAAGTGAGATCAAACATTATGTGTAATACATCAGTTGTTGTTGATTAGTCAGTAAGTCATGTCTGATATTTTGCGACCCCGTGGACTGCAGCTCATCAGGCTTCCTTGTCCTTCACTTTGTCCCAGAGTTTTTTGAAACTCATGTCCATTAAGTCAGTTAGGCCATCCAACCATCTCATCCTCTGTTATCCTCTTCTCCTCCTGTCCTCAATCCTTACCAGCATCAGGGTCTTTTCTAGTGAATCAGTTGTTCCCATCACATGGCCAAGTATTAGAGCTTCAGCTTCAGCTTCAACACAGTCCTTTCATTGAATGTTCATGGCTTATTTCCTACAGTATTGACTGTTTTGGTCTCCTTGCAGTCCAAGGGGCTCTCAAGATTCTGCTCCAGCACCACATCTTGAAAGCATCAGTTCTTTGGTGCTCAGCATCAGTAGCTGTGGTTAACATCTGCAGCTGCCATCACAGGAAATGGGTAAACTTCAAAAATATGGGCCTTCTTATTTCTCTAGTGTTTTTTTTTTTTTTTTTCACTAGTGAATTTTTCTTTTCAGTTTGTGTACAAAGGATTATGCTATTGTAAAATAAAATTCATATTTTATGGCAAGACAAGAAAAACATAAACAATATTCTCTGTCCTTTGATGTCCTCTTTCTCCTCTGCTGAGCACTGTGTATCTGCTTTATGCCCTTTGACCAAACATCTCCCCTTGGTAGAAATACCTGCTCAGCCATAAAAAGCAACATTATCCTAGCATCAACAAGACTCTCTTTGAAAGATAACATTTTTCTTGATGTTGTAAGGGGTCACAATGACCCACCACTTTGTACTTAAAATCTGGATCGTGCAAACTGTAACATATCATGTAATGAACAACCCCCTCTCTAAACACTTGTAAAATTATGCTTTGACCTCTAACTGATTGAACAGTTCCCAGAGTTTTTGAGAGATTGTTCCTGCATTATTATCCTCAGTTTGGCTCCAATAAAAGTTTCCATTTCTTCCATAGATTGATCGATTGCTTTTTTTGTTGACTCTATAGATGCTTGTGTAGACAACTGATGAAGTGTAAACTAAATAGATGTAAGTTCCCAGTTCAATTCAGTCTCTCTGTCTTGTCCAACTCTTTGTGACCCCATGTACTGCAGCATGCCAGGCTTCCCTGTCCATCACCAACTCCTGGAGCTTGCTCAAATTCATGTGCTTTGAATCAGTGATGCCATCCACCATCTCATCTTCTGTTTTCCCCTTTGCTTTCTGTCTTCTATCTTTCCCAGCATGAAGGTATTTTCTAATGAGTCAGTTCTTCACATCAGGTGGCCAAAGTATTGGAGTCTCAGCATCAGACCTTCCAATGAATATTCGGGATTAATTTCCTTTAGGGTTGACTGTTTTGATCTCCTTGCAGTCCAAGGGACTCTCAAGAGTCTTCTCCAACACCACAGTTCAAAAGCATCAATTCTTCAGTGCTCAGCTTTCTTTATGGTCCAACGCTCACATGCATATATGACGACTGGAAAAACCATAGCTTTGACTAGAGGGACATTGTCAGCAAAGTAATGTCTCTGCTTTTTAATAAGCTCCCTAGGTTTATCATCGCTTTTCTTCCAAGGAGAAAGTATCTTTTAATTTCATGGCTGATTCACCATCTGCAGTGATTTTGGAAACCAAGAAAATAAAGTCTGTCACTCTTTCCATTGCTTCCCCATCTATTTGCCATGAAGTGATGGGACCAGGTGCCATGGTCTTAGTTTTTTGAATGTTGAGTTTTAAGCCAGCTTTTTCACTCTCTTCTTTCGCTTTCATCAAGAGGCTCTTTAGTTCTTCTTTGTTTTCTGTTATAAGCATGGGGTCATCTGCATATCTGAGGTTATTGATATTTCCCTCAGCAATCTTGATTCCAGCCTGTGCTTCATTCAGCTTGGCGTTCTGCATGATGTACTCTATATATGAACTAAATAATCAGGGTGACAATATATAGCTTTAATGTACTCCTTTCCCAGATTTGAACCAGTCCATTTTTCCATGTTTAGTTCTAACTGTTGCTTCTTGATCTGCATATATTTCTCAGGAGGCAGGTTATGTGGTCTGCTATTCCCATCTCTTTAAGAATTTTCCACAGTTTGTTGGATTATAAATTACAAGAATGTCAACTAACTCTCAGTTTTATCTTATTTCTTCCTATGCAGAAACACAAAAATTCTTGTTTTATATCTAACCTGATTAACTTCCCCCAAAATATTCCCCCCTTTAATCCAACACATTTTTATCTAAGTAATCATTAATTCTAAACATATTTGCAGTACATAGATCCTTTATTTTAGAAGAAACCTGCTCCCATATCTAGAATTTATTTTTCCCTTTAACATGTAGTTTACAAAGCAGAGTAGTTAACATATTTTGGGAAATAATACATCATTTATTTATTTATATATTAAAAGCAGTTGCACAAATATATAGATTTGAATGGGATGTGTTGGTGGAATGTAGGAATTTGTAACCTGTCATAGTTTATAAGAGGGTTACTTATTATCCTTAGTAAATGGTCAAAAAAATGAAACTTCAAGCAGACCTTTCATAAAAGTCCATTTTCATGAAAATGGCCTTATTTTGTGTAAAATTAAGCAAGTGATATTTTATCTAATTATATAAAAAACATTCAAGATAGTTTTAGCACAAAATTTCATGCAAAACATTCTCACTGAACAATATCTAAAGCCAAACAATCTATTTTCCAGGACATTTTTGAGAAAGTTTACTCTTCATAAAACTTGAAAAAGCTGATTGACCATCAAAATATTTTTATTATGTGACGGCTCCCTAGACAAGTTATTATCAAAAATTTATTTCTAGATAATACGTGTACATAAAATAAAACATATATTTATAGCTAAAATGCCAAACTTTATTGATTTCTTGATTGTTTAAATAGGGAAAAGTTGATTCTTATATTTTAATGATTGAAAATAGGTTTGATTATTATTTCCACATTTTTTTAAAGCTGTGTCATCTAGCACTGAATCACTGGTAGTTTTTTCAAGAATGCATATTTTCCTTTTATTATTAAATGTTTAACTTAGTGTAAAAAGTTGCACTTTCTAGCTAGCCAGTTTAAAATGCTTAATATTTTCAATTGCCTCTCCTTTGTGAACAATTATAATTTGACTTAGGAAAATATTCCTCTAATGGATACTGAAGTGCCTTCTCTCATGATCATGTTCAGTCGCTCAGTCGTGTCCAACTCTCTGCAACCCCATGGACTGTAGCCCGCCAGGCTGCCATAGGATTTCTCAGGCAAGAATACTGGGCTTGGTTGCCATTTCCTTCTCCAGGGGATCTTCCCAACCCAGGAATCAAACACGTCTTCTACGTATCCTGCTTTGGCAGGCAGATTCATTACCACTGGGCCACCTGAAAATGCTTGCTACCCTCACCCCGAATTCTGAAAATTGTAATATATACTTATTCCAACTTATTACCATTAGGGAATATATATATATATATATACACACACACACACACACACACACATATATATATATATACATATGTGTATGTATATATAAAATTATATGCACAGAGACAAATAATTGTAAACTCTGTCAACCACAGCTACTAGGTGAATTGATAGACTACTGTAAAATTCAATTAAGAGATCATTTACTATCCTCTCTTGGAGCTGTTTGGCTTAGTGACTATGTTCTGGCAGGTGAGATATAAGTGGAAGTTTTCTTGTTTGTTTATAATTTCCAACAAGATTCCTTAAAGAGAGAGAGCACGTGATTCCTCAACTTGACTCTTTTTGTTGTCTGTCGGTTCCACAGCCATTTCTCGTCACATGGTGGCTTCCAGGGTAGCAGCGCATGATATTAAAATGGAATGTCACTTTTTATATTGTTGAACAGCTCTGCCAACCCCCGATTGCTAATCATCTATGAGAGAGAAATACAATTTCATTTTATTGATTCTGGAGTTTTTTAATACATGCAGGCAAACCTAATCTTTATTTACATACTGGCATTCACTGACAACAGAGAACTACACTAAGCCCCTTTCTTAAATAAAAACGAGTCAAAGTAAAATTAAATTAAACAACACACACACATACATGGGGACAAAATACTGCAGGTGAGGAGGGAAGTAGATTTCTTGGTGTTAAATTTTCAGAGAGGAAAAACGTCTAATATTGGTTCCAGCTTGACAAATAATAGCCAAGCCATTCCAATAGCTAGACACAGATGGAAAGGTCAAGTATAACCCCAGCTGCCAGATTTGTCAAGTTCAATTCTAACCTTCCCCTGTCTCATAGACGAGTATAGGGCTTTTCCACCAGCCATAGGATCAGAATAAGGCTCAAATTTCTGTGTATCTTCTTGTGATACTAAGCAGAGAAATACTAAAATGTTTTTCTGGTTTGCTAGCCATAATAGAGTCATAGCCTGAAAATACTTGAGACAATTGCTAACAGCCAACCTTATTTCAAATGCTTATCTCTTGAGGAGGAAAAGGAGGAAAAACTGGTAGTAAGTAAGCTGTATAGGGGAGAAGGGGAAAAAAAGACAGTAGACAGAAGACAGTAAACAGTTTTAAAGGTCTAATGAAGTTCACAATTTTTATAATTTCTCATTAATTCCAGGGATACATTCTGCAGAATGAAAGTTGTGAAGAGCAAGTGGAAATACTATACAGAAATGCATTTTAATTAAAAGAACTTACTTTAAACTAAAACTTTGCCATATAATAGCCATGTAGCCTTTTGCGTGTAATGTAATCTCAGTTTGCTCAGCTATAAAGTGTATATAATTATACATTGAGCCAACAACAATTTGATTTCTTTCCTTCTCTTTTATTTTTGTGGGCAAAAAATGCACTATGATAGAACATATACTCGGATTATAGAAACTATAAGAAATCATAACACATAATTGAATCAAATTACATATTGGCATTTATTATATAACATTTTCTGGGACTGAATATACAATTGAGACTGTCAGAAAGAATCTTATAAGTTTGTTGTGAAATAATTAAAAATGTGTATATAATTTGTATAAGAATCTTTATCTAAATGCGACATCATTTTACTTGGTATTCTTTATCAGTCTTTCTTGCTCTAACTCAGACAATTTTGTTCGCAAAAAATAGCTCTGTTTTATAGCAAATCATTGTAATACATTCATGAAGGCTTTGTTAGACTATTTAGGGAATGTTAAACTCATATATAATATTTTTAAATGTTTTTAAAAAGTTTTTCAGGTTATCAATACATGCATTGATAAATAAGGCTATTTCTCTCTGTTTCTATTTGGAAAAAACACGATATGTGGAGCAATCAAGGTAGTCAAAATTGAAATCAAATGGGTGCTAAATATCTATATAATTGAAAGACATTCATGCTTTCTTTCTATCATGGGAGAATATTTGACTTTTCTGTGTATGTCTTGTGTCATGTTCAGAATGTTAATGAGTGAAAGAATTTTACCATCAAATAAAAGCTTGCAGAACCTAAACAATTCCAAGGCATGTCGTGTTCAACACCATCACTTCACTTTACTTTGTAAGACCAATCTTCTGGGGAAAGGTCTGGCTTCCTCTGGGATCTGTAAATGAGATTTTAGAATGTGACTAATATGCCACTCCATGTGCTGAATCATTGAAAAATGTTTATATGAATTCCTTGTTTTCAATGAAGTTTTTATGCAGATATCATAAAATCAGAAACTTCCCTTTGCACTTACCAGAATGGTTAAATTAAAAGACAAAATGAAGTGTTGGTGAGAATATAAGACAAATAAAGCTCTCATTCACTACTGAATAGATTGTTATTTGTTAAATAATATTTAAAATCAAAAGTGTTTTATGCTATTAGAAAACCGTATAGGATTTTCTCTGGTAAGAGGAGATGGATTAGCTTTTTGGAGGGGTTGTAAGGCATACTTCAAGGTGGCCAATATTGTTCTATTTCTTGACCTAAGTGGTAGTTGAATGGATGCAGTACTTTGTGGTGATTTATTGAGATGTATATTTATAATTTCTATATTTCCTTAAATATATAATATCCCTCCATAGAAAATTATATTAAAATATATTAAAACATAATGTGGTATTGTTATTTATGAATATTTAGGGTATGATTTTTTATTTTGAAGTAATTTTAGATTTATTGAATATTACAGATGACTACAAAATCATACCAAGAGTTCCTATATTCCATTTTTCCAACATCCTTAACAGTAATCTATATATAACTATAATGTGATTATTGAAACCATAAAGCAGTATTTATACAATCATATTAATTGACCAACAGTTCTTAATCACATTTTGCTAGTTTTGTCTATTTCTATCCTTTTATACAAATGTAATACTCACATTTATGTTTTATCTACTAGTGTCCTTTTTTGTTTTCAAGATTTATTTCAGAATCTTGCATTTAGTCTACACTGCATTTAATTGCCATGTCTCCAGTGTCTCCTCTACTATATGGCAGATACTCAGTTCTTTATTTCTTGTAAGACTGTTACATTTTGAATAGTATTAATTAGGTATTGCATAGAATGTGAGTGTGTCTGGTACTCTAATGATTGGATTAAATACCATGGAAGTGTTATACCTTTCATAATGGCTCATATCAGTGGACACATAATGTCTGTATGTCTTGCTACCATTGAAATTAAGCTTGATCAGTTGGTTAAAATGGTGACTGTTGGCTTTCTCTACCATAAAGCTGCCATTTTATTTTCTCTAATACATATCTTAGAGGAGATACTATGAGAGCATGCAAGTATGTTTTTCTATTGGAACATCTACCCATAGATTTGAGCTTTCATTGATCTTTCCTACATTGATCTTGCCAGGTTAATCTTGCCTGCAATAATAATTACTATAGTGTCTTCTAATTGTGTAACGAGAATTTTGTATATCCATCATCACTACTAGATTTTAAAATGAGATAAAAAGAAAAAAAATATGGGTTAGTTTTTTCATAGAAATATATGTTGGGGTTCAGGATAGGCTGCTTGAAAATGTGCCTCATTGGTATATTGATTATTTTAAATTATAGTTAATTGAGAAATGATCAACTCAAGATGGACATTGACCCTCTCCTCTGTCTCCCTAAAATTAAGAAAGAAATCATCCATGTGGAAGGTATCCTCACTTTACCAGGAGACATCTTTATCACCAGACAGGGAATTCAGGTCAAGAAACTGTGTTAACAAGCGCTATTAATGTCTTTAGTCCTTAATGTATTACTTCAAGCCCAGACTTTGTTTAAATTCTTCATTTTTGAGCACCAAAACCTGAGCTTCTTTGTCCTGTCAATTTGTCAATAGCAACAAAAAATTTGTTTCTTTCTCTAAAAATTATAAAAGCTTTCTCCTTAGGCCACTTCTTAGGTTCCACTTCTATGAGACCTTCATGCATGTAAATTAAAATGTTTCTTTTTCTCCTATTAATCTGCCTTGTGACAATTTTATTTTTAGTCCAGCCACAAGATCTCAAGAAGGACAGAGGAAGAAATTCCCCTTTCCCAATATATGTAATCCATATATTCCTAACTATACCTACTGTGAGTTTAGAAAATTGATGCTTTTATTTTTAGACCAGCATGCATTTTGGGATGTGAACCCCACTGGACTCATTACTACAAATTAATTGCCTCCAAGTGATTCATAGACATATCAGAGGGTACCACAGCACATTATTATATGTTTGTCCTAGAACAAGCTGTTTATCTTTGTCCTAGTCTCTCCATCTCTGTATCTGGATACCCCCTGGGTTGGTTACTGATGATCCTCATGATACTGGCTTTCATTTTGAGAACACTTGTTTTTCAACTTAAGTGTCTACTGATAAACTTATTTCAATATTTATTTCAAACTTATTTCAACACTTCCAAAGTATTATAAAGGGTCTCTCACTGCTACTAGAGACTGAAATGGAGAAAAAAATGGACAAACTATTTTGCTTATAGCTTGAGAACTTTCATGATCAAAGAGAAGATGAAGGAAGAAATGCCCTTAAGATGCAAAGCAATTTAATTTGCTCTTGAAACATCTGAAAGAGGTGATTTTTTGTGGGAAAACTATGTGATAAAATGTTTGGCTTAATGCATGCTGAGGTTACTGCATTTGCAGCCTTTTGCCCTCCTGTATCTGTGGCTCTCTGTGGTGGGGATTTGCAAGAGTGAGAAAACAGAGCACAGGGACAAATAAAAGACTAACATGGGATTGTTTGTCCTATGGGCCTTTTAATTCTTTTAAAAATTTCTTAGCATCTTGAATTCTACTCCATCTCAGAACCAGAAGTATAATTCTTGTTTCTAAACTCAATACTAGAACTTCTAGGCTCACTTGCTTCCACTGATGTTTATTCAAATTGACTTTAAAGAATTTATAACAAGAATTTAGCATGAATTATAAATCTTACTTATACAGTCAGATTAACAAAAGATGAAAAAACTTAAAAGACTAAATTTTTCTTTCACCAAAGGAGAAACCTGCAAGGCTGAGGCTACCACCGGTTAGAATTTGGCTTGCTAGAAGTCAAGTCAGAAAAGGAATTAGAGCATTACTGATCCATGCCCTGAAATGGGTACAGTTAAAACGAAAAATAAATAAGTAAGTAAAAAGCAGAAATTCAAATCAAATGTCAGCTGGGAAAGATTGAAGGCAAAAGGAGAAGAGGGTGGCAGAGGATGAGATGGTTGGATAGCATCACTGACTCAATGGACATGAACTTGGGTAAATTCTGGGAGACAGTGAGGGACAGGGAGGCCTGGCATGCTGCAGTCCATGAGGTCAGAGTCAAACATGATTTAGCACCTGAACAGAAACAGCAATCCGAATCAAATGTCAGTGAAGATGTTTTTGTTGTTGTCCGGTCACTAAGTCATGGTCAACTCTCTGCAACCCCATGGACTATAGCATGCCAGGCTCCATGAAAATGAACCTTTCTAGGAGTGCGGGAGAATAGAAAGGTAAATTAAAATCATTAAAAATTTTTGCCTCTGAGGAGAAAAACTGTCAGGAATGGCTTCAAAGACTGATGTTTAATGTTAAGACTTACTGGTGCTTTTTGATATTTTTAACATTGATCTTGAAAAAATACTTGTTATTTTAAAATTTAGCTCATTGAAAAAAGCAATATGTGTTTATGCTTGCCTGTATACCTAATATTACAAATATAAGGAGCTAACCTTGATTATTTAATGTGAACTATCATAAAAGAAATACCATTATCCTTTGAGATAGAGAAGTAAATGGAATGCAATGGCATGAGTTTTGAGACCGAAGTATCCAGGTTCAAGTTCAAATTCTATCATTAGTTCCAAATAAGTGTTCTTTACCTGAAAATGGTGATGATAAGTGGCTACCAAGCTGTCATTTGACAAGATGGCATCCTTTTGTGTATCAAATGTAATAATGCAGATTTTTATTCCGGAAAGTATAAGTATTGGGTTGGCCAAGAGGTTTGTTTGGATTTTTCCATAATATGTAATGAACATATCTGAATGAAATTTTTGGCCAACCCAATACTATGAATTATCAATATAGCTAACATTCTGTAGAATTTTTAAGGTTATGCAAATGTTAAGTTATGATGACAGTCATTTCTGTAAGTCATTGCATTCTTATCTCTCACTAAATTCATTCATGCTGCCTCTATGATTGAGGTTTGACTTGTCCTTTCTTTGAATAAAGTCATTAATTTTGGCCTACTTAAATTTTAAGATTTTAGCTGTTTCAGAATAACATAGTAATAGCTCAAATATATGCTTATCTTTCACTTTCTCTTGATAGTAATTATTATCTATATGCTAAAACATTTTGATCAGTCTTTTATAGTTTATAAATAAGTCCTGCCGTCTTTGGTTTCTGGAAGTTTCCTCTATGACAATGACCCAAATTATAGAATAACTTTTTCCTAAAACGTCTAAGAGTCAACATTGTATCAGAATCTTATAAAACGTTCATAATATCAAGTTACATTTTACCTTCCCAAAAGAAAAAAACAAAAAAAAAACACCTCTCCTCTGCCAATGTAGTGATCAGCTGCCTTTGTTAAAAATGGGATTTGCTAATCCATGATTGTTTGCAAACCCAAGTTTGCATGCCTAGCTCATATCTGTTACCTATCAGAACTTACATGGAAGAGTATACTAATAAGTATTAGATCTAAAGTTTACACATTTCTAACTACAAATCACATAAAAATGCCGTAGAATAAAATAGCACAGCTTGGACACTATGAAGAAAAGTGAGCAGGAAATAAATCTCCATTTCCTAACTTTGTTATGATCTATAGACACCTGGGAAAAATAGGATGTGCCACCTGAAATCTCTGTAAGTTAAGAGCAAATATACTTTAAATGTTCTTAGGGACTCTAAGCCTGAAGAGCTAAACCCATGGGTCAAAACTGTAATATACATTTTAAAGATCTTTCTTCCTTTTCCAGTTCCCATGGTTTTCAAGCATAGGAGTAACCAACACACTGGAAAGTGTTCATAGACTTTGAAATGAGAAAGACCATTTTACTGTAGAAAAGCATGACTGACCTGATTCTAGAATCTCAAGAAAATACCCTCCAAGCCCACAGCCATAAAATAAGCTCAGAGAACTCATTTTTCATATTATTTTGGTAGTTATCTAGATCAATGCTACATATTATAGCAAGCATATTTCCTTTGGATTTAAGAAATATGTTTTAATCACCATCATGTACCATTAAAAATAGTCATTACATAGAATTTCAGGCACCAGAAAATGTTATACAATATAAGATAGTACAAAATTACACAGGATCAGTTCAAATTTATTAGCTCAATTTTCATATCTTCTCATAACCAGTTGTGTAAATTGCATGAGTCAATTAACTTATCTGTTTCCTTATGTCTAAAATAATGAAGATCAGAGAGATACTTGATATAACATGATATAATGTCAATACATGCCATAACTTGGGTAAAAAAATGTTTATTTTACTACAGCTATGGCATAAGTAATAAATATCTCATCTTTTCTGTACCAACCTTTCAAAACAAATAGTACCTCTGTAACAACTGAGAATCATAAAGAAAAAAGTGAAAGTGAAAGTGTCAGTCATATCCAACTCTCTGCAACCCCGTGGTCTGTAACCTGCCAGGCTTCTCTGTCCATGGGATTCTCCAGGCAAGAATATTGGAGTGGGTCACCATTTCCTTCTCCAGGGGATCTTCCTGACTCAGGGATCGAACCTGGGTCTCCCACAATGCAGGCATATTCTTTACTGTCTGAGCCACGGGTAAGTCGGAGAATTATAAACAAAGTAACATCAAAGGCATACTAGTTGCAAAATTAATGTCCCAAAGAATATACTATAAAACTCATGCTCATGGCATATTTATATATGAATATTTAAACCCAGAATCAATATAGTATACTATAGGCAATATTTTCAAGATTGATAATCTGCTCTGTATGCGTATAACAGATTAAAAGAAATAAATGATCATGAAGAGCAAAGACTGAAATATGCAGGGATATCAGTACAACAAAGAGAATTGCTGTAATAGCATGTAGTGAGGGAAAAGACCTGGATAAAACAAAAGGCAGGCAAAAAAATGCAAAAATTGCTCAAGCATGAAGATATTCAGCACATTTAAAAAAAGATAGATTTTCACAAAAGACTGGAAAATTGCCAAAGGGATTTGTTAAGTTCAATGTACTCCAAGAAAGCAGGAAAATGTTTAATACATCTTAGCAGCTTTAAAATGGTTAACGATTTTTAAATTTATGACCCTTGATTTTATAAATACCTGCTGTGAATGTTGCTTCAGCCCTCAAGTTGTTCACAGACCAGTTGAGGAGAAAAATAAGTGAGCAGACAATGCAATGTAGTTAGCTCTTTAATAGAGGCAAAGTGATATTAGTTACAAATTTTGTGCTTATGATGTGCTTGTTTTCATGTTCTGATTTTATGGATTATATCAAGCACTGACAGCCCTATAAAATGGATGCAAATTTTCCCGTTATAAATATAAAGATACTTAGACTGAAAGAAGTTAAATATCCTGCCAGATCTCACAAGTAAACAGGGTTCAGATAGGGTTTGTACTTGTTTCTCTCTAATTCAACAGCCCATATTTCTAGGAAAGTCACTCATTCATAACTCAAGCAGCAGAAAATATGCAAATTAAAAGAAAAAAAACAGAAGAACATCCTCCAGATTTTGACAATTGAAATTATATGCAAGTATAATAAATATAACTGCTTATAGCAATGAGAGAGTTGTGCTGTGAAATCGACAGCTCATCAATGTTTCAGCCAAATGTGCAGATCATAAAAGGACTAACAGTGTGTGATATGTGTGTATGGGGGTACAAAAGTTTGTGATTTGATCATGAGTGTTTACAAAATAGCCACTATCCAGGGGCGCTAGTAGTAAAGAACCCGTCTGCCAATGCAGGAGACGCAAAAGATGGGGGTTGGATCCCTGGGTTCGGAAAATCCCCTGGAGGATTAGGGCATGGCAACCCACTCCAGTACTCTTGCCTGGATAATCCCATGGACAGAGGAGCCTGGGGGGCTACAGTTCATAGGGTCACAAAGAGTCGAACACAACTCAAGTGACTTAGCATGCACACACATTTACAAAATAATGTGAAAATACATCCAGATTATAAAACCTACATTTCTTCATGACATTCTACAATTCCCTTTCATAATGAATGTTCCTTTCCTCAAAATATTTTCTCTAATTAATTGCTAGGATACTTAGCATGTTCCTAATTCCATTTGTACCCAGACTGTTTAAGGACTCTCCTTGAGCCTTATTTGGAAAAGCCCTAAAATTGTATGCCTTTCCATATTTCACTGTATCAGTATAATAGTATACATCATATCAATCCTCTTCCCTTAACCTTCACTGATTGCTTAGATGAAGCCCTAACCTTAGAAATGGAACAGTGGTTTATATACCACAATGTATGTAGCTCACTTTTATGTTTGTGCATCTCAAACAAGTTTTGATATAACAGAATAATATATCTTGACACCATAATAAAATTGTAATATGACATAAATTATGAACAGTAGTTCAGAAGGTCATATTTTAAGCAGTTCTACACCTGACAGTGATATGTATCCTCACACGTATCCTTGTGAATCAAGTATTGTTATCATCCTCATTTATCAAGCAATGAAACTGAGAAACAGATTCAGCAACTGAACACAAGGACACACAGTCAGTAATCGGCAGGGGTGATATCCAAACATAGACATAGCAGTTTTCAGATAGCTACTAGGTAAAGCTGACTCAGTTATAGGCAATGTAGCAGCCTCCATACATAGTATTAAGTAAGGTTAACCATTACTTGTTATTACAAAGTGTTCCTTTACGTGTCCACACTGATCCATTATTAAATGACCTATGTGATATTGGATTAGAATTAGAGACATCGGTATAAATTCGTGCTTGGCTTAATAAGAGGCACTGATAGAAATATATAAAAACATGCAAAGATAACCTTAACATTTATATTTACATAGGTTAGTACATCTGCATGTATTTCCTACCACTGAATGCTAAGGGGGCCAAGGAGATGACATTCCTTTCACAGTGAGCATAGACAGAACTCAGAGCTTGCTTTCTAATATCATCCTGTAATGACATTAAAACCAATGAGGGAAACCAAAGTTCTTTAAAGAAATGGCCTATTTCAGAAATGGATGAAGGGAAGATGCAAGATGAGCCTGGTGCATCTTGTAGTTTCAGGAAATACAAAAGTACTCCAAAAATAAAACAATGTGGAAATGAGAAGGAACATGAGAACCAACTAAAAAGACTCCAAGTCCTCAAATCTAAAACTTTTTGAGTAACAAAATAATGAATGTAGTATTGTATTGTAACATGGAATATGAAGTAATATATATATATATATATATATATAAGTCCATGTGCTATGCTCTGCTAAGCTGCTTCAGTCATATCTGTCTCTTTGCGACCCTATGGATGGTAGCCCACCAGGCTCCTCTGTCCATGGAATTCTCCGGGCAAGAATACTGGAGTGGGTTGACATGCTCTCCTCCAAGGGATCTTCTGGATCCAAGGATCGAACCCTCATCTCTTTTGTCTCCTGCACTGGCCAGCTGGTTCTTTACTGCTAGTGTCACCTGGGAAGCCCCTATAAGTCCATTCTCATATAAAAATATCCAATTAATAAATGGAGAAAAGAGAAGCAAATCTTCCAAATAGAAAATTGTCAATAATCTGTGTAGCTAGCATGTTCTCAGTGAGGTGGAGCATGATCTCCTAACCCTTAAGTGTGAACCACACATAGTGACTTTCTTTCAAAGCATACAGTACAGAAAGAGTGGGGAAATGAGCAGCTTTACAGTAGAGAAGTCTGACAAATGATCTGCCATGTGATCAAAGCTAACACCACCAGTGACAAGTCACGTTGATAAAGGGATCCTTGCTGTATAGCGCTGAGAATGGCATTTGACCTCCCCCGAAGTCTTAACTGCTGTATTAATCATGAAAAAACTACCAGACAAATCTAGGTTTTGATCTATAAAATTCCTTTTTCAGGAAGACAAAAAGTTTTTCTTAAGACTGTCAAGGTCATGAAAGACAAGAGAAGTCTGAGCAGCTATCACATCCGAGAGGAGTCAGAGGAGACACAATAGCTAAAAGTACTATGGGATCCTGGAACAATTAAATGAAAAGACGTTAGGGAAAAACCAAAGAAATACAAAGTATGCAGTTTAATTAAGAATAATGCACCAATATCACTTCATTTGTATGACAGATACACCATAGCAGTGATGTAAGGTGTTAACAAGAGGCAAAACTTGGTCTAGTGTACATAGAAAACCTCTGGACTATCACTACAAATTTTCTTAAACCAAAAAAAAAAAAAAAAAAGAAAAAAAAAAACAAGTTTATTAACATTCTTTGTAGGGACTTCCCTGGCAGTCCAGTAGTTAAGAATCCTTCTTGCAATGCAGGAGATGTGGGTTCGATCGCTGGTCAGGAAACTAAGGTTCCACATGCTTCAGAGAAGCTAAGCCTGTGCGCCACAACTAGAGAGAGAGCCCACATGCCACAACTAGAGAGCTCACGTGCCACTACTAAAGCCCATACCCTCTGAAGCCCTCGCTCCACAGCTAGAGAGTCCAGGTACTGCCACGAAAGATGCTCATGGTGCAGTAAAGACCCTGATAGCCAAAAAGAGTAATTTTTAAAAAAATGTTCCTAAAATAACTTCTTTGTAGCACAACAGGTCACCAAAGCGACACTCAGGGAAAAGAATCATCTTCCTGTAAAGTAACATATTTAAACCACAAATGAAGATATTCCACTGACTATTTCTAAATAAATAGAAATTTGAGGACATATGGAAAAACAAACAAAAATGAAACAAAATCTCAGCTTTGGGGCAGCCATTTTCTCTTCATGGTTTACTCTTGTCAAAAAATAAGGAAATGGTTTTTGGGTTGCAAAATGTCATGTCCTAATGAATTTTAAGCTTGCAAAACAGATGTAGAAGAATAGGTGACGTGCCAGGTTATGCTGTCCTCAGGCTGAGTGACGTTTTCAGTTGTTATCAGTGAAGAAGTGGGAGGAGAATTAAAGAGAACTTAGATGCTGGTTTTTTCACGAGGTTCTTCCTCCTAGGAAGGCCTAGGGGTGGTTGTGAGAAACACAGGCACACATGCACACACACACACACGCAGCCACGCACACACACACACACACCCCAACACACATGCACACACATGCGCACACAGATTTAGAAATTTAAGAGCAGAACTGGGACACCACAGAATTTCATGGAATAACATGAAAAAAAATCACATGATCCCCAAATAGAAATGGCTGTTTGGTAAATAGTGTAGGAGGACTGGGAGTGTTGCCAGAGATCACACTCACCAGTAAAAGACCCAGGTTGGTCACCTGATTAGTGCAACTCAGTTAACATGGAGATACTCGGCATCAGATGAGGAGCAGGAAGATCCAGGAGAAGTCTTTATGACCAGTCAGTGAAGACAAGATGGAACAAGAATGTCCTTTCTTCCAATTCACCACATCTTCAATCACACACATCCACAACTTCCAGACCTGCCCCCACCAGTATCATAAGTCAGCTACTGTACCCGCTACATTATTCAGGGAATGGGTAGCAATATTCAGATGATCAAGATTGGATTTTCACAACCTGTCAGAATTGAGATTATTAATGAATATGTCATCAATTATATAAAATGCAAATCAATCTCTTGCACATCTAAATGTATGTACTACCATCTGTATCCAATACTCTTCCCAACATCTGCAATTTTTAAAATCCCTCAGCAACATGTGGTTTCCTAGGTGGCAGTAGTGGTGAAGCATCCACCTGCCAATGCAGGAGGCATGAGAAATACGAGTTCAAACCCTGAATCGGGAAGATCCCCTGGAGGACGGCATGGCAACCCACTCCGGTATTCTTGCCTAGAGAGTCCCATGGACAGAGTAGCCTGGTGGACTGCAGTCCATGGGGTCACAAAGAGCCAGACATCACTGAAGCAACCTAGCACAAAGCAAAGCAAAGCAATTTGTGAGGTGGAAATGATTGATCTCTGTGCTTTTCTAACCTTGATATTCTTAACATTAGAGTCACAGTGATCCAGAAGCTGTTGTTCAGACCCTGGAAGGAATGGCAACTAGTGACGTGGGAGAAAGTAAAACTGTTTTTGGATCTGTCTTGGCCAATTCTTAAGTTCCCACAGGCCCTCAGAGATGTTTTTTTTTTTTTTGCTTGCAGTGAGGATTATAACTCCAATTAAACAACTGTATCACCAAAAGTCAGACAGGCTCAGTAGAAGCTCAGTGATGAAATGACTGCTCCATCAGATACGAATGCACGCTGGATCCATTGGGTGTTCACTCTGGTGCCTCCAGTCTGGGGAATTGAGTTCAAGTTCTGCCCCTAACTACTTGTGTAAGCTTGAGAAACTGACTTCACCTTCATTTCTTCTTCTGTAAAATTGAGATTAGAGGGATTGTCAATTTCCTTTTATCTTAAAAAACACTCAGATGCTATTTTGTCCCCAAAGACAAGTACCATATTCAGTCAAAATCTTATAACATGTGATCTCCTAACAAGGCTGGTGGCTGCTACTTATCTGGCTGAAACATCCTTACCTACAGCACCAGCATTATAAAGGGATTTATATATAGTATTATTCCTGAGAAGTGTGCCTTTGGCAGAGGTGAATAGAAATCGCAAAGTAAAATTAGGTTGTGCATATTTTTCTGGACGAAAAAAAATACCTCTCTTCTCCAGTGTCCTAGCTTTTAAAGTTTCAATTTTTGCCTCCATTAGCCAAAGGAAACTAAACATGGTACAATTATTCAATGAAAAAGCAAACATTGAACAGAATAATCTGGACGGTGCCACGATTTCATAAAATGCAATTTTTTTTGTAGACCTGAAAATTATGGGTTTAAACTTAGGATGGACTCTGTCTACAGCATTTCGAAGCCAATACAAAAAACAAAACACAAGCTGAGCTTTATCATATACATGTATACAAAAATATTCTTTGTCATATGTACCTGGATGAATCAAGAAGACATACAATTTAAACTATTTTCAAACACTTATTAACATTGAGTTTCTCAGCGTGTCATCATGTGCTTCTCCATCTCAAGGCAATCTCCTCTATTCCTGAATAAGTCCTCTCTTTTATGTTATTCAGCTTCACATCTGAGTTACAAAGATTTGCAACTGTACTGGTTGCACTAGGTGATGTTCCCGAGCTACCTCAAAATTAAATTGACTATAAAATGACTTTGATTCCCACTGCTTTTGCTTTAAACTTCCCTACCGTAGGGAACGGCGCCTTGTGCGCATGCTCAGTTGCTGTCATGTCTGACTCTGCGACCCATGGACGGTAGCCTGCTGGACTCCTCTGTCCATGGGATTTCCCAATCAAAAACACTGGAGTGAATTGCCATTTCCTTCTCCAGGGGGTCTTTCTGACCCAAACCCTGAACCAGCATCTCCTGCATTGGCAGGCAGATTCTGAGTCACTAGGGAAGCCAGGAAATGGCACCACCATATTGCAAACTCTTATGTCAGAAATCTATGAATTGTTAAAAATACACATTGAGACTGGATTTGAGAATTTCCTTAGGAGACAAAAACCATATAAGCTACATATTCAAAAGCACATCTTGCTTAATAAGCTAAAGTACAAATAAGGCTTCGGTTATTTCTAATCAATGCCTCTGATAATCATACAAGAAACTTTGGTCATCTTCCTAAATACGGTATCAGGTGCTCACTTTTAAGCAATCCTTCACCAACTGGAAAACCCCCTTGCAGTAGCCAATTATTCTAAAGGTTAAACAACTTTCTCATTTTTACTTTATAAGCCGTGCTATAATAACATCAACCCCCTGAGCTTCATATTGGTTTTGAATTCGAAAGCTTCCAACAGTTTCTGTTCTTAGATGTTCCATAAATTCTTACTAAATACTATTTATTGATTTGGTGGTTTTAATTTTCCTATTTAAATTATTTAATTCTTTTATTTTCCTCCTATTTACATGCAGTCCATCAGCAAATCTTACCAATTCAGCTCCCAAAGTAGGTCTTGAATGGGTCCTCTTCTCTGTACCTCCTTGATATACTATTTTAATCCAAACCAACATTATCTTCTATGTGACCAACTCTTATCCACATCTCACCCTAATATATTTGCCACTTAGTAGCAAGAACTTATTTTTAAAAAATCTGAATGTAAGTCTGTTGCTTCCTGTATAAGTATTTCCATGGTCTGCTGCTGGTGAAATAAAAATAAGCTTGAAACTTCATTCCTAAACCTTCAGTTTGACCAGCCCTTCTGAACATGATCCACTGTGTTTCCAGCATTATTGTACAATTTCCCCTGTGATGCATGGACTATATCTTTACTGATCATCATTCAGATGTGAGGTATATTAAGTCCTTCCCCGGCTCAGCAATAGTTTACCTGATTTTACCTCTGCTTGGAAGATTTTTCCCCTGTTTGTCTGTTTTACTCTTTCTTCTTTTTTTCAGCTTAGATGTTACCTTTAACAGAATTTTAGTGAGCCCCTGCCTGAATTAAATCTTGCCCAATTCAAGTCATTATTGTCTATTCTAGCTCTTTGTTTTCTATTTTATAATATATATGATCATCATATCAATGGTTGCATACTCATTTATCATCTATTGTTGTCTCTAGAATGTAAACTTCATATATAAACTTCAAATGTAAGCTTCAGATTTTACTTATCTTTTGCACTGTTGTAGCTCCCATCCTGTACCATTGCCTGTTTGGCAACAAGTGCACACAAAACTTTTTTTTTTTTTTGAGTATTGGATAAATTACTGGACTTCAAAAGGTATGGCTTCCCTGGTCACTCAGCTCGTAAAGAATCTGCCTGCATTGCAGGAGACCTGGGTTCTATCCCTGGGTTGGGAAGATCCCTGGAGAAGGAAGCAGCTACCCACTCCAGTATTCTGGCCTGGAGAATTCCATGGACTGTATAGTCCATGGGGTTGTAAAGAGTCAGACACGAGTGAGCGACTTTCACTTTCAGAAAGGATGTAGGGTATTCATCCTGAAGTGCAGTTCCTGTGAGGTTTTTAATCTTAATTTGTGGAATTAGGGGACAGTGAGAGAAGGGATTGCAACAGATAGAGTGTGAAATAAACAATAGGAATTACGAGTGCCAGGGCTGCTGCTTAACATCCTAGAAGACAAAAGACTGAATGGTACCTTCCAACACCATCCGGCTATCTGAAAACCTTGTGTCCACGCCTAAAATGAGAAACTGACCTCTCCTTTAGAACAACCCAATAACCACTATCATTTTTCAAAGACCATGCTTTCAAAATTAGATACCAGTGATAACAGTGGAGAGAGGTAAATGACAAAGAATGCACATCAGCTTCCTCATCAGTATAAAGAGACCAAAATTATTTACTGTTTATGGTGTCAGAACAAATTTCCTCCTAAGTTTCCATGTACACATTTTTACTGATAGCAGAACAATACGAACATTATTTTCACAAAGAGGAGAAAATGAAAGTGGATATTAGACATACAAGGCATTGGGATTTAGAAAATAAACTGACTCCCAGAGTTGATGGCTATCAACAGTTCACATGCCCTTTGGAGTGGATTCAATCTATGAAAAGAGGCTTATCTAGATTGCAAAATCTTTTATACTGCTCACGGGAAATGAAAGTGTTTGACCACCACTGCCTGTTTGAAGATTTCCCCTTCTGGTTTCAGTCATCCTTAGCACTCAGGCCCTCTGATTCTCTGGAGTCTCTGTAAATAGGAGAATATCAGGACTGGTTTCATGAGGTTTAACGTGGTTTGAAACTATGAGATGTTTGCACGTTCAAAGCATTGACTTTGCAGCCTCTCTCTACAGCTGATTGTCCAAGATTTGAGAGACTTCAGCCTAATTACCACTGTGCTTATATTAAGCTGACCCCTGCCTCAGATGCAGGCTATATACTTCCCCTAACTAGAATTCTGAAACTATAAGAAATATAAATTTGTATTTGGATATGTTAAGTGTGCTTCTGCATTGTATTTGAATATACATAGGAACAGTGAAAGAAACCAAGATATCAAGTACTGTTTAGTTATACATTTTTTCTTTTACTCATTAAGGTGACTCTAAGAACAAGCATTGCTATCTTCTCGGGACACTGAGATACAAAGTATGTTGTCTGTGTGTGTTTTACTCACTCAGCCATATCCGACTCTTTGTGACCCCATGGACTGTAGCCTGCCAGGTTCCTCTGTCCATGGGATTCTCTAGGCAAGAGTACTGGAGTGGGTTGCCATTATTCCCTTCTCCAGGTGATCTTCTCGACCCAGGGATTGAACCCTGTCTCCCACAACACATGAAGATTCTTTACCATCTGAGCCGCCAGGGAAGATCAAGTACATTGCATACTTACATAATAAAAAGTCTTTAGTCTTTTTTGACAAATTATATACATTTATATGCTTTAAACAAAATAGTAATCTCAGAATCTGAAGAAAAGTATACATGACTGAATCACTTTGCTATAAACCTGAAACTAATACAACATTGTAAATCAACTATATTTCAATAAAAAAAGAATTATGATAATTATAAAAGATGCTGCCTTTTTACCTTTCAAAAATAAACAAAGTAATATTCTCTACAACAGTCCAATTTCAAGTTCAAATGTTCATAATCTAGGAAACCACTTGCATATTAATTACTTTTATGCCATTGATAGGATTTAAAATATTTGCTCACTTCTTTCAAAATCCAAGTGATTTTTTTTCACTTGATACTTTATGGAAAAAATAAATGGCATTTTTTTCTTTTTCAATTACCTATTAAAAATACATTGACTGTTTCCAATGTTGAACAATTATGAATAAACTTGCTATCAGTATTTGTCCACAGACTTTCATGTGGAGAAAAGTTTTCAACTTATTTGGGTATATATCAAAGAATGTAATTACTGAATCATATGAAAAGACTGGGCTTCTCAGGTGGCTCTAGTCACAAAGCCTGCCAATGCAGGAGACTTAAGAGATGAGGGCTCAGTTCCTTGGTTAGGAAGATCCTCTGGAGGAGGCATGGCAATCCATTCCAGTATTCCTAAGCAGAGAATTTCACGGTCACCAACAGGCCTCAATCTCTGCTGGAAACCCAAGCCCCGCTCCAAGCCCCTGCGGGCCCAAGTCACCTGAGGCCAATATCAGATTGTTACGTGCATCCCTTAAGAAGGAACTGGGGCCCCTTTTATCACTGAACTGTTGTTTCTTGACTGCTTTTCCTCTGTTCCTGCATTCCTTTGTTCCCTTAAGATCAGTAATTACTGAGAGCTGTTCAAGGGCGAGCACTGTGTGTGGCCAGGCTTAGATCACAAAACGGCTTAAGCCAAAAATGGCTTATTTTATGTCAAGAAAGCCATGACTGGTTCTCTTTCTCTGGGGACCCTGTACCCTATTTGCTTACACCAGGGCAAGAGCCTCCACATGGCACTCTTCTCTGTCCCTTATTGAGGGAGGCTTGCCCCTCAGCTCCTGCACCGTGGCCTCTGTCTAGCGTTGGCTCTTGCCGACCAGGGCCTGATCAGGCCTCTCTCAAGGGGTCCTAGGACTCAGGCCAACCTCCTTGCCTGTTTTTTCGCATGTGTGTGTGCTAAGTGGCTTCAGTTGTGTCCATTTCTTTCAGACTCAATGGACTATAGCCTGCCAGTCTCCTCTGTCCATGGGATTCTCCAGGCAAGAATACTGGAGTGGGTTGCCTGGGAGACTATGGTCCACAAGGTTGCAAAAAGTCAGACACGACTGAAGCGACTTAGCACACATGCATGCATGATAAGAGTAGGTTGCGTTTTGTAAGAAATTGCTAGAGTGTCTCGGTAAAGTAAATGGTAAAGTGGCCTTACCATTTTGCATTCACACTAGCAGTTGAATGTGTTGTCCATATTTTGTATTTTAGCCATTGAAATAGGTAAGTAGGTGTGTAGTGGTACCTTATTATTATTATTATTATTATCTTTTTTTGTAATCCACTAATGACATATGATATTGAGCATATTTTCATAGACTTATTCATTGGTTCAGATATTATACTTAATTTTTAATTATGATTTTTGTTTTTCTTTTTTTTTTGTTTCACATTTCTTTCTTTTTTTTTTTTTTCTCATTTATTTTTATTAGTTGGAGGCCAACCATTTCACAACATTTCAGTGGGTTTTGCCATACATTGATATGAATCAGCCATAGAGTTACACGTATTCCCCATCCCGATCCCCCCTCCCACCTCCCTCTCCACCCGACTCCTCTGGGTCTTTCCAGTGCACCAGGCCCGAGCACTTGTCTCATGCATCCCACCTGGGCTGGTGATCTGTTTCACTATAGATAATATACATGCTGTTCTCTTGAAACATCCCACCCTCGCCTTCTCTCACAGAGTTCAAAAGTCTGTTCTGTACATCTGTGTCTCTTTTTCTATTTTGCATATTCTATTTTGCATACCATCTTTCTAAATTCCATATATATGTGTTAGTATGCTGTAATGTTCTTTATCTTTCTGGCTTACTTCACTCTGTATAATGGGCTCCAGTTTCATCCATCTCATTAGAACTGATTCAAATGAATTCTTTTTAATGGCTGAGTAATATTTCATGGTGTATATGTACCACAGCTTCCTTATCCATTCATCTGCTGATGGGCATCTAGGTTGCTTCCATGTCCTGGCTATTATAAACAGTGCTGAGATGAACATTGGGGTGCACGTATCTCTTTCAGATCTGGTTTCCTCAGTGTATATGCCCAGAAGTGGTATTGCTGGGTCATATGGCAATTCTATTTCCAGATTTTTAAGAAATCTCCACACTGTTTTCCATAGTGGCTGTACTAGTTTGCATTCCCACCAACAGTGTAAGAGGGTTCCCTTTTCTCCACACCCTCTCCAGCATTTATTGCTTGTAGACTTTTGGATAGCAGCCATCCTGACTGGAATGTAATGGTACCTCATTGTGGTTTTGATTTGCATTTCTCTGATAATGAGTGAAAAGACAACCCTGAGATTGAGAGAAAATAATAGCAAATGAAGCAACAGACAAAGGATTAATCTCAAAAATATACAAGTGACTCCTGAAGCTCAATTCCAGAAAAATAAATGACCCAATCAAAAAATGGGCCAAAGAACTAAACAGACATTTCTCCAAAGAAGACATACAGATGGCTAACAAACACATGAAAAGATGTTTA
Organism: Muntiacus reevesi; assembly: GCF_963930625.1. NCBI lineage: Eukaryota > Metazoa > Chordata > Mammalia > Artiodactyla > Cervidae > Muntiacus > Muntiacus reevesi. Next base: position 23,298,655 of record NC_089257.1, on the reverse strand, counting down.
TTTTTGAATTCTAACAGTACTTTATATATGTTGAATGTCTGGCCTTTATTAGATACAGTTTTTGCAAAGATTTCTCCTAATCTGGAGCTTGTCTTTTAATTCTCTTAATAGTAACTTTTATAGAACAGAACTTTCCAATTATAATGTAGTCTAACATCATTTTTTTCTCTCACGGATCATGCTTTTGGTGTTATACCTAAAAATTCATTGCCAAATTAAAGGTTACCTAGATTTTGTCCTATGTTATCCTCTAGAAATTTTATAATTTTGCATTTTACTTTTGGTCTATAATCCACTTGGAGTTAATTTTGTGACGTGTGTAAGATTAGTTCTTTTACGATTTTTTTTTAAATGGGAATGTCCAATTGTTCCAGCCCCATTTATTTGTATTTTAATTTATTCATTTTTAATTGAAGGATAATTGCTTTACAGTACTGCATTGGTTTCTACCAAATATCAACAAGAATCAGCCATAGCAGCATTCTTTCTTAAGAAAATTATCCTTGCTGAATTGTATGATTTTTGTTCCTTTATTGATTTATTGATTATATTTGTATGTCTGTTTCTGGACTCTCTATTCTGTCCCACTGACTTATCCATTCTTTCACCAATGCCATTCTGTCTTAATTACTATAGTTTTATAAGAAGTCTTAAAATTAGGTAATATCAGTCCTCCAACTGTTGTTCTTCTTCAAAATTGTAATGGCTACTGTGAGTCTTTTGCCTTTCCATGTAAGTTTTAGAATCAGTTTGTTAATATCTACAAAGTAACTTACTGAATTTTTAGTTAGGAATGCTTTTAATCTAGAACTGATATATTTACAAATCACATTTTTTTAATCCATAAACATAAAATATTCATTTATGTGGTTCTTTGATTTCTTTCATCAGAGTTTTGTATTTTCCTCTCATATTAGGTATTGTACATATTTTATTAGATTCTCATCTAAGTATTTTTAGGACTAATGTCAGTGGTGCTGTGGTTTTTATTTGAACTCTGGGGGAGAACGTGAGGGTGGGATGTTTTGAAAGAACAGCATGTATATTATCTATGGTGAAACAGACCACCAGCCCAGGTGGGATGCATGAGTCAAGTGCTCAGGCCTGGTGCACTGGGAGGACCCTGAGGAGTCGGGTGGAGAGGGAGGTGGGAGGGGGGATCGGGATGGGGAATACGTGTAACTATATGGCTGATTCATGTCAATGTATGACAAAACCCACTGAAATGTTGTGAAGTGATTGGCCTCCAATCACTTAAATAATATTTAAAAAAAAAAAAAAAAAAAAGAAATTCCAGTCATTCATTGCTGGTATATAGGAAAATAGTTGACTTTTGTATATTAAACTTATAGCCTCTGGGGCTTCCCAGGTCACTCTAGTGGTATAAAGAACTTGTAGCCTTGCTCATATTGCTCATTAGTTCCAGATTTTGTTTTCTGTTCCTTGGGATTTTCTACATTAACAGTCATATCTTCTGCAAACAAAATGGAGTTGAGGAAGCTTGCCTCTGTTGAGAGTTTTTAACATGAATAGGTTTTGGATTTTGGAAATCCTTTTTCTGCATCTATTAATATGACTATATGATTTTTCTTCTTGAATTTGTTGATGTGATGGATTACATTAATTGATCCTCAAATTTTGAACCAGACTCACATACCTAGAATAAATTCCATTTGATCTTTGAGTATAGTTCTTTTTCTACACATTGGATTCAATTTGCTTGTATATATATATATATATATATATATATATATATGAAGATGTTGCATCTATATCCTTAAGAGGTATCGGTGTATAGTCCTTATACTTTGTTTGGGTATTAGTAAAATGCTGGATTCATAGAATGAATTAAAATTGTTTACTTCTGCTTGGGCTTCCTGGGTAGTGCAGCTGGGAAAAAAAAATCTGCCTGCAATGCAGGAGACCCTGGTTTGATTCCTGGGTCAGGAAGTTCCCTTGGGAAAGGGATAGGCTATCCACTCCAGTATTCTTGGACGTCCCTGGTGGATCAGAGGGTAAAGAATCCACCCACAAAGTGGGAGATCTGGGTTCAATCTTTTCTGTTTTCTGGGAAAATTGATATAATCTTCCTTAAATGACTTCTCTGGTGGCTCAGATGGTAAAGCGTCTGCCTACAATGTGGGAGACCTGGGTTCAATCCCTGAGTCGGGAAGATCTCCTGGAGAAGGAAATGGCAACCCACTCCTATGGATGGAGAAGCCTGGTAGGCTACAGTCCATGGGGTCGCAAAGAGTCAGACACAACTGAACGACTTCACTTTCACTTTCTTTCTTTTCCTTAAATGTTTAGTAAAGTTCCCCTTGAAACCATATGGGCCTGGTGCTTTGTTTTGTCAGGTTATTATGTATTGATTCATATTGTTTTATGTTCATATTTTTTAAAATATATAACACACTTTCAAAGCCTTTTCCAACAAGAAAGCAATTATGGTGGAATTAAAAATGCCAACAGAAACAGAGATTCATTATTTATGAATTTATAAGTAAGAAACACATTCTCCCTACTGAAGCACAGATATCTTTTGCAAAAAATATAAACACATACAACTAATGTATGCAAATAAATCACCTTGACTGAACCTTCTGATTCAAATCTCTCATTAACTTCTTTCTTATAGGATATACACAATATTCTTACCATGGTCTACGAATTCCAACACGATTGGCTTCCTGCCACCTTCTCAGATTACATTATGGATAGTTTTCCTTACTCTCAAGCCCCATGCCAGCTATCTTTTATTCTCTCAAAACCACCAATATTATTCTGCATGCCATTTAAAATATAAGTCCATAGAATTTCTGCACAAAAAATGTACTTCTCCCATCTTTCTTATTAGTACCCATTTATGTCCTTTGGTGTCCTTTATTTATTCTTTAGGTATAATTTCTCATGTTGTGGTAAGGATTTTTTTGTTAAATACTCCTATGAAACTGACTACTCTTCCTTTATAACATTTTCTACCATCTATACTTATGTCTGTAATTATTCAATGGATATTTGCATTACCTTCCAAGGACTAAGATCCCAGGAGAATAAGAAGAATATTTCCTATATTACCTACTATCTATGTCCAGGATCTGGCTAGCACCTAGTAGAACACATTAGACATTTAATAAATAACTGTTAAATGAACAAATGAGTGAAAAAGAGCTATTACATGGGGAAATTTATGCAGATACAATAATAATATAAATCAGCATTAACTTTCATATTGCTTTAATATCATAATTTATCATAAAGAGTGTAACTTTTAAATGCATGAATACATCTGTAGAAAATTCAATACATAATGTTGTTGAAGAGTACAGATTGTTAATAAAGCAAATGATTACGTATATATATGTATATGTTTGCTTCCTTGGTGACCTCAAATGGTAAAGAATCTGCCCACAATGCAGGAGATGCAGGTTTGATACCTGGATCTGGAAGATCCCCAGGAGGAGGAAATGGCAACCCATTCCTGTATTCTTGCCTGGGAAAACCCATGGACAGAGGAATCTGGCAGGCTACAGTCCATGGGTTTGCAAAACAGTCGAAGATGACCTAGCAACTTAACAATGGCAACCTGTATTTATTTATGTTTGTGTGTGTGTTTGTGTGTGTAAGAATGTACCTTATCTCAGTTATTATTACCCGTTTTTCCCTCATTTCTTCCTCTGAAAGTTTCAGTTCTTTTGAGGAGTATTTTGAATCACTTGCAAGAACAACAGAGGTAAAAATGCAGTTGCATCTGAAGGGGAAAACAATCAAAATCCCTTTTTGTTTAAGGACAAAAAATGAAATAAACTTATGAAGCATGCATCAGTAGAAAAGTGTATTGTAATAGACACAAAGAATCCAAGATTGGCTCATTTGATATTATGCTATAGTATTTCTCCCATTGTGTTGAGTTTTAAGATTATACTATAATGTATTAAACCTGCTCTATAGGTATTCTTGTCAGAGGCTGATATAAAGCAGACAGTAAAAACATTTTGAGAATTGCAATGATGTTTGTTAAGCACTTTTAGACCCATCAGAGGGTATTTTTCTTTTCTAAATCACACAGTACAGTTGGCTGAATCAGTAAATTTAAAATGAGAAAGAAACAGATTGTGGTTTGACACAGCTGCTCTCTTCTACCTGACATATCCATGTGGGTGTGGTATCAATGGACCATCTATCAGTGATCTATCAATGACTAGATCAATAAGAAAAAATAACAGGAGATGTTAGTTCTTTAGTGAATATGTAAAACATATAGACAGACAAAAAATTTGTCAAAATATATGTCTGACCCTGAGTTATAGAAAGACATATATTTAAAAGACTGAATAATTTCCAACTCAATTGTTTGTTTGTTCGTTATGTTAGTTGTTTCAGTCTTATGTCACCTGAATTATTTTTAATGTGAAGGCTTCCGAAATCATGCAGCTATAGTCAATTAGTAATTTGAATGTTATCTTTTATTCATTTGGAGAGGAAACTTCAGTAACAGTTAAATCAACCAGGACCTACAAAATTCTCTGGAGTCTAGCAAAGCTAAAACATATTTTTTTTTTGTAGAGCAGCAAGATAGCAGCTGCTAAATTGCAGTTCTGATACTGTCCTTTACACTTGCTAACACTTTCTATGTGCTGAAATTAATTAGTGATGTTGTAATTCCAAGAATCTACTGAAAGTACTTTCACAGTGAAAAATGATATGCAAAGTTACAGTTCACTTGCTCTGCAGTGGAGTTGCTGATAGAAAAGAATTATATCAGTTATTATATAGCTCATCTAAATTAATTATTAGGTGTGGTTATTCACATTTTGTAGAATAAAAGGCAATGTCAGGATTATTAAATATTTTGCCCAAAAATGCAATGTGCAAGACAAAGGAGTTTACCCTCCTTACTACAAAAATAGAGGCTCCTTTCCTAAATTTAAGGAACCTAGGCAGAACGTAAAACCCCACCAAAACGTAATTTTTGCTCAAATATTCAGTCATATATCATGCATTGTCAAGGTTGATGAAATGATCATTTTGAGTAACTGCAGATGGTGAGAGCCAAATGTTATTTGTGTTATATCCAGATTTCCATTATTGGGAGGTGTATTATTGGAGAGTAAATTACAATAGCCACTCTTTTAAGGACATGCGCTGCATTAATACTTTATACATAGTAAATCATGTAGACCTCACAAAAAATTTGGAGGTTTATAATTCTCTCCATTTATACATGAAAAGGTTAAAATTTGAAGTGTTTGAATGACTAGGTCAATCATACTAGTAATAAGTGATAGAATGGAGGTTAGAACCTACCTATATCTAACTTCAAAACTTGGACTTCTAATTAATATGTATCCTGCTATTGTGTTTTTAAATAACTATTCTTTTTTTTTTCTTTTTTCTCTTGTCTTTTCTTTTTGCAGCAATGTTAAGATAGTCACTAGTTCAACACATCCTGATAATGTATTTAATGTCATTTATTTTCACCAGCACGTCACTAAAGAAAATGTATCAGGACTACAAACAAAAGACATAATAAGTCCAGGTGATTATAAAATAGAAAGTTCAATCACCCTGAACAACAACAACAACAATTCAATAAATAAATAATGCTTGAAAAAACCAGTAATTATGATGATTTTATTTCTATTGCTTTCTCAGTTTAATATGTGGATACAGAGACTTAAAATTGGCGTAGATTAAAAATGTGGATATGTTTAACCGAAACCAATTCAAATAAGTTTGTAACAATTACTTCTGAGCATTACTGGTACCAAGTCCAATCTTGTACAGCTTGCCACACAATAGGCTAATTAGTCAAGAGATGAGTTATTGGGTAAAGAATAGTGACTTTATTCTGAAGGCCACCAGACTGAGAAGATGGTGGACTAGGGTCCCAAAGAACCATCTGACTCAAGTTGGAATTCAAGCTTCTTTTATACTAAAAGGGGAAGGGGTATGGTTGGTTATTGAAAACTACTAGGTGTCAGGATCCTTTATTCTTGCATCTGTCCACATAGGTCAGGTTATGATGTTCCTGCAAACCTCCAACAAAACAATGTTCTCTGTTCTGCAACTTTTCATCTCTATATGAATAGGAAAGTGATATATCTTTAAAGATCAGAGCCTTGAGAATGGGTTATCCAGTATATTTCAGGCTATAGGCAGCATTCTTAAGTTGTAGTCAGAGCCATAGAATACAAAGGTTAAATAATAGAAACAGATCCAATATGGAGTCAGATTTATTCTTTCCTATTACATTAAGACATTAATTTTTAAAACATTTTGAAATATTGCCTAGGTAATTTTTGTATTACCTCTCCACTGTGAACTTCTGATTTATATTCTTAATGTTTTAAAGCTTGTACTCCTGTTCCTCAACCAGTCATTGATCCATATTTTAATATATAGTTAGTTTCTTAAATTATTTGTGACTCCAAAACTGATTTATTTATTTATATATTTTCGAAAACTGATTTAATTGGTTTACAAATATGCTTCTTTACCTGCTACAAACACTATAATCCTCAGGATCCTGTACCATTTCTTTTCACTTCTTCATGTTTTGTGTTGATAAACCCGGATGGTGGAAAGGATTTGTCTGTATGATAGATGGCTTAACATTTGAAACAGATATCATCAATAATAAACAAGTCATAGAGATTCCCTCTATCTTGGCAACTGATGTGAATTCTAGTATCCATCTTGTAAGCATTCTTCAGTCTCATGGTTTTGATAATTTGTTAAGTAGTATCCCATATATAGGAGGAAAAAAACACCACAGTATAGCAAATTGGTTCACACACTTGCTTCTTTATTAAAAATCAAAAGAAAACAAAGCAAGATAAATCTTTGAGGAAAGGAAAAAATACAGATATATGAGAAAATACATAGCTATTTCTTGGAAGCCATGTGGTCATTCTTTACCTGTCTCTCTTGCTTCTGCACATTAGTCTAGAAGTTCTTTGAAACAAGGAACCATGACCAATTCCTTTCCTCCTCCTTCTTCATCTTAGTGCTCTGTATATTTTGTATCAATGATACTTCTAAATAAACATTTGTTGACAAAATGAACAAGGATTAGCATATTGAAGCAAGTTTATCAGAATGAGATGTATATTTTAAATTAAAAGTTTCCTTAGATCCTATCTAGCCTAGGAAAAGAAATGAATGTTTTTAGGTCTAGCAAATTTAAGCAATTTGCAGTGAGTACTAGAAGCAGCATTTGGAAACCTTGTAAAACTATCTCTGACCTTGAAGTAAAAATTTTCTGAAGTTTGTCTGAACTTCTACATTTGTGAGCTCTGACACTTCAAATTCTGAGGCCATCAGAGTTAAAAGAGTCATCCTGTTTCATAAGCAGTTGGAAACAGTCTTTTTGTAGAAATTCTGTTCCTCTAATTACCTAAATAATATCATTTATTTTATTATACAACATTATTTTCCCCATATTAATGAAATAAAATGAATTAATTTGAAATTTTTTCTCCTCTGGACGAGTGCTTCACATTTTCATTTTGAATTCTTATCATTTAGTCCTGAAGAAATATAGGGATCAAAATTAAAAGGAGTTTTAATTTACAAGAAAAAGTAATGTGGACCCACAATAAAATATAAGATGTAAGAATAAGGTGGAGATACTTTATTTGGCAAAGAAATATTGATGAGATAATTACACCCTGAATATAAGAGGCTATAGTAGCATAAATATCCAGTTTTATCCTTTCGAATGTACAGAGATATTGGACACAGTGGGTTTAAAACTAAAATGAAAAACATTTCCCTTTTTTAGTAACCACACTTAGAGAATGATACTGCTAATGACGTTTGCTGTGTTCGGTCGCTCAGTCATGTCCAACTCTGTGAGGCCCTATAGACTGTAGCCTGCCAGACTCCTCTGCCCATGGAATTTTCCAGACAAGAATACTGGAGTGGTGTGCCCCTTCCTACTCCTACTCCAGGGGATCTGCCCAACCCAGGGATCGAACCCACATCCCTTGTGTCTCCTGCATTGGCTGGTGTATTCTTTACCATAGTACCACCTGGGAAGCCCCCTACTGACTTGGGACTATGTTAAAAATGATGTAACAGTGAAAGTTTTGTATCACTTGTTTTAAATGCTTCCTATTTAGATAATTAATCTTCAAAGAATTTTCACTGTGAATAATTGCCTAACAAATATTTGAAACTTCAAGCACCAGGTCTTTTCTAACCCACCCATCACTTTGCTTTGTAAAATGGGACTTAAAAATCCAAGTAGGATTATATTGTCTCCCATTCTTATTACTAAGATTTTAAGATTGTTATTAAAATTTTCTGAGTGTAGGTCATTTTTACCACCAAGTAGATATCACTTGTGGCTTCCCTGGGGATTCAGACAGTGAAGAGCTTGCCCGCAGTGTTGGAGACCCAGGTTCAATTCCTGGGTTGGAAAGATGCTCTGGAGAAGAGAACGGCTACTCACTCCAGTATTCTTGCCTGGAGAATCCCATGGACAGAGAAGCCTGGCGAGCTACAGTTCATGGGGTCGCAAAGAGCTGAACACAACTGAGGGACTCACACAGCTACTAGACATCATTTAGATCTAGTGTGTGTGGCGGGGTGGAAAGGTGGAGGGCAGTCAGAAAATCCTTCTACCTGTTATAGCAAAGTAAGAAGCAATAAGCAGACTTCTGCAAATCAAATCTTAGAGAATAATAAAAGTGTGTCAGAATGCATCCAGACTCAGCTGCAAGCCTGGCTATTAGAGAAAATGGTTGGCAATCACAGTACCCAAATGTAGTTGACCAACCTCTGAGCCAAATTGCCTCCTAGGTCACTATCCAGATCATTGAGCCATGGCATCAGCATTGTTCTGCCTGCTTCTGGATGTCTCATCACGTGGGCAGAAGAGACCCTACTCTCTAAGGGGCTAGAGCCCAAAGTGTCTAAATCAGATAAAGTCTGATCAATAACTTATTCTATCTTAGAATTTAAAAAATCATAACATACATTTTGGGCTCTATGAAACTTCATTTTACTTTAATCCCAAGCACTCTCCTTTTGATATTTAAGTGTTTGCTTCCATCATTTTAAGAGAATTCAGTGACCATGCATAATAATAAGAAAAAAGCTGCTTGTCTTTCATAAAGCAGTAGCACCTCCAAGGCTTCACAATATTTGCTTTATAAACTACCCTCAGCCTGTCACTTACAATTTCCGTTTTCATTATAAATAAGCGGCAAAATGTGCAGACTGTCTGTGTTGCAGTAAAACACAGCTGTTTCCATTTACTCTCCCATCAGTTTTATTTTCACATCATTCTGCGGTGGAATTGAATTGAATCATTTCATCTCTAGTACAAGGAGTGTTGTGCAGCTTAGTTGCAGGCAGCCCTTAGTCCTTAATTTCACTCCTTTTCTGTTTCCCAGTAGCCTAGAATTGGGACTTCCATTTCCAACTATGGCATTTATTGTATGGAATTTGGTGATCTTGGATACAAATAAACACCTGACCCTACCTCACTCTCACACACAATTAATAACCTTTGCTGAACTTCAAGTATCAATGCAATAAAGTGAAAGTGTTAGTCGCTCAGTCATGTCCAACTCTTTGTGACCCCATGAACTGTAGCCCACCAGGCTCCTCTGTCCATGGAATTCTCCAGGCAAGAATACTGGAGTGGGTAGCCATTCTTTTCTCCAGGGGATCTTCCCAACCCAGGGATAGAACCTGTGTCTCCTGCATTGTAAGCAGATTCTTTACTATCTGAGCCACTAAGGAAGCCCATATCAATGCAATAAGTTACTTTCAATTCTAAATAATTGTAGGAAAAAAGTGTATGTTTTCAAGACTAGGGAAAAATGTGACTTGTATATGAATTACACAAGTTAGGAAAGAAAGATTAAATATGAATTATGTGCACATCATAATAGATGAAGATATGACTTATTATCTAAAAATAACTTATATTCATAGTGTATATTCTTCAAGTATTGACAACATATCACTCAATTTTAAAAATCACTGTATTAATTTAGGCAGGCAATTATTTTTTTAAGCTTATTTCATATTAATTAACAGTTTTGTGATAGTTTCAAGTGAACAGCAAAGGAACTCAGCCCTTTGTATACACACATCCATTCTCCTCCAAGCTCCCCTCTCATCAGGCTAGGCAGACAATTATTATTAACACCTTTCTATATTTTTTAAACATCCTTTTGTAAATGATGAAAAGTGGGAGTTGTAAAAATGACTAAGATCCTCTTGGTGAAGGACAGGGAAGCCTGGCATGCTTGGGGTTGCAAAGAGTCAGACATGACTGAGCAACTGAAAAACAAGAAGAAAGGTCACCTTGAAGTTATATAGTCCAGTGTCTGGAACATTGAACACAATCTTTTGGATGAATGAATGGATAAGGACATCGATCAGTAAATCTTGGAGTCGGAATTCCAATCCAAACGCAGTGCTTCTTTTCTGAAGAGCACATTCCCTTGCTCTTGTTTACACTGCCAGGTTTTAGAGTTAGTTTCTGACCTATACAAAGTCAGTTATGTTCTGTGATCTTCATTTATGTCCTATGCTCTTTCTTTGCCTGATACCTGTATTCACACTGACAGTATGAAGTGCTCTAGCATCCTCAGGTAAGCTGCTCAACAGGTATGGGTCCTGTCACTTATTTCTGATGGATGACCTCCATGTTACACTTGCCAGAAAGATACTAAGTGACATAGTCTCCCAAAGGTTGGCAGATAGTTACAAAGTAAGGCTCTGTGACACATGAGTCCCCCTCTTAGGGAATGAAAATTGAGTGTGAACTCGGTACAGTAAGATTGCCTTGGTTTGCATATTGAACACTTGGCTAGTGAGGACTTTGATTTTATTGATACTGCACTTTGGATTATTAAACATTGCTGTGATAGGGACATTTTACCATTTCTGCTCAGTCCCACTTAGGCAAAGATCTTTTGCTTGGGCAATCTTCTATGCAGAAACCATTGCTTTTATTTCCCTCTGCTTCCTTTTTCCCTTTCCTCCCTTGCTTCTCGAGATTTATTGAACTCTTTACAAAATTTTGTTGGAGTAACACATAAAGGTAAATGAACAGAAGACCAATTGCCCACTGACACTGGCATACACATAATAATCAATAGAAAATGCAGAACCCAGTTTTGAGGTTAGAGATTGCAAAGGCTTTCTAAACCTTGAAAGAAGATTTATGTCTGAGATCTTTTTCAGAGAAAGCCAAAATCCCTTTATTCCTACTGATAAATGGACTGAAAGATACTTTCTAATATAGCAAATGAAAAAAAAAAAAAGAATTTGTTCTGATAGTTTGACATCCTTATCTTCTGAAGCTAGTTATAACTACTGTTTTACAGGACTGTTTTTTAATAGACTGTATTTAGAGCAGTGTTAGGTCCAGAGTCAAGTTGAGTAGAAAGTACAGGGGGTTTCTGTTTATCACTGTCCCCTTCCACTCAGCCTCTATTGTCAACCTCTATCCTGCATGCCTCTATCTTTGCAGCCTCTATCCTGCATCAGCGTGCTACATTTGTTGCAATCAATGAAACTTCATTGACCCATCAATATCACTCAAAAGTCCATAGCTTACATCAAGGTTCACTTCTGGTATTGTGCATTCCATGCGTTTTGAAACATGCGCCACCATTACAATGCCACACAGAATAGTTTCACTGCCCTACAACTCCTCTGCGTCCTGCCTGCTCCTCCCTCCTTCCCCCGTAACCACTGGCGACCACTGATCTTTTGCGGTCTCCATAGTCTCGCCTTTTCTCGAGTATCAGATAGCTGGACCCACACAGTGTACAGTATTTTTCAGATTGGCTTTTTTCACTTAGCGATGTACATTGAAAGCTCCTCATGTCTTTGTATGGCTTGACAGCTCACTGCTTTTTTCCATGAATAATAATATTTCATTGTCTGGATGTACCATGGTTTATTTATCCATTTACCCACTGAAGGATATCCTGGTGGATTCTGAGTTTTGGCAGTTATGTGTTAAGGTGCTATAAACAGTTACGTGTAGAGTTTTTCATGGTTATGTTTTCAGCTCATTAGGAAAATACCAAGGAGTTTGATTGCTAGATTTCTTGTTAAGAGAATGTTTAGTTTTGTAGTGAACTGCCAAGCTGTTTTCCAAAACAGCTGTACTATTTTGTGTTATGACCAGCAATGGATGAACGTCTGTTGCTTCACATCCTCATCCCCATTGAATATTAGTGTTTTGCTTTTTGGTCATCCAACTGGGTATGTATCTCATTATTGTTTTGGTTTTTTGTTGTTGTTTTTAAAATGTATTTGTTTTTGGCTGAACTGGATCTTCATTTCTTTGTGTGGGCTTTCTCTAGTTGCAGCGAGTGGGGCCACTTTGTTGTGGTGTGAGGACTTCTCACTGCGGTGCTTTTCCTTGTCTGGGAGCACAGGCTCTCGAGCTCGGGCTTCAGTATTTACAGCTCATGGGCTCGGTAGTTATGATGCATAGGCTTAGCTGCTCTGCGACATGTGGAATTTTCCCTTATGAAAGATTGAACCTGTCCCTGCACTGGCAGGTGGATTCTTACCCACTGTGCTACCAGGGAAGTCTTTGAAACTGAAAATTCAAGTCGCTCAATCATGTCTGACTCTTTGTGACCTCATGGACTATAGCCTGCCAAGCTCCTTTGTATATGGAATTCTCCAGGCCAGAATACTGGGGTGGATAGTCATTCCCTTCTCCAGGGGATCTTCCCAACCCAAGGAATGAACCCAGGTCTTCTGCATTGCAGGTATATTCTGTACTATCTGAGCCACCAGGGAAACACAAGAATACTAGAGTGGACACCCTACCCCTTCTCCAGTGGATCTTCCCAACCCAGTGATCGAAATGGGGTCTCCTGCTTTGCAGGCAGGTTCTTTACCAGCTGAGCTACCAGGGAAGCCCAGGGAAGTCCCTATTGTTATTTTACTTTTCAGTTCCTTAATGAGGTATGGCATGGGATCTCTTTTCATATACTTATTTGTCATCAGGATATCTTCTTTGAAGAGAAGTCTATTCAGACGTTTGACCTTTTCTTCTATTAAATTGCTATTTTCTTATTGTTAAGAGTTCTTTATATATTTTAGATAGCAGTCCTTTATTAGATATGGCTCTTGTAAGTATTTTCTCCCAGCCTGGTTTGTCTTATTTTCTTAACAGTGTCTTTTGCAGAGTAGAAATTCTTAATCTTAATGAAGCCCATCTTATCAATTATTTATTTCACAGATTACCTTTAGTTCAGTATCTAAAAATTCATTGCCAAACTTAAGGTCATCTACATTTACTCATGTTATCTTCTAGAAGTCTTATAGCTTTGCTTTTTGCATTTAGATGTATGATCCATTTTGAGTTAATTTTATAAGATACAAATTCTGTTTCCAAATTAATTTTTTTTTTCAGGTGGGTGCCCAGCTGTTCTAGCACCGTTTATTGAAAGACTATCTTTTCTACATCGTAGAGCCTTTGCTCCTTTGTTAATGATCAGTTGACTATATTTTGTGGGTTTGTTAGGTGGTTAGAATAGGAAAAAAGAGTCCATAATGGCAGGGGCTAAAAGACAAGGAAGGGGAAAAGCCTGTGAAAATTGAACAAAGAAAGATCTGAGGACTGTTGTGAGGACCTCAGGTAGAACAAACAGCACTCCTGGCTAGCCCAATTTACATAGGGCAGGCCCAGGGGGAAGAAAAAAACATATAAAAAGAGGAGCCAAAGGGCTGGGTTTGGGGGGGGTCGCTCTCTCTCTCCCACGCACGCACACTCTCTCTCCCTTTCTCTCTCTCGTCTCTTCACGTCTTTTGGGTCGGCTTGCCTCACACCTCAAGGATGTATTTTCTTTTATTTTCTAAATAAAATTGAGCTGTAACACAGAGCTGTAACACTGTCCGAGAGCTTTGACATGCCAAGGGTTTTAACATCCGTCGCTTCAAATTTTTGTTGTGAGGAGACAGAACTGAGGAAGTTACACGCTCCGCTGACAGGTTGATTGCTGGCTTTATTATTATTATTATTATTTGGTTTTGGGTGTATTGAGTCTTGGTTGCTTTCTGGGTTTTTCTCTGTGGTGAGCAGGGCCTCTTCTTTAGTTGCAGTGCATGGGCTTCTCGTTGGAGCTGATCTCTTGTTTTGGCATGGGTTCTAGGGCTTCAGTAGTCGTGGCAACTGGGCTCTGTGGTTTTGGCTCCCTGAGCTCTAGAGGACATACTTAGTATTTGTGCTTCAAGGGTTTCCTTGCTCTGCAGCCTGTGGGATCTTCCAAGACCAGGGTTTGAACCTATGTCTCCTGCCTTGGCAGGTGGATTATTTACCACTGAGTCATCAAGGAAGCTCTGATTTGTGGCTCTTAATCCTATTCTATTAATCTTTTTATGGGTTTTATGGGTGGCTCAGGTGATAAAGAATCTGCCTGCAATGCAGGAATCCTGGATTTGATCCCTGAGTTGGGAATATCCCCTGGAAAAGGGAAGGGCAACCCTCTCCAATATTCTTGCCTGGAGAATCCCATGGATATAGGTACAGCCCAGGGGGTCACAAAGAGTCATACATGACTGAGTGACATGGCATTAATCCTTTTACAGTAACTTATGCTTATCTCATGCAATGCTAATATTAATAGCAAAAATATAAGATAGCCTTTATTGCACTAATTATGTAGATGACAAAACTTATGTTTTTAGGGATAGTTATTTTGCCCAGTGTCTGGCTAAACTCTGTTCTAATTCATTTCTGTGTTGCTCCGTGGTTTCTACTCATTCCACTAAATCAGGTATAACTGTTATACAATGGAGTTTGAATAGAGTACACACAAAAGAATGACTAGAATGAGCTCAACATTATTTAATACCAAGTGCAATTGTTCATTTTTCCTTTCATTTATGCTCCTATTTTAAAATTTTATCTGGGTCTGGATCAATCCAAAAGAAGGTTATGAATGTTAATGCATAACCTAAGTATTTAAATCATGAAAGTGGCCACACCTGAGATTACTCTCTATTTAGGGTAAAAATCATGTGGATAACATAACTTGTTTGCACTTTAGCACGTTTTCCCAGCCCCATTCTTATACAAAAGCCCAAATAAAGAAGATACAAATACTCTTAAGAAATCTCAAAAAGTATAAAACCACTTATTTGCTTTTATAAAGCTCTTTAAAAGCCACAGCTTCACGGTAGGAAAATAAGTTAGTTAAAAGGTACCCAATTTGCAAAAAGGCATTGCATTGCATGTGGTTTTACTTTTGATCTATTTTTAAGGTATTCAGTGTACATGCCTTCACTGGGGATGTTGCATGACAGATGACTCTGTCACTAAGAAGAAAGATAATCATGTTTTTTAAAATTATCCTAAGAGAAATCAGAACACTCTTTGCAAGGAAAGGGAATCTATCTGAAATAAGATCTAGTAGAGACCTATTAATATTTTTTGAGATAAATCCTTTATTTCCTTATCCTAATTACACAGCAAAAGAGTTTTAAAGGACATGCTATTTATTTGCAAATAGTATTTTCCCCAATGTGATGGGAGTAATCGGAACAGGAAAAAAATGATGTTAATAGCTTAGAAAGAATGTCAAATTGTAAGATGGCTTTATTATTCACACTCTGTCTTATGTGAATTGGAAACTATAATGATTGCGGGGAAATTAAAACATTTAATAATTATTTAATTGAGCATTTAACATTTTTTTCTTCCTTCAGCAGATACCAAATTAGCTTCTCTTTTGTGCTATTCACAGGTCTATTTCAGCATATTCAGAACATTGCAAGTGAACCAAGGAATAAATACATCAAAATAAAAGTGATTGTTGACTATTGAACTTGCATAGAATATTAATGACTCAATTGAATTCCTTTGATTTCTTCAAATTTTATTCTCCTTAAGCATGATTGTAGTTTGAAAAATGATTGTAAAATTGTGTACTAAAATTTAGAGGTGATTTTCTCAAGTGTTTCCCATGTTATATTTATTTCCCCCTGATATAAATGGATACTTTTCCTTCAATGTCCATATTGAAAATTCTATTTGGAATTTAAAACAATTTTGATGACTCACTTTAAAATAAGTAAGAATTCATTAAAAAAATCCTTTTTTTTCTTACATCCTCCTTGTTAATGTATAGGGGACAATTCCCAATGAGAATTTTTCTCTTTCAAAATATATAGTATTCTTCCTCATTAAAATGTTTGTTAAGCAAAATAGTGATAATAATAATAATTTGGGAACAGGTTACTTTGTTTTTAACCTTTTGCTAAGCCCCTTTACGTGGATTGCTTTCTTCATTGTTGTACAATTATCTGTCATCTTACCAAGAATATATTTATGTCAATGACTGCATAATGATACAGTAGTAGCTACAAATTTTTGTTAGAATCCACTTAATTAAATACACACTAGATTTTCCCCCTAAATACATTTCTTTTAAAGACTTAAAATAGATGGGTAAAATTAAAAATTCAATGATGTTGCAAAAGACTACATAGAACATTTGTGGGTAAATAATGAACTTGTAGTAGGATAGATTCTAGGCAAGGTGAGTATCTTGGATTACCCAATGCAGGCAGTGAGAACTGGCTGGATTTTGAAATATATATACATTTGTTTTGTGATGATAAATTATCTGTGAGGATGTTTCTGGAAGAGATTAATATTTGAATTGGTAGACTGATTAGAAGAGAAAAGTGGAGAAAGCATATTTGCTTTCTGTGTGAGCTAAGACGTCCGTCTTCTCCTGTCTAGAACATCGGCACCCCTGGCTCTCTGATCTACACATTTCACCTAGGTTTGCTATTGGGCTCCCTGGTGCTCAGGCTTTTGGACTCAGAATGAAATTAATTTCTCTTTCCGGTGGTTCTCTGGCCTCTACTCAGCAGATCATGTGATTTCTTGGCCTCCATAATGAATGACCTGAGATGCTCTGAAGGCATAAGTTAGTTACATGAGGAAATTATCCAAATGCCCATGGTCCCCACTCCTGCTCCATTTCTTTCTCTCTCCAGGTTCCCAGCCTGCACCTCTAGTCTTGTGGGGAAATTCTCTATGATCACTTGACCAGAGAGGAGAACACCTAGTTTACAGTTGGTCCTGAAGAATATAGGTACCACCCCAAAGTAGACAGCTGCAACGCTGCAAGTCTTCTCTGGGATAACCCTGAAGGACAGTGATGAAGGGAAATTCTCACAGTGGACAGAATTTCAGGAACAAAGTTATTGTTTGCTTTACTTATAAGCAGAAATGGTCAGACATGGAATTACTTACTGATTCATAGAGCTTCTCTTGTGACTCAGCTGGTAAAGAATCCACCTGCAATGCGAACATCTGGGTTTGATACCTGGGGTGGGAAGATCCCCTGGAGAAGGGAAAGGCTACCCACTCCAGCACTCTGGCCTGGAGAATTCCATGTACTGTATAGCCAGGAGGTTGCAATAAGTTGGACACAACTGAGAAATTTTCACTGACTCACTCACACTCATAGGCTTTCATCAATGGTTGAACAGAAGGTCAGGAACTTGAAAGAAGCATGATTGAAAAATGGCGATAGAAGAAATCTGAGGAAGAAATATGTGAATAGACCCCTTTGAATGGGCAAAAAAAATGAAGTTATTTGTGTCCTAAGGCAAACGTCACCAAAGATGACCTCAGCAGAGAAGGAGGTCAATAAGTGGATAGGATGGCCTGTTCTGTGGATACCAGTTATTTCTCAGCTACTTCTGTCATTGCTCAGTGGGCTCATGAACAAAGTGGCCGTGGTGGCAGGAATGGAAGTTGTGTATGCACTCTATTGTGTATCTAGGTAGGCTTATTGCAGGGTGGGGAACCCCTTCCAGGGCCCAAGAATGGGCTCTTGTCTAACACTCAGAAATGAATTATCTGAAGAGACACACATGCTGACAAAGCAAAAGAATTTATTAGGAAGGGGAACTGGGTGGAAAGCAGGAGAGTAAGAGAACCCAGGAAGCCTGCTCTGCCATGCGGTTTGCAGTCTTAGGTTTTATGGTGATGGGATTAGTTTCTGGGTTGTCTCTAGTCAATCATTCTGACTCACCATCCTTCTTGGTGGCGTGTGCACCAGTCAGTCAAGATAGATTCCAGTGAGAAGGATTCTGGGAGGTTGGTAGGACGTATGGACTGACATCTCCTTTTGCCCTTTCTCAAATTCTTCTAGTTGGTATCGGTTTGTTAATTCCATGTTCCCTACCAGGGTCTTCTGTCTTAAAGCAACTCATGCAGATGGTTACTGTGGTTCCTGGCCAGGCTGTGCAGTTTTAGACAGTTTCTCCTCTAACAATTATGGTGTCTTAGAATCAAAGATATTCCTTATGCCTGGTCTGAAGGCCAATAAATGGCTCCCATGCATCTGAATAGCACAGAAGTAGCAGGGAGATATGAATCTAAAGGAAAATCTCAGGTATAATCTGTGTGGGCTTAGGACTGAGATCTGATTGGATTGAAGGTATCTTTGTAGATGCTCGAGTGGATCTATGACTTTGGGAACTATACCTAACATCCACACTGAAATCAGTTTAAAAGTACAAATTTTGATATAATCTCCTAGAAAAGTATAGACTTTCAGCATGATTAATACCAAATATCTGCCACCCTGATAGAAAGGTAGCTCAAAATAAAATTTAGGAGAATTTCTAGAACATAAAATTATGTTAATTAAAATCCTCTATATTTTTTTACACTTAATTGTCAAATTTTAAATAATATTAGTTATTGTCCAAGTATTTTAAATAATTTTTATTTTGTACTTGATTTGTCCCTTTGGTCCTAGTCTTTTACTTGTTGACTCTAATAAGATGTTAGGGTGTACAAAATTCTGTCTAAAATAGTCTCGCTGCCCCTGCTTTTTTGAGAGATTTGCTTCTTATGGATCATAAGAATAAGAATTTGGGACTTCAGATCCTTCCACATTCTGCCGGTCAATGAATAAGTACACCACTATGTAATCATTACTAAGCCCTTCCTCCACTCTGAACTCAATCCAAGTCTGCTATTTGATTTTGCAAATGGATTCTGAACGTGGGCCTGTTCAATCAGATGATCATTTTCCTGTTCTTTTTTATTTAACTGCTGAGTGGTGGACCTAAATTTGGGAGGGCAGTGATTTCATCACACCAACAGAGGGAACTGCCGTTCCAGCAAAACAACGAAAGCCAAGTTGGCTAAGGGAGAATGTTCCCTATCACACTGAAGAAGCCATGAGAGAAATGCTGCCAAAATGTCACCTCCCACACAAAGACTACAGGATTACAGAAATCTAATTAGCCATTTCATTAAGCAAGTCCTGTCTGTGGAAATGGTAAACAATGGGGCACTTGGAAGCATCCATTCATCAGAAATCTATGGAACTGTCAAGGAGACTGTTCAATAATTTGTTCCCTGTATTTTTTCAGGAGGTGAAGGTGGGGCTAGGAGGGTTGAGTGACTTATTCAAAGTGACTTATCTCAGGTTTTTAAAAACTGAGGACACTCCAGGGTGCTAAATCCACTCTTGTGAATACATTGACAGTAATTCTTTAGAAATTTTGTTCCTTTTTGTTTTTTCATCCTGCACAAACTAATTAAGTAAATTTATAGACATGATGTTCCAAGGGTCACATTTGACGGAAATCATCCAAAATATACTATTTGGCACAGTTGTATTTTCATATGGCACTTACACTGTCTACTGATTATCCTATTAGGTTACAATTCTTTAAAAGACATCTACCTCATCCTACTCAGTTTTGAATCCATTGGTTGCAGTGTCTGAGACATTTCTGAAGTAATAAAAAAGTGAATGAAACAATTTTGAAAGAAAAAAAATGATTTTAACTTTAAAATTAAAAAGGGGTATGGATCCAAGAAAAATGGGAGGTAATTGGTACACTGTTGTAATTTATTGCGATAACTCACCTGGTCTTCAACTTAATTTTCTAGTACAACGTTAAGAATTGTCACTGAATTTTGATGAGGATGTTATTGCAGATGAAAAGCACTGAAATAGGCAGCAGTCAAGCTACTGTTATTGAACCTCTTTATGTTAGGGTCTGTTAGTGTACCTTTAAAGAGTACTGCACCTTAGTGAAACACACAGTGCGTGATGGAGCCAATTGCAATTTCTCTGGTGTAATCGGTGGCCGCCACTTTGTCACTTGACAAAATTTCTCAGAATTTTAGATTGAGTTCATGGTGAGATCATAAGACTATTCTAGTTGCCTTCAGGGTGTGGCGCTCAATGTTTCCATGAAGAAGACACTCTATGGTTTATACTGGGAGATATATAAAGAAAAATGAGGAAATGTTCCTTCCAAAAAAAAAAAAAAAGGCAAAGCAAACCCCCAAATCAAAATGCTGACAGTTAGATAAAAAGTAATGGGAGGAAAAGGAAAACCGAGATGTGAGTTGATGGATATTGGGAATGGCCCTACAAGGTAGCCAAGACCATCAACAGAAAGCATCTTTAAGTCATCTAATCTTTATACTATTGGAGATACACTACTCTCAGTACATTAAATAATAATTTGTTGCCACTAAAGTTGTGGGAGACTTTGAATTTTAGAACAACTTAAATTTTACAAGAATGCCAGGACTCTGGTTACATTTAAATCAAGGGTGACTATACATAGAAAGTATGATGGCTCTTGTGGTCACTGCCAGGGCAACTACAAAGTGAGAAGTTTCAATAAGCACATTAGCAGTTTTTTGCACAGAATGCTATAATAGCCCATTTGACTGATTTGGAGAGCAGTAGTTTAGGTGTCATTAGCATAGTGCAAATATTCTTCTCTTTAAGAATCAAACTTATTTTTCTCATCTTATATTTGCATTTCGGAATATAACAGGACAGAAAAAAAGGCCAAAATTCCAACCAATCAAATGCTTACATCTCTATGAACTAGACACTGTGATTCAGCCCCAGAAGTTCAAGACACTGATACTTGCAAAGTTCACTAGCAGGAAAATAAAATTCTGTTCAAAAAACAGACTGGTAATTCAGGACATTTAATTTTTTCTAGATATATTGAATTTGTTCAAAAACTAATTTTCTACCTAAAGCAGGCACAAGAGCAAAAAAACAAATCTAATAATGGAGTATTGGTTTAGAATACCAAACAATGAGATTAATGAAGTAATGCAGTGTATTAGAGGAAATTACATTAAATGAACTTTAAATAACAGAATTGATTACTTTAAGTTTTAAAGTAAAAAATAAATTATTTTTTTCAAAAAACTTTCTTCTTTTGCCTTTATAGATATTCATGAGAAGATGTCATTTTAAAGACTGAATCTGAGCTGGTGTCTTTGGGATTATCTATTAACCATTTTATTGACTAGGATTAACAATGACCTCCTTCAATTAAGTACAGTTATTTTTGTTTGAACTAATTTCTCCTGGATATTTTACCGTCACCAGCTTTGATCAGGAAGAGATAATGCATGTAATATATAATAAGTATAAATATTGTATTTCTTAGTGAAAATAAGTTCAAAGCATTATTTTCCCTTTTCCCTGAATTCCAACTCTCAAGCGAGACCGAGACGTTTTTAAACAAAATCATAGCCCTATGAATTAACATCTATTATTGTCTCCACCAAACAATGGTCTAATTTCTTAATCTATAAAATGGAGCTAGTAATATACACCCTTCAAAATGTCATCCAAATTATAGAGAGAACTAATAATGGATTTTGAAATAATTCTACTTTAAGAGAAAATGGTATGCTCTCCTATATTACTCATATAGATAGCAGAGACTCTTTTAATCAAACTCTAATTAATCAGCTATTTGAAATGTAAGAGCTTTTCTTCTAGAAAAGAAACTGATGCTCAAAACACACTATACACTTATGGCAAGTTACAGGTTGACCTTGTTTTAGCAGAGTGATTCTCAAAGTGTGGTCTAGGAAGATTTGGACATTCTTAACATCCTTTTAATTATCTATGTTGTTGCTGTTCAGTCATTAAATTGAGTCCAGCTCTTTGTGACCCCATAGACTGGATCACGCCAGGATTCTCTGTCTTCCACTATCTCTTGGCGTTTACTCACACTCATGTCCATTGAGTGGATGATGCTATTCAACCATCTCATCCTCTGCTGCCCCCTTCTCCTTTGGCCTTCAATCTTTCCCAACGTCAGTCTATTCCATTAACTTGGCTCTTCACATCTGGTGGTCAAAGTATTGGAACTTCAGCATCAGTCCTTCCAATGAATATTCAAGGTTGATTTCCTTCAGGATTGACTGGTTTGATCTCCTTGCAGTCCAAGAGGCTCTCAAGAGTCTTCTCCAGCACCACAGTCTGAAAGCATCATTTCTTCAGTGCTCAGCCTTCTTTACGGTCCAAATCTCACATCCATACATGATTACTGGAAAAATAGCTTTGACAGACTTTTGTCATCAAAGTGGTGTCTCTGCTTTTTAATATGCTGTCTAGGTTTGTCATACCTTTCCTTCCAAGGAGCAAGCATCATTTAATTTCTATGAGGTCAAACTATTTTCATAATTATGCTAAGACATCGGTGGACTTTTTTCATTGTGTTGACATTTATGCTGGTGTTACAAAAACAAAAGTGGTAAAACAGTGCCATAGAAAGAGTCATGCCACTTATGCCAGACCCTCCTAAGTAATCACCGTGTTCTTCACCATGTCAACTACAAATTGGCACTTGCTGTTGGCACTTGCTGTCTACTTCCACAAGGACTAAATCGTATGCTACTGCAGCTGCTGAGCTTCAAGACCCACTCAAAGGAGTTCAGGGTGGAGAGTAGACGTGAGGTACTCTGTGCTCTGGGAAAAACTGGAAGAACAGGTCTTCAGATAATAAATATTTTTAGGAGCTCATTTTATGAGCCAAATTCTTCTATCTCCTCATATCTAGAAAAGCACTAAAATCCTTCATAATGACTAATGTTCCTTGTGTCTATCAGAAACCTTTTGCAAAAAAAAAAAAAAAAAAAAAGTGCTTGATTGCATGTACTGTCCCTTCACCAAAATCACATATTTACTGATCTTCCCCCCTGCTCTGTGGTAGGCAGTTTCTCAGAGTTATCTGAGATGCTGTCGACTGGGCCATAGTCCTCATTTTGCCCCAAATAAAGCATCACTTGCAACTCTCACATTGTGCTTTTTTTTTTTTAACTCAGCAACCAAATACACACTAACAAAAAACTATGGCAGTAATACACAAGAATATCCTTGATGAAAGCATGAAAAATATTAACTGTATGAAATATAAACACTTTTGTAAATTTTATTTTATTTAATATTTTGTGTTATAAAATAGGGACCACTTTGTAAAAAAAAAAAAAAAGTAAGTGGTTGTCTATAGGAAAAGCACTTGTATGACTGTTTGTAAGCTGAATTGGTGCTTTTTCACATAGCACCATTTTTACCTGAAAAAGCATCTGATGGGGGAACTTTGCATATTGACAGGTACTTGTGGACTTTTCTCCAGAAAGGAACAAAATCAACCTGTAGTCATTAGGAAAAGAGTAGACTTTTTTAAAACCAATGATACAATTTGATATTTCAACTTAAAATAAGAATTTTAGAAGACCTGTATCTGCCATATGAGATTGACAACTTCTCACAAATTACAAGTTTATCTGATAAGATCTGTAGGATTTTAAACAAATGCAATTTTTGATACAGTGAGTTGAATCAACATTTGGATGTCCTCCATAACTCAGTGAATCAATATGATGAATTCATGTTGGTACAGATCTTTTCAGGAGTAAAAGATCTAGTCAATGTATTTTAATGTAATATAGTGAGAAAAGTTCATTGATAGGAACTCAGATTTTACAATAAAAGTAATGTTTAAGAAACTGTCCCTTGGTGTATTTTATCAGAGCATGAGGAATGATATCCAAAATAATATTAACAGACTTTCCAAGTACTACTACCATGTCTAAATATATATCCATTTGTGTGACTTTCTTTTTTGTTTGTTTCATTTTGTTTTTTGTTTGTTTGTTTGTTTTAACATACCTCAACCTTAGTAGCACATCACAGCAGATTGAAAATCCAGCTGTCTTCTATTAAACAAGTCCTTCAAGATTTGAGATTTGCAAAAGAAAAAAAAAAAAGGAAAAATAATAAGAGAATGCTCCTCTTCTTACTAGTTATTTTTGTTTTAAATACAACTACCTTTCATAACAGCTCATCTGGCAAAGAATCTGCCTGCAATGCGGGAGACCTCGCTTCAGCTCCTGGGTTGTGAAGATTCCCTGGAGAAGGGTTGGCTATCCACTCCAGTATTCTTGCCTGGAGAATTCCATGGACAGAGGAGCCTGGCGGGCTACAGTCTATAGGGTTGCAAAGAGGGGCACATGACTGAGCGACTTTCACTGTCACTTATTATTTAAATAAATATTTTAAAAGTTCTTAGCAATAATGCCAAATATGAATAGTTTTGGTAGATATAACCACACAAATGAATCTTGAGGCCAAAATGTATGAAAACTGTGATTCAAGTACATTATGTACTTTTATTCCCTTCGAAAGAGGACTAATGAATTTCTAAACTACCTGATGTCTATTATTTTAATTAAATAATTAAAAAAACATATTCACAATGTTTATGTGGCAAGAGTTTTAATTTCTGTTGTTTCTTTGAAAACTAAATTAAAAGTAAATACATTTTTAAAAGAAAAGCTTATAGATCAGATGTGGTTGAGGAAGTGTAAAATAATGGGGGGAAATAGTATAAAAATCTGGAAGGATTCTGTCTTCAGTTTGTAATCTCTTAAATTCTTACTACCTCTTTTATAAAACTCAAATTAATAATCTTATATACACTAAAATTCATATTATGCAAGAAAACAAAGTGGAACTGGAGTTAGCAGAACCACACTACTAGAAATGTGCACTGGAAAGATCTTTATCTATAATAAAAGTAAACTGGCTCATGCTGATCCTATGTATTTTAACTAACAAGGTACTCAAAGTAATTATCCATTGCTTTTAGTGACACCATATTTTGACAAATTTTGAAAATAATTGATTAAATACTAGTCATGCTAGCAGTTGTATTGACCCCTCAGTTTTGTGACAGTTCACAAAAAAGAGGATTAGAAATTAATAATCTTCCATAGCATTTCTTGTAATTAATATAGCATAAATAATAATCTAATTATTTGATATTTAAATTTACCTCTGAGAGATTATTTACATAAAATAAACCCATTCAACTATGTGTTGTTGATAATTACTCCCAGATACAATCATCCCAAGCTTGAAATAGAACATATCTATTATCTCAGAAGAATTCTTTATGTATAAAATCCTCTTAATCCTTACCAAATAGAAAATCAGCATAATAATTTCTTTTGATATAGGTTCTGTTCAATTCAGTTCAGTTGCTCAGTCGTGTCCAACTATTTGCACCCCCATGGACTGCCTTTCCATCACCAACTCCCAAAGCTTGCTCAAACCCATGTCCATTGAGTCGATGATGCCATCCATCCATCTCATCCTCTGTCGTCCCCTTCTCCTCCTGCCTCAATCTTTCCCAGCATCAGGGTCTTTTCCAATGAGTCAGTTCTTCCCATCAGGTGGCCAAAGTATTGGAGTTTCAGTTTCAGCTCAGTGTTTCCAATGACTATTCAGGACTGATTTCCCTTAGGATTGAATGGTTGGATCTCCTTGCAGTCCAAGGGACTCTCAAGAGTCTTCTCTACAGCCACAGTTCAAAAGCATCAATTCTTCGGCACTCAGCTTTCTTTTTAGTCCAACTCTCACATCCATACATGACTACTGGAAACACCATAGCTTTGACTAGACAGACCTTTGTTGGCAAAGTAATGTCTCTGCTTTTTAATATGCTGTCCAGGTTGGTCATAACTTTTCTCTCAAGGAGCATGTGTCTTTTAATTTCATGGCTGCAGTCACCATCTGCAGTGATTTTGGAGACCCCAGAATAAATTCTCTCACTGTTTCCATTGTTTCCCCATCCATTTGCCATGAAGATATGGGACCAGATACCATAATCTTAGTTTTCTGAGTGTTGAGCTTTAAGCCAACTTTTTCACTCTCCTCTTTCACTTTCATCAAGAGGCTCTTTAGTTCTTTGCTTTCTTCTGTAAGTGTGGTATCATCTGCATATCTGAAGTTATTTGATATTTCTCCTGGCAGTCTTGACATAGATTAGTTTCCCTTAGACTGAATTTCATATAAATGTAATGATACATTATTCTAGTATAAGCATTTTATTATAAGGGATAGTAAAGGATACAAATGAACAGTGAAATGAAGAGGTACACAGAAGAGGTCTAGAAGGATTCCAAGCACAGAATTATTGGTCCTTATGCAGCTGGGGTGTGCTACTCTCTCAGCCTCAAACCAGAAATTCTCCAAATTTTGTAGTTTATATATTTTTATGGAGGCTTTATTACATAGGCATGATTGATTATTAACTACCTCCAGCTCCTTTCATCCTTCCAGAGGCTAGGAGGTGGGGCTGGAAGTTCCAAACTTCTAATCATAGCTCGGTCTTTGTCATGACCAGCCCCTCCCCAACACCAAAAGGCCACCCAGAGTTGTCTCATTATAATAAAAGATGCTCCTGTTACCTAGAAGATTGCAAGGGATTTGGGAGCTCTGTCTAAGACACTGCTATCATTCCCATCGCTCAGGATATTACAAGGGTTTTAGGAGGTTTATTTCAAGAATCCAGGTAAAAGACCAATGTTACACAGAAGAAATATACCTAGCACCGCTTTCACTCATGAAATTACAAGGGTTTTAGAAGCACTGTCAGGAATAGAGATAATACGTATGAAATATATATATGTCTTACCATGTCTAAGCACTAATGTGGGTTATATTATGTTATAGATCAATTTAGGAAGAATTATATCTTAATAAAGAATCATCACTTTATCAAAAACATTATCTACATCTGTTGAGGAGATCATGTACTGTTTCTCCTTTATATTGTGAAATATTAAATTACATGGATTGATATTTGAATTTAAACTCAATTCTGCATATCAGGGATACACCCCTCTTGGTCATGAAATATTAATTTTTGGAAATAGATGAATCGATTTTCAGAAGAATTTTGTATCTATTTCTTGAAGAATATTGGTGTTTGAGTTTCTTTTATATTACTTCAGCAGTTTTGTTATCAAGGTTGCAGCTGTAGAATATTCTTTGTTATTTCAAGTATTTGAATTTTCTGAATCTTGTTTTATGGCTCACAGTTTGATCTACTCTGTTAAATGTTCTATACGCACTTGAAAAGGTAATTTGTTGTGCCATTTAAAGCTATCAATTAAGTCAAGTTAGTTGGTAGAGCTTTTCAAGTTATTGTATAGTCTTTTATTTATAAGTTATTTGTAGTTGCTATTCATTCTGTCAGTCACTGCACCCAACCTGTTAAAACTGCCAACAGTAGTTATGTTATTTCTTCTTTGAAGTTTCCATTTTGCTTCATGTATTTTGCAGCTTTGTTATTAGGTACATGCACATTTAAAATTGCTAAATATTCTTTTGTAAATTGATTATTTTAGAATTATGAAATGTTTTGCTTTATCATTATCTTTCTTTTTTGTCATTATTTTGTGGTATATATATATTATTATATATATGTTTATATATATATATATATATATATATATATATATATATATATATTCTTTGGTCTTCCCAGGTGGCTCAAATGGTAAAGAGTTTGCCTGCTAATGCAGGAGATGCTGGAGATATGAGTTCAGTTCTGGGGTCAGGGGTCAGAAAGATCCTCTGGAAGAGGAAATAGCAACCCACTCCACTATTCTTTCTTGGAAAATACCATGAACAGAGTAGCCTGGTGGGCTAAAATCCATGGGGTCACAAAGAGTCAGTCACGACTGAGTGACTAGACATATATTCTTTATTTCATATGCTCTTGTGTTCTTTTTACTTGACATCATCGATAGTTAGATGAAGGAACAAGTGGGGTTTTAATTAAATCAAAGATTTTCCCAGGTGACTCAGTGGTAAAGAATCTGCCTGCAATGCAGGAGACTCAGATTCAATCTCTAGGTCCAGAAGATCTCCTGGAGAAGGAAATGACAATACATTCCAATATTTTTGCCTAGGAAATTCCGTCGACAGAGGAGCCTGGGCTCCAGTCAATGGATCACAAAAGAACCAGACTTGGCTTAGCAACTAAACAATAACAACAACAAGTATTATTGTTAGATAAGCACCTTTTGTAGATGTCTGAGGGCCAAGAAAGCATTCACCTCTGATTTGAAAATATTATTATTGATGTATGCAACTGCCTATAAACAGTTAAAATTTTTGTATCTTGCATTAAATAAACTTATGTTCTTTGTCATCATTTGATGCATTGTTCTATCAATAACTACATGGTGACATTTAAGGTTTACCTTTTTAGTTCATTGTTAGAATAATTATTTTGCTAAGCATTTTTGGTACTACTACTAGTTCACTTAAACCAAAGCTTTTTTTTTCCTATTTTATTCTTTGTTAGTTTTTTTCTTTCTTGATTTTAAACATTAATAGTAATTACGTTACATTTTTTAAAAGGCAATATCCTGTGTTTTCTGCATTTCCTAATCTGCTGAGCTCCAATAAGAGCTTTGATAACTTTTGCTTAATCAGACTTTCCAAGGAATTTTTTAAGTCTCTAATTAACTCTACTTAAGAACTTGCTGTAATATTTAGAGTTGTTTCTGTACTCCTGTACTGATTAAAGGTCAATCTAATATTTGCTCCTAGAGTTGATTTTAGAAAATATATTATCAATAATAGAAACCAAAGATCATTTTTATAATCAGTGAGTATGTGGGATACCAGTAGTCACTGGTATTGAGTAGATAGTAACTTACATGTATGATTGTTTAGAATGGTATGTCTTTTGAAGACAAGGTTTGAGAGACCAGGGTGCTAACCCAACAGAATTTTACATTAGAATTAGACTAAATGATAGCAGACTGAATTCCTGCCTCTGACTTCTCCAGAGATATTATAGCTATAAAATAATTTCAGAGCTTAAAAGTCTTGGCTCCATCCTCATCAGAGAAAACTACTCTAATCGTTTATCCTATAGGAAAAGTATCAAACATTTTTAACCCTGAAACAAAATTCTTTTGCTTAAATTAAAACAGAATGTAAATTTATAATTTCATTAAGAGTGATATTGTGAGTTATTGTGAGCTGATAAGTTCAATAAAGAAGAGTGAAATCCAGGTCATTGTAATAGGAATATTTGAATGAATTAAGATGAACAAAAAATATAAAATTCTTTGAGACTCCCTTGCTAGGTGGGCAGCAGCCTTTTCATATATCTGGCAGGCTGCATGGTTATAGAGATTACAATGTTTTCATCTGAGAGACAATAATGTTTTCACCTGAGCATTCTTCAAGAGGATAGTGTTCTTCACAAGATCACAGCCAAATCCAGACTCATAGCTAGACATCAAAAATCAGCATTCCCTATGCAGATGAGAAATATGGATTAGGAGAATATAGCATGGACATGGAAAGAATTGAAAGAATCTATTATCAATCTTTAATCTATCTATCTATCTATCTATCTATCTATCTATCTATCTCTCTCTCTTTGTCTCAACCTGGGACTAGTTTTAGAAATTGAATGAATTAATTTTGAGGCTTTAAATCAAGAATTAAGGGGCATCATGTTAGATTGGACCAAATTAATCAACATAGATGTATTTATCAGATAATGTGAAATCAGTATGTTAGCTTGAGAGCTGTCAATGGCTTTAGTAATTTACTTGTTGGTTGACTATAAACTGGATTTAGTGGAAATTGCTAACAAATTCTGCTGTGTCTAATCTGCTGTTAAATACACCCGATAAGTTCTGGTTTTCACATATTATACTTTTCCATGTCTTGAATTCCTGTTTAATTTGATTTTTATAGACTGCAGGTCTCTTGTGAAATTCTTCAATTAGCATCACTTTTCTCCTTTCTTGAACATAATAATCAAAAATGTTTAAAGCTCTTGTCAATCACTTTCAATATCTGGACTATCTCGAGGACAATTTCTATTTTCCCTTTTGTTTTGATTTTTTTTCCCACTAATGTCTTTTTAAAAAATCATAATACTTTTTAAAGGAATTCCAGATGTTAGGTGTGAAAAGTGTAGTGATTCAAGATGATTTCACTTCCTCTAAAATGAATTCACCTTACTGACCACTAGCAAAATGGAGAGGAGGAAAATTCAAGGAGGTGCTGAGCTGAGCCGGGCTAGGGTACAGTACTGGTGAGGCTCAGCTTGCTCAGTTTGTCTGTACATTACTCCAGCACTCTAGGGTTTTCAGCTAGCAGTTCAATGTATATTGAAGGGTTTTCCTCTCCATTGGATCCTCAACTCTAAATCAGTCAATTTTGTTTACTTTGGATAAATATTCTAAACTGGAAACCTATCAAATACTTGAAACTGCTCCCAATAAACTTGAAAAATTCTCCAATTTGCCTCCTCATTCATTCCTTTTACTGGGATTTTCTTCTAGTTTTGCACCTGATTTCTCAGAATTGTATCCATGCCCCGAATCAACAAGTATTCTCAGGATAGAGGGTGTAGAAGGTGACGCAGTCTGCTCAACCTTCTGAGACCCTGAGCTTCTCCCATCACCTGTGTCTTAAGCCATTTAGTTATCTCCGAAACTTTCCACTGCTTGAAAGTAGATAATTTGTGTATTTTTAAAAATACAGTTTTTAGCTGTTCTATGAGGAAGCCCTTATCTGCTGGCTCACATTTTCTAACTGAAAATGGAATTTGCAACTGTTTCTTTACTTTGAATATAGCTAAAGGGAATTGTTAGTGGGATAAAAATAAATTAGCATCAAACAGATGATTATAGTCATCTTTATTCTAACTTTATGCCCTTTTTTGTAAGGAGAAGGTGAGCACATCTAAGTTTAAGAGAGAGTTGCATCATGTTTGACTAAAACATGGTATGGTTCTTGTGTCATTCAAGAATTACTCACAGCTGGAAGAATGTGACTACTGATGACTATAGGAGAGAACAACTCTGCTGCTTTTCCCCCCATTATAATTAATTTACTCCTGTTTGTTCATAAATATCACAGGTACTCGAAACTTGAAAATGCTTTTCCAAGACTTTGTAGCCAGAAAACTCAAATTTAGGTTATCCTAAAGAGAGGCAAAAGAGGTATACTCCCAGAATGAGGTAAGTAGAAGAGAACAAAATTATTTATTGTGCAGGTGTATACACTTCATGGGATGGCCGACATGTTTTGATAAACGTATTTGGGTGTCCTCTTGAAAACCACATGACTTGGTTCCATAGTAACAGGGATAACTGGTGGAAGTTTATTGGATTTATTTTATTAGTTTGCTAGGGCTGCCGTAATAGAATAACACAAGCAGAATGACTTAAACAACAGAAGTTTATTTCCTCACAGTTCTGGAGGCCAGAAGTCCAAGATCAAGGTGTTGGCAAGGCAGGTTTCTTCTCAGGTTTTTCCCCTTGGCTTACCGAAGGCCACATTCTTTTTTTTTTTTTTTTTTTAGTTTTCTGAATGTTGAGTTTTATTTTTTTTTTTCCATTTATTTTTATTAGTTGGAGGCTAATTACTTTACAATGTTGTAGTGGTTTTTGCCATACATTGACATGAATCAGCCATGGATTTACATGTGTTCCCCATCCCGATCCCCCCCTCCCACCTCCCTTTCTACCCAATCCCTCTGGGTCTTCCCAGTGCACCAGGCCCGAGTACTTGTCTCATGCATCCAACCTGGGCTGGTGATCTGTTTCACCCTAGATAATATACATGTTTCGATGCTGTTCTCTTGAAACATCCCACCCTCGCCTTCTCCCACAGAGTCCAAAAGTCTGTTCTGTACATCTGTGTCTCTTTTTCTGTTTTGCATATAGGGTTATCGTTACCATCTTTCTAAATTCCATATATATGTGTTAGTGTACTGTAATGGTCTTTATCTTTCTGGCTTACTTCACTCTGTATAATGGGCTCCAGTTTCATCCATCTCATTAGAACTGATTCAAATGAATTCTTTTTAATGACTGAGTAATATTCCATGGTGTATATGTACCACAGCTTCCTTATCCATTCATCTGCTGATGGGCATTTAGGTTGCTTTAATGTCCTGGCTATTATAAACAGTGCTGCGATGAATATTGGGGTGCATGTGTCTCTTTCAGATCTAGGTTCCTTGGTGTGTATGCCCAGAAGTGGGATTGCTGGGTCATATGGCAGTTCTATTTCCAGTTTTTTAAGAAATCTCCACACTGCTTTCCATAGTGGCTATACTAGTTTGTATTCCCACCAACAGTGTAAGAGGGTTCCCTTTTCTTCACACCCTCTCCAGCATGTATTGCTTGTAGACTTTTGGATAGCAGCCATCCTGACTGGCGTGTAATGGTACCTCATTGTGGTTTTGATTTGCATTTCTCTGATAGTGAGTGATGTTGAGCATCTTTTCTTTTTCTTTTTCTTTTTCTTTTTTTTATTTTTCAGTGGATTTTGTCATACATTGATATGAATCAGCCATAGAGTTACACGAATTCCCCATTCCGGTCTCCCATCCCACCTCCCTCTCCACCCGATTCCTCTGGATCTTCCCAGCCCAACAGGCCCGAGCACTTGACTCATGCCTCCCACCTGGGCTGGTGGTCTGTTTCGCCACAGATAATATACATGCTGTTCTTTCGAAACATCCCACCCTCCCCTTCTCCCACAGAATTCAAAAGTCTGTTCTGTACTTCTGCGTCTCTTCTTCTGCCCTGCATATAGGGCCATTGTTACCATCTTTCTAAATTCCGTATATATGTGTTAGTATACTGTAATGTTCTTTATCTTTCTGGCTCACCTCACTCTGTATAATGGGCTCCAGTTTCATCCATCTCATTAGAACTGATTCAAATGAATTCTTTTTAACGGCTGAGTAATATTCCATGGTGTATATGTACCACCGCTTCCTTATCCATTCATCTGCTGATGGGCATCTAGGTTGCTTCCATGTCCTGGCTATTATAAACAGTGCTGCGATGAACATTGGGGTGCACGTGTCTCTTTCAGATCTGGATTCCTCAGTGTGTATGCCCAGAAGTGGTATTGCTGGGTCATATGGCAGTTCTATTTCCAGTTTTTTAAGAAATCTCCACACTGTTTTCCATAGTGGCTGTACTAGTTTGCATTCCCACCAACAGTGTAAGAGGGTTCCCTTTTTTCCACACCCTCTCCAGCATTTATTGCTTATAGACTTTTGGATAGCAGCCATCCTGACTGGTGTGTAATGGTACCTCATTGTGGTTTTGATTTGCATTTCTCTGATAATGAGTGATGTGGAGCATCTTTTCATGTGTTTGTTAGCCATCTGTATGTCTTCTTTGGAGAAATGTCTGTTTAGTTCTTTGGCCCACTTTTTGATTGGGTCATTTATTTTTCTGGAATTGAGCTTCAGGAGTTGCTTGTATATTTTTGAGATTAATCCTTTGTCTGTTTCCTCATTTGCTATTATTTTCTCCCAATCTGAGGGCTGTCTTTTCACCTTACTTATAGTTTCCTTTGTTGTGCAAAAGCTTTTAAGTTTCATTAGGTCCCATTTGTTTATTTTTGCTTTTATTTCCAATATTCTGGAAGGTGGGTCATAGAAGATCTTGCTGTGATTTATGTCAGAGAGTGTTTTGCCTATGTTCTCCTCTAGGAGTTTTATAGTTTCTGGTCTTACATTTAGATCTTTAATCCATTTTGAGTTTATTTTTATGTATGGTGTTAGAAAGTGTTCTAGTTTCATTCTTTTGCAAGGGGTTGACCAGTTTTCCCAGCACCACTTGTTAAAGAGATTGTCTTTTTTCCATTGTATATCCTTGCCTCCTTTGTCAAAGATAAGGTGTCTATAGGTTCGTGGATTTATCTCTGGGCTTTCAATTCTGTTCCATTGATCTATATTTCTGTCTTTGTGCCAGTACCATACTGTCTTGATGACTGTGGCTTTGTAGTAGAGTCTGAAGTCAGGCAGGTTGATTCCTCCAGTTCCATTCTTCTTTCTCAAGATTACTTTGGCTATTCGAGGTTTTTTGTATTGCCATACAAATTGTGAAATTATTTGTTCTAGTTCTGTGAAAAATACTGTTGGTGGCTTGATAGGGATTGCATTGAATCTATAGATTGCTTTGGGTAGAATAGCCATTTTGACAATATTGATTCTTCCTATCCATGAACAC
Source organism: Muntiacus reevesi (assembly GCF_963930625.1). Lineage (NCBI taxonomy): Eukaryota > Metazoa > Chordata > Mammalia > Artiodactyla > Cervidae > Muntiacus > Muntiacus reevesi. The sequence continues at coordinate 23,264,475 of NC_089257.1, read as the reverse complement.
GGTATGTTTCTCCATCTGTTTGTGTCCTCTTTGATTTGTTTCATCAGTGTTTTATAGTTTTCTGTGTATAGGTCTTTTGTTTCTTTAGGTAGATATACTCATAAGTATTTTATTCTTTTTGTTGCAATGGTGAATGGTATTGTTTCCTTAATTTCTCTTTCTGTTTTTTCATTGTTAGTATATAGGAATGCAAGGGATTTCTGTGTGTTAATTTTATATCCTGCAACTTTACTATATTCATTGATTAGCTCTAGTAATTTTCTGGAAGAGTCTTTAGGGTTTTCTATGTAGAGGATCATGTCATCTGCAAACAGCGAGAGTTTCACTTCTTCTTTTCCTATCTGGATTCCTTTTACGTCTTTTTCTGCTCTGATTAGATCTCAATTACAGGAAAAAAATTGTTAAAAATTCAAACATATGGAGGCTAAATAACACGCTTCTGAATAACCAACAAATCATAGAAGAAATCAAAAAAGAAATCAAAATATGTATAGAAACGAATGAAAATGAAAGCACAACAACCCAAAACCTATGGGACACTGTAAAAGCAGTGCTAAGGGGAAGGTTCATAGTGTTACAGGCTTACATCAAGAAACAAGAAAAAAGCCAAATAAATAACCTAACTCTACACCTAAAGCAATTAGAGAAGGAAGAAATGAAGAACCCCAGGGTTAGCAGAAGGAAAGAAATCTTAAAAATTAGGGCAGAAATAAATGCAAAAGAAACTAAAGAGACCATAGCAAAAATCAACAAAGCTTAAAGCTGGTTTTTTGAAAAAATAAACAAAATTGACAAACCATTATCAAGACTCATTAAGAAACAAAGAGAGAAGAACCAAATTAACAAAATTAGAAATGAAAATGGAGAGATCACAACAGACAACACTGAAATCCAAAGGATCATAAGAGACTACTACCAGCAGCTCTATGCCAATAAAATGGACAACTTGGATGAAATGGACAAATTCTTAGAAAAGTATAACTTTCCAAAACTGAACCAGGAAGAAATAGAAGATCTTATCAGAACCATCACAAGCAAGGAAATCGAAACTGTAATCAAAAATCTTCCAGCAAACAAAAGCCCAGGACCAGATGGCTTCACAGCTGAATTCTACCAAAAATTTAGAGAAGAGCTAACACCTATCTCACTCAAACTCTTCCAGAAGATTGCAGATGAAGGTAAACTTCCAAACTCATTCTATGAGGCCACCATCACACTAATTCCAAAACCAGACAAAGATGCCACAAAAAAAGAAAACTACAGGCCAATATCACTGATGAACATAGACGCAAAAATCCTTAACAAAATTCTAGCAAACAGAATCCAACAACATATTAAAAAAATCATACACCATGACCAAGTGGGCTTTATCCCAGGAATGCAAGGATTCTTTAATATCCGCAAATCAATCAACGTAATACACCACATTAACAAATTGGAAGATAAAAACCATATGATTATCTCAATAGATGCAGAGAAAGCCTTTGACAAAATTCAACACTCATGATTAAACCTCTCCAGAAAGCAGGAATAGAAGGAACATACCTCAACATAATAAAAGCTATATATGACAAACCCACAGCAAGCATCACCCTCAATGGTGAAAAATTGAAAGCATTTCCTCTGAAATCAGGAACAAGACAAGGATGCCCACTCTCACCACTACTATTCAACATAGTGTTGGAAGTTTTGGCCAAGGCCACATTCTTGTTGTGTCTTCACTTGATTTTTCCTCTGTGCATACACATCCTTGGCATCTCTCTCTGTATGTCTAGATTTTCTCTTATTATAAGGACACCAGTCAAGTCATGTTAGGGTCCACCCTAATTTTAACTTAATCACATCTTTTTTGGCTCTCTCCAAGTACAACCATAGAGTCACATTCTGGGGTACTGTAGGTTAGAGATCAATGTATGATTTGGGGTGGGTACAACTCAGCTAGTAACTTTGGATTTCTGATCATCAAAATGCTACCAGAAGCTTGAGCATGCATCCTCAGTTGCTCAGCCGTGTCCAACTCTTTCACTGCCCCGTGGACAGTAGCCCACCAGGCTCCCCTGTCCATGGAATTCTCCAGGCAAGAATACTGGAGTGAATTGCCATTTCCTTCTCCAGGGGATCGTCCCAATCCAAGGATCAAATCTGCATCTATCTCCTGCATCTCCTACCTTGGCAGGGGGATTTTTTTTTTTTTAAACCACTGTGCTACCTAGCAAGCCCCACCAGAAGCTTTACCCAAAGCTTTTCAACACTTGTGTAAACCTCTCTTTCTTTTATTAACTGGTTTCTATTTGAGATACTTTGATTGATTTTTGGCTTAACTTTGGCTGGTAAAGAATCAAATATGTTTTTATTTTGAAGCAAGGAATCAATGAACTATGCACTTCAGGAACAATCTTGAAAAGCCTTGGCAAACATTTTTCAATGGACTAGATAGTAAATCTTTTAAGTTTTATGGACCAAGAGAAAAAAAATGTAAAATATTACTTAGATATTTATATAGCCATTTCAAATGAACAATTTAACCATATAAAGCACATTCTTAGTTCGTGGGTCTTATTTGGCCCCTGAGCCATAGTTTGCTAGTTCTTGATTTAAATTATTTGTTGGTTTCTATATGGAAAATTATGAGGCACAAGAAGAAAAAAAATCACAAAAGCTATTGTGACAGCACTTCATGAACCAAACCCAGATCAGCTCTATCATGCTGCTTCTTCATTTTAGGTCTGGCATCTACAGGATGTTATTCTCCATAGTACAACCCGCTGTGCAGTGTGACTTTACCATTGCGGGACAGGATGTGAATTTGATGAATGAAACATATATGCTATAAAAACACATGAATACATTCCTACTGGAATTCGACTTAGACAATTTTTATAAGAAAGAAGTCACTTTAAATGTCTATGTTATCTCAAACATACATACTTTCAGTCCCCCAGCCTAGTCTTCAAGTTGGAATACTATGATAATATTGAAATTATTATTTTAGCTTAAATATGTTTAGTGATGATTTTATATAATTCCTCAGATAATTTTAAAGTATGTATTTTTGGACATTATAAAATACTCATAATAGAATGTATTATATACACATGAATGGAAAGACATGAACTTGTATCAATGCTGATCTATATGGGTTAGCTATTTGGACCAAAAAAATCAAAATCATGCAACAGGTAAAAGCCATCTTTATTTCTATTTCTGCTCACTATAAAAAGGAAAGATAAGACATTTCCACTGCGATTTTTGTGGCTATGTTTTCAAATGTGAACAAATATGGTCAATATGAAAAATAATGTTCTAAAATAATTCTTTCTAACAATTGCTCTTCATTTCACATTTATAAGTTAAAGTTCTTGGAACCAATAAAGCAAAAATGTATAAGTATTTGAGGATTATCTTTTGCTCTTCATTATAGAAAGATTCTGAGAAAAACTCTATATAGACAAACTTTTGAATTTGTATAGATTTAACTTAAACTGTGTTTTATTTATTAATTATTATTCTTAAACTTATCTAGCAACCATACTCCAATTAAAAAAAAAGTATAATTATATATTTCCAGAAATACACATCCTTAATTTAAGACAATCAAAAAAAAGATATAGCAGCTTGTTGGATGTTTTGTCTCCACAAAATGAGTTATAATAGCCACTATTTTCCTAATTAATTTTCTAGTCGAGACTTTTACTCTCTGGCTTCAAGTTCTGCCTTTCAGCCAAGCTAAATTAAATAATAGGGGATTATAATATTTTATATCATATTAATGTGTGGGATATAATCAGGAAGATAGATACTAATGTAAAATGTTGAGATAAATTATTACATGAATTAAAATCTTACTTTAAAGAAATTTAAGATCTTAAAGAAAAGATCTTGTGAAAACATAATAGGTCTCATCATTTGTCTTTTTTATTGCTGTTTTCTTCACTACATTATCTCCTCATAAGTTCTTTATAAAATCCTAACAAATTAGATTTAAAAGACCTTTTGAATATGTAGATCATTTTGTCAATTTTCTATCTTTAAAAGTAGACATAATGAACAATTTTTGTGTTTTTTTTTAATGTATTATTCTTAAAGACTTTAAAGAAAAGTCTGATTCCTCATATTGGAAAGTTATATTCTCTTACACTTTGAAAAAAAAATTGGATAAATTTTGTTCTACTTTTTAAAAACTAGCAAGCAATAGATATATAAACTGACAGAGACTAGAGAACTAGAGATATTATGTTTTCTGTATGGAATACACTGCTTATTCATAATTTACTTGGGCATGTTCCTTAAGTTCTCTAAGATTCAGTTTTATTTTGTTTTTAAAATTAGAGTATGATGACTACCATACTGATTTTTAAAATTAAACATTCTGTGAGATTAGATATATGTATGTATGTATGTATTACACATTTTGGGAATAGGTCTTTTTTTTTTTTTTAGTATATAAAAAGTGTTCCTTGGAGATTGACCATGTCCTGTGATTGTTTTTGTTTCAACCATTTACAGGAATGGATGCTTGATAGTTGGAGAAAAGATAAAGAGTCAGACAATCAGAAGATAAAAATGTATATACTTAGTACTTCAGTACAGAAAACTGTTAAGTGAACATCATTTGAGAAAGGGTAATGGACCTACTTTATAATATAAATGGATATTTCAAAATTAAGTAAAAGACAAAGTTTTTAGATGTAATGCTTTTCTTTGACATCAACTTAGATTAGATGTTTAAGGTACTTTTATTAAAAAAGAAACTCATTCATCTATGCTTCTAATAGGGTAACTTACCACACCTCTCAGTAATTCCTTGTCTAAGAAAAAAATATATAAAAGCTAAAATAATCAGAAAAAAAGTATATTATTCACAGTTTCTGTAACTGAACAAGGAGAATATGTAGAAATCCAAAAAGATTTGCATATACATTTATAAGTAGTTTGTTAACGTAGCTGAATACAAAAGCAGTGAAAAAAGCAAGAGAATGTCTATGTAATAGCAACAAACAAATAAAAATAATAATATATAAAATATCACTATAAAAGCACCAAAATATATCATATAAGTAGGAATAAGTCTAACAAACATTGTATAAGACTTCTAGATGTGCAAATGAAAACTACTGATACTATTTAGAATAAAAGATATAGAGGTGACAGATAAATTGATAGATATTTGATAGATAGAAAGTGATAGCTAACAGATATTCCATGCACTTGGGTTGGAAGATTGAGTATTATAAGCATTTTGCATTTTTTTAACTTGCTTTATAGATTAAATGCTATTCTCATAATTTTCAGCACTTAGTTTTTAATTTGTAAAGTTGAGTTCATTCCAAAAAATACACTGAAATGTGTAGAGTTCTAAGAATAGCCAAGAAATCTTTCAAGAAAGACATCATTGGAATATTTGTTGTCCTAGTTAACAGGAGTTATTTCAAACTATAATTAAAAGAGTGTAATGTTGCTGCTAAGTTAGACAAATACACATATAGAACAGAACAGAAACAGTTTATTCATTAATAAATTAACATATACATAGATATTTAATATAATATGTCAATACAGAACATAGTGCACCATACTGAAATAAACCAATTAAGCTGCTGTGTAGATACCTATATATTAAAAATAGAGAACAACCTGGCCCCTACCACACACAGAAATCAAGCCCAGATTGATTTTAAATCCAAAACTAAAAGAAAATCCAAACTCTAAACAATTGTATAGGAAACTTTGCAAAATCTTAAAGTATGGAAAGTATTTAATAAAACAAAGCACTGTTTATACGGGAAAGGATTGATAAATAAAGCTCTATTAAATATAAAAAATCCTGTCATTCACCAGAAACATTAAGCAAAACTAAGAAGAACATTTGAGCTACATTGTAGAAATTTGTTCTTATCCTTTAGAGATGCATGGTGGCATTTTTACAAATAAAAAGATATTTGATATCTTGGAATCTTGACTTTACTTTCAAATAATCCAATATGGTAAAAGTAAAGCTAGGTGGTCCATGGAGTAATCATTCTTAAAACTGAATGATGGTATCTATGGATTCATTATAGTTTTCTCACAAATTATCTCTCTAATGTTTAAAAGTTTTCAAAATAAGATATTTAAATCAACAGAGTATGAAAAACCACTAGCCACACAGATAATAGAAATGGACTCATGTTCTGAATTGGTAAAGAACCCCTGTAAATCAGCAAAGCAAAAAGACAACATCTAGAGAAAGAACTAAGACTTGAGCAAACACTTCACAAAAGCAGACATTCAATTTCCAAAAGACATTGGAAAGGAGATCAACATCAATAATTATAAAGAAAATGTCAATTAAAATTACAGTGATAGACACATTCTGGCATAGCCACCAGAATGGCTGTTTTTAAAAATATTGACATGCGGTGCTGGCAAGAAGGCAGCACAAACAGGACAGTCACATGTTAACTGAAGTATAAATTATTACAGACAGTCTTTGGGATCCCAGACAGGTTTCCCAGGCCCTAAATCCAGAAAGGTGCTATGATCATATTGACAAATGGCACCGGGATTTTCTACCACTAAAATAATCCCAGTGGGGATGGGGGACTGTTACCAAACTCAATAAACTTCAATATTTTAATTCAGCTTTAAACAACACTAAAAAGATTAAAAATGTGAAAGGATCTGAAGGGCTAAAAAAATGACCCTGACCATAAATTTCACTGGAGATCTGAGCAACAGTAACACCCGGTAGCGCAGTCCCCATCTAAAGGAGTTCTTTGGCATGGGTAACCCACGTGCTGACCGTGAAAGTTACTGCAAGTCACTGGTGGAAACTCTTCAACAATTAATGTGTGGGATGGTAGAGTTCAGAAAGGATTCAAGAATTGCAGAATTATCCAGTAATTAGAAGGAAATTTTACTGTTTCAATTGGGCAAATAGAGAGAAGTGGTTCAGAGAAAAGTTTAAGAGCATACAAACAGACAAGAAGAGAAGTAACCCTGGCTTTGACAAACAGTGGCGCACAGATATCGTCACCTCTACTCTATTTTCTTTAAAATGCAAAGACCAGCAGACACTAGAATAGGAAAAGAGGTCCCAACCAAAATACATTAGGTGAAAACAAAGAACAACAGCATTCTGTCTGGAGCTCTCTTCAATGTACTCCTGATTCTAGATGGGAAACTCTTAGACATGTAAAAATGGTGGAAAAACTAAGACAAATTAAGTATTTAAAAGGAGGAAGGTAAACCAGAACTTGAATCACTAACATTAGAAAATCCATAAAAAATAAATGAGCCCAAACTTGATTTCTCTTGAAAGATGATGGAAGATATAATCAGATCATCCAACATCTTGCTGTCTATGCATTCCTGCGAAGTTGCTTCAGTCCTGTCCTACTCTGTGACCCCATGGGCTGTAGCCCTCCATGCTCCTCTGTCCATGGGATTTTCCAGAGAAGAATACTAGAGTGGGTTGCCATTCCCAGATAATTGGTTTTTGTGAAAGGAATGCTTAAGGGAAAGTCACATCTGCTTATGCTTCCTGCAGTGCTCACCCCTCACAGCAGTTCTGCCAGAAAATCTTTAGTATAATCTGCATGCCCAAAATAGAAAAAGTAGCTACAGGTGGTAGAAAACATCCAGGATTTTGAAAACTACTTTGGACATAGGCAGAGAGCAAAGAAACAAAAGAAGCAAGCAAATTGAGAAACCAGAAGTAGATTCTAACATTCATGCATTTCCTGATGCAATTAATGAAGTTCAAGAGGAAAAACACATTCCCAAGTGTCTACATCTTAACCAGAATTATACCATGTTATGAAGATAAGTGGGCTTCCCAGGTGATGCGGTGGTAAAGAATCTGCCTGCCAATAGGTTCAATCCCTGGGTTCGGAAGATCCCCTAGAGGAGGAAATGGCAACCCACTCCGGTATAATTGCCTGGAAAAATCCTTGAACAGAGGAGCCTGGCAAACTACAGTCCATGGGGTCGCAAAGAGTCTGACATGACTGAGCAGCTGAGCACCCACACATGAAGATGAACACTTTGTTGTGAACTGTGGCTGCCTCCATTGATTTGAAACATTAGGCTGTGTCATAATGGACTATTACCCCCAGATTCAGTTTTACTCAGTGCAAAGAGTGTATGCATAACATTTATGGAGTAAACAGAATCATTTATCAATATTACTAATAGAATATTTTGGTTCTCCAACTTTGTATGGTTCTACTTAAACTAGTTTAAAATGAAGATGTGAGTCTTAGGAAAATGTGTCCAAGATGACAAAGTAGGAAGGCCCTAAGTTCGCCGTCTCCCTCAGGCACACCAAAATTACTAGTATTTATAAAACAAATAGTCTCAGTAGTCATGGCACACGGGCTTAGTTGCTCCTCAGCATGCAGTATCTTCCAACACCAGGAATCAAACCTGTGTCTCCTGCATTGGCAGCTGGGTTCTTCAGCTGAAAACAGTGTTCTTGATATTGGACTTCCCAGGCAGCAGTGGTGGCAAAGAACCTGCCTGCCGAAGCAGGAAACATAAAGAGACTTAGGTTTGATCCCTGGGTTGGGAGGATACCATGGAGGAGGGCATGACAACCCACTCCAGTATTCTTGCCTGGAGAATCCCCATGGACAGAGGAACCTGAGGGCTACAGGCCATGGGATCACAAAGAGTCAGACACAACTGAAGCAACTTAGCATACATGCATAGAACAAATATTTATGAGAACAACATGAAGGTTCCAGAAAAGATTTTCTACAACACTATAAAGAAGAGGAAAAAAAGGAGATGGTTAGGAGAAGCAAAGATGCAGTATAACCAAGATCTACACTCACGGGTAGGTGACCCCAGATAGGTGATTAAACTGGAGTATTATCCAATTGCAGAGGTTCTCCCCAAGAAATGAGGATTCTGAACCCCATGTTAGGCTCCCCATTCCAAGTATCTTGCCCTGGAAAGATGAGACACCAGAGTGTCCAACTTTGGAGGCCAATGAGGTTTGAGTACAGGAGAGACAGAGAGCTGTAGGAAAAATAGACCCCTCTCTTAAAGGGCATGCTCAAAATCTCATAGGCTCCAAGTCCCGGGCAGAGGTAGTCATTTGAAAGGACCCTGGGTCAGACCCATTTGCTGATTTTGGAAAGTATGCTAGAGAAGGAGGAGGCAACTAGGGTTCCCCCTGGGGACATTAGATACTGCCAGGAACTATTTAGGGGAGCACATTCCACCATGAAGACCCTGGTGCTGGCAAGCATCATTTTGGAAGCTCATGCTCGCTTATTAACGCTGGAAACTGGCCTCGCCCAGCAGCCTGTGTGCACTAGTATTGGGATGCCCCAGGCCAAGCAGCTAGCTGGCCAGGGACAAATATGGCATGATCTCACTTACATGTGGAATATAGCAAACAAAACAGAACGAGCAAAATGAAAACAGGCTCATAGGTATGGGGAACAGACAGGGTAGTTTCCAAAAGGGAAGAGATGGGGGAATGGGCCAAAGAGGGGAAGGGGGCTAAAAGATACAGACCTTCAGTTACAAATAGAGTAAATAAGCTATGAGGATGTAATATGCAAAATAAGGAATAGAGTCAATGATATTTGGATAACTTAGTATGGGGAAGTATGGTTACTAGACTTATTGTGGTGATCATTTCATAGTGTATGTAGATATCATTATGTGGTATGCTTGAAACTAATATGTGTTAATTACATTTTAATAATTTTCTAAGAGTTTAAAAAATGTATCTAATAAGCTATGTGTGTGCATGCGTGCATGCTCAGTCATGTCTGACTCTGCGGTCCCTTGGACTGTAGCCTGCCAGACTCCTCCCTCCATGGAATTTTCCAAGCAAGAATACCAGAGTGGTTTACTATTTCCTACGCCAGGGAATCCTCCTGACCCAGGGATCCAATCCGTATCTCTAGGGTCTCCTGAATTGACAGGTGGATTCTTCACTACTGTGCCACCTGGGACGCTGTAGCTGATTATTTGTCAATTTAAAGTGTTGACTAGTACAAAATGCTCAAAACACTACTACCAACACTTTGCAGAACATTTTGGAATCATCCATTGTATTCGAACATAAACAATCTTGTTTTTCAGTCACTAAGTAGTATCCGACTCTTTTGCAACCCCATAGACTATAGCCTGCCCGGCTTCTCTGGAAAACTGTACAGCAAAACATTATTTCTAAAAGGCAAATAAGGGAAAATAAAATATAAATACATACATGAACCATTCCATATAAATGTTATTTAATATCAGCAAATTAATCTACACTTTTAAAATGTATATTAGGTACCTATGGGAAGAAGGAGGGGATTGTGACTGAGGGAAAACCAGAGACATCAGGTATTTTATTTATTGTCATCTTCTGAGGTTTCATAAGCATCCATGTTTTGATAATTTATGGGTATGTAAACTTAAGTTTTGTGCTATTTTTCTGCATGGTATACTTTAATAAAATATGCTTGGGAAAATATTTGGCAGTGCATTTGATAAGTGTGTAATGGAAATGAAATGTCAAGAAATACAGATAAACAGTGCTTGGTATTGAAGTTGTCCTTGTTACTTGGAGAATGATAGTAGACATTTTTAAATGCCAATTTCCTTGGATTCTAATGGGCATGGGGTTCTTTTAGTTTGGGACTTTAATAATATACTCATAATTTAAGATCTATGTCTTAAATATGCAAATATCATTATGTGGTATAGAAACATCATTATGTGGTGTACTTGCAACTAACATATGTCAATTATATTTCAATGAATTTCTAAGAGTTTAAAAATGTATCTAATAAGCTATGTGTGTGCATGCATGCATGCTCAGTCATGTCTGACTTTGTAGACTGTAGCCCACCAGACTCCTCCCTCCATGGAGTTTTCCAGGAGTGATGTCTAAGAGGGCTATTCTACTTAAAGCATAGAGCAGCTTTGTAATGATTTTCTTTAGCAGTTTACACCAAAAGAATTTAAAAATATTGAATCACTATGTTGTACACCTGAGACTAATATAGTAAATCAATTTATATTTCAATAAAAAAAAAGAATTTAAATCTAATCTTAAAATAGGAATTATTTTAATGTTTATCCCATGTATATCTCAAAAAATTATTGATTTTATTGGGGTCTTTTCTGAAGATGCAACATCCTAAATATAAACATTGGTTATTTTGCCATAAAGAATATTTATCTTATATATTTATTCGTTGCACTTACCACTTAATATTCTCTTTTAGCTAATCCCTGACTGTAATATTTGAGCTCCTATTTGTCATGAGGTAAGCTTGATTTATAAATATATATATATATATATTTAAGATTCAGTGTTGCAGTGCAGTAGAGTGTTCAATCAGTCCGATTCTTTATGACCCCAGGGACTGTAGCTGGCCAGGCTCCTCTGTCTGTGGAATTTTCCAGGCAAGAATACTGAGATGGGTAGCCATTTCCTACTCCAAGGGATCTTTCCAACCCAGAAATTGTACCCACATCTTTTATGTCTCTGCATCGGCAGGCAGATTCTTTACCAGTGCGCCAAACTGGGAAGCCCAATTCAATACTGCGTAGATTCTAATTGGATTGGAATCAAGTCAATAATATTTCACAATTCTGAAGTTACTGTCTTCGATAATAAGGACTGGAAAATTTAAGCCACTAGTTTAAAAATGAAAGCAAAAAATGCCTCAGTGTTGCTGAGATAGATATTTTTAATTTATATTTCTGTAGCAACAGATTATGGCTTATTAAAAAATACATTTTTAAAAGAAGTTGAGGCGAGTACTTGGAAACAGTATGCATCAGATTCATTGAGATGTAGTTCACACCTAGAAAAGGGATGAAGCTATCATCTCATTCCTTAAAAAACAAAAAAATCCAGAAGTGCCACTAAAAAAAAAGCAAAACAGGAAAACTAGTTTAACATATAGAAACAATATTTATTGTCTATTTAGGAGATATAATATGGAATATGAATGATTATTTACACTACTAGTAAACACATTTAGAGTTCTGTATAAACTGAAAACTATAAAGGACTTCAGAAAAGTGTCACATTGATTATACATGTAAACTGTACATAGATATATGTATGCATATGCACATTATACTTCATGAGGAATTTTCATATACATGATGACAAGTACTCTGCAGTTCAACATAGCAAAGTGTGTATTTCTTTCATTCTGGAGATAATAAACTTGAGACCCAGATAATTAGTATCTGAGATCTTCTAGGGAGAAGTCAATGGTAGTACCTAGTTTGTTCCTGAAACTGAATTAAAGAGTTTCATATAATATTTATCTAATTGCATCCTTGTTCATCTTACACATATTCATACACAAGCTTGAGCCCATTATCATTATTCCAGCATTACTGATGAGAAAAATGCGACTTTTAAGTTACAGCACTTAAATATTTTGAGTGAATTTTTAAGACTATAAATCTGTATTAAGACAGCTCTGAGTTTGCACTCCTATTTCTGTCACCAGAAATAAGCTCTTGTAAGCTTATAACTTTACAAATATGATGATGTATTTAAGCAATAGGGTTTCTGTGATAATTAAGTGAAATAATATACAGATAATGAGGTGGCAGAATGCATGACGGTTTTTAATAAATGCTCCTTATTTAAGATTATAATCTTTCATACTTATTAGAATAAAACACTGTTACTGAAGAGCCTTTGAAATATGGATTTTTGGAGTACTTGCTATTATTTTATTTAATTTGCATAAAGATATCTTCATTTTTCCTAGTTGCTTTAGCTAAATTACACATATAGACTTACATTTTAAAAAAATTATTCAGAAAATGAGAGAACATATTCTGTAATTGACTTGTATTCTAAACTCTATTAAACTCTATCAAAAGGAAAGCAACAATAGCTACTTTTAATTCATTCATGCTGTCAAAAACTACTATCATAATTTGAAAGAAATTGACTTTCCCAAGAAAGATCACAAAGCCTCAAGAAATATTTGGGAATAATAATTAAAAGTAGCCAAAATAATATCTGAATAAGAGAGTCATGCCTTCCCTGCTGGCTCAGACAGTAAAGTGTCTGCCTGCAATGTGGGAGACCTGGTTTCCATCCCTGGGTTGGGAAGCTCCCCTGGAGAAGGGAATGGCAACCCACTCCAGTACTCTTGCCTGGAAAAATCCCATGGATGGAGGAGCCTGGTGGACTATAGTCCATGGGGTCGCGAAGAATCGGACACCACTGAGCAACTTCACTAAGAGAGTCATGTTTTTGCTTAAACATGTGCAATCTATGTACATATATTTATAAAGACACATTGCAGTCAAAGGTTATTTATTTTCAAGAATCTTTCCTCTTAAAAACTTTTTATTGGTACAATTGAAAATGGTTATACTTTGTGATGATCTGAAGTTGTTTGTTATGGAATAACTTCATTTCTTCTTCTTTAGAAGTACATCATTCATATACTTAATTATTATTATTATTTTTTGGTGGGGGGGTATTGAGTCTTTGGTGCTTCACGCAGCCTTTCTCCAGTGATAGTGAGCTGGGTCTACTCTCAAGTACGGGGCGCGGGCTTCCACTGCTGTGGCTTCTCTTCTTTGTTGGGGCACACAGGCTTAGATGCCCTGCGGCTTGTGGAATCTTCCTCAACTAGGGATCGAACCCATGTCCCCTGCAAAGGCAGGCAGATTCTTTACCATTGGAGCACCAGGGAAGGCCCATACTTTAATATTGTTAAAACTACATATGATTTTGACATAGACTGTTCAGGTATTGTATCTCTTCTCCATCCTTCCCTCCACCCCACTCTCTGGTTTCCCTGATGAAGTAAGATGATTTTCATCTTTGAATAACTGACCCCCATAATTTGGGTCATAATTGCAAGAGAATTATTGAGGCATATATAGTTCTCTCCTAGGTATTCCTGAGACCACTAGAGTCTTCTGTGAGATTACCAGCTTTTGGTCACTAACAGACCCCCAAGTAAGAGAGAATTATCCTACTGGACTTCCTTGATCAGTGACATTGGTCTTTTACTGCTTTGGGGCTCAAACTAAAACATTCATTCCTGTTGGGTCTTGAACCTTCTTGCTTTCAATTGGAAATTATACCATTGGCTTTTCTGGGTGTCCAAGTGGCTGATTGTCATTCTTGGGACTTCTCAGCTTTCATAATAATTTGGCATATTAATTCCTTATAAGGTACATATATATACATATATATATATATATATATATATATATATATATATATATCTCCTGTTGGTGGTTATCTTTCACTGGGAACTCTGACTGATACTGTGGCCATATCAAATTTTCTTTTATTCTTTCAGTTATGTATTCAGAATCTCGAGCACATCCTGGCTTGGTTATAAAAGTTTTATGCTTTATATAATATAGCCTTTCTATCTATGTACTGTGTAAATATGCATATTTTCTAAATATACTGTATACTTTGTGTTTAAATTAGCAAGTGTTAATGTGTTTATAAGGGTGTAAAACAGTCTGGCAAAAAATGGGTAGTTAACAATTATTTTCTGGATATTAAGTAAATTTTCCACATAAACTTTTTCCTGGTACTAAAATTGCCATTGCTTATATCTGTTTTATAAAAGGTCCTGAATTAAAGAAAGCATATTTAGCTTATTTTGGAAGTGATCTCACCAGTTCCCAGAGAATAACTGGAAGGGTCCAGCTACATTTTAGAGATAAGGAAAGAGATAATGCTTAGGTCACTTGCCCAAGGTCACAAGCCTACTGTGGGGTAGAGTCGAGATAAGTACCTGGATGGTCTAAGATAGCTCCATACACCTTTTGTTATTCCATGCTGCCCCTCAGCTTCACAAGTTCAAGATCTTAGAGGCTTTCTATGTGCTTGCTTGTTCTCTTTCCTTTTTAGCCACTATCATAAGGATTTGGGGCCGTGGAAACAGCTGCTGCAGTGACGCCCCTTGGTGGCCAGTCCTCTGGGATGGCTGGCCATGTACATGATGGTTGATTATCCTGTTGGCACAATTGTGTGCTTCTAACATCTCTGCCATATGGTTGTGTTTTCCCATTGGAAAGTCTGACTAGTTTGTAAGCTTTTTTTTTTTTCCCTCAAGAGCAGAGACCATGACTCCTACTTCTTAGAAAATTTATTTTGGGCTGAGCATAGTATACACAAAAGCAAGAGTTTATTAACACAGTGGGTATTCAGGCCCCTCCTCTTATCCTCCTGTGTAGTCAGTACATATGGTTTCTCTATTAGCTTTCTGTTGCTGCTATACCACAAAGTTAGGAGCTTAATACGATGCAAATATATTAGCTTATATTTCTAGAAGAAAAAATCTGAAGTGGGTCAGGCTAAAATAAAGGGATCAGCAGGGCTACATTCCTTTCTGGTACCTCTAGGGAAGAATCTATGTTCTTGCCTTTAAGAGCATCTAGGCTGCCCATATTTCCTGAATCCTTTTATCTTCAAAGCCAGCAATCTTAGATTGAGTTTTTTCTCATATTACATACCTCCAACACTTTGTTTCTACTATCCATTTCTTATTTTCACTCAGACTTTCTGGTTCTCTTACTTACAAAGTACTTCTGTGATTACGATGGCTCCAACTGAATAACCTAAGATACTCTTCTTATTTTAAGGTCAGCTGAATAACAAACTTAACCCTATCTGTATGTAACCTTAATTCACATGTACATTTGACATGTAACTTAACACATTCACAATTTTGGGAATTAGTATGTAGATATCTCTGGGGGGTCTATTTTACCTACCTAAGTTCCTTTTTATCATTTGAAAGTTATTTTCTTCTCTTCCCATCCTCTTTTATACATATTAATCCTAACATATTGCTACAGCATAGAAAAGACTAAATACATATTTGATGAAAAAGTGGAAGCAAGAAGAAATATGCTATTTAAAAATATATATCTAGAAATAGAAATATACTATGTGTGAACAATGTTTTATTCATTCAACAAAAATTTTCAGGTAATTGAAAGAATAAATAGCATATTGATGATATGTTTGAAGGCCATGAATGCTGTGAAACTGTGGCACAGTGGTAAAAAAATCCACCTGCCAATGCAGGAGGTGCAAGAGACACGGGTCCGATTCCTGGGTGGGGAAGATTTCTGGAGTAGGAAATGGCAACCCATTCCAGTATTCCTGACTGGGAAAGTCTATGAGCAGAGGAGCCTGGCTGGCTACAGTCCACAGAGTCGCAGAGTTAGACATGACTGAATGGCTGAGCATACACAATAGGAAAAATGAACACATATATCCACACAATAACTTCTCATGAATGTTTATGGCAGCATTGTTCATAATAGCCAATACATTGAAAATGACCCAGATGTCCATCATCTGCTGAATGGATAAACAAAAAAGAGTATATTACAATGGAGTAATATTCAGCAATAAAAAGGAAATAATTACCGATACATGGATTACCGATACATTCAACATGGATGAAACACACAAGCATCATGCTAGATATAAGAAGCTAAATATGGAATAACATGTATTTTATGAGGCCATTTACAAGGAATGTTCAAAAAACAAATCACTACAGACAGTAATAGGTAAGTAGCTGCCTATGACTGCTTTGAGGGAATAGAAAATGATTGTAAATGGACAAAGATTTATAGAGATTTTTAAAAATTAGATAATGGTTATGGCTGTACAAATCTGTAACTATGTTAAAAATCATTGAATTGTGAATTTAAAGCACATGATTTTTATCATTTTAATTATGTTTCAATAAGCTTAAAAAGTAAAGAAAAAGAAATATAGTAAGGTAAGGGGGATCTGGAGGGTTGGCTGTAAATTGTGTAATGTTCAGTGAGGTATTCAGGTTGGATTTCAGTAAGAAGATGTTTGATCAAAGACTTTACGGAAGTGATCCAAGTGCAGAGATATATAGGGAATATGGGTTCTAACCTGAAACAAAAACCTGTGAGCTATCTTTGAGGCGGGTGAGGGTGTGATGGGTTGCACATCTAGCAAGGAAGCAAGTGTGATAGAAGCAGAATGAGGTGAGAAAATGAAAATAAGGGAGGTAAAGGGTGGGGCACAGAATGAGTGGGACTCTGTAGGTCATTGTAAGGAACCTGACTTCATCTTCAGTGAAATAGCAAAATATGGAAGATTTTGAGCATGGGTGGAAGATGCTTCACTGACATTTTAAGGTGATTTTCCTGGCTGCTCTGCAGACAGTTATTGCCAGAGGGCAGAGGTGGACACAGGAGAAACAGAGAGATCAGGAAGAGGCTCTGCAGTAACCTAATAAGAGAAGCTAATGACTAGAACCAGGGAGTTAGAAGAGCATGTGATTAGACATTAGACTTGGTCTCAACCTTTGTCTGTGCGTGTGGTGTTTTAATGCTAACGAAGAACTTTCCTTACCTTTATAAACATAGTGTTACCCTCTTCTCTTCATCTAAGGTGTTTACTAAATATTTTGTCAGTCTGCTCTAGACCTTCAGACATCCTAGGTGTCTATCATCAGGTCATTTTCTTATCCTGACTTTTTCTTGGCTCTATTAAGCAGTGATGGCACACACTTAAGGAGTTATTGCAGTGATGAAGAAATAAAACAGATATGAAAAGATAAAATTTTATCAACCTTGATAAAATGTAATTTATTTTGCCTAGTAGACCAAACAAACAATGAATTAAGTTCTCAGGACTGTCTGAGGGGGGAAAAAAATGAAGCAAGACTTTTAGGTGCTAAGTAGTGATTATCTGAACTCTAGTATGAGTAAAGTGAAAATAATGTTTGGTTTTTCTGTTCAAAGAACTGCCCAAATGTTTATCTTAAAATTATTTTAAATTTTAAAAAAGACATTTATTTCATCATTTTCTATGGAAAAATTCTAAAGAAAGATGAACAGTTTCATGTTTTAGAAAAAATACAATTACTTCGTAGAATTCTTTGAAAAATAAAATGATTTTTAAACATTAAATGTAAACATTATTTTTAGTGAGCTGCACATTCTAGAGAGTGTATGAAAAAATTCCCCTTTGAATCATCCTCCTAATATACTGAAAAAAAGGGCTTTTCCCCCTTATCTGTGATTTGTATTATTCATACACATACGAATAACTCAAAATGAAATTACTCAATCATTTAGATTATTATGTAGAAGATACTAACACACACATACTCCATTTTATATCTAACAAATAGAGAAACAAAAAGCGACAGAGAAAGAAAACCAAGGGGATGTCGAATATTAGGGCTTCCCAGTTGGTAACAGTGGTAAAGAAGCCACTTGCCAATGCAAGAGACTTGTAAGAGACGTGGGTTTTATCCCCAGGTTGGAAAGATCTCCTTGAAGGAGGGCATGGCAACCGGGGTTCTCCAGTATTCTTTCTTGGAGAATCCCATTGGTAGAGGAGCCTGGCAGGCTACAGTCCATAGTGTCTCAAAGAGTTAGACATGACTGAAGCAACTTAGCATGCATGTATGCAAGATATTGGTATTATTTTTGATTCCAATTATTCACTTTAATGTAACCACGTATTATCCATGCTCTACTGGTAGCAAATGCTCAGTAAACATTGTTCTAATGAAATTTTGAAAATAATTAAAATTAAAAAAAATTAAATCTGTGACTATATATTTGAAGATTTGCCTTCAGTATAAAAAGCAAATCATGATTAACAATAGCATATCTTAATTTCAAAAATGAAAAAATAAAATCTTTTTTGGTCAAAAAAATCTTTTTTATCTTATAATGTATAAATTTATTTTCAGTTTATTTCAAAAGTACAGTATTATTTTAATGTAAGTATAGTCATTTTGTGATGGCACTTTTAAACTTGGAGTTAAATTGAATCCAACATGCTAGCATGATATTTGATAGTCATATGAAGGATGTAAACATGAAAAAATAGCTCAAATTCATTTTCTAATTACACTAGGACCTTGTAATGCTGTATTTGATTTAATAAATGCAGTTACCTTATGTGGAAGTAGCAGCCTTGAGATGAATCTGTTTATAATGAATATTACTCTCTATTAAATTGCATCATAAAATGGCTTACTGAGTTTATCAAGAAATAAAGATGATTTTCCTGATTGTTACTTCATTATATAATATGACTGGACATGCAGTTTTGACTGTATAACCAGCTAAGTGAACATCATATTAGGAAATGTGTGAATATAAACTTGTAAAAGAAAAATCCATTGTTCGTTCCCAACTTGTGAAGGAACCTTAGCAATGGTAGCAGTGTTTTCAGTCTTCTGTTGTCATTTTACAGTTAAGCAAAGTAATGAAAAAGTTTGATGGCAATATTTCCCCAAATAAGTTATAAAACCAATGTAATCAGGAACAAGAAGCCAGCTTAATAGTCCAATGTCACACACACAAAAAAACACCAGGGATCTCAATTACCATCTCAGGAAACCAATTCATATGGAAGTGTTTCATATGAAGCAATAAGGCACTGGGCACCCAAAACAGGCAAATAATTTAAAATAAACATCATTAAAATATACCCTGCGTACACCACTCTAGGATTATTTCTCTATTTTGATCCCCAGTTCTTCCATTGATAAAGTCTTCTGACAGCACCCTTCTGTCCTCAGATATATACTAGGGAATTAAGTGATAAAAGTATTGTCCTTATGGGGATAGTTTTTTACAGTATGTGGAGGGAGAGTTACAATTTCAGAAGATTATAGAATTAGTAGTTAATGGACAAGTTGCAAAAAATGATAAATGCATGGAGCCGAAAGGAATTTGGTATAAAAAACCCACCTATGCTGTTCCTACTATACAACACTGTGGATTGAGAATGATTTATTAAAATAGTAGTTATCTTGATTATTTTAATTTTCTATAGTCCTTAATTCACATCTTGTTTACTGCCTCTTTTTTCACCCTAGAAATTTAAAACCCATAGTTGAGACACTGATAAGCTCCCCAAATATTTAACACTGAATACAGGACTAGACCTATTCCTAGCCTTCCTTGCAGTTACAAGGGTCCTGGTGACAGAGCTGTCATCACTGAAAGGTGGGCAGAAGTGATTTATGCTCACTTCTTTAATGAGCAGACATCTTAAAACATCCCTGAGATACTTTATGCTTTCTCTTTCCCACTGGCTGTCTGAATGCAAGCAATCCATTAAGGACTCCAAGAACTCAAAGAGATAATGGAGCCAGGAGAAAGGAAGATACAGGATCCCCAAATCACCACTTAAAATAAGGTGCCCAGAGTAGGGGAAGGAGAGGATGGAAGAAATTAGGAGAGTACTGCTGAAACATAACTATCACCATATGTAAAACATGTAGCCAGTTGGAATTTGATGTATGATGCAGGAAGTTCAAATCTGGTCTTCTGTGACAATGTAGAGGGGTGGGATGGGATGGAGGTGAGAGGGAGATTCAAGAAAGAGAGGACATTTGTATAACTATGGCTGATTCATGTTATTGTATAGCAGAAACCAACACAATGTTTTAAACCAATTATCCTCCAATAAAAAGTAAACTTAAAAATAATAATTAAACAAGATGCACAGGAGGTACTACACAATGGTTAGGCCATATTGTTTTGATTGTGTGAGTGAAAAAAACACTACATAGGGTGACTGCAGCCATGAAATTAAAAGACTCTTGTTCTTTGGAAGAAAAGCTAGATCAACCTAGACTGCATACTAAAAAGCAGAGACATTACTTTGCCGACAAAGATCTATCTAGTCAAAGCTATAGATTTTCCAATAGTCATGTATGGATGTGAGAGTTAGAAGGAAAGCTGAGCACCAAAGAATTTATGCTTTTGAACTATGTGTTGGAGAAGACTCTTGAGAGTCCCTTGGACCACAAGGAGATCCAACCAGTCTGTCCTAAAGGAAATCAACCCTGAATATTCATTGGAAGGACTGATGCTGAGCTGAAACTCCAATACTTTGGTCACCTGATGGGAAGGACTGACTCACTAGAAAAGACCATGATGCTGGGAAAGATTGAAGATAGGAGGAGAAGGGGATGACAGAGAATGAGATGGTTGGATGGCACCACTGACTTGATGGACATGAGTTTGAGTAGGCTCTGGGAGTTGGTGATGGACAGGCAAGTCAGGTGTGCTGTAGTCCATGGGGTCGCAAAGAGTCAGACATGACTGAGTGACTGAACTGAACTGAATCTTTTCTTATTTTTTTTCTAATCAGTTGTTAAATCTCAGTTGTCATATATTTTTTATTTTAAATTTTGTATTTTTCATCTTCAATATCCTGTTTGTGTCTTAGTAAATTGCATTTAGTTCCTCCTAGTAATCAAATTTTCCTTAAGCATTGGAATGTGTCTGGTATGTATGATTTTATAGTCCATTTTTTTCTAATTCCCTATTGCTAGAGATAACTTGAATGATCACAGAACATGTAAGTTCTGGAATTTATTCATTTTATACCTTTTCTATGATTCTTAAAAGATGCTTACTCCTTGGAAGGAAAGTTATGACCAAACTAGACAGCATATTAAAAAGCAGAGACATTACTTTGTCAACAAAGATCCATCTAGTCAAGGCTATGGTTTTTCCAGTGGTCATGTATGGATGTGAGAGTTGGACTATAAAGAAAGCTGAGTGCTGAAGAATTGATGCTTTTGAAGTGTGGTGTTGGAGAAGACTCTTGAGAGTCCCTTGACTGCAAGGAGATCCGACCGTGGCATGGACGAGGTCCACTCCCGTCTGACAAAGGATTTTCCCACTCAGCCAGTGGGGCAGTGCCAGGGCATTGACGATCAGGATGAAAGAGGAGAAGCTGAGCAGAGAAGCCAGCCCATCCATCCTAAAGGAGATCAGTCCTGGGTGTTTGTTCATTAGGAAGACTGATGTTGAAGCTGAAACTCCAATACTTTGGCCACCTCATGCGAAGAGCTGACTCATTGGAAAAGACCCTGATGCTGGGAAAGATTGAGGGCAGGAGGAGAAGGGGACGACAGAGGATAAGATGGTTGGATGGCATCACTGACTCGATGGACATGGGTTTGGGTAGACTCCGGGAGTTGGTGATGGACAGGGAGGCCTGGCATGCTGCGGTTCATGGGGTCACAGAGTTGGACACGAATGAGTGACTGAACTGAACTGAACTGATGATTGTTATATCTTGGTTTTATTTTATTTTTTTAATCCAGCTTATGTGCCCTCTGACATGCATATATGCTTTGAATTTCAATCCAAGACTCCACTCTGAAATAGTTTACCTGGCTTGTTCTCCATGACCTACCTGTGTCTCCTTATCTCAGTGAGACTGCTGATCTTTGTTGAGCTTTTGTAATTTTGCTGAAGCTGGGAAATGCTTACAGGCAGTGGTTGTTGTTCAGTAGCTAAGTTGTGTCTGACTCTGTGACCCCATAGAATGCATCGCTCCAGGCTTCCGTGTCCTTCACTATCCTGTGGAGTTTGCTCACACTCATGTCCATTGAGTCAGTAGTGCTGTCCAACCATCTCATCCTTCATCACCCCCTTCCCCTTCTGCTCTAAATATCTCCCAGCATCAGGGTCTTTTCCAATGAGTTGGCTCTGCATCAGGTGGTGAGAGTATTGGAGCTTCAGCTTTAGCATCAGTCCTTCCTATTAATAATTCAGGGTTGATTTCCTTTAGGATTGACTGGTTTGACTCCTCACAGTTCAAGGGACTCTCAAGAGTTTTCTCCAGCACCACAATTAAAAAGCATCAGTTCTTCTGTGCTCACCTTCTTTATAGTTCAATTCATACATGACTACTGGAAAAATCATAGCTTTCAGTATACAAAATTTTGTTGGTAAAGTGATGTCTCTGTTTTTGATTACACTGTCTAGGTTTACCATATCTTTTCTTCCAAGGAGCAAGCATCACCATGGCTGCAGTCACCATCTCAGTGATTTTGGAAGCCTAGAAAATAAAATTTGTTTCTCCTTTTCCCTCATCTATTTGCCATGAAGTGATGGGACCAGATGCCATTATCTTCGTTTTTTTGAATGTGAAGTTTTAAGCCAGCTTTTCCACTCTCCTTTTTCACCTTCATGGAGAGAATCTTTAGTTCCTCTTCACTTTTGACCATTATAATGGTATCATCTGCATATCTGAGGTTGTTGATATTTTTCCATGGGATCTTGATTCCAGCTTGTGATTCATCCAACCCAACAATTTGCATGATTTACTCTTCATATAAGTTAAATAAGCAGGGTGACAGTATTCAGCCTTGACATATTCCATTCCCAGTATTGAACCAATTAGTGGAGGTGATGGAATTCCATGGAGCCATTTAAAACCCTAAAAGATGATGCTATTAAAGTGCTGCACTCAATATGCCATCAAATTTGGAAAATTCAGTAGGGGCCACAAGACTGGAAAAGGTCAGTTTATACTCTAATCCCCAAGAAGGATAATGCAAATGAATGTCAAACTGCTATACAATTTTTCTCATTTCTCTTGCTAGAAAAATAATGCTCAAAATCCTTCAAGCTAGGCTCAACAGTAGGTAAACCACGAACTCCCAGATGTACAAGCGAGATTTAGAAAAGGCAGAGGAAACAAAGATAAAATAACCATCATCTGTTGGATCATAGAGAAAGCAAGGGAATTTCAGAAAATTATCTACTTCTGCTTCATTGACTACAAGAAAGCCTTTGAATGTGTGAATTACAACAAGCTGTGGAAAATTCTTAACAGATGGGAATACCAGGTCACCTAACCTACCTCCTGAGAAACCTGTATGCAGATCAAGAACTAACAGTTAGAACCAGACATGGAACAACAAACTGGTTCCAAATTGGCAGTGGAGTACATCAAGGTTGTATACTATCACCCTGCTTATTTAACTTATATACAGAGAACATCATCCAGGCAGTAAACTAGAGAAAAGGTTCACTGTGCTTGTTTCCTTTCCCTCAGGTATCATTTTCCCACTGTGCCTTTATCTACTGTCCAAAAACAATTGTTTCATATACTTTGTCCATTTTCTATTTGTTAAAGCAAGAGGACACATCATTACAGATAATCTTTTGTGAATGGAAATGGAAACCTCCTCATTTTATTTTAAATGCAAGCAATTGGTAAAATGAAATTGATATACACTTTACTAACATGTTGCTAATTCACATAGCACCTATCCTATGTATTTACTAAAATCAGTAATATACAATAATATATTTAAATGGTAAGGTAAATATATAATGAAACAAAACACTGAATTAATTGTCAAATATTCTTTGTTATAACCTTATTTATACTACTAAATATGGGCTAGATTTTTGTTTAACTATACACCAGGAAGAAAAATGCACACAATGTAAAATCTTTGAGTTGAGTTTATTCAATGCATTGCTGAGGACTGTAGACCAGGAGCCAGCCTCCCAGGTAGCCCTGAGGAACTGCTCTGAAGAGCGAGGAAAGGAGCCAGTACATGTATGAATTTTAGCTAGGGAATATGTGCAAACAAAGTCTAGGTGAATCGTTACTTTTATACAAGAGGAACAGATATCTCAGTTAATGACTTTAGAACTTTCTTATGTCTGGTAAGATGCAAGAACCTGGGGTCATTGCTATTTTCCCTTAAATATGTGTGTTAACCATCTAGGGCTCATGTATCCAAAGCACAAAATGCATCATCCTGAATTCCTTTCAGGGTGAACTTGTAGATTAGGGACTGCAGTGAACAGAACTGGAATAGTGGACAACATTTATGGTTTATAACACCAGATATTTTGGTTCCTTTCTGAAGTGCCCCGGTCTGAGAAAAGATTATAAAGTTTGACTCATGAGAACTCAAAAGCAGTCATGAAATGATACAGTCAGGGGAATATGGACAGGGATGCCATGTGCTATTTCTGGATGAGTGTAAAGAATAGCATGTGTCTATCATGCATTTTTCCTTCTCCATGTAGAAGTTGTTCTGTTAGAGTGGAATCTCAGGGAAAGATGATGTGGCATCTTAGCTAATTCAAGATGTGTATATAACTCAAAATAGAAATACACTTTAGTTATTTTAAGCACTCACATTTTGTGGTTGTTAGTTACTGCACCACAATCTAGCCTCTTATATGATAGATGGTGCAAATTTAATCAACCTAATACATTCTTTCACCCCAGATTCATGTATTGCAAATTTAAAATGCCATCTACAATATATCACATAAAGTATTATTGTGATAACTTAGTTTATGTATCAGTTCAGGAACAATTGCTAAGTATGGATACTGCACAAATGTGAAGAACTCATGCTCACCCATAATTAGTTATTAATTTCAGTATTTTAATCTATGCTATTACCTTTATGAAAATATAAGTTTAATTTAAAAAAAAAGCCTTGTAGTTTAGTGGACTATAATTTTCAATTAGTAAGTGCCTTAAATTTTTAAAACAATCTTTTCTTTGAAAAATTTCCTCTGAATACCTATCAGTATTCAATTATAAAATACACTGAGTGATTAGGTATCCACTATACACTTTTTATTTATCTATCCTATATATTGAAAATTTCTGTGCCTCTTCAAAAAATTGTAAGCTTTGTTTTTAAAAAGATTGTTTTGTTCTTTGATGTTTTATTTTCTGGCTATAAAGATTTGCAAACTTACATTGCAAAATAAATTCAAATTTAATTATTCCCTTAAAGGATATAAAATTTAGTTCATCTTAACTCTCCTACACATTTTGTAACCTGTACAAACCATTTTGTTTCCCTTTTTAAAAAATATTTTTTCTCATACATTTAATCCCAATCTCTCTTTTGAGGGATGGTCCTTCTTTATTACTATATTCCAAGCAGTCATATTCTCTAACTACAATAGAAAGATTCCCTAAAGAAATAGAAACCACTAAAATGACTTTCTGATAAGAAAGATAAATGAAAAATGTTGGTAAGGTGCTTATTTCATTGTCCCAGTTCCTTATTTTGATCTCAAATATCTTTTATCATCAAATCACACATATGTCAGTTCTTGACTCTCTCTTGTAACTTTTTTTTTTTTTTTTTTTTTTAAATATTATTTTATTAGTTGGAGGCCAATCACTTCACAACATTTCAGTGGGTTTTGTCATACATTGACATGAATCAGCCATATAGTTACACGTATTCCCCATCCCGATCCCCCCTCCCACCTCCCTCCCCACCCGACTCCTCAGGGTCCTCCCAGCCCACCAGGCCCGAGCACTTGACTCATGCATCCCACCTGGGCTGGTGGTCTGTTTCACCATAGATAATATACATGCTGTTCTTTCAAAACATCCCACCCTCACGTTCTCCCTCAGAGTCCAAAAGTCTGTTCTGTACTTCTGTGTCTCTTTTTCTGTTTTGCATATAGGGTTATCGTTACCATCTTTCTAAATTCCGTATATATGTGTTAGTATACTGTAATGTTCTTTATCTTTCTGGCTTACTTATTTTCCACTCTGTTCACATCCATTCAAGGTTTATTTAGGCATTCTGTGTGTTCTATCTAATCACACTTTTTGAAATCAAAAGGGACTTGCGTTGAAACTGTGCTATGAACAGAACATAAGAAAAACACATTTTAAACTAGGTTCTTTGGGTTAATAACTCACACAGCTTCTTAAGTAGACATACAATGAAACATCTTAAAGATTCTCCATATAGGAGGAACACCACACAATATTTTCTGGAATAATTCCACCATGGTGTCATAATATTTATAGAAAATCTTGCAGAATGTTATTCCCTGGATCTTCTTTTACAAACAAAGGACTATACCAATGACTTGGCATTTCTAAAAGAAGACAGTACTTGTTTACTATTGAACAAAAAAGGTCCTTTCTCACCTTGAGAGAAACATCCTCTTTAACAGAGATTGTTACTTCAGGGATAAAATGTGATTGAACTTGACATTTGAAGGAGAACAGTAATTTTTATATAATATTCTCTGTCTGAATTCTAACAAATGATCAAAAGCTGTATCACTGCAACTTGCCCTGAATTAAACTAATTATGTTCTCTACTTTTGTCATACAATGAAAAAAAAAATACCCCGCTATGTTCAAAAAGTGTTCACCTGCAATAGCAATATTTACTTCACAGTAAAGAGTCATGTTTCCTTAAATCTTTATTGAAACATATAAATTATCATATGTGAAACGAATTGCCAGTCCAGGTTCGAAACATGAGACAGGGTGCTCGGGGCTGGTGCACTGGGATGACCCTGAGGGATGGGGTGGGGAGGGAGGTGGGAGGGGGGTTCAGGATGGGGAACACGTGTACACCCGTGGTGGATTCATGTCAATGTACGGCAAAACCACTACAATATTTTAAAGTAATTAGCCCCCAATTAAAATAAATAGATTTATATTGAAAAAACCCTGCCATCATAAGGAAATTTATCTTTTCAATGACTAAATGTAGTTTTCTTTCTGCATACCAAGCTGATATTCAGAGTTTTTGTTTTATTATTCACATCAGATAAACAAAAATCCCATCAGTTTATAGCTTCTGCCTAAAATATCTCTGGCTTATCCAGCAATTGAGATAAATGAGTTTCATTCTCTGTCTTCTGAGCCTGGTGGGTGGACATTTATATTGTTCTTCCTTTCAGATGCAATTCATTATAGAGGCACACCCAAGTCAGAACAATGATAAAAAGTTTTTCAGACTTTTTCTTTTATCTTTCTTTTGGTTTACAGTATAAGCCAATGTAATAATACTGGTTTCAACTTTGGGGAATTGGAGGTGTCTGATATAAAATATTTATTTGTTCTCTTTTCTGCATTTGACAAAGCCAGCATTTAATGGCTCTCTGTAAAGTGAGTATAACATCAAAGCCCATGTATATTTCCCAAATTAATTTTTATTCTGATATTGTTGGGTGTTTCCTAGATCGCCGCAGCAATAATAAATACCAGTTCCCTTGTCAGTCACACCACTGCCTTCTCCACTTTCCTGAAGTTGTTTTGCATTTTCCCTCAAATCAAAGAACATCAGCAAAGGAATGCCACACTTCCACAGCAGAAAGTCTAAGGTCTAACTAATATTAGGTTGCATTATTTTGACTTCTTAACACTTCCAACAATCCCTTCTGTACTTTGACTTAAAAAAAAAAAAAAAAGACAAGAAAATGTAGAGACTGATTCTTAACCTAGGCACGAGGTAGCTAGTGAATATTTTAGAAAAAAAAATAGTGAGCACTTATCCTCTTCTCACTCCATGCGTTAGTGCTGTCTATTCCAGAGTGGGGCTTCCCTTGTGGATCAACTGGTAAACAATCCACCTACAATGCGGAGGACCTGAGTTTGATACCTGGGTTGGGAAGACCCCCTGGAGAAGGGAAAGGCTACCCACTCCAGTATTCTGGTCTGGAGAATTCAGATTCACAGATGATACCACACTTATGGCAGCAAGCAAAGAAGAACTAAAGAACCTCTTGATGAAAGTGAAAGAGGAGAGTGAAAAAGTTGGCTTAAAACTCAACATTCAGAAAACTAAAATCATAGCATTTGGTCTCATTATTTCATGGCAATTTGATGGGGAAACAATGAAAATCATGACAGACTATTTTCTTGGGCTCCAAAATCACTGCAGATGGTGACTATAGCCATGAAATTAAAAGACACTTACTCTTTGGAAGAAAAGTTATGACAAACCTAGACAGCATATTAAAATGCAGTGACACTAACTTGCTGACAAAGGTCTATCTAGTCAAAGCTACAGTTTTTCCAGTAGTCATGTATGGATGTGAGAGTCGGACTATAAAGAAAGCTGAGTGCTGAAGAATTGATGCTTTTGAACTGTGGTGTTGGAGAAGATTCTTGAGAGTGCCTTGGGCTGCAAGGAGATCCAACTGGTCTATCAGTCCTGAATGAAAATTCCTTAGGACAGATGCTGAAGCTGAAACTCCAATATTCTGTTCACCTGATGTGAAGAACCAACTCATTGGAAAAGACCCTGATGCTGGGAAAGATTGAAGGTGGGAGGAGAAGGGGATGGCAGAGGATGAGATGGTTAGATGGCATCACTGATGTAATGAACATGAGTTTGAGTAGGCTCCAGGAGTTGGTGATGGACAGGGAAGCCTTGCATGCTGCAGTCCATGGGGTCACAAAGAATTGAACCCGACTGAATGACTGAACTGAGCTGAACTGGTTCCAGAATGGATCAATAAATGCTCAAGATAACATTCCATTTTGAAAGTGTTTATCTTTCTTTTTTTTCCTTTGCATTGACTAATAGTAATTTTCAGGAAATTTCTTTCCTGTTATATGCCAGGTAATGAGCCAGTCGCTCCACTCCATCATTGATATCTGAGCATCTGTGTTTGCAGAATGGGAAAGTAGGACTCAGAAAAGTCACAGAACCTCTGCAGCCTTACCAGATGAATCTGTATCAGGTTTTTCACACTAAAGAATATATTGTTTCTACTTAATCATCCTCTCGTTTTATAAAGAGCAGCTGATATATATAGCACCTATTCTTCATGACTCACCTGCTTAGAAAAACTATGTCTGCAATGGAAGTTTTTCTTACTGTCCAAAATTACCAAATCAAATGGCTCATTTGATTGTCCTCCTGGGACTACTAATCATTTGGTCTCTTGTGTATAAAAATATTAACTAACTCAAATCCACCTGAATTATGACTGAGTGATTCATTGGTGAAAGGTACCTTATCAGTAAACAGTTCAATTTCATGGTTTTGGAAAATAAAGAGTAATATCTCAAATAATTATTTTATTGTCTTGGGCTTTGGTTTTATTAAATCTTGACCAGATCAAGTGAAGGAACCAGAAAAAAAAGGAAACTATCAAAAAATATTACAGCCTAGAGTTGGCCATGAATATCATATCTAACCTTTATTTTTACACACATGAAAAGTATTTCTGAGGTTGGGCAACATTTACAAGGTCAACCTACAATGTCAAACCAGAAATCCTAGTAGATACATGGGTGACTTAATTCTTATCTCCCTCCTTTTATGCTTAAACCCTGCTGTTTCATTAGCAAACATGTAAGTTAAGAAACAAAAGAAAAGCATTTTGACCTGAGTTACAGGTATATCATTGTATAAAAACTTCCAAGGGTAAAGAGAATGAGAAACTGTAGAATATCCAGATGTTTGTAGATGTTTAAATGCCATTTAATAGGATATTA
This sequence comes from Muntiacus reevesi, assembly GCF_963930625.1. Classification (NCBI taxonomy): domain Eukaryota; kingdom Metazoa; phylum Chordata; class Mammalia; order Artiodactyla; family Cervidae; genus Muntiacus; species Muntiacus reevesi. The sequence continues at coordinate 23,234,438 of NC_089257.1, read as the reverse complement.
TTCTTCTCATAAGACAGGCACACTTTATATTTTAGGACCTTTCCCCAACCACCAAGGAATACCTAGTATATTTTAGTGTCAGTAAAGAGTATGGAGAGGCACTTGGAACCTTTAATAATAAAATTCCCAAAGCACCATTAACTAAAAATAAAGTTGTATAAGATGAAGGAAAAATTGTTCCACATCAAGAATCCATTTATTTCATACAGATTAAAATGTAAAAATTAGAGAAGAAAGCACAAACCCCTTAATCATCTCATATTGACCTATAAATTTCAACTTTGAACATCTATAATTTATTCAAAATATAGTTCAAAAATGATAATAAGTTAAATATCTTTCCAAAGTATATCATTTCTTAGTTTTAAAACAGAGTTAGAAAATTTTTGAATTGCAACTGAAAGGTAGCTAATGTAGTATGTTCTTGTTTTATTGTTTGGGGCGTTTTCTTATGATGAGTTGACCAAGCAATAATATTGAGCACCTACGATGTATCCAGTGTTGTTCTAAATGTCACCAGAGTCAAAAATCTGCAGGTTGGGTGAGTAGGCTAGTGGCCTAGGGAAAAGTTGATGTTGAAGTTTGAGGCCAAAGGCCAACTTCAGACCAAATTTCCTCTTTAGCAGCCTTTTTTCTTTTATGGTCTTCTACTGATTGGACAAGGCCCATCCATGTTATGGAGAGTAGCCTACTTTACTCAGAGTCTAATTATTTAATCTCATCCCAAATAAACCTTCACAGTAACATCTAGACTAGTGTTTGACCAAATATCTGGCTACCAAGGTCTAGCCAATTTGACACATAAAACTAAATTCACAGTTCCACTAAGTCAGGATCAAAGCAAGGATTCCAGTATGCCCACTGTAACTTAATAGTGTATTGCATATTAACCATTATGATCATGCATATAGAAGATAAATACATAATTGGCATTCACTACCTAAATATTGAATTAAAATGTCTATAAATTTAACTTTAATGGTGCTGAAGAAAAAGTGTTGCTTTAATGTTATTTCAGTTTCTTTTACCTAGAAAGACACTCATTTCCCTGGCCTATAGTCTACAGTTTAAGGCATCCTGCAACCTATTGGAAACCTATTAAGCAGGACATATAATTCTTGAGATAAAATATTGTCCTCTATAGCTCAAAACTTATATGATAACAAAAAATGTCACAGTGTATCCTCATTTTTTGCACACCTCCTATCAAAAACATTGTTTTGTTTTACTGTGTCTAGCCAGATCTGGAAATACCAGTAATTATTTCATCAACTTTTGTCTTGCTTTATCTTACAGTCAATTTTTGTTTCAATCCTCTGATCTACTGCCAGCTGTTGGGTTAGAATTTCTAACAGTTCCCCATCTTGAAATGCCTTCTTTGGAGCCCTAGCTGAAATGCTGTCAGCTGGTTTGATTATGAAAAGCTTACAATTTTGACAAGATCAAAATAACATGCCTTGTCCAAAGCAAAGTTTTAAATAAAATAACTTGTTTGGACAATCAGTTCTTATTACCTTAGAAAACCAACTTGTCAAATGGCAATCCATACAGCAAGATAGGCAAGTGCAGACTCATCTTATTAATAAGAAAGTATTTGAAATTTAATATTAAGCCAACTTTTATTAACAACAATTATAATTTACCTGTAGTATTTGGAAAGAGTAATGCAATTATAATGTCTGATGTAATGAGCATATGGTGAGTCTGTCATGAGGTTGCTGTTAGAGGATATAAATTCATGAATTCCTTATAGAAACAATTTAGCAATAGGGACTGATGTGTCTTAACAAGCTTTTACATATATCTACTTTAACCTAATAGTTCCTCTTCTAGGACTATATTCTATAATGAAAAAAAATAGATTGCGTGTAGATAAATGGCAAGCTTCTTCCTATAAGATGTCTTTACATTCATCAAATGCAAGAAATTAATATTCAAAAATGGAGGAAATTTTAATGTATGTACTCTGAACTTTGAGCTTCTGAAAAATATACTCTTAACTGTAACAAGCATAAACTTTGGGAAAATCAATCAAGCAAACAGCTGTTTGAAGAAACAGGGAAGCAAATGAAAGCTTGCAGAAAACAGAAGTAGCACAAGTAGCTCTTGAAATGAAGGAAACACAGAGGGCAGGATCTACATTTATCTCACTTTTCCCCTGAAGGAACTCCGCAGTTCACAAAGCTAATGAGGAATAGAGCTCAAGTAGAAAGTGGCAGACTTAACGAGCTGAGGATCCAAAGGTCACAGTTTCCACGTGGAGGAAAATGTTAGGAGAGTAGTGGAAGCTCTAAAAAAAATACATAACATGGAAATTCTAAATCTGAAAAATGCAATACTTCAGAATGAAAATTTCAGTGGATGAACTTAACCTGAGAGTGATTGGAAAATGCAAAATAAAAGATCCTTAACTCCAGGACAGGGCAGTAGACTTTGTCCAAATTGATTCACAAATTGTAGATTGAAAATACTGAGAACTTCAACAACCTGCTGATTATGTTAAACCATGTAACACATGTCTGAATGATATACTAGACAGATGGGACGATGAGTGATATAAAGAAATAATGATATTTTTGTACACTTGTGTAACTATAACCACCTGTAGAATGCTGAAGAAATAGCTTTCAAGGTGCTGGCTGCCTATTACATGAGTTTCTTACAGAATTCATTGTGAAATGATGAAAAGCTAGCATGGTAAATCACAGCTACTTTTCTACTTTTTTGTAACTGTGATTTTTATTGTTGTCCAGTTGCGAAGTCGTGTCTGACTCTGCAACCCATGGACTGCAGCACGCCTGGCTTCCCTGTCCTTCACTATCTCCCAGAGGTTGCTGAAATTCATGTCCATTGAGTTGGTGATGCTATCTAACTATCTCATCCTCTGCCTACCTCTTCTTTTGCCTTCAGTGTTTCCTAGCATCAGCTTCAGCATTAGTACTTCCAGTGAATACTCAGAATTGATTTTCTTTAGGATTGACTGATTTGATCTGTTTACTGTCCAACGGACTCTCTAGAGTCTTCTCCAGCATCACAATTTTAAAATATCAATTGACGTTGTTAGACTTTCCTGAATTATATTGGAGGCAATAAAAATTGATTCTAAGTCATTAACCTTTTATTTTTTTAAACTTTTTATTTTGCTTTGGGGTATAGCTGTTTAACAATGTCGTGATAGTTTCAGCTGAACAGTGAAGGGACTCAGCCATATATATACATGTATGCATTCTCCCCCAAACTTCCCTCCTATCTTGGCTGCCACAGAAATTGAACAGAGTTCCCTGTGCCATGGAGTAGGTCCTTGTTGGTTACCTATTTTAAATATAGCAGTGTGTACAAGTCGTTAACCCTTTAAATGAAAGTTACATAGCTCAGTGAAAGTCGCTCAGTTGTGTCCAACTCTTTGAGAGAGTGAGTAAGTAGCCTATTCCTTCTCCAGGGGAATCTTCCCAACCCAGGAATCGAACCGGTTTCTTCTGAATTGCAGGTGGATTCTTTAAATGAGCTATCAGAGAAGCCCTGACATAGCTCAGGCATTAGGTTATTTGTAAGACATACTAATTTTTTAAAAGAATATTCACTTTTTTTTATTAAATCAAACTAAAGGAGAAACTGCATATCACTTTAAAACAATAATATATTGACATTTCTCTAGAAGTGCATAAGTCTAGGGAGTAAATGGAAATTCTGTTTATATATATGTGTGTGTGTGTGTATATATATATAGTTAATTATTACATACTTACAAAAATAGTTTTAGGTAAGTGATGCTTCTAAAAACAGTAATAATATATTTTTTACTTACCAATCCACATAAAAAATGGAACAATTCAATTCCCTGGTTGCTCAGATGGTGAAGAATCTGCCTTCAATGCAGATCTTTGATCCCTGGGTCAGAAAGATCCCCTGGAGAAAGTAATGGCCACCTACTCCAGTATTCTTGCTTGGAGAATCCATTGGACAGAGGAGCCAGGCAGACTACAGTCCAAGGGGTCGCAAAGAGTCAGACAGGACTGAGCAACTAACGCTTTCACATCTACACACATGCAAAAATACTGTTCTGACTTATATATATTATCCATAAATAATAAATCTTATACAAATGAGCAGTAATAAACATTCAAGAAAAAAAGAATTCCAGTGTTGCACATCTAATTGCAAAGTGAGTTGCCTTCCTAATACTGAACTTGAGATCCACAATCTTTCATAATGGGCTTCAGGTAAACCTACCTACCTGTCTAAACTTTGCAATGAATGGAGAAAATACATATATTACAGAGATCTATTTTTATCTCCCAAAGCCCTTTGCTGTAGAGCATTCCAGAAAAGGTGGTCCGGAACAAAAGGCTGTCTGTGTCTGCAGAACATGCAGAAATGTGAGTGATTCTTGCAGTTTTATCTCTCAATGCAGATGGAATACCCACCAGGTGTTAAATATTGATTTTACTATAATATCAAACATAAGATAAATTTAGGGAACTCCACTCCATCTGAAATAATAAACTTGCTGAAATATTATAAGTAGTTTTTTCTGTATTATCTTTTAACATTAAGATCATCAATCCAGTTTGAAACATGGCCAAAGACTTTTTTGGGTTAATTTAAAAATAAAAATCAATAGATATTTTTGCCTCGTTATGAATGCTTTTGCTGTTTGTTTTGATTTTTAACCCAGTACTTTTACTGGTTGATTGTCAATTTTACCCAAGATATGACTTAACTATGAAGAACTTTGAACATAATCTAGAAGTCACATAATTAAGGAACATATAATGGGTAAGAAAATATGAAAGCTAAAGCATATTTCCAAAGATTTGTAAAACAAACTTCATTTGTTCAGATAAAATAACTAGATGGTTAGCCCCCAAATCTCTATCTTCTTTATTTTAACCAGACTGTGAAAGGGCAATAGACATAAACTTACCTATATCAAATTCAACCTTGTTAAAAGCAATCTTAGTTACTAAATGCTCAGATTTTGGAATTTAAGTAAAACTAGAATCAGATAATTTCTTAGTGATCATATGTTTATTGTTATATTGAGGTTCTCTTTTTTTCTGTGATTAAACCATCCTCTTTAAACTTTTTAATCCTATTATTTGCCCACTCATCAAATAGGTTCACTGAATTAAGTGGCTACTCAGTCCCATGAGCTTTTCTTACATATGCTCAATGTTTAGGCCCATAAATTCAGTTATAAAACCATGTTTTCCTTTATGAGCCACAGTTTGCAGATATTTTGAGAAGACTTTGAATGTCTGTCCTATCTCTGAGTGGGTCACCCTAAAGATGGCACAGTATTCATGAATGATGTAACAGCAAAGGAATGGGTAAAAATGGTTGGTGTTATCATGATATCTTTTAGTTAGTCACATGATTTCTCCCCAAGGAAAATTAATGAGATTGGAAATGCCGAAAGTCTAGGTTTTAACTTAACCTTCTTGCAGTGGTTTATTTGGATAAGTCTCTTTAAGTCTTAAGAAAAAGGGTATGTTTTAAGTTACGTACTTGTCTTAGTCAGCCTAAGCTAACTATGTAAGTACAGTCCATAGTGTCGCAAAGAGTCAGACAAGCCTTAGTGACTAAACGACAATACTTAAATACAACCAACCAGAGTACATTGTAATTCAACATTATGTAAGAAAGTCCTTATTTTGCATGTAGTTGTCCCACATATGAATGATTCCTCTGTAAATGAAATCTGACACATATCTGAGTATATCACATACATAATGTGATAAAGACTCGTTAAACAGACCAACACAAGAATCTCAGCAAGTGTTGCATCAATTTTTGTCAAGTTTACCATTTGTTTCCCTTTTAATTCCCTGAAAATCCTACAGCAGTATTCTTTCAAACAGAGGAGCCACAGAAATCCAGCATCATCTTAACAGATTCTGAAAAATGGTTCAAAAGTCTTGAATATTTATGTTAGATTCATTTTGTATCTAAATCATGAGGGGACTGGAATATATCATCTCCTAAATCTAATCTTATGCATTCTCTGCTACAAATAAATATATAGTGTTGTGTTAAACTAATTAAACAAGGTGACTATTTTAGATTGAGGTGGCTCTTTGGCCATGGTGGTGTTTGTAAGCAAACCAGAATCTAAGTCTGGAAATGCCTCATGATTATGAAATCAAAACACTAAGGACAACCTATTAAAGCAACCAAGTAGATTTTAGGCTGTAACCAATCAAATAATTTCATTTCTTTCCTTCACATTTTCTCTGGTAAGTCTCTCCCCTTCTCTCCCCTGGCTCTCATGCTTCCAACCACTTCCCATTTGGTGCTGCCTAATTCCAATCAATTTTTGCTCAAATAAACTCTTAAAATTTTTAATATTCCTGAGTTCACCTTTTAAAATTCACAACACAAAAGGAAGGGGATTTCCCCAAACAACAGTACTATTATTTCTCAAATAATAGGAGGCATTGATTTCAACATGATACTGAAAATCTGAATTTTCTTGCTCCAAGCTCAGGACTTTTTCCAGGTTGTTATTGCTTGGACTATTATGACTTGAGTCATCAGTGGTTCTCTGAAATTCCAGGGTAACCTGGAGAGTAATGACCTTTATAGATTAATATAGATCACAGGACATACCCTTTTCTCTGGGGAAGGAAGAGCAGAAACATTTGTCATCTCTGCTTTTCTGGAAGGCAGTGTTCTTTATAACATGCTGAGTAAGCAGAGCTTGATGTACTATTTCCACATTTCTGAAATTCAAATCAACAACTTAATTTTAAGAATCCCAAGCTGTCTAATATTGTAATATCAGAAGGAAATGTAAACCAATATTAATTTTATAAAAGACCAAGCATGTGAGATAGATGTGATAAATGCAAGCTAAGATAATCAGTTAATATAATAGGAGGAAACGAGAAAATTCTAGAGGTAGATATAAGCAAGTAGAGAAAAAATACTTCTTAATTCTTAGATACCAGTAATAAATATGAGTGTGTTAGCATATTCTAAAGTTTGTTCTTACTCTCATATTTGATTCTCTCTATTCACAATGTAGCAACATACCTTATTGGTTGGATTCAATAGCGCACATGTTATACATGATTTTAGGCGATAGAACGCACAATGCTTGCTGAAAATGCTGTGAATGATGTACAGATTAAAGTTGTAAAGTGATTGGCCTCCAACTAATAAAATAATATTAAAAAAAAATAAATAAATAAAATAAATAAATAAATGGAAAAAAAAAAAAAAAAAAAAGAAAACTAAAACCAATCTAGGTTCCGTATATGTGTGTTAGTATGCTGGTGTATGACAAAACCCACTACAATATTGTAAAGTAATTAGCCTCCAACTAATAAAAATAAATGAAAAAAATAGAAAACCAATCTAGGCCAGCAGTCAGAACATTTACTTATCCCTTTATGGTCTCTGCATATCAACGCTTTCCCAAAACATTTCTCAAGGTGTGGGTGTTCTGTAAAACCACTTCAAATTATTTGAGTCTCTTTTTCTGAATTCTCTTAAGGCAGAGGGAAAACCAGGGTCTAATTTATAACTCTGAAGACCAGGACCTAATTTATAATTCTGAAGTTCACTGGAGATTTTAAGATAGAGCAGTCTCAGCTCACTGGCCACTGAATGAAAGGTCCTTTTTTATTTTTTAGTAACAAACATTATATTACAGTTGTGTTTAGCCCAGCTGGAGCTGCCTAATGTAGCTTGAAATAAGTTTTGTTATGAAGTAGTGATTCTGAGTTGGAATGCCTAGTCTTTTCTAGCCAGGAGTGTTTACAGAGTCTAGCATCATCTTGGGAGAAGAAATTTGAAATAAAGGCATGCATTGTAAGGGATTATAAATACTGCTTCAGCTGCAGCCACTGGGTTGTGGTTTAATTTGTTTGCATCTCTATTTCTCTGCTGTACTTTCCTTTCCTCGATACTGCTAACTTGAGCTTCTTTGGTTTCCATGGTGATACCCCCAGGGAATTTCTCTTCTGCTCGGTATTTGGCTTAAGATTGTTGATGCCTGGTCTTATTCAGCGTCATAAACCCATTTTATGCTGAATATCACTGAAAGGTATTAGAGAATCTATTTGGAGAATCAGTTTGTCAAGTCTTCTCTATTTCCCAAACCGGATAAAGCTTGAGATTCTAAAATGTAGCAATTCTTCTAAAAGATTCAGAATAAATCCTTATGAGCAAAGAGTCCCAGATTTTTTCCAAACTGATGCTAAATGAGGACATTTAAACAGATATTTTTAAATCAGCTTGAAATCAACTAAAAACTGTAATGATTAACTGAACTTTTTGATTAGTAATTACTGATGAATTTATTATATATTTTAAAAACTAATTTAAAACTAGCATTGATAAATTTTAGAGGCAAAAACTTATCAGAGAGGCCATTGTGTGAGATACTGTGGGAATGACATGGAATGAAATTGGATGGATGTTAACAGTCTGAGCTCTAGGCCTAGGATTTAATCAGAAGTTATGTTACCTAGGGCAAAATCATCTTTCTGGGCATATGCTTTATCCACACTCACATTTTAACGAATACTCTAAGCATATTGGATGCATTCAATAGGTACTATTATTTTCCATATTTTTAAATGAGGAAAATGTGGCACAGAGAGTCTACCAGTATTATAATTAATAAGAGACTTAATGATATTAATCAACTTTTAAGCAAGTCCAAAAGCAGGTCTGCCTTGTTAACCTAGACAATGAGTGTTATCTGAACTGATAACCTACACTTACAGAAAAGTAGACTGAAGTTAAATAACTCACGGAGGGAGACTGAACTGCTCAGTACCACTTTTAGACATTTCTGTTGTTGTTGTTCAGTAGCCCAGTCGTGTCTGACTCTTTGTGATCCCATGGACCACAGCCTGCTGGCTCTTCTGTCCATGAGGTTTTCCAGGTAAGAACACGAGAGTGGATTGTCATTTCTTTCTCCACACATTTAGACATGTTTTTTTGTATTCCTTTCTCAACATCATAAGAATATATTTATTTTAATATTCAACTATGCTTTGTTTTCTGAGGAAGAGAGATTAAAAGAAGAAAATACTATAATTGAATTCTTACAAAGAAAAATAGCAAATAGTGCAAACACTGTAAATGTACACTTAAGATTTTCTCAAACAACTGGAAAATTTTGTTGCTGTTCAGTTGTTAGGTCATGTCTCACTCCTTGCAACCTTATGGACTACAGCATACCAGGCTTCCCTGTCCTTCACTATCTCCCAGAGCTTGCTCAAACTCAAGTCCATTGAGTTGGTGATGCCATCCAACTATCTCATTCTCTTTCATCCCCTTAGCTTGCTCTCAATCTTTCCCAGCATCAAGGTCTTTTCCAGTGAGTCGGTTCTTCACATCAAGTGGCCCAAGTATTGGAGCTTCAGCTTAGGCATCAATCTTTCCGATGAATATTCAGTGTTGATTTCCTTTAGGATTGACTGGTTTGATCTCTTTGCTGTCCAAGTTGTGCTCAAGAGTGTTCAACGTCATAGCTCGAAAGCATCAATTCTGTGGACTTCAGCCTTCTTTATGGTCGAATTCTCACATCTGCACATGACTACTGGAAAAACCATAGCTTTGACTATATGGACCTTTGTCAGCAAAGTTATGTCTGTGTATTTAATGTGTTGTCTAGTTTTGTCATAGTTTTCCTTCCAAAGAACAGGCATCTTTTAATTTCACAGCTGAAGTCACCTTCCAGTAATTTTGAAGCCCAAGAAAATAAAATCTGTCACTGCTTTCATTTTAGAGAGTAAATTTAATCTTATTCTCAATGTCTATTTTCAAAACTAAAAGATCATTTACTTTAAAGACATCTTAAAAATCAGTTATCTTATACAAGCTACTAAATGATGATTTACATAATTTTGGATGAATTACACACCTCTGATGCCTCTTAAGACAGCACAACACTTATCCTGTGACTGTCTGTAACCACCCCACCCCCCAAACCCGACAGTGCTTTTCTTTTACTCGGATGGTTGTTTTCTGTTTTTTTTTTTTTTTTTTTGTAAACAGTGTCATTCAACTGTGACCCCATATTTCCTCAGCTGAATCTTCTTTTGCTACCCAGCTTGTTTCTAAGACTTCAATCTGAGACAGGCTTCTTCTGGAAGCTACCAACATTTACACATCTGAAATTTGGAAATGGGTTAACTTGACCAGTACGGGAATAATGCTTACCTGTGCTAGAATCACTTTACCAAACAAACCACATGCATATAATCCCTTGACTTGGTTTCTGCTTTTTGTAGAAACACAAGCAAAGACATGAAGTTAGAAGGTCTAGAAGGTATATTTTTTGTGAATTTGCCCTTATTTTCTACCTGTATCAGTAAGGAACATATTTTTAAGATTCATATGAACATCCTTGATTGGGTTAATTCTGAAGTTTGTTTCAAATAATCAACTGAAAGTTACTTTTTATCAAACTCTTCATAGATTTTTTATGTTGTGCATTATGCATAAAAAATCTGTGAAGAGTTTGAGATACACACACACACACACACACACACACACACACACACACACATCCTCAAAATATAATTAATCAATTAAAATGGGCTTCCTAAGTGGCACAGTGGTAAAGAACCTGTCTACTAAGGCAGGAGGCACAGGAAACGAGAGTTTGAACCCTGGACTAGGAAGATACCCTGCAGGAGGAAATGCAACCCACTCCCGGATTCTTTACTGAAGAATCTCATGAACAGAGGAGCCTCCTGGGCTACAGTCCATGGGGTTGCAAAGCATCAGACACAAGTGGGCACACATAGAGCACAAAATGTTTATATCTGTGTACATATTATATACATAGAGTATATAATAAAACATATTATATACATGGAACATACTGCTTTATAGTTCAAACCTGTCCTTTTTTACTATTTTTAAATAGAAATACAAGGATGCTCTGAGATAGAAAGCAGTTCATAGGTTTCATAAAGGGTTTCCTCTTTATTCCATACAAGGTCAAGGGCTATCTAGAAATCATGGCCTTGTTTTCAGAGGTCTGTTGGTTCTTTTGTCTGCTGAATGGCTGTGACCTCAGACTAGCCATTTCTCATTTGGTGATTGAGGTCAGATGACAAAGGTGTCATGCTTCTTGCACAGAGCTAAGGCAGTAATGTTCAGAGTCAAAGGTAGTGAGAAGGGGGCATGATCTATCTCCCTATATTGCTTTACTCAAAGAAGAAAGTAAAGATCCAAGGTAACTTCCAAAACAATGCTAATCTTTTTTCTATTTTGGACACTAAAGGCAGGATTCTCCTTATTTTTGAAATATGAAGGAAGACATGAATATTTCTAAAGAAATGTGCTCAAAGCACATGGTGTATAGATATTGGATGTTCACTGTTTTTGAAGATAAGCAGCCTATTTTGATAGGTGTATACCGATTATTGTACAACTTTAGTAATGTTAATATTTACAGTAAAAGTAACTATACATTTTTAAGAACATGTATGGAGCAAAGCAGTGCGTATTAGGCATTTAAATAAATGAGCCTCTAGTTTCTGATTAATCTTCATTCACCTTGTAGGTTAGACAGATTATTATCCCTGTTTTATGCTTCTGTGGTAGTTTCTTGGCATTCTTACAAAACCTTGACTATGAGTTAGGTATGTCATTACCTCTGTTTTCAATAGGAAAAAGGCAAACACAGAAAGATTAAACTCTATGCCTTAGGTCATAAGCAAGTAAGTGCTGGAACCATGATGGCAGTTGGACAGTCTGACCTCAGAACACACAGCTTTAGGCATTGAGATGCAGGGCTTGGGGCTGTCTGTGGACAAGCGTTAGACTACTCATGGCACCTCATGAGAAGGATCAGCTGTTGCACTGTGGGTTATGGGATGATGATTTTTAGGTAGAATTTTTTTCTAAAAGATCTCCTCCCGAAAACAAACACAAAACACAGATAGTGATAGAAATTAGTGCTTATTTTCATTTTGTTTTCTTTGCTTTTCATAGTCCAAATTTTTCCTAATGAACACAATTATCTTTGTAATAAAGTGAAAGTGAAGTCGCTCAGTCGTGTCTGACTCTTTGCAATCCCATGGATGGTAGCCTACCAGGCTTCACCGTCCATGGGATTTTCCAGGCAAGAATACTGGAGTGGGCTGCCATTTCCTTCTCCAGGGGATCTTCCCAATCCAGAGATTGAACCCAGGACTCCTGCATTGCAGGCTTTACTGTCTGAGCCACCAGGGAGGCCCAAAACTGATCATTAAAATATATAAAAAAATAAAATAAAATAAAAAACATGAATAAAATATAAATGTTATAACATTAAAAAAATGTATTTGTGTCATAGATCTATGCAAACAATCTAACAGATAAATATATAAAGTATGCCAGATTTGGAAAAGTAAATGGCAACCCACTCCAGTATTCTTGCCTGGAGAAAGAATCCCATGGACAGAGGAGCTTCATGGGCTACAATCCATAGGGTTGCAAAGTTGGACATAACTGAAATGACTGAGCATGCATGCATGTATGCCACAGTTAAAATTTTCATCCTTACAGTAGTATTTTAATTATATTTTTATAATATACAAGTTTCTGTGTATTACATGCCACTATTTGTCTCAAAAGAATATTAAAATACTGACCTTATAAACTTAATGTTTGCTATTTAATTTTATGATAATTCTTTTATATACAGTCTTTTGGTGTTACTTTTCTGTCATAACATTTCATACTATAAAAGTTATTAATAAAATGATATATATAAGTTTTATATCATAACTATATATGCAATAGTAATTTAAATGCCTCTAAAAGAAAATTTCTTACTGTATCAAGTAATTTTCATATTTTATAATATATTTCTCATATAGAATTGTGCTTCATATGAGTAAATGTATATTCATCTCTTTAGAACATATCTTAATCTAAACAATGATTAAAAGATTGGCTGTCACTAATTTTCTTCCACAACAAAACCTGATGGTATCTGTCCCTTTTTAACATGAATATATTAACAATCCCAGTTTTTCTCCAATTATTTGACTATTGATACAAGAAAATCTCAAGGTACATATTCACTCAGTTTAGTCCAGTTACAATTACTTGTGTTTTTAGCTAACTGAAGTTAATTTTTATATAAAGTTCCCATTTCAATATATGCCATCAATTTGCATATCAATTAAATAATCATTCCCTCCACTATCCTTGGGTTTTATCTGCATTGCCTTGTGTAGGATTGTGGCTGGGATCAGTTTGATGGTCCACACCTCTCTCTGCTGGCACATAGTCTTTATTCCTACCAGGTCTCCGTCCTTGGTCAATGAATGCTACTACTTTATCTCTCCTTGCCAGACCTCAATGTTTCTCCAGCCATTTTGCTTTTTAAAATGGCTCATTTATTTTTCTTTGGCTACTGGAAACGGAGCAAAGCTATAGGGCTTTGCAACACTTGTTTGAACACATAACAAATTGTTCCTCTAATTTCTGATCATTTTGAGGTAAGTGGGATTTCATTTTGAAGCTCATCTGCCTAAACATAATGCTTATCCATTTTAATAGGCCCTGTGATATGCTGAGTCACAACAACTGTGGAAAATTCTTGAGGGGATGGAAACAGCAGACCACCTTACCTGTCTCATGAGAAACCCACATGCAGGTAAAGAAACAAAAGTTAGAACCAGACATGGAACAACAGACTGGCTCAAAATTGGGAAAGAAATATGTCTAGGCTATGTACTGTCCCTCTGCTCATTTAATTTATATGCAGAGTACATCACATATCAATTGTGTCCAACTCTGCAGCCTCATGGACTGTAGCTTGACAGGCTCTTCTGCCGGTGAAATTCTCCAGCCATTCCCTTCTCAATGGGATCTTGCCAACCCAGGGATCAAACCCAGGTCTACCACATTGCAGGCAGATTCTTTACCATCTGAGCTATCATGGAAATCTACTACTTTGGCCACCTGATGCAATGAGACAATTCGTTGAAAAAGATCCTGATGCTGGGAAAGACTGAGGGCAGGAGGAGAAGGGACCAACAGAGGATGAGATGGTTGGAAGGCATCATCGACTCAATGGACATGAGTTTGAGCAAATTCTGGGAGACAGTGAAGGACAGGGAAGCCTGGTGTGCTACAGTTTATGGGATCACAACAAGTTGGACACGACTTAGTGACTGATGATGATGATGATATGCTGCACTTAAGAAAATATAGAGCTTTTTAAAGTCCTGGGTCATGCACAGGCAGGGAATCCTGATCTCCTTTGCTTTCACTCCTCTCAATCCAGCCTTAAGTTTCTGCTTGTGTTATGCTAACAGGGGGCTAGAAGAAGCAATTATTTGTCATCATGAGTTATTACCATAGTAAAGCAGGGCATACATTAAATGAATGATTTTATTAACATGTAAACATATAATGTTTTATTCATGTCCGTGTCCATTTAATAAAATCTAGTAGCCTTCCATTTTTAAATGTTATCAGGTTTGCCAAAAAATTTCTTTGGTTCTTTTCCTCCAAGCTGGCTCTACTAGCACTTAGTTGTCTTTAACTTCATTTGAAACGATTTTGTTAGGTTTTATTGTGACAGCTCTCATATAATGTGCATTTAAAAATTATATATCAAAATTGGTGAGTTTTCGTTTAGCCATTTTAATATTGAAGATGGAAGAAAAAAAGCAACATTTTCAGCACATTATGCTTTATTATTTCAAGAAAGGTAAAATAGCAACTGAAACACAAAAAATAAAAGATTTGTGCAGTGTATGGAGAAGATTCTGTGACTGATCTAATGTGTCAAAAGTTATTTGTGAAATTTCCTGCTGGAAATTTCTACATAGACAATTCTCCACGATTTAGTAGACCAGTTGAAGTCAATAGTGATCAAATCAAGACACTAGTTGAAATAATACTTATATAACACCATCAAAAATCTCAGTAAGAATGAGACTAAGTTTCTTTGAGATGGCATGGATAAAGTCACATGAAAATGTATTTTCTTGGTTGGTTATCTGTACATTTATTATTTTTTTGAATCAATATATTCATAAATATAATGTATCAACCTTAAAATGTCAGTGGCTTGATGTGTATGATATTTTCTTCTCACTGTCTCACAATCTGACTGTTCCCAGTAGAGCCTAGGTCCCTTCAGTTCAGTTCAGAAGCTCAGTCGTGTCCAACTCTTTGTGACCCCATGAATCGCAGCACGCCAGGCCTCCCTGTCCATAACCAACTCCCAGAGTTGACTCAAACTCATGCCCATCGAGTCGGTGATGCCATCCAGCCATCTCATCCTTTGTCGTCCCCTCCTCCTCCTGCCCCCAATCCCTCCCAGCATCAGGGTCTTTTCCAATGAGTCAACTCTTCACGTGAGGTGGCCAAAGTATTGGAGTTTCAGCTTCAGCATCAGTCCTTCCAATGAACACCCAGGACTGATCTCCTTTAGGATGGACTGGTTGGATTTCCTTGCAGTCCAAGGGACTCTCAAGAGTCTTCTCCAACACCATAGTTCAAAAGCATCAATTTTTCAGTGCTCAACTTTCTTCACAGTCCAACTCTCACATCCATACATGACCACAGGAAAACCCATAGCCTTGACTAGATGGACCTTTGTTGGCAAAGAAATGTCTCTGCTTTTTAATATGCTGTCTAGTTTGGTCATAACTTTCCTTCCAAGGAGTAAGCGTCTTTTAATTTCAGGGCTGCAATCACCATCTGCAGTGATTTTGGAGAGGTAGTGAAATTCCAAAATGTTTGAGTTAAAAGATTAAAATAGTTCACTATCTCATAATGTAGACAGAAGAATGGCAGCTAAAATTCAGTGTATGAAATATTGGTCTTTATATTTGTTGAGGGATTTAAATTATACTTATGAAATAATATCCTCTGAGCTTAATTAGAACCTGTGAAAGGGAGCAAAGTGTCCTGTGTGCCACTGGGGCTAAAAAAATTATATTTGTGTATAAACATGGTGCATGTGTGCCCAGATTTCCAAACGTTTTGTAAGTTATAAGACTTAGTTTATTTGTAAGCTATAAGACAGTATTTTCATTTTTGCCTAAGTGGGATAGAATGCATAGAACAGCTAAAGAAATAACCAAAAGTACTTTTACAAGATTAAACTGAAAACAGGAATTCATTATTTATAAATCTCTCCAGATAAAAGCTAAAAGGGAATATGATCACCAAAGGTATGGAGTGGATGAATATCAAATGCTTATCAATCCCTAACCATTAATATGTGAGGAAATCATTTGAGGGAGCATAGAAATGAAGGAGATCAAAATAAAGTAAAATAAAATTACTGTCCTAAACCACAACAGACTGAGGGTGAATAACAACAAAAAAAAAATGTAGTAATTTAAATGTAAGCTGTATTTGAAGTTAGCATTGAAGAAATGAGCTGTTTTATATAGATATGAAAAGATAGAGATGTTTATAGTTATACTTATCCATCCATCCAACTGAAGTTCATAACTATATCTAAATATACACATAAATATTCTATTTACATATTTGCATGTAATGTAATTGCTATAATTGCTGATAAGTTTATGTTAATATACACCACATTGCTATTCATTTTGTAGACTTATCTGTTTTATATTTATTTGATTTTGCTTTCTTGCCATTTTTTATTTTTTTAATAATTTTATTTATTTATTTTGTCTGTGCTGAGTCTTCATTGCTATGCTGTCTTTTCTCTTTTTGTGGAAAGTGGGGGCTACTTGCTATTTGCAGTTCACCAACTGCAGTTCTCATTGCAGTGACTTCTGTAGTTGTGGAGTACAGGCTCTGGGCATGCAAGCTTTAGTAGTTGTGGCATGGGGGCTTTATAGTTTTGATGCATGGACTTAGTTGCTCCAAGCCCTATGGGATCTTCCCTGACCAGGGATTGAACCCATGCCTCCTGCACTGGCAGGTGGATTCTTTACCATTGAGCAACCAAGGAAGCCCCTTGCCACCTTTTAGATTAATGAAACATTTCTATGATTTTTTTCCTTTTATTAGTTGTTAAACATTCTTCTATTATCCTCGTAATGGCTATCCTACAGATTGGTTAGCATATGCATTCTTAATTTATTATTGTCTGATACAAATAATTTAGTCTAGTCTGTTCACCATCAGCTCTCCACTTCTCAGACATTGGCCTTGGACTGGAGGTTATACTATCAGCTCCTCTGTTTCTCAAGCCTTTGGACTCATGCTAAATCATACCTCTAGCTTTCCTGTTTCTCCAGCTCGCAGAGTGTCAGGGTCCAGCCCCAGCAGGATCCAGGGGAACTCTCAGGATGAACGGCGTGGGCGAGTGAGAGAGAGAAAGAGACCAGACCGGGATGTGCAGCAGAGTCTGGCAGTTACTTATTTTTCACCGTAGCCTTTATACCCTAAGTTGGTACATTTCTAAGGGGGAGATAAGCACACAGACTTAGTTTAACATTACATAGCTTGTCCTTCACGAAACCAGATGTTCTCTGTATATTTTTGTTTATGAGAGTCTTTTCCCATAGATTTTTTGTACATTATCTTCTGGCCTTGAGCTTAGCAGAAAACAGCAAAGTGGCAGTCTCATGGTACAGCAGGCTGTAACGTAGTAGAAATGCAATCCTGTTAACACAATGGTCAGTCTTTTTGCAGAAGTTCTCAGCTAAATTTATCTAAAAAGTTTAACACACAAAGACTCTGCAGGTCTGGTGAGGCAGCCTCTGTTTTAGCACTCTTGGTTAAAATTAACAATTATCTTATTGTTTTTACATTAGGGCTAAACCCTTATTTTTCTAGATCTCCAACTATATTAACAATAGTTTACACTGCACAACCACAGCACATTAACATCAATCAAACGTTGATCCAATAACCACTTTTAAAACAATATTTTTGTGTTCTCTAATAGGGCTTCCTCACCCCCCAAAGGGCTCTGTGCCTATTAGGGCCTTTTTTATGGTTAATTTCTATGTATAATATCTTTTGGCTTTCAGACCTGTTGACAATTTATGGCTTGCACCTGGTGTAACTTTAAGAAACTTCAGTAGCTGACCCTGTCTTTTTTGTGGTTAATCTATTTTCTTTCTATTAGGCATCTTCTCTATGGGAACTAGATAGGATTACATTTTTACAGGAAAGAAATGTAAAGGATTGCAAAAACAGCAGACATGGCACAAAACAGGCTCTTAGTCTAAGAGTTAACTACCTGCAAGAAGTCACCAGCTAATCTCTTGCAATGGGAGCACACATTTATCAAACAAGCCAGAATGCCAGCAAAACGGTTTGAACTGAAGCATTTCTTTCATCCATGGCACCTTCATAGCGTACCAGCGTCTAGGAGATTTATTAATTAGGGTTTTACGTTGGTCTTTATTCAATGAAAGAGGAGCAGGAGAGCTCTCGGCAGGCAACACAAGAATCTGCAGCAGGGCAAGCAAGAACAACAGCAGAAAAGGGGGGAGGGTAGGGTAGAGGCCGAGGCCAACCTGGAGGGTCCCTTGTATCCTAAACGGCCTTGCGTGTCAGGTTTTTTCCTCATGACCTCGACATGGATGGGATCCTTAATGGCCTTGCATGTCAAGTATTTTCTTCATGACCTCGTCATGGGTGGGATCTCCCACAACGGCTCCCGACAGCAGACAACTAAGTGTGGGACTTCTCATCTTCCATAACCCTGTAAGTCAATTTTTATAATAAATCTTGTTACTGTGTCCAGGCTCGCTCTGCTCTCTGTGTGGCAGGCCAATGAATCCAAGAGACTAGGTGTTGAGGAAAGGAAGGAACTTTAATTGGGGAGCCACAAACAGAGAAGATGGCAGATTAGCGCCTCAAAATAACCAATTTATTGGGGTCTGGATGCCAGGTTCTTTTATAGATCAGAGAGAAAGGTGCACTGGGAAGACCCAGAGGGATTGGGTAGAGAGGGAGGTGGGAGGGGGGATCGGGATGGGGAATGCATGTAAATCTATGGCTGATTCATGTCAATGTATGACAAAAACCACTACAATATTGTAAAGTAATTAGCCTTCAACTAATAAAAATAAATGAAAAAAAAAAAAAAAGAAGCAACGAGGAAGTAAAGTTAAAAGACAGAATAGAGGGGGAAAGGCAATGCAGAAGTAAAGTGAAAGAATCTTCAGTCTTGCAAAACATCTCCAAGGGAATGGCCTGCTCTGGGAGGGGTGTGTTAATCTCTCCCATTCACATGTGGGCTGGGACAAACTATCTCTCCATCAGCTGAACAAAGGCACTTTAGTTTACAGTCAGGCAGAGGAGCAGAGTCCTCCAGGCAAGCCATTAATTATGATTATAATAATAAAAGCAAGTCCAAGTAACAGTTCCCAACATAGAGTCAGAAGTGACTTCCTCCCTGAAACTTTCTTTCTCTCTATCTATCATCTCTCTACCTCCCTCTACCCATCTATCTCTTATTGGTTCCATTGCTTGGGAGAACTCTAATACACTTTACAAGTCCATATATTTAAATTTTCAAAATATGATGTGTAATCATTTGAATTTTCTATAATTTATTTTCTTCACCTCCTACTCTGACTTTGTAAGTATAAATTTTAATGATGTACTGTTTGAATTTTCTTTAATTAAATCTTCAAAGCTAAAGATTCCTTTGCTCCATTTCTTGAATACTCAAGCTTAAGAACTTTAAAGAATTTTTAAATTGGAATTAAATAGAAATTTAGGGAATTCTCTGCAAGCAAGACTTCTGTCAGGCAAGTATAGTCTCCTCAGTTCTGTCTCGTCACAACAAAGATTTGAAGTGATGGATATTAAAACCCTCGGTGCGTCACAGCTCTTGGGTCTTGGATAGACCGTGTTATAGCTCTTAGACAGATCAGTGTTACAGTTCCGTGTTATAGCTCCATTTTATTTAGAAAATAGCAGGAAAATCCATCCTCGAGGCTTGAGGGCATGCTGACCCGACCCAAAGACGGGAAGAGAAGAGAGTGGGAGAGCACGTGGGGGAGACACACACACACACACACACACAAACACACACACACAGAGCGCGCATGCACGTGGGAGAGAGAGAGATCTGGCCCTTTGGTTCCTATTTTTATGTGTTTTTTCCTCCCCGTGGGCCTGCCCTATGTAAATTGGGCTAGCCAGGAGTGCTGTTTGTTCTACCTGAGGTCCTCATTCCTGTCCTCAGACCTTCCTTTGTTCTATTTTTGTGGGCTTTTCCCTCTCCTGTCTTTTAGCCACTGCCATTTTGACCTCCTGTTTCCTATTCTAACTACCTAACACTTCTCACAAAACTACTGCGGTAGGGGAGAGAGGCCAGAACTGAGTCTGAACTCAACTCCACTGAAATGAAGTGGAGAGATTTTAACAGCTGGGGTGGGGGTGGGCTGGAATCATAAGCTATCTGTGATTGTTACTTGGATTTACCCAAAGGGATAAATAAAGTTTATCATATCTTCATTAAAGGAGGTAGTCCGGCCCGGTGGTCAGGACTGAAGTAAGTGACTGGACAGTTACTGAAGTAAATCTTCTACACTCCAATACAGACTGGGAAACATGGGTGCTTGTTGTCTTTGATGATGACTTTTAGAGGAAGGCACTCAGTCCTCAAGAGAGACAGTCTTGAATGTAAAACTAACAAAGACTTAAAAAAAAAAAAATTATATCTCAAGGTGGCAGAGAAAGAATTTTTAATTGCAATTTTCCTAAAGTAAATGCTCCAAGGAAATAGAGATCAGCGATCTGGAGGCAGGAGGAAGCCTGTTTGAAATTTGTTCAAGCTGAGGAAAACATTAAGGTCACTGTCCTAGTCAAATTGGGATATTTGATTATCCTAGTCACAAATAAACTTCTGTGTTCATTTAAAGAATTTATAATTGATCTTTATTACTACTAAATATTTTTCTATGACCTATTGGAAGCCTCATTTGTTTTGAAGGAGGAAATAGACAGAACAGGCTCCATCTTGAAAGCAGGACTCCATCTTAGGCCAGACTGTGGACTTTGAGCTATATGTCCAGTATCTATGGAAACAACATACCAACTGAAAAACCATACCCCGTGATGGCAGAGCCCCAGGGCTTCTACCTAGACTCTCCATCGCCTAAAAGAATACCCTAATTATCCATTATCTAATTATCTAATACCTAATACCAAATAGAATCATAAATTCTATTACTCTTATTGGAGTATGACCACCGGCCTATTGATAATTGTCCACTTTAACTCCCTAGGCTTAAAGCATACGAATCATGGGTTAACTTTGAATGTATCTTTATTTTTCTTTGTTCAGACTAATTTCAGGGAATTTGGGGAGGTGGGTTTGGGCACGTACACTTAGGGTATATAAGATTTTCACAAAAACTGGTCAGGGTCCTTGGCTAGGAGGAGACTCTGCCTTGGACCAGCAGGTGTAATAAACTGCACTCCACTGTCCGCATTGTCCTTCTGAGTGTGTTTGTTTCCCGGAATGTGTGGCTACAACAGTTTAACAGTTCTTTATTGTTGGGCCATTCATTTGTTTTCTTCCTTTGTTCAAAAACAAGAGTCAAGGATGTGCGCTGAACTCCCTAGGTTACCTCCATCCACTTATTGAAGGTTCCACCTCTATAAAAATCTCTACTGTTTACCTCCATACCTTGAATCTAAACAAAATGATTTCACATCTACGTTTATGGGTGTTTGAAAAGAGTAGAATATGATTGAGACAGATTTTATCTAAAGGCTATAAATAAACTATAATTTTTTAATCTAGGTGGCTCAGATGGTAAACAGTCTATCTGCAATGTGGGAGACCCAGGTTTTATCCCTGGGTAGGGAATATCCCCTAGAGAAGGAAATGGCAGCCCACTCCAGTATTCTTGCCTGGAAAATCCCACGGGCAGAGGAGCCTGGTAGGCTACAGTCCATGGGGGTCACAAAGAGTCAGACATGACTGAGCGACTTCACTTCACTTCAGAATAAGTGATGAACTGTTCCAAATGGATATGTTTCATGAATTGGGGCAATGAAAGAATGAATGTTCATACCCAATATTGTATAATTGTCCTAGACTCAAAAGCCATTTTAAGCTATAGGAGAAATCCTCAAAGATTCATAAAGAAATGTAGGGGAGCAAATGCTTTTTGGTGTGTGAATTATTTACAGCAGAAAATAAAACCCTGAAGACTCAGGAAGAAATTTTATCTTCTCCCAGTCTAAAAAACAACAATAAAATTTAAAAAGAAAATAAAAATTGAATAGAGAGTCCATTCCTAGAATAAAGCCAGAGATATCTGCAAAGAATATTGACTAAATGTGGCAGGGGAAACCCAGAGATCAGAGTCCACTCTTTATTGTCTTTGTAAGACCCAGAAAATATTTATTTACCAAACATTTGATTTTGTGTCTCCATGTTAGTTGCCTTCTTCCCCTTTGAATTCTCAAAACCCTATCCCCAGTATCCTGTTTTGTCTTTAGCTGAAGATGGTATTTAAGGTGAGGGGTTTCACTCATTAGTGAGTTATTCACTTTACCTAGGTCTCTCCCATGTTATTAAATTTTGCTTGATTTTCTCTTGTTATTCTGTCTCCTGTCAATTTAATTTTTAGATCAGTCAGAAGACTTTAGAAGGGTAGAGGAGAATTTCTTCCTCCCTGACAAAGGAAAATAATATGGAGGAAATATATATATATATATATATATATCTCAGGAATAAGGAATAAAAAGTCATAAGAAAAAGTTTGTATATAGCAAATAACTGATGTCCAGTTAATTTTGAATCCTTCTTGAAGCTTGTTGTGTTGTTTATATGTGACTTTATTTTAAATGCAAGTTTATCTTTTCCTTCAAGCAACCTGCTCCCCAAAACCTCCACCATGACATATATTAAGTAGCATTCTGTCCTTTGCAAGCACAAAAGTCATAAATGGAGCATCAGTTTAAAGCAACTTGTTACCCCTGTGTTTTACATTATTTGAACATGGGGGGAAAAATTTTTGAAATTGTGTTTCAAACAAAGGAGGTATGTTACCAAACTCAGGTTTGGCATTGTTTGTTGTTGTTTATTCGCTAAATTCTGTCCGACTCTTTTGTGACCTCAAGGACTGTAGCCCACCAGGTTCCTCTGTCCTTGGGATTTTCCAAGCAAGAATACTGAGGTGGGTTGCCATTTCCTTCTCCGGGGGATCTTCCAGACTCAGAGATGGAACCTGTGTCTCCTGCATTGGCAGGCGGATTCTTTACCACTGAGCCAAAAGGGAAGCCTTAATTTTAAAGGGGAGTGTCAAAGAAAGACAAATTGCTTTAATCAGGAGAGCCAGCAATCTAAGGACAAAGTGGACTCGTGGTCAGAGACAAACTCTGAAGACTGTTAGCCATGATAGTTTTTAAAGAGGAAAAGAGGAGAGAGGGAAGAATCTCAGTGAATCACTGAGGCTGGAGTTTGGATTTTGCATCATTCTCCATAATGTGCAAGCTGGTTGACTCTCCCTTCAGATGCCCCTACTTCTTTTTATTTAGGAAAAGAATCAGCAGGTTAATTAGGTCCTTTCCAGGTTACAGGGGAACAGAAATGAGCAAACAAGAAAAGGGAAAAGAATTGCTTTCAGATTATTTTCCCACGGAAGTTTTCCAGTTTTGAGGGGTGGTAGCGGCTAAGTCGCTTTAGTCGTTTCTGACTCTTTGAGACCCCATGGACTGTAGCCCGCCAGGCTCCTCTGCCCATGGAATTTTTCAGGCAAGAATACTGGAGGGGGTTGTCATGCCCTCCTCCAGGGGATCTTTCTGACCCAGATATGGGTTCCAACCCATATCTCCTGCGGCTACTATATTGCAGGCGGATTCTTTTCCACTGAGCCACAGGGGAAGCTCGGATGGACAATGTGTTTCACTAAAAAGTAATTCTTGGTTTATTTTAATAATAAATAAATTCCCCAGTGTCTACAATTTACGTTTAGTGAGAGATGTGTTTAGATTTAAAAACACTTTACAAGCTTACTGGGGCTTCTCTGATTGCTCAAACAGTGAAGAATCCGCCCACAATGCAGGAGACAGGGGAGGTGCGAGTTCCATCCCTGAGTCGGGAAGATCTCCTGGAGGAGGAAATTGCAACCTACTCCAGTATTCCTGCTGGGAAAATCCCATGGACAGAGGAGCCTGGAGAGTTGCAGTCCAAGAGGTCTCAAAGACTTGGACACAGCTGTAGCAGCTTAGCACGGTAGAGCAAAGACCATCAGTTTACTATTTTTCAAAAAGAATAAATAATTTTTGCAGCTAATCCATTTAGCTGTGTATGCTTTGAATAATTTGTTTTCATCTGTAGCAGAAAAGTATATTCAATTTTACACATCTTTATAGAGTGCCTCAAATGATGGTGAATATCTCTAGTAGATCGAATTGTATTTGACTTGTGCAAATTTTTGTTTACAGAAGAGGTTGAAAGCAAATTTTGAACTCACTGAAACAATAGAAACAACACATTTCCAGGTTTATGTAATGTAAAATATAGACTCCCAGGGATATAATCCCATAAGTAGTTCTCAGATATTTGATTGCAGTTAAAAAATAAAATATATTCATAAAGTTAAATGGTTCTCTACAACTCTTATCCTTGAAAATGAAGTTTCTTATGATTTTTATTTGAGGAATGGGAAGAGTCTGCTTAAAAGAACACTATAAGATTCACAGTGATGGACTCTAGCGGCCTGTCACGATTAGTTGTGCCTTACTACCCTACTTCCACTAATTTAATGGTGTGTTTGAAGCGAAGTACACTTTCAAATTGGCAGGATATCAGACAGGTTTGAAAATAACTCTCGTTAGCACAGACAGACTAATTGGTCAGCAGATGTTGTCATCAGTATCCTGTGATTCTCACATGTTTATTGGATTATTATTGGGAGATGTGGCTAAATTTACCGTGACATTGCAAATTTTAGCATCTTATTTTAAAACACAGTTGAAAGGGGTCTGAAGGTTCATACTAACAAATATGCTCTAGCTAATAATTGCCTCACAATATACTCATTAGGGTTTCAGGAATACAAATTTTATCTGATGTATGTTTGTTCTCACACAGAATGGTGGAAATGACAGTCAATAACTGATTAGAAAATCACATTTTGATTGCAAAAGGCAAATTGCTTGAAATTTCACTGTTTGCAATGGGAAAGAAAGACAGAAAGTGAAGTTGCTCAGTCGTGTCCAACTCTTTGCAATCCCATGAACTGTAGTCTGCCAGGCTCCTCCATCCATGGGATTCTCCAGGCAAGAATACTGGAGTGGGTTGCCATTTCCTTCTGCAGGGGGTCTTCCTGACCCAGAGATCAAACCCAAGTCTTCCTCATTTCAGGGAGCCTCTTTGCCATCTGAGCCACTAGGGAATCAGCTTTGCAAAGGGAAGTATGTTCCAAAGTCAAGGTCAGAGCTGAAATCAAGTATCTGAGGTACTAGTTATTGATCTTAAAGAGGTTTCTGATTTTTCTACTGATTTTCATATGATGTGACAAGTCATACAAAAGCACCAGATGAGCCATTTTGGCCTTTTCCCAGATTCCTCTATTGGTTCCTCTGCTTAACAAGCCCTTCTTATTCAGCAGTCTCTAGGGTATTAAATTGTTAAGGAAGGACCAAAGCAATTCTTTTTTCCAAAATGTATGTTCTAGAAGTCATAGCCATATTTGAAAAAGACCAGTTTTCTAAATTACTTAATATTTCCCCTTCCTATTTAATAACATGGAGAGACTTTTTCCTAGTATTGTTTCAAACATATTGAAACAGTATTAATAAAGTATTGAAGCCTGTTTCAAATATTTCAATTGAGGCAAAATCTTGTAAATTTGGGGTGTAAATTCCATAGTTGATATAATTTGAGTCTTTTTGCACTATAGAAATAGAACAAAATATATGCATAATTTAATACTTTCACAATTATTTGAAGAGTTATGATTTATTAACAACATTCTGTAGAAAGAAAACTACCATTTTTGAAGGTTAAATAACTTTCTAAGGTCACCAAATTGATAAAATATATAACTTTGACTTTAATCTTAGTCTATCTGACTTGAAAATCTGTGATCTTCCTAACTGTGCTATATATGTCCAGATATATTGGGAAAATGAAAGGAGATATAGGGTGATAGATAATACTGGTGTTTGATTTCATCAAAGTTAAAATCAGTAAATACTAGCATATTCTCTCATTTCAATTCTCTTTCAAATATCAGAAATAGAATTAAGGGACAAGAACATAGAATATTCAAATTTTAAATATGGAATTGTACTTAGGGATCAACCATTAATAACTTCTTTTCCTTCCCTGGTAGCTCAGACGGTAAACAATCTGCCTACAATGCAGGATACTTGTGTTCGATCCCTGGGTCAGGAAGATCCCCTGGAGGACAGCATGGCAACTCACGCCAGTATTCTTGCCTGGAGAATTCCATGGCTGGAGGAGCCTGGCTGGCTACAGTCCACGGGGTCACAGAGACAGACAGGGCTGAGAGACGAACACTTTCACTCTCACTTTTCACAGGCGAGGTAAGAGCTGGGACCACTGAGCAATACTGAATTTCCAGTAGTGTTGCCAGATTCATATTGAGATATGTGGAAATAGTTTCCTGAGAATGAGAGGTGAGAAAGGTGATTTCTTTAACACTGCATGGCTAAATTTCCTTAAGGAGGTGTGATCCTATCCTAACAGGAAATAAGGGGAGTCAGGTCTATAGGAAAAGTTATTTTTCCATTAAAAAAAAACCTCTTGGACTAGCTATCCCACATTAACCAACTATAAATCTGTACAAAGCATGTCAAACAGCTGTTTTCTAATATTGGATACAGGATGTGCAAAATTATAGTCCCTGAGATGCAACAAAACTAGTCATTAAGACAGTATGGTGCTGGCACAAAAACAGAAATATAGATCAATGAAACAAGATAGAAAAAAAGAAAGAAAGAAAGAAACAAGATAGAAAGCCAAGAAAAAAACCCATGCACCTCTGGGCACATTATCTTTGATAAAAGATGCAAGGATATACAATGAGAAAAGATATTCTCTTCAATAAGTGGTGCTGGAAAAACTGCACAGCTCCCTGTAAAACAGTGAAATTATATGCATTCTGTGTCCTTAGCATTCACATTAGTACATGGCCCAAGGAAAACTGGACAGCTACATGTAAAAGAATGAAACTAGAACATTTCCTAACAACATACACAAAAATAAACTCAGAGTGGATTAAAGACTTAAATGTAAGACCTCAATAAATGTAAAGCTCCTCAGTCCATGGAATTTTCCAGGCAAGAATACTGGAGTGGATTGCCATTTCCTCCTCCAAAATGTAAGACCAGAAACTATAAAACTCTTAGAGGAAAACATAGGCAGAATACTGGATAAATTGCAGCAAGATCATCTATGACCCACCTCCTAGAATAATGGAAATAAAAGCGGTAAACAAACAGAACCTAATTAAGCCTAAGTTTTTGCACAGCAAAGGAAAAACCTGTCGACAAGGTGAAAAGACAACCCTCAGAATGGGAAAAAAATAATAGCAAATGAAGCAACTAACAAAGGATTAATTTCCAAAATATATAAGCAGCTCATTTGGCTCAATACCAGAAAAACAAATAACCCAATCAAAAAGTGGGAAAAAGACCTAAATAGACATTTCTCCAAAGAAGACATACAGATGGCTAATAAACACATGAAAAGATGCTCAACATTGCTAATTATTAGAGAAAAGCAAATCAAAACTACAGTGAGGTATCACTTCACACCTGTCAGAATGGCCATCATCAAAAATCTACAAACAGTAAATGCTGGAGAGAGTATGGAGAAAAAAAACTTTTTGCACTGTTGGTGGGAATGCAAATTGACATGGTCACTATGGAAGAGAGTATGGAGATTCCTTTAAAAACCAGGAGTAAAACAACTATATGACTCAGCAATCCCACTATGAGGCATATACCTTGAGAAAACCAAAATAAAAAAAGACATGTATTTCCCAGTGTTCATTGCAACACTATTTACAATAGCTAGGACATGGAAGCAAACTAGATGTCCACTGACAGATGAATGGATAAAGAAGTTTTGGTACACATATACAGTGGAATATTAGTCATAAAAAGGAATACATTTGAGTCAGTTCTAATAAAGTGGATGAACCCAGAGCCTATTATACAGAGTGAAGTAAGTCAGAAAGAGAATGACAAGTAACATATATTAACGCGTATATATGGAATCTAGAAAGATGGTGCTGGTGAATCTATCTGCAGGGCAGCGATGGAGGCACAATATAGTCCTAGAGAGAAAGGAAACAAGCAAAGCCATTCTCTGACTCTGCTCACTCTGGCATTTTAAATTTTGAGACCATAGTTTAGGGTGTGGGGAACCTAAGTTGACAATATTAGTGTCACTGAGCTGTGACATTGGATTTGTCAAAGTTATGTGACAAAATACCAGAAAAGGCAGAGCTCTACAGAAAAGTGCCTGAAATCCAACCAGAGAATCTTGTGAATCTTCAAACACTAATATGCACTTGCATAGGGAAGTCTGAAGGGTTAGGCAAAATACAAGTACCACAGTGATGGACTGAGATCCCAAACATTGTAGAAGGTTGAGATTGGATTTCTGAAAGCAAGTGTGAAGTACTTTTTTGCATGCCATGGGCATTCAGTAGGAATCCATAATAGAATGCTTTGATGTTGGGACTACCATAGCATCAAATAAGAACTGCTCAGAACATAGTTAATGTGTTTAAAAGGATCAGAACAATCTCAAAATAAATTATCTGAGAAAATAAAACTTAACATTCTTCAGAGAGAGATAGCAAAACCTAGGAACTAAATAAAATATGTGATGCATTAATCAGTGGGATATTGTGCTTTGCTTAGTCACTCAGTCGTGTCTGACTCTTTGCGATCCCATGGATGGTAGCCCATCAGGCTCCTTTGTCCATAGGGATTCTCCAGGCGAGAATGCTGGGCTGGGTTGCCATGCCCTCCTCCAGGGGATCTTCCCAACCCAGGTCTCCCGCATTACAGGGAGATTCTTTACTGTCTGAGTCAACTGGGAAGCCCAAGAATACTGGAGTGGGTAGCCTAATCCCTTCTCCAGCTGATCTTCCTGACACAGGAATCGAACCAGAGTCTCCTGCATTGCAGGTGGATTCTTTACCAGCTGAGCTATTATTCGGCACTAAAAAGAAAGGAGTTACAAAACTGTGAAAATACATGGAGGAAACTTAAATGCATGTTAGTAAGTCAAAGTAGCTAATCTAAAAGCTCTCATGCTGTTTGACTTCAACTATATGATATTGTGGAAAAGGCAAAATTGTAGAAGCAATACAAATATTTGTGATTACCAGGAATTAGGTTGAATAGAGGCATAGATAAGTGGGGCACAGATTTTTAAGGCAATGAAACTTTGTATGATACTATAATGGTGGATACATTTGTTGGAAAGCAGAGACATTACTCTGATGACAAAGTCCATACGGTCCATACCAAGGCTATGGTCTTCCCAGGGGTCACATGTGGTTTTGAGAGCTGGACAGAAAAGAAGGTAGAGCACCAAAGAATTGATGTCTTCACACTGTGGTGCTAGAGAAGACTCCTGAGAGTCCCTTGGACAGCAAGGAGATCAAACCAGTCAATGTTAAAGGAAATCAACCCTGAATACTCATTGGAAGAACTGATGCTGAAGCTGAAGCCCCAGTATTTTGGTCATCTGATGCGAATAACTGACTCATTGGAAAAGTCCTTGATGCTGAGAAAGATTGAGGGCAGAAGGAGAAGAGGGCACCAGAAGATGAGATGGTTGGATGGCATCACCAATGCAATGGACCTGAACTTGGAAAAACTTCAGGAGATGGTGAGGGACAGGGAGGCCTGGAGTGCTTGCTGCAGTCCATGGGGTCATGAAGAGTCGGATGTGACTGCGCAACTCAACAACAACAACACATTTGTTCAAACCAGCACTCAACCAAGAGTGAGCATTGATGCAAAGTGTGGACTGTGGGGGCAGTCCATGTAGGTTCAATAACAAGTGAGCTGCTCTGGTTGAGGATATTGATAATGGGAGAGACTCTGCACCATGTGAGAACAGAGAGTATACGGGACATTTTTATACCTTATCCTCAATTTTGTTGTCAATCTAAAACTGCCTAAACAATTAAGTCAGATAGGTCGATACATAGATAAATCAATTGCTTCGTAGATTGGTACATAGATATTTTAAAATGTATCTGAATTTCCAATTCTCTGTGAGCACCTTAAGGTCAGGAGAAATTGTTCTCATGTCTGAAATTCTGTTGTTGTTTGGCATACTGTTTGGCACATAACTAGCAATTGTATGAACTTATTTCAGGTATATTCTGTGGTCCTGAAGATATAAAAGAATGGTGAACTAAAATGGTGAAGAATGGATTTCAGAGAAAGCTATGTAGAGGGACTAAGTCTTGAGTTGATCATGAGTATACTTAGGTCAATATATTCCCATGTCATATTTTACCTGAGAAGAATTTCACAATATAAAAATAAATATTCTCTTTCATTTGATTCACTGAAACCACACCCCCTGATTTTTCTACTATAATTATGGCCACTTCTTAGTCATTTTATCTTCCTCAGACTCCTTTCTTTAGCTTTTAAGTATTTAGATTTTTCATTACTCATTCCTAGGTCTTCTCTTCATCTTTCTTCACTCTGAGTTCTCTCTGTCTTGGCCAAGCTTTCATTCTTAACTAGTCCCCTTCCTCCTCCCTAGCTGCTAAACTGTTCTTTGTGCTTGATTACCAGAATGCTCTTCTCAGATTTCAACTCTGACTGTGTGACATTGCTACTCCCTCATCTAAAAATATTTAATAACTTCCATTTGCCCTCTGCATCACAATAAAGGCATTGCAATTATCAGAATAATCTTGCATAATTTACCTCTTAAGCCTTGTTTAAATCTACTCCCTACCCCACATCTCTCCCCAGACTTCCTGTTTTGTTGCTGTGACCTCTCCTTTCACCATGTAAGTCCCCCAAAATTTCTTCTAGAAAATGGATCACATATTGATATACATATTTTAAAGAAGTATGGGAATTTGGTTTTAAAAAAAAGCAAACAAAACTTTGACTAAAACTTTACAGTTATGTGATAATATACATGTAATTTGAGTCTACAAGAAAGAATCAATTATATTGTGTTTTCCTGGTAACTTCTTGGTATATTATAAAATGGATTAAAATGACCAATATAACTCTAGGGTACAGGGACTGTGATTGAAATTCTGAGCTTGTAGCTTTATAAAAACTTCAGTGGTTTTTAGTTTCTTTCCAATCTGTTCAACACCATTTCATACCATGAACCAAATATTAAAATGCAAGAGATAAAATGGATTTTCTTCTCTCCTTTACTCCAAAAAGCAATGACCCTTCCTCCCTGCTCAGTGCATGTCACTTTTAAGCTAGTTAGAAACTCACTGCTTTATTCTCATTAAATTATTTCTCAACCAGGAACTTTTTTGAGGTACATAGGAGGTCTCTATGGGAGCCAACAGGAGAGCTTTTAATTGGCTTTCAAGAATTGCAATAAACAGCCTTTAAGATATTTCAAATACTAGGGGAAAATGCTAAAGACATTTGGAAAAAGATTTGAATTTAGTTAGAGTCAAATGTGACGTTCTTCACCAGATGAAATCATCAATATATGTTGTGCTGCAAAGAAAGTACCCAGAAAATCTATAAGGTACATTCCTTTCTTTTGAGAAGTAATTAGGCAATTCTCAAATAATGCTATGACCAAAAGTTAGCATAGAGCAAGCATTCGATTCATGTTTGAGAAAATGAATGTTGCAATAGTGACAGTATTGTTTTCTCCTAAGACAAATGTCTTGCATATAATGGTGCTATTGCTCTCAACAGACGAGATAGAAATCCTCTTGAGTTTTCAATGGCATTATGTCCTTATAGTTCTGTCCCCCTCATCCCAATAGTAAAGTGTATCCTTGGACACTTTGGTTACATCAATATCATATAGACACACATACATATTGTTTTATACACACACACACACACACACACACACACACACACACACACATAAATGGGCTTCCCAGGTGGTGCTAGTGGTAAAGAACCTACTACCAATGCAGGAGACTTTAGAGACAGGAGTTTGATCCCTGAGTTGGGAAGATCCCTGGAGGACAGCATGGAAACCCACTCCAATATTCTTCCCTGGAGAATCCCATGGACAGAGGAGCTGGTGGTCTACAGTTCATCAGGTTGCAAAGATTTGGATACCACTGAAGCATTCAGCATACACACGTGCATATATGCACATTTATAATACATATGTACATATATACAATAAAATAACAGTTTATTATGTCATTATGTTACTACTCTTTATGTGTTATCTCAATAAAGTGAATATTTGAGTAGGTCCTTCCAGCCACAACTCTCCAGGCATATTGTTGCAGGCTGCCTGTACAGCCTTTAAATCAATGCCTCTGCTGCTTACTTATCAGGTATAAGCATCAGCTAGAGGCTCCATGTTTAGAGAACCCACAGGCCTTATTTCCTTCCTGGCCTTGGTTATTTTAATTCATCTTTCTCCTTGTTCTTGTCTGTACCTGGTTTCCCTTCTTAAAAAAAAAAAAAAAAAAAAAGTTTTAACGACCTTCTTAAAATCAAAAGGAAGAAAAAAAAAAAAAAAACCGACTCTCCCTACACTGGCTGCTTGTTTTAACCTCTAAGAACCTGAAAACAGCTTGGTAGGTGAGAAGGCCTGTAAGGAGTTGGTATACTATGGCCTGTCAACCTCGTCAGGACTGCTCCTGTTTTTGTACATCCTATGAGCTTAGAAAATTGTTTTTACCTGTTTATATGATTGGAAAATCAAAGAATAATACTTTATGACTTGTAAAATTAGAGGAAGCTGACATTTTAGTCCTGCAAGTTTGCTTTTGTAGGAGGGGAGGGACAGTCTGTAAGGGCAGTCTCTGGTCTACTGTGTGGGAGGGGACCACAGCCGGTCCGAGTGTTTCTAGAGAGGAGGGTGAAGCCCGCTGCTACGTAGCACCAGCTGGTTCAGACCTCGAGGGCATCAGGATGTTCGCTCAGGGTTACACAGTCTCAAACTCTGAGGCTGGGAAAGATTGAGGGCAAGAGGAAAAGGGAGAAACAGAAGATGAGATGGTTGGATGGCATCATCGACTCACTGGACGTGAGTTTGAGCAAACTCCAGGAGATAGTGAAGGACAGAGAAGCCTGGTGTGCTGCAGCCCATGGGATCATGAAGAGTCAGACACAACTTAGGGACTGAAAAATATATCTTAGGAAGGGGATTTTCAGGCAGAGTGCTTCATTTCTTCTGTGATAGGGAATATGTTACTCTGCCAGCATCTAAGTTTTTTACAGATGATTAAATAAAGCTCACTATTAAAAGTTTCTGAGATTTGCATTTTTTTATTTAGATCTATGATCCATTTTGAGTTAACTTCTGTGAAATGTGTGAGGTCTGTGTCCATGTTCTTTTGTTTTCTGTTTTGCATGCTAATATCAAATTTTTCTCGAGCCATTTGCTAAAATGCCCACTTTTTCTCTGAAATTGTCTTTATGCTTCTGTCAACAGTCAGCCAATTTATATTTGTGCAGATCTATTCCTGGGCTCTTATTCTGTCTCATTGATCTATGCGTGTTTTGCTAATACAGTACTGTTGACTTTAGCTTTACAATAAGTCTTGAAATTGGTAGTGTGAGTCTTCCCAACTCTTTTTCATGCCTATGCTGTCTATGTTAGCTTCTTTGCCATTTGATAGAAAATTTGGAATTATCAATATCAACAAAAAAGCTTGCTAGTATTTTAATTTGCATTATAGTGAATCTATATTGGATTATATTGAATAAAGTTTAGAAACACTGGCATTTTAACAATACTGAGTCTTCTAATCTATGAATACAGACTTGTTGTTGTTGTTGTTCAGTTGCTCAGTTCTATCCAACTCTTTGCAACCCCAAGGACTGTAGCACGCCAGGTTTCCCTGTTCTTCACTCTCTCCAGGAGTTTGCTCAAACTCACGTCCATTGAGTTAATGATGCCATCCAACCATCTCTTCCTCTGTCGTCTCCTTCTCCTCATGCCCTCCATCTTTCTCAGCATCATATCTCTTCATTTGTTTAGATGTTTTCTGATGACTTCAATTCACATTTTATAGTTTTCTGCCTACAGATGTTATACATATTTTGCTAGATTTATACCCAAGAAACTTCACTTTTTGATGATATTGTAAATTGTATTTTTAGATAATTATACTCATTTGTATACATACTATCATGTCATCTGTGAAGAAAGACATTTATCATCTCATATTCCTACTTGTACATGTGTCCTTCTCTTATATTATTGGACTTAATAGAACTTGTAGTGTAATACTGAATAAATGTGGTAAAAGAAGATATCCTTGGAGTTTAGAGTGTGGAAACCATCCTGTCTCTGATCATCAAGTATAATGTTAGCTGTTGGTCTCTCATACATTTTTTTACAATATTGAGAAAGTTCCTCTTTATTCCTCATTTGTTTTATCTTGAATTGAAGGTGTACTTTGTCAAATAAGTTTCTTCATCAGTTGATGTGATTCTATGATTTGATTTTTCTATTTAGCCTGTTGATATGTTGGATTACATTAATTGATTTTCAAATATTGAACCAGCCTTGCATGGTTGAAATACAGTAATTTATTTTTAAGAGTTTGAAACTAACTGCACCTTCTCACATTTCAACTTATTAAAATTAATTTTATTGAAAGGCTAAATCTCTAAAATGTCTTGGAATTTTACTCATTTTTTTCTATTAATTGCTTGTCATATCTTATATAGCTTCATGTACATGTCCTCTATGTCCTACTAATTTATGTTGACTAGGAGAGAGGCTAGGAAAAACTTCAATTTCATGTCCAAATATTATTCTTCAAAAATGAGATCAGGTAGTAGGGTTGTTTCTTCTTTTCTTGGTGTATATGTGTCATTTGTTAGGTGTGTGAATATAGATAAGAATTTTATCTCATCTAAACTTCAATACATGTAAAAATATATTTGAGACATATTAAGGGTTGTCTTAATAGAAATTACTAGTACTAATATTTATAAATCAGGTTCTAATTTTTTAATAGTTCTTGAACATAACCTCTCCCCACCTACACACTTTGTTTTATTCACAATGGTACCTGAATAGAACTTTACAATCTTTCAAAGTCACAATGCACTTTCTAGGTAATCCCTTTTATCTCTCAATGAAAGAATTAAGAATCACTTCATAAGATGTATTTCATAGAATGCTTATGAATTCTTATGAATTTTGCACCTCTGGTTTCCTAGTTAATGTTTTCCCAACTGTATCTTTGATAATTTATACCTAGGATTGAAGTTAAACTCACCACTCTAATAAGTTCAACATGTCCTTTTACAGGAGAAAATTGTATATGTTCATATCTTATGAGTTTTTAAAAAATGGCTGCTAACAATTTTCTGAACCTGCTATTATGAGTCAAGGAGAAAATTTTGTAAAGAAATTTTTATTATTAATGGCATATACAGTATGCGAGAGGGCCCACCTCAGATGCCAGTGTAAGAAATTAGTAGATTATATCTCTTTTAAATGCTTCAGTTATTCCTGAAGAAGAATCACTGTTAATTTTACTGATAGAACATTCAAGGCATCATTGAAATAAATGGATAGGGTAGATAAAGATTCCAAATTTAACCTTTATTAATCTTTCCTCTTCTTCATCCCTTGAGAAATCAAATTATATAGTTTAATGAATACAGTTTTACTATTGATTATTATCACTGCTTAAAATTGCCTTTTATTTCAGATTCATGGTCAAAAAATTGACTAGTTTTTTTTTTCTTCTTGTTTTCTTACTCTGCATTTTCAAGTCTCCTATGGGATGTTTTATCTTTTGCCTCTCAAATCCAAAACAGTCAGCCAGTGACTCCCAGCCAGACCTTAACCACTATCTTCTGTTTCAGATTGCATCAAGAACAATACAAAATACTCTGATACTCAATCCAAAATAGTCATATTGGTAAAATGGTGCATGCGTGTGCTAAGTTGCTTCAGTAATGTCTGACTCTTTGTGACCCTATGGGACAGTAGCCTGCCAGGCTCCTCTGTTCATGGGATTCTCCAGGCAAGAGGATGAGTTGATTACCATACCCTTCTCCAGGGGATCTTCCCCATCCAGGGATCTAACCCACATCTCTAATGTCTCCTGCACTGGCCTGTGGGTTCTTTACCACTAGTGCTGCCTGGGAAGCCCAGGAATATGGTTCTTCTTTGCTAACTAATAAATTATTCTTCTTTTTAAACCATATGGCATGGAAAACAATAAAGCTCCAAGAGTAGGATGGGATGCATACGTACAGCTACAAACTTTACACTGTCATTCTGCTTATATGGATTCCAGTCTGCAGTGTTTTCTATTTGACTGTATTTTTTAAAAAATTCAATCAAGAGATTTGAAAAAAAATTAAATTGCGTATAATCTTTGCATAAAAATTTATTAAAGTAACTATTATGTGGAATATGCAAATGCCCCCATATGTTGCTATTTAAACTAAGGTATTTTGAAGAAAAAAATACAGAAAACACACATATACACATTATATATTGAGAAAGAGGTTTATTACCTTGTTATCCATTCCATGCTGAAATAGTATCTTTATTTTTTTTTTAAGAGCAGGAATTAAAGAAAATGTCGTGATTGTCTTCCCCTTGGTTTGATATCCTTGTGACTTGGTTCATCTAGGGGTGTAATGTGTGAAATATTTAAGATTTGAAGTTTAGAACATTTTTTCATTTGTTTGTTTAATCTGCACTATTTTAAGTATAGACAAAGGAGTTAAACCATTTAAGCATAGACAAAGAAGTTAAAACAACCAATGCATGAAATTGTACCTAATGCACTACATCTTTACTAAAAAAAATTCACATTTTTGTTTACTTAATATGCCTAGACTCTACCAGGGGCTGCACTTGATATCTATGAAATACTGTTTCTTGTCAATTTTAGCTTCTTTGTCAGAGGAAAAATTACTATTTTCTTATCCTAAGTCTAGATGCCATTTTGATGTATTTTTAATGTAATGTCATTTATCTACTCCTATATATTTGAAATTAATAATTTAGAGAAGACAGCCTCTCTAAACATTTCACTCCATCATACTCCTAGTCCTAAGCTAACCTTGTAGTTTCCTTTCTGCCAAAAGTGATCCTTTAAGACTGAATTCCAGTTTTCCAATTCATTTATGCAGTGCTCTCTCATTGTATGTTTATTTATTTTTATAAGTGGGTAAAACCTGAAAATGGTACCATAATTGCTTCACATTTCCTGAATCTATTCCTCTAAAATTTCCTTTTCCTTGTGTTTATCCAGTTGTCACCTGGCAATAAACCTGAAACTCCAACACTGCAAGGATTCTCTAGGTAACTTGTCTCTATTTTTCTCTGATGAATGGCTACAATAATACGGATCCCAAAGTAGATTCTATATAACCTCTACATTCCAACAATAGCTATGGATTTGTATGCTTAAAGTCTCATACCTAGAACTGTAATCATTGTTCTTTTCAATTTGTAGGGAATGATATTGGGAAACTTTGAGCACAACTAGATCTATTTCCATTGTCAGGAGTAATGAGAAGCCATACAAGAAGTGGGAAATTACTAACACGATCACATATCCAGACACATATGGAAGAGGAAACTTTTATAGGCTCTGTATAATTTCCCATGATACTATTCAACATTTAAATTTCCTTTAGGTTCAAAGAATTAGACTGATTGTAAGCCTCTTGAGAAACCTGTATACAGGTCAGGAAGCAACAGTTAGAACTGGACATGGAACAACAGACTGGTTCCAAATAGGAAAAGGAGTACGTCAAGGCTGTATATTGTCACCCTGCTTATTTAACTTCTATGCAGAGTACATCATGAGAAACGCTGGGCTGGAAAAAGTACAGGCTGGAATCAAGATTGCCAGGAGAAATATCAATAACCTCAAATATGCAGATGACACCACCCTTATGGCAGAAAGTGAAGAGGAACTAAAATGCCTCTTGATGAAAGTGAAGAAATAGAGTGAAAAAGTTGACTTAAAACTCAACATTCAGAAAACTAAGATCATGGCATCTGGTCCCATCACCTCATGGAAAATAGGTGGGGAAACAGTGGAAATATTGTCAGATTTTATTGTTTTTGGGCTCCAAAATCTCTGCAGATAGTGATTGCAGCCATGAAATTAAAAGATGCTTACTCCTTGGAAGGAAAGATATGATCAACGTAGACAGCATATTTAAAAGCAGAGACATTACTTTACCAACAAATGTCCGTCTAGTCAAGGCTGTGGTTTTTCCAGTAGTCATGTATGGATGTGAGAGTTGGATGGTGAGAAAAGCTGAGCGCCAAAAAATTGATGCTTTTGAAGTGTGGTGTTGGAAAAGACTCTTGAGAGTCCCTTAGACTGCAAGGAGATCCAACCAGTCCATCCTGAAGGAGATCAGTCCTGGGTGTTCATTGGAAGGACTGATGCTGAAGCTGAAACTCCAATACTTTGGCCACCTCATGCGAAGAGTTGACTCATTGGAAAAGACCCTGATGCTGGGAAGGATTGGGGGCAGGAGGAGATGGGGACGACTGAAGATGAGATGGCTGGATGGCATCACCGACTCGAAGGACATGGGTTTGGGTAGACTCTGAGAGTTGGTGGTGGACAGGGAGGCCTGACATTTTGTGATTCATGGGGTCGCAAAGAGTCGGACATGACTGAGCGGCTGAACTGAGGAAGACTCATAGGTCTCAGCCTACAGTTGTACTCTTCCCTGTGATTTATACCACAAAGAGATGCAAAGCAAAATCTGCAAAGGGACAACATACAGAGACAGAACTCCAGAAAAAAACCAAGTCTAAGTTTCCAAGGGTCTTCTCCTGTAGAGTCAAGCAGATGTGCTTAATTTCCCCAGTATAAAATTGTGGCAAACATTGTGTAATATCATCTAACAGGGAAGCTCATTAGAGATTTGGAATCTGAAGTTCTTATGAGGGCTTGTCACATAAGCACTCTCAGCCTAATACATAGCAAATTCCAGATTTCCAGAAGAAAAGCAGGTGTTTAACGTAAAGCACATTGTTTGCCCAGTCTAGGCACAGTGAGCTGCCGCTTTTACTATTTAGGGATTTTTTTTTTTTTTTACCAATATAGGGAGCTGTTTACTGTTCCTGATGCTAGTTGTTATTCAAGAACTAACCTTGAAAGTAAGCCTTTCTAAGTGTAGAAATCTCAACCTATTATGTTAACTCTTTTCTGCCCTGACATGTAGACAATTTTACTAGATCTTTGAAAACAAATGATGTTATATAATTTTTGTTACAGAT
The DNA here is from genome assembly GCF_963930625.1 of Muntiacus reevesi. Taxonomy (NCBI): domain Eukaryota; kingdom Metazoa; phylum Chordata; class Mammalia; order Artiodactyla; family Cervidae; genus Muntiacus; species Muntiacus reevesi. The sequence continues at coordinate 23,195,116 of NC_089257.1, read as the reverse complement.
GGAAGTTTTCTAATCTATAGTGAAAAGTGAATATAATTTGTAATGCCATTTTTACGATAGTCATGTGAGTGTTAATCTCAGGTTCTAGGGTGACAACATGGATAATAGTAAATCATATTTTTTTTCAGGCAGTGATAGAGGCATTTAAACATTGGTGTGGTGTGTCTTCTTTTTCTCTCCTACTGACTTTTCTTTGACCATCAGTGTATCTGAAAATCTTCCCTGAAAACACCATCCTTCATTGTTTGCTCTCTTTTCTGATTGCTTTTGTGTTGTTGAATATGAAAATGATTTTTTAAAATGGTGGCATCTTACTATGAAGGCATCAGTTTTGCAATTTTATCTTCAGTTTAAAGTCCATTGTGTGTTTCTTAGGTTTGTGTGTATTACATATGTACTTTCTTAATTTTTCTCCCTAATATGTAAATTTTTTAATTAATTCAGTCATCTTCTATAATTTTGTCATTCTACCTCTATGCTTGGATACTTAAGGGATCTTCAATTTTTTTCCCTTGAAGAATATGCCATAGACATATAAAGTCCAATAGTTTAGATATTATGATATGACCAGAAATTTCCTAAATTATCTTTTAGAACAGTTTAGGAACAGCTAAAGTTCTAATAATCAGCTTCTAACAGACCTCCACTCCAAACTGCCTGAACATTTATCCCTCATACTTTCAACGTTCAAGATGCTAAGTATGGGCATCCTTTGCTCTTGCATTTTTAACTTCAAATGCAGTCATACAACTCTATCCCTGTTAACCTCATAAATCCTAAAATAAATTAACTTCTTGTCAAATTCTTTCTAATATTCTTTCTTTCCATAGACCACAATAAAATAAAACAGGAATTTAACCTTCTTTGTCCCATCATCAAATTAAAATATAACATTAATGGAACAGAGGAAGTCTTATTAGTCTTTTTGTTTGTTTGTTTTGCAGTAAGCAACCAAACATACATCTGACAAAGTTTGTCTCAGAAGATATACTGTGATGTCATGAGCTATGTGCAGGCTTTCTATTAGACTAGTTAGATCTTGACTCCAAAGTTCTCCACTTCTTACCTTTGTGAAAATGAACACATTACTTCACCATCCTTACCCTGTTTTGAGTCCCAGTTTCAACATATAAAAAATGAGAATAAAATGTATACATTATAAAAAAAATTTATACATAATTGTGAGGATTAAATGAGAGTAAATGCAACTGATTGTTCCACATACACAGTATGAAAGGGGAAGGTAATCGAACACCATTACTCCATAAAATAATTAATAAGAAAATGTATTTTAAAGTATTCGCATTTGATATTTGATTTTACAAAATATTGAAATTGTTCAAACATTTTCCCCATGCCAGGTTTGACATGTAAGAGATAGCTTAGATCTGACTTTGCTATTTAGTACCTTTGTTGAAAGATTTCAAGATTGAACTGACTGCTACAAATCAAATTTGAAATTCCCAAATTTCTGAGAGTATCAAACCTAACTATTTAAGAGAAAAACAATTGACTGCATACCTCACAAAAGAATATGTTTTAAGATTAGGGATTGAAAAGTACATTGTAGGGAACTCCCACTATTTAATAACTTATTATTGCTCATTTTGGAGGCAACAAACCATATGTTATTACAAAAGTACTTTGATAATTAAACCTAGGATTTTTACTTTATTAGTGTATTGAATTCACTGTAGCTCTAGTAGTCAGAGGTTGTGGGTACCTAAACTAGAGTTGGGGGTGGGGGAAGTGCCTACCATGCAAAGGCTACTTTGCCAAAATGTAGTGCTTTGAGTTCCATTCAGTTATTTCAGTCTTGCTTAGTTGGCTCCAAACTGATGAATTCATAGCTTGATAATTTGGTTGGAGTTTGCTTTAGATGATATTTCTGAATTCTACTGACCACATTCATTCTTTAACCTACTTAGCAGCATGAAATCCAAAATTATCTGTTGGGAAATAATTATGAGTTTTCATTCTACAAGAGATTTTTTATCTTTACTTCATTTTGAATACATATGTATATGTTTCTTAATTCATGAATTTCATTCAACTCCATCACCAAAGTCATCCGCAGACTAATAAATAGTAAATTACTTATGTCAGCATAAATCCAAACAGTATTATATTTTTTTACCTTTTAATAGAGGTCTAGGAATTATATTCAATCACTTAAACTTTAAATATAATAAAATGTTTAAACAGTTAATGGCAGTAAATGGCAGTGTCATACCGATTAAGAAAGAAGTTAAAAAATGTTAGTTTTATGAATACAGAACAATGCATTGATCTTGTTGATGATCCTATAAACCAGCAGTAAAGGAAATGATTATTTAACTTACATGCAGAGTACATCATGCGAAACACTGGGCTGGAAGAAGCACAAACTGGAATCAAGATTGCCGGGGAAATATCAATAAGCTCATATATGCAGATGACACCACCCTTATGGCAAAAAGCAAAGAACTAAAGAGCCTCTTGTTGAAAATGAAAGAGGAGAGTTAAAAAGTTGGCTTAAAACTCAACATTCAGAAAACTAGATCTTGGCATCCGGTTCCATCACTTCTTGGCAAGTAGATGGGGAAACAATGGAAACAGTGACAGACTTTATTTTTTTGGGCTCCAAAATCACTACATATGGTGACTGCAGCCATGAAATTAAAAGATGCTTACTCCTTGGTAGAAGAGCTATGACCAAACTAGACAGCATCTTAAAAAGCAGAGACATTACTTTGCCAGCAAAGGTTCATCTAATCAAAGCTATGGTTTTTCCAGTAGTCAGGTAGGGATGTGAGATTTGGACTATAAAGAAAGCTGAGTGCCGAAGAATTGATGCTTTTGAACTGTGACTGTGGAGGACTCTTGAGAGTCCCTTGGACTGCAAGGAGATCCAACCAGTCAATACTAAAGGAAATCATTCTTGAATATTTATTGGAAGGACTGATGCTGAAGCTGTAACTCCAATATTTTGGCCACCTGATGTGAAGAACTGACTCATTAGAAAAGACCCTATGCTGGGCAGGATTGAAGGCAGGAGGAGAAGGGGATGACAGAGGATGAGATGGTTAAATGACATCACCAATTTGATGAACATGAGTTTGAGCAAGATCTGGGAGTTGCTGATGGACAAGAAATCCTGGAGTGCTGCATGCAGTCTGTGGAGTCGCAAAGAGTCAGACATGACTGAGCAATTGAAATATATATATATATATATATATATATATATATATATATATATACACTTATATTTATATATATATATAAAACATGCCCAGCATAGACCCAGGGAAAGTGAAAGTGACTCAGTCGTTTCCAGCTCTTTGCAACCCCATGGCCTGTACAGTCCATGGAATTCTCTAGGCCAGAAGGAGTGGGTAGCCTTTCCCTTCTCCAGGGGATCTTTCCAACCCAGGGACTGAATCCAGGTGTCCCGCATTGCAGGCCAATTCTTTACCAGCTATGTCGCAAGGCGAGCCCAGCATAGACACAAGCAAACCTTAAAGACTAGTAGGCGATAGCCTTTAGTCTTACAGCCCGATATCCTCTTTCTGAAAATAAAATGTCTATATAAATGGTATTCAACTAAGGACTTCCCTTCACAAGAGGGCATTACAACATTTTCCAAATAATTATTTAGCCTGATGGGTTGTTGTGTTCAGTTATGTCTGACTCTCTGCGACCCCATGGACTGTAACTTACCAGGCTCCTCTGTCCATGGGATTTTATAAACAAGAATACTAGAGTTGGTTGCCATTTCCTCTTCCAGGGGATCTTCCTGACTGAGGGATCAAATCTTGTTTCCTGTGGCTCCTGCAATTGGTAGGATTATTCTTTTCCCACTGAATCACGCTGGGATGGGTTGTTACACTTTTCTTAAACTGACACAGGTTTATATTATAAAAATATTCCTCATATACCTTTAGCGTTAACCACTTCATAAAACACATAAATTATTTCTTTGATTGACTAAGCTCATGCATTAAACAACCCACACATTAAACCAATAACTGGTCCTATCCTGTCCTGTTGTAAAAGAGACATGAAGCCTTTGCTTAGAAAATAGTTTTCAGTCTTGACTGAACATTTCCTTTCCATTTTCAATGTTTGGCTAATTGGTTTCTTTAGCATGTCTTCTAATCGCTCAATTCCCTCTCCTGCATGTGTTTCTTTCTGCTTTAGTAAATATTCTAGTAACTGCTTCAAAGAGAATTATGTGGTTGATAACTTTCTTGGGCCCTGCGTGACAGAAACCTAATTTTTATTAGTTTCTCATGCATGATTTTATGTAAATCTTTTTCTGAAGCCATATGGGACACAGCACATATTATAAAAATACAACTCTGTGAATTTTCAGATAGAACCACTATACATCTTAAGAAAAGGAGTGTTTTGAGTATCCTATAACCTGCCTCATGCTTCCTTCTGGTTTATAACACTAACTAGGGTAATCCATTTTCTCTCATGTAAGATCATATGCTAGATTCTGAAATGTATATACAAGTAATAATAAATAAAATGTCCTGTTTTGTGCTTGAAATTTCTTACCCCCTGTGTTTCTTTGATTTCATCTTGTGTATTTAATTACATGTATGAACAAAAGACATTCCCCATGTGACTTTAGTCTTTTCTTTCTATCATTTTGAGTCTCATATTCATGAGATATATACATATACATGTGTGTTTCTACATATGCGGTGTGAGTGTGGTCAACCTTAATATTGTAAAAATTACTTTAAATGCTTTCACTTGTTTCCAGTCCTACCTAAGATACTATAATACTGTCCTATAGCTTTGGTCTGAGGAGGAAAAAAAAAATGTTGTCACTGATTTAATAGGAAGGGAAACATACAAAGAAGTTTTAGTTTTGAATATAATAACTAATATGATGACAATTATCATTGTAGTAATACAGAGATACCAATAAATAAATGATATACATTATTTCCAAGTTCACAAATATCCACAAAGTTTGTATTCCTTTTCCAATTTATAGATAATGAAATAGAGAGTTAGAATACAATATAATTTAACTAATGTAATTTTCTAATATAATTAGAAGTTTGGAATGTCAGAGCCAAAATCTAAGCTTCTTCTTTAAGTACTATTTACAGTCTTTAGCATTTATGGAAAACTAAAAAAATAAAAAATAATGCCCATCAAGCAAAAGAAAGATTTTCCAATTTCCTCCCCTCCATATAATGAATGGATTTAATCTCTTAGGTTCCTTCTTGGTTTTGGCAGCTTCTCTTTTTCTTTAGAGACAAATCAATTTACACAATTAATATGCTTTTATTTTGCATTAAGTATGAATTGTCAAAGTGCAATTTTATTGTTTCTTTATATTTTCCTTGATTTTTTATGTAATAGCAGGAGTTTATTTGGGTCTAACAACCTTGATTTCTATCAGGAGCTAGCATTGTTTAAAGTTATTACAATATCCCATTTCTTAAAGAGAATTGGATAAACTTTTCATTTCTTCTTCTTGCCTAATAAACTGTATTGAGACAAAGGTTTTAATTAAAACTCTGCCTCCAACAGCTATTGGCTTCTGGAACTTATAAGTCAAATGTATCCTTTAGGAAAACAAGGCATAATTGATATCATTTCAGTTCAGTCGCTCAGTCATGTCTGACTCTTTGCAACCCAATGAATCGCAGCACGCCAGGCCTCCCTGTCCATCACCAACTCCCAGAGTTTACTCAAATTCTTGTCCATCGAGTCAGTGATTGGTATCAGCCATCTCATCCTCTGTTGTCCCCTTCTCCTCCTGCCTCCAATCCGTCCCAGCATCAGGGTCTTTTCCAATGAGTCAACTCTTCACATGAGGTGGCCAAAGTATTGGAGTTTCAGCTTCAGCATCAGTCCTTCCAGTGAACACCCAGGACCAATATCCTTTAGGATGGACTGGTTAGATCTCCTTGCAGTCCAAGGGACTCTCAAGAGTCTTCTCCAACACCACAGTTCAACAGCATCAATTCTTCAGCGCTCAGCAGTCCAACTCTCACATCCATAGATGACTACTAGAAAAACCATAGCCTTGACTAGATGGATCTTTGTTGGCAAAGAAATGTCTCTGCTTTTCAATATGCTATCTAGGTTGGTCATAACTTTCCTTCCAAGGAGTAAGTATCTTTTAATTTCATGGCTGATATATAGATTAACAATTGGAAATTCAAATCAAGTGTGAAATAGCTTTATTCACAGCTTAGACAGTCACTTGAAATGGAAACAGTAGTCCATCTGTCCTAAGTACCCTATTTACTTTCAATAGTCCTAGACAAAAAGAAGCTCCAAGTCTAAAGCACATACATGTGCCCCTGTTTAACAAGGCGAGTAGGAATGAAAGTAAGATTTTCTCCTTTGTACTCTGTTTCACTATTTACAAAATGAATGAATAAGAATATCTGTGTGGAAAATATATTTTTTTTCTCTTCTCGACCATCAGATCTACAATCTATGAACAATTATAGATAATTGACAGGAAAGAGGAGAACTACAAAAATTCCTAGAACATAGCATCCAACTCAGCCCTATATTCACTGTGAATTGGAACAAATCTACCACAACCATTTCATTGTACAATAGCAATACTCCACACCCTAGAAGAAACAACTGCAATTTGAAATGGAAAGCAAACATATGTGTCAGTATTAGCGTATTAAGCAACAATAGGTATCTTGAGTCACATCTTATTTATAGAATATGCCTTGCAGATAAAAAAAAAATTACAAAAGGAGCTGTATAATCTAAAACCAAGACCTATATAATAATGTACAAGTTATAAATTTTGTACTTATAATAAAAACTTTGATGTAAATGGAGAATTCCTCTCTAAACCTATAATTTTCTGCTTCAGTGCCCAGGGTCAGATGTGGGAATGAGAGTGTGTAAATGGGGAAAAAAACTTAGGATATAATAAACAATATTAATAAATTATGAATAACAATTTTGATAGTGAATGTAATGGTAGTGATGATGAAATGATAATTTAAACTTCTTATATAATCAGGGATTTTGCCAAGTGTTTTATATGGCTTAATTTCATGATCAATCATCTGTAAAAAGCTAATCATCTGTAAAAAAAGGAATAATAATAGCACTATAGTTATAGAGTTGTTTGGTACATAGGACATTCCTATCTGCAAAATATATTACAGCTTAATTATGATTGTTATTGCTGTTATTTTTATTGTAGTTATGTGCTATAGCCTAAGAAATATCAACTGGTGTTCTAATTTCATTGATTCGACTGACAGATCTTCATTTGTTTATCTGATGGCTCACAGTGAATAAATTGAAGAATAGAGACATAAATCTTTGTCACCCTGGTTACCAAAGTTCAAGCTCTTCTACTGTACTACCCTATATCCTTTGATACCAGGAAAGGTATAGACACAAGTTTTTGCACATATTAACAGAGTACTTACATTCATTACTTTGTATATATTGAGTTAGCTATAGATCACATTTCTTCCTTGTAAAATGATGGGTTGGACAAAGAAATGATTTGTTTCCCCTTGGGTCATGGAATACTACTTTTCATTTAGTCAAATAACTCCATCATTGTTGTTCAGAGACCCCATGGGCTTCAGCATACCAGGTTTCTCTGTCTTTCACTATCTCCTGGAGTTTGCTCAGATTCATGTCCATTAAGTCAATGATGCTATCTAACCATCTCGTCCTATGTCTTCTCCTTTTCCTTTTGCCTTCAATCTTTCCAAGCACCAGGGTCTTTTCCAGTGAGTTGGTTCTTCCCAACAGGTTGCCAAAGTATTGCAGCTTCAGCTTCAGCATCAGTCCTTCCAAAGAATATTCAGGACTGATTTCCTTTAGGATGGACAGGTTGGATCTCCTTGCAGTCCAAAGGACTGTCAAGAGTCTTCTCCAGAACCACAATTCAAAACCATCAATTCTTCAGTGCTCAACTTTCTTTATGGTCCAACTCTCACATCCATATATGACTACTGGAAAAACCATAGCTCCGATTATACACAACTTTATCAGCAAAGTGATGTCTCTGCTTTTTAATGCCCATCTAGGTTTGTCACAGTTTTCCTTCCAAGGAGCAAATGTCTTTTAATTTCATGGCTGCAGTCACTGTTGGCAGCACTCTAATTAATCTGCCAAAATTTATTCAATGTGTACATTTGTAGGCAGCATAGAGCCACCTCCATAAACTCTCAGCAGTATTCGTGCTTTCATCAAAAATCTTCACTTGATCCATGCACACTGCTTTGATATATTCTGCAGCAGTGCAGGGAAAGAGGAATACAGCATCTCTGGGAACCACTAAAGCAACTTGTAATAGATGTACAAATTGGGTAATTTTCACCCATTCAATGTAAAGAAAGGAAAAAATTAAGGAGAATTGTTGCTACTTGGCATTTATTTCTTCTTGAACTGAGAGCAATGAGAAAAGATTCTCACTCAATTTTTTTATATAGAACCCAAATTACACTTAAAAAGAAAAGTGCTTCTTTTCTCTGTGGGCAGCTCTTTGATTTTGTTAAGCTGGCACTTGTTCTCCTCTTTGCTATTAAGTCAGTCATCAGTTGGTAAACTAGGGCTTATTACATACATATCAAGTGAGAGTAGAAACCCAAAGCCATTAACTATGATCTTGAACAAACCAATGCATCAAGTGAGGCATAGTGAGGCTGACTAAAGAACACAGGAATCTCATCGTAGTCCTAAATTTGTTTTTCCCCTTAGCCTATTCTGAATAATTTTTATGTACCTCAAAACACCCTTGGTATTTTATCCCATTAAGAATACAATATATATATTATTATTCCACTTTCAATTTGAGAAAAAGCAAAAGGTAAGAGGTGAAACTCTAGAGCTCTGCCAAAGAGCCACAGTCAGGTACCAACCTAGGCAGTAAAGATGTTCTTCATTAAACAGAAACTGGATGGTATGCTTAACTTTTCTGTAAAGTGAATTTCTGGTCACATAACAAATGCTCAAGCTGTTAAATATAAAAGTCAGCTTACTGTTTTGATAAACCAAGGGCAAGTTTTGCCACAAAGAGAACTTGAGTAGGAATGAATGCAAAAAAGAATATAACTTTCATTCATGTTGTTGTATGGCTAAAACTGGAGAAGGCAATGGCATCCCACTCCAGTACTCTTGCCTGGAAAATCCCATGGACGGAGGAGCCTTGTGGGCTGCAGTCCATGGGGTCGCCAAGAGTTGGGCACGACTGAGCAACTTCACTTTCCCTTTTCACTTTCATGCACTGGAGAAGGAAATGGCAGCCCACTCCAGTGTTCTTGCCTGGAAAATCCCAGGGACGGGGGAGCCTGGTGGCCTGCCGTCTATGGGGTCTCACAGGGTCGGACACAACTGAAGCGACTTACCAGCAGCATGGCAGAAACCAACATTGTAAAGCAATTTATCTTCCAATTAAAAAAAAAAAATTCTTAAAAAAAAAAGAAAAGAAATGTTCTTCTGGAAGTGGTGAGTGCC